>NC_089490.1:68445881-69103381 GCF_036850765.1 Saccopteryx bilineata | reverse complement strand
GGTCAAGGCACATATAAATAACTAAGATACTGCAACAAGAAATTTATGCTTCTCATCTTTCTCTCTTCCTGTCTGTCTGTGCCCATCTGTCCCTCTCCCTGTCTCTCTCTCTCTGTCCTTGTCACAAAACAAAAAGAATAATTTTTAAAAGTTTTATTTTATTTATGGTGATGATGGGTATAGTGTATTATTTGTGAAGATAATTTCACAGATATATACAAATGTCAACACTTATATAATAATGCATTTAAATATGTACAGTTTATTGTATTCTAATTATACCTCAATAAACTGTTAATATTTTATAATGTATACATGATTCTTTATCACTAAATTTTATGATTAATATTTATGGTTTTATATTATACACATTATGCCAAGAAAAATTACAAGAGTTTGAAAAGCATATCAGGCCTGACCTGTGGTGGTGCAGTGGATAAAGCATCGATCTGGAAATGCTGAGGTCACTGGTTCGAAACCCTGGGCTTGCCTGGTCAAGGCACATATGGGAGTTGATGCTTCCAGCTCCTCTCCCCTTCTCTCTCTCTGTCTCTCTCTTTCTCCCTCTCTCTCTCCTCTCTAAAAATGAATAAAATAAAATAAAATTTAAAAAAAAAAAAAAAAGAAAAGCATATCAGATAATAAAAAAGATGTTAAGCAATGATTTTGACATATCTTTAATTGCCAAACGTATCACTTGGAGAATTCATGAGTCTTCTTTCTTTTTTTTTTTATGACAGAGACAAAGAGAGTCAGAGAGAGGGACAGATAGGGACAGACAGACAGGAAAGGAGAGAGATGAGAAGCATCCATTCTTCATTGCTGCACATTAAGTTATTCATTGATTGCTTTCTCATATGTGCCTTGACCAGGGGGCTACAACAGACTGCATAGCCCCTTGCTCAAGCCAGAGACCTTGGGCTCAAGCTGGTGAGCCTTGCTCAAACCAGATGAGCCCGCGCTCAAGCTGGTGACCTCGGGGTCTCAAACCTGGGTCCTCTGCATCCCAATCCGACACTCTATTCACCTTGCCATTGCCTGGTCAGGCTCATGAGTCTTCTTAATGAAGCATTTTTTTTGACAAAGGAAAAATCGGAGCCTGCTAGAAAGATTCTGCTTGGCACTCACAGCTGGGCTGTGGTGGTTACTTGTTTATCATTAACAATTTTACAAAGAAAGCAACTATATTAAGATGGATTGAGGCAAACACATGATCAATATGCAATTGTATTTGAACATAAACAAAAACTTGAACACATTCAAGCCATAAAATTGACCAAAGATATCCCTGTCTTGGCTAATATAAGTAACTTCTGCCTCTTCACCAGTCACAGCAGAAAACCTCACTCTATACTTCTCAGCCTATAGAAGAGAATTATCACTCCTGCTTCCTAAAATATTATTTTAGGAATTTTTTTAGGATTGGGGTTTTCCAGAGCAAAGACCCACTCCTATTTTTAAAAATATACATTCCAGAATCCTCCCCCAAATCACCTTACAGAAGCCCTAATCCTACAAGTTCTCCTAAAATGCCCCACTGAGATGCCCTGAAGTTCCCATAGTGTGCTCTCTCTGACATTGCAATGAGTCAATCAGTACAAATGTGTTCGTTCAATCACTGGTGAGTTTCCCGCAGTCTTTGGTTGAAGGGCATTAACAGTTCACATGTAAATATTGCGTAAAGCAGTGGTCCCCAACCTTTTTTTGGGCCACGGACCAGTTTAATGTCAGAAAATATTTTCACCGACAGGTCTTTAGGGTGGGATGGATAAATGTATCACATGACTGAGACAAGCGTCAAGAGTGAGTCTTAGACAAATGTAACAGACGGAATCTGGTCATTTTTAAAAAATAAAACATCATTCAGACTTAAATATAAATAAAATGGAAATAATGTAAGTTATTTATTCTTTCTCTGCGGACCGGGACCAAATGGCCCATGGACCGGTACCGGTCCGCAGCCCAGGGGTTAGGGACCACTGGCTAAAAGTACACATTGGATAAAAAGTATATCTACATTTATCATTACTGTTTGCTTTTCAGGAACATTTTTTTCTACCATGATATTAAATGCAGTGTTTAATATGCTCCACATATTTTTCTAAAAATTAGAAAACTTAACATTGCACAAATATGTAATTATTTCTGTTGATCTGTCATAAATCATGATCAAAGAAAACACATTTTGCAAAGGGCTTTTTGTAATAGATATATTTCTCCCACTGCCCTATTGTTCCAGTGTTAATTTCTGAACCATAAAAACAAATCATACTTGTAAGGAGGTAGCTGCTCTTCTGCTGTCTGAATGTCATATTGCTATTTAGATTTACCTTTAAATGTCATTTTCAAGTTGCAAAGGGAACCCAGATCATTTTTCTTTTACACCCCCTCTCCATATAATTGCAATTGAATCTTGTGGTCTGGAGAGAATCTTATTTATACAAGAGAGAAGCTCATATATCTATCATAAAAATCTAAAGAACAGAATTTGGCTAGCCTAACAAAACTCAATTTGAAAAAGATCATACTGATATTACTATAATTTTTAGATCTTTCTGGCCTGGAATGTAAATATATGACAATTTTTTGATAACTTTTAAAAATAAATATCCAGGTGAGAATAGGTATAGATTTCTCATGGAAGGTAAAATTTAAGCTGATAAAATATGCTTTCATCTTTCATCAGTCATCTTACTAGCATCTATTAGCTTTGCACCATTCCTAATAAATGTTATAGAACCACAAAGCAGAAGACCTCCAAATAAAATCAAGAACATGAGGGTGTTGTAGTCACGCTTGAGACACTTATGATGTTTAATGGAAAAAAAGGGCAAACATTTTTGTTCCGCTTGTTATAGTCAAAGCTGGATGCTGGACACTTGTAATAGGAGCTCTTCAAATTACACAAAATATTTGCATGTGAATTCAGGTAGAAAATTGAGAATTCAGTAGCTTTTTAAAATAATTTACTTTCTAAAGGTGTGTATGACATGAGTTCCTACAAATGAAGTCGAAAGAGCAAGAGCTTTATAAAAGCAGAAAAAAATTAGTATATCAACCTACATTCAGAGAGAAAACAATTTAAATAATCCAGGTATGTTAAAGTGGTTTGATTCTCAGCAAATATCAATACATTTTTCCTAAGTTATTAATCAAGATAGAAAGACACAGAGCTTTTCAGACAAGAAATGCCAAAGGGTATTTTCTCATATAGTGCAAATGACTTGATCTTTTAAAAACTTTCATTGGTGACGCTTAAAGTAACTCAAATACAGATTCACATATCTTACTGTATATCAATTAATATTTTCTTCTCTGTAAATATTACATCTTGTTTAGCTCACAATACATCTAAATGGGAGCTAACAAAAGCTTTTATATTGGTTGGTAAAGTTAACAAAAATTGTGAATGAACATTGAGGAACTTCTAAAATATTTCTTTTAGGTTGAAGTTTAAAACTGCTTCGACGATCCTGTTGACTCGGTAGCCTTTCCTTCTGATTCCTAGTGTACTAACACAACAGGTCTCAGACCTCTCAGTATTTCTTTTATTCAGAGTGAGACTTCTTCTTCTGTGTTTGTTTTTCTTCCTGTGTTTCATCAACCAGTAGCTAACTTCTGGCCTCTATTTTATCCACACGTTCTCTGTCTGCTCTTCAGCTGATATCTTTCTTAAAGTTAACTTGTCAACATTCTCTGACTTCTAGTTATGCTGTAGTGGTGGAAAATATTTACCTTTGTGACATGTATGCCTTTAGAGTTGTATTTATCATCCACTGCTCTGCGAATTGGTCTGCAAGAAAGTTTGTGCTGATCCATGAAAGAGTTAACCACCCTGATGTTGTATGAAAATTATATACCCAATGATCCTGGTCAAATTTGCTTATGCTCAGGGTGATTTCTGCCTTAGCGGTCCCAGAAATAATTCACCTATTTTCACCAGTCCCCAAGAGTAAAAAGCTTGAAAACCCCTGCTGTAGAGGATAAGTAGATGAATTTAGATTTAGGTGGCTGCCATAACCATATCAGAAACCTGGGGCTTATAGTGTGATTTTGTTGGGATGATCTTTACTTTTTTTGAACCATAACCTAAAGATCGAGTTAATAAGAAAAATGAGAAAATATGAACCAAAACAGAAGTAATTCATATTTATTCTCTTTTCACTAGATATTTTTTTTCATGAACAGTGCCCATGACAAAGCAAAGGGTCAGTAAATATTTATTGAATATTGAACAAATGTTAAAGGAGAAAGGACTCACTTGATTTATATTCTCATAAACATTTTTATATTAAGTGACATTTATCAGCTAAAAGTATAAAAGCCACGTGATATTTAAGAGAAATATAAATAATCACACTGGGTCTATAAAATTATCATGGTTTCATCCATCCTCCCAAACAGTCTGGAGAGAGAGACCCTAAAATGAAATATAAGCCATATTTACCATGTGTTCATTAGGAAATTTGTTCATTAAAAATAAACAGATTTTTCCACTAAAATTATTTGATTTCCCAATTCCAAAAAGCAAAAAAATGTTCTTTTTATTTTCTTAAGTAAAACATTTCATTGATAACCAATATATACAATTCTTATGGTAGTATAAATCAAATTTAGTCATCTTATCAATAAACTTGGTGCAATCTATATTTCAACTGATACTTATAATAGGTATCTTAGGACTTCAGATTAGCTTTTTGTTTCTCTTTACAATAATGAGTAAAAGGAATATATTATTTCAGATATATACTAATTTTTATAATATGCAAGTAATTTTGTTCGTTTTTTAAAAATACCTTTTAATTCTTTTAGTTACTTTTTAAAAACACTGCTAAATGAAAAGGATGTATCAATTCTAGTTAGTCAATTTTCATTTTATTTTTATCCAGATCCCTTTTCAGAAAGAGACCTCTAATCATCTAAAAACTGCTAATTAAAAAAGAGACATATATTTTGTGTAGATGAAATAATTATGATATTCATGCAGAACAATACTCAGAATTATAATTAATCAATGTAATGAGGTATCAGTTTGTCTAGTCTTCTCTTAGCAATAGAAAATCATAGTTGCTTTTTAAAGAAAAATCTTGACAATAGTAAATAACTAATAATCTTGTCTAAACCATCCTGAAATTTCTACAGTTTACAAAGTTGGGAGTATAGAGATTTTTAAGTCACAGGTTCATCAAAGATGAATTAGCTTATCTCTGTGCTAGTCCATATCCCTTAGGGTATTATTTCTTAATTTAAAATTCTATTCATTATATTCATGTTGTTTTAGTTAATCTAAAATAATGATTATGGTCAAACGTATTCAATTATTTTCAACTACTACAGTTTAATCATACTATTTTTTTTCTGTGTTTTCTCTCGTACCTTTTCCAGTGAGCTAGAATTTGACTAATCCTCAAGTTACTGGTTTTATATCAAGACTACAATGGAGCCTAACCAGGTGGTGGCACAGTGGATAGAGCAGGGGTCCCCAAATTTTTTACACAGGGGGCCAGTTCACTGTCCCTCAGACCGTTGGAGGGCCGGACTATAAAAAAAACTATGAACAAATCCCTATGCACACTGCACATATCTTATTTTAAAGTAAAAAAACAAAACGGGAACAAATACAATATTTAAAATAAAGAACAAGTAAATTTAAATCAATAAACTGACCAGTATTTCAATGGGAACTATAAGTTTGCTTTTGGCTAATGAGATGGTCAATGTGCTCGTCTCAATGACCACCAATGAAAGAGGTGCTTCTTCCAGAAGTGTGGCGGGGGCCGGATAAATGGCCTCAGGGGGCCGCATGCGGCCTGCGGGCTGTAGTTTGGGGACCCCTGGGATAGAGCTTCAGACTGGGATAGAGAGGATCTGGGTTCAAAACTAGCTTGAATGTGAGCTCAACTTGTTTGAGCAAGGCTCACCATCATGATCTCAAGGTCGCTGGCTTGAGCAAGGGATCACTTGGTCTGCTGTAGCCCCCCTGTCAAGACACATTTGAGAAAGCAATCAATGAACAACTAAGGTGCTGCAATGAAGAATGGATGCTTCTCATCTCTCTCCCTTCCTGTCTGTCCCTATCTGTCCCTCTCTCTGTCTCTCTCTGTCTCTGTCACTCACACACACACACCAAGAATAAAATGGACAAAAACAACAGCAATAGCAAGAATTCTCTGCATTTGACAAGAACTGAGGCACTCTTCTTCCAAGATATTATGTAACTGAGTATATGTAATGCTATGAACAAAGTTACACTATGAATAAAAATATTCTGGTATTCCAGATTTTTTACATATTAGATGTCTGTAATTTCATGACTTACAGTACAAAACAAAATTTTTACTTTGCACATCTTGAATACTTCAAGTAATAATGTATGCATTATTTTTAAAGAGTGACTTGCTCTTTCATGTGGCATATGGGATTAGCACTCTCATCTATTTATAATATTTATATTTTTAATAAGTAATTATTAAATAGTTACAAAAGATATATAATCAAACTACTTAATTAGTGATTTTATTCATTGTACCAAAGTAGCTAATTTCACTTACAAAAAAGAAAATAAATGTCTAAACATGAAAGTAATACAGCTGGTATAGCATTATACTAATTATGTTATTAATTACTACTAAAATAAAATTTTACTTTCTTCTTAACCTTCTTTAAAAACTATGTCAGGAAAAAAAAACTATGTCAGGCATTTTATTAATAAACAGGTAGGTTCCAGGTGTATGCTGGGAGTGGGCAGTGGGGGATGGGTGAGAAAAATACATACAAAAATAAATAAATAGGTAGAAATTGCCATACTCAATGTTACATTTGAGGAAAATAACAACAGCCACTTAAAGTAAATGCCTGAATTACCCTTGTTTAGTTCAGCCTTTGGGGAAAGCCTATGGGGGGGCAGGCTGAGGGTGAACTCTATCTAGATTAGCTTCTCTCTGATACCTACATCTGTAACTCCCCAGAGCAGACAAAACAGCCAGGATTTTCCAAGAAATATGTCCTAACTGTTACAAGCAACTCTAAAATTTAAGATACATTTAAATATGTCTTCCTCTTTCTTGGGATAATTACAGCAAGAGTGAATTTTGATTGTATTAAAAATACATTTAAGGAAGTTCAACCAGTTCTATATATCCTCCTCATAAAGACAATCTTTACATCACAGAAGAAGGAAAATTTGTAATGTTTATCAGTTTGGAGAAAAATCTCTTTAAAAATTGGTCTTTGAAATTTAATGTTAGAACTAAACAACAGAGAACTAACTATACATTAAATTTCACCGAACTACGTTAAGACAGTTATGATGATACTGTACATCATTATTACAATCTTATCACTGCAAAGTTATAAACAAGCTGAGAACACCTCTTTTCCTTAAAGTAATATCGAATTATAGACAAAACAGTTGGTACTTGCTTTAAAAATACAAGTGGATTCTAGTTAGCTTCACTCCTATTAAAAGAGATATATTTTATGAAAGTTAAAACTAGTCTGATTTTACTTAAAGTAATGTACTATTGTTTTTAGTTGAGAATATAGGTAAGAAGAATATCCACTTTGGTTTGTTTCTAGACTACATTTTGATCTAGTGTATTTGCCTCATTGCTTATTTAAAAATAACTGTATCTTATGCTTGAGCCAAAGGATGAAGTCATCACATTTGGAAAATAATGAATAGAAGAGCCTGCAGCAGGTGCCTGCTGTTGCTTATCATTATAACACGATAGCGAATGTAAGTCAGAGTGGAGAAGAAAAGCAAGAAGGAGAGAACTGGGCATCCAAAAAGTGGAGGAAAACAAAAGAAGCGCAAAGATAGGACAAACTCTTTATATGTAACAAGGTCAAGTAAAAGATTAGAGACAAGTTCAGAATGCTTTTCTTTTAGGGTTATAATTTGACCATTTCCTTAAGAAAACAGCCATATGCTTTGCATAAAATTGGCCAAAACATTTCTCTGTGATGATCACAATTTTAAACAGTGAAGAATTGACGAAGCACTCAGTTTCTTCCAAAAGACTATAAACCCAAGGAACGAACTTCTCAGTAAAGTATAGTTGTTCCTGAAGAGAAGATATCCTCCTGGTGAATCAGTTTTATTTATTTGTTTCCAGTGTAATTTCATGCACAGAAAGAGTCTGACTCAGTATTTCTTTTATTTGTGAGTTGGCATGCTTTGCTAAGGAATTATGAACCTGTATTCCAAATATTTTCATGATGATTAGGGGTTAAAATGATCTCCAAGGCACATGGATATAGGTGAGAGGTGTAGCAGATAGATTCTTTTCTTGACCTGCTTAGATATGGTGCGGGAAAGGAAGTTTTAGTGTTCAAGTAGATAAAATTTTTCCAAACAGGAAACTTCAAGATGTGCATTTGGGCAATAAGTACATAATGATATTAACCAATGGCAAAGTTGTAGACTTCATCGAATTGCCTCAAATTTATCTGTTGAAGCACTAATTCCCAATGTGACTATATTTGGAGATAATGTCTTAATAAGATAATTAAGGTTAAATGGTGTCATAAGGGAGGAACTCTAAGCTAACATCTCTGGTGTTCTTCTAAGAGGAAGAGACCAGAGAACTGTCTCTGCACTTCCACAGTGAGGCCTTATGAAAACACAATAAGAAGACAGCTGTCTCTAAGGCAGAAAGAGATGTCTTACTAGACACCAACCCCTATTGAATCTTGATCTAGAATTTTTAGCCTCCAGAAGTGTGATAAAATAAATTTCTGTTGTTTATACTACCCAGTCTGAGCTATTTTATTATGTAAATTCAAGCAGACTAACACAGGAACAGAATTTCTTTCTTTGCTTTTTAAAAATATCTTATTCATCCATTTTATATAGGAGAGAGACAGAGAGAAGGAGGGAGGAGCAGACTTCATCAACTCCCATATGTGCCTTGACCAGGAAAGCCCAGGGTTTTGAACCAGCAACCTCAGTATTCTAGGTCAATGCTTTATCCACTGAGCCACCACAGGCCAGGACAGAATTTCAAGAGAGCTACATACCTATAGTTAGAAATGCCACTTGGGGACATGACGAAATTATAGAACTACGACCCATTTAAGGATGAAACTCCACACTTTGGGGCCATTAGCACAATATTATAATTAATAAAAACTCATAATGGTTTGGCACTCTTTAAGACTCTTTATGCATATACATTGCTTTATTTAGTACCATTAATTATTTTCTGAGGTATATATTATTAAGCTAGTCAAAAACCAAGGCTCAGAAAGAAAGGTTAATTAACCTGATTATGTTTAACTGGCAATAGTCAAAGTGTATAATTCTAAATCCAGGTCTCTGTGACTCTATAATCTGAAGGCTCTATGACCCTTGAATCTTTGCTACTCTGTTAACAAGTCCCAATGTATAGCCACTTTACCACAATGTTAGTAATTCTCCAAACATGTATTGAAGACAAGATACATATGGAGAGTTTTTTAAAACTGCAATTTCTAGGTCCTACAAGTGAATTTACAACTACAATTAGAATTACAATTCAGTAGCTCCAGGATACATCCTTATAAGCAATTAGGATATTTTCTCCAATTCTTTCACAACTCCCTTATTTACAAATTTATGCCAGTAAACCATTATTTATTTATGTATTTTCCCTACTGCTCTTCAGAGTGGGAACATCAGGAGGATAAGGTAGCTACTGACAATATGTGGTTATTGAGCACTTAACTGTGGCTAGTCTGAATTGAGATTTGAAATAAATCTAATATATACATTTGATTTTAAAAATTTAGTATGAGAAAAGAATGTAAAATAGCTAATTAACAAATATTTGTTCTTACCTTTTGAAATAATGTTTTCGATGTTTTGCATTAAATAAAATATATTATTGACATTAATTTCATCTGCTTATTTTTAGTTTTCCCTATTGAATGGCATTGCTTTGTATGATTAATTAAATCAGTATAAAGCTGAATGGTTCTTTAGAAGACATTTACTAAATAGGCAAGTACTTTGTAAAAGAATGAGGAGATGCTATTAGTTATATTTTGCAAATCCCATTTATAAAATATAATCATTCCAATTGATAGGTCTTATATACTAAATGATGAGACCCCGGTGAAATATTCTCTTGTGGTGCTCTACTGTATACATTGGTATTTCTTCTTTCATGCTTGGAATTTATGTTTCCAATAAGAATAGCTTTAGAAAAGACTTGAAAGAAAATCTTAACCCTAAAGTTCTTAGCAAAGTTATTAAAGTCAAAATTTTTGTTATAACATTACATTTATCAAATACTCTTGATACTAGTTTTTTTTTTCTGTATTTTTCTGAAGCAGGAAAAGGGGAGAGACAGTCAGACAGACTCCCGCATGTGCCCAACCGGGATCCACCCAGCACGCCCACCAGGGGGCGACGCTCTGCCCACCAGGGGGCGATGCTCTGCCCCTCCGGGGCGTCGCTCTGTTGCGACCAGAGCCACTCTAGCGCCTGGGGCAGAGGCCGAGGAGCCATCCCCAGCGCCTGGGCCATCTTTGCTCCAGTGGAACCTCAGCTGCGGGAGGGGAAGAGAGAGAGAGAGAGGAAGGAGAGGGGGAGAGGTGCAGAAGCAGATGGGCGCTTCTCCTATGTGCCCTGGCCGGGAATCGAACCCGGGACTCCTGCACGCCAAGCCGACGCTCTACCACTGAGCCAACCGGCCAGGGCCTACTCTTGAAACTATTTACAATTATTTTAAAACAAAGCTGATACAATATTTTTCTGTTTCTGTTGTTGTGTGATAATTACATTATTTCTGACAGAGGCATGCATTCATCTTAAAACATATTCCGTTGAAGCACAGAATTGCATATAAATCTCTTAGGTCACAGATTTAATATAACACTGTTTGCTGATTGTAAAAAGTCTTAATTTTACTATATCAAAGTCATATTTTTAAATATTTTTCTTAATACTGTGATTTAGATAGTTACAAGCTTTATTATTAGTAGAATTCACACCTAGTTCCAAGACCACTTATTTTTAGCTGTAGAACGTAGATTATATTTGTATTTTAAGGATTTTCTTAAAAATGAAACATTAAGATTACCCTATATGGTTATTATGAATTAAATGAGATAGAATGTATATTTTGAAAAGTCATTCTAAGATAAATACTATAATAAAGTTTTTTTTCCCTCTTCTTTCTCTATTTCTTTCTTATTTGCTTGTTCTACAAACATTTTATCAGTACTTGGTTCCAATCATATACCTTTCTTTTTTTTTTTTTTGTATTTTTCTGAAGCTGGAAACGGGGAGGCAGTCAGACAGACTCCCGCATGCGCCCAACTGGGATCCACCTGGCACGCCCACCAGGGGGCGATGCTCTTTCCATCCCGGGCGTTGCTCTGTCACAACCAGAGCCACTCTAGGGACTGGGGCAGAGGCCAAGGAGCCATCCCCAGCGCCTGGGCCATTTTTTGCTCCAATGGAGCCTCGCTGCTGGAGGGGAAGAGAGAGACAGAGAGGAAGGAGAGGGGGAGGGGTGGAGAAGCAGATGGGCGCTTCTCCTGTGTGCCCTGGCCAGGAATCGAACCCGGGACTTCCGCACGCCAGGTCAACGCTCTACCACTGAGCCAACTGGCCAGGGCCCATATATCTTTCTTTTTTAATAGGTTGGAGTGTTTTTTATAAATAGAAAACAAAATCTCCCCAAAACTTAGAATTCAAATCAAAACAACAACTACTCATTTAATTCACGAATCCACAGACTATGCTTTTTGGCTTGTGTACTAGCCCCCTACTGGTGCTATAACAAATTGCCACAAATTTAGTAGCTTAAAACAACACAAATTTATTGTTTTCCAGTTTTGGTGGTCAGTCTGAGATCGGTCTTACAGGGCTAAAATGAAGGTGTTCTCAGAACTGTCTCCTTCCTAAAAGCTTTGGTGGAGAAAATGTTTCCTTCCCTTCTCTGATTCCTAGAGGCCAATTGCATTTTTGGGTTCATGGCCCCTTCTTCTACCTTCAAAGCAGCAGTGTGGATAATTAAATCTCTGTTTCTCTCTGATCTTCTTCTCTGACCCTCCTGCCTGTCATTTCTAAATACTCTTCTGATTACATTACCTGCCCAGATAATCCAAGATAATCTTTTCACTTTAAGATTTTTAATTTAAGTGTATCTGCAAAGTCCCTGTTGTCATTTAGATGTCATTTACCTATTTGCAGGTTCCAGGAATTACAGCATGAATTTTTTGAAGATTATCATTATTCTACCTCCCACATCTGGGCATAGACACCTAAACTCTGCTTTTGGGCCAAGTCTGGGGCTGACTTCCAAATGCCTTATTCTTCATGAGACTATCACAAAATGCGTAGTCAGCCAGCCTTGCCATATTTACATGGCACTAGCTAAGTCAAGTTGCCAAGGACTTGTATTCAAAGAAGCCATTAATGGGGCCTATCAATACAATCAGTATACTATAGTGAATCACCAGCATTTAAGTTTAATGGAAAGAAAATATGATAATTTGTGCAAAATAAATTGATGTTCTTGAATGTGTATTCCTTTCATATTGATGTAGCTCGTATAGCATAAGTGCATATATACATACATACACACACACACTTAGGCTTAGATGGGTATATCTGATATCTTCCAAGTTACCAAGAAGGGTTATAGGCAGTAGTCATTCAAGAGTTTACACTGTAACTTGATTATAGCTGGGCCCCTCCTTAGTTTGAAATCATCCCTCCTTAGACTACAATCTAGTGACTCAATATAATACCTTGAACTTCTCTATTAGTTGTTATTTAGATCTTTTAGATTTACTTGAAAAAGTAAATATCTTCTGATATTTATTGGCAAGTATTCATAGTAATCCAGACTTGACCACTTACTAACTGTATGCCTTTGAGCAAACTATATCATTTAAAATGTTAAGTGCTCAATACCCACTACCAATTATCAAATACAGCAGCAATTTTTAACTGGTATTCCATAGCACACTGGTATGCTGCAAGAATTTTTAAAACATGCAATACCTGACTGTTTAGTCAAGGACACTGATCTGTTTACCTTTAGAATGTCAAATAAAAAAATAACACAGCCAACACAACAGTAGCCATTCAGTGTAAATAAATGCTATATAGATCATATAATATGTAAGTTATTTAATAGAGTTGCATTTTATTGGTCACATCATATAATAGGCTTGCATCTGATTGGTTAATTCTTGCTACCAGAAATCATTATATACAATAGTAATCTAATTTTTTTAAAAGTCAGTTTGGAGCAAAAGAAATAGGTAATTGTTATTATTATTTTTTTAATCAATCACAATTATACCTAGTTTTTGTCAGATCAGTAAAAAATATATTTTTGCTGTGCCACAGAATTTTAGTGTTTAGTTTATGTGTGCTGCGAGATGAAAAAGGTAAAAAATTGCTGAAATATACAGTATATTTCATGTGATTTTTAGTGATCCATTTCTCCTGAGCAGCATAGCACACCCAAGGAATGAAGAACTATAGAATAAATGTTAATATAAGTTATATATTTATATATTAGTACAAAGATTGTATTGACCTTCATTTACTGGCCCTGGCTGGTTGGCTCAGTGGTAGAGCATCAGCCCTGTGTGTAATGTTCTGGGTTTGATTCCTGGTCAGGTCACACAGGAGAAGCGACCGTCTACTTCTCTGCCCTCACCTTTTCCTTTCTTTCTATCTCTCTCTCTTCTTCTCCCACAGTCATGGCTTGATTGGTTTGAGTGCATTTGCCCAGGTGCTGAGGATGGATCCATGAAGCCTCCACCTCAGGCACTAAAAATAATTCAGTTGCACGTGTGGCCCTAGATGGGCTGAACATCAGCCCCAGATGGGGGTTGCTGCGTGAATCCTGGTCTCAGGACATATATGAGAATCTATCTCCCCTCCTCTCTCTTGGAAAAGAAAAAAAAAACAAAAACAAAAAACCCCCAACTATCGTTTACGTTAACTACAAAATTTTTATAGCAAAACAGAAAATTTATGCCAAATATAACACACATATTTTATGGTATTAGCTACAAGTGTTTGTTTACAAAGATTTTTGTGATGACTAAGGAATTCTGCGCCGCACACGGAGATTTTGATTTAATCCCTGCTGCTCAAGTTTCAAATGGAACTTTTGCTTTATCCAGGGGATAGGGCCAAGACAACATACAGAGCAGATCAATCAACAATTTATATTTGAGTTACTAATTATAAAATAATATTTATTTTGTACTGAACATACATTTACAAAGATTTAGTAGATTTGCATATGATTTGTACGTCTAAAACTGCTTCTGAAAAAACTGTCATATCAAATATTTAAAGATTACTGTACTTGAGTAGTTAAAATAAGAAATATATGGAAAATATATTTAGTTTAATTTAGCTCTGGCAAAAACGTTTATTACATTGTGATAGATTTTTATTCTTAAAACAGTCATTTTAAACATTTAAATGTGTTCCATTATGCCATTGGATGTGATAATGAATTTGTTTCATTATAAAGTAAATGTTGCCCTCTAGTGGTTGCAGGCTAGAAATAAATTCAGGGAAAACAATGGAAGATACAGTACTAACATTCAACAATGATTTTATCTTTTATTGTCTTTAGAAGTAGATGATAAAAATATTAATATTATATACAAAATGTGTAAGGCTTTCTGAAGTGTATATTAGAGTAGTATCATTCTTATAGATGCACAGATCATATTTTTAAACCAAATGTATTTTAAATAAACATGGAATATTTATTATAAATTATAACAAATTTTGGGGTTTCATTTTCTATTCTACTTGTTAATAGTTCTAATAATGTGAGTGTTTACAGTGAATAGAAAGTCATCCCGTGTAGCATATGCAACTATTGCTACATCAAATGTGCAAAAAAAGCAAAGCTAATAAGAGAATCTATTGTACTAACTTATTTTAACCTATGTCATGGGATTAATTTTTTAAATGGCTTATATACAAATAAGTAAAAGTGTAGTGGGTATATAAAAATATGGTTAAAATATTTGTTTAAAAATAGATGAACAAAGGAACCCTACACCTAGGTTCACATATCAGTTAATTTAGACTGTACCCTTCACATAGTGTTATTCACTATAGAGGAGTCTAATTTAAACTAGATAACTCTTAAACACTTTCAAAAGACATATGGGGAAAGGAGGGCCCATCTATCTGTTAATCCCACTATAGAGATTAAAAAAATTAAATGGTAGTTGAGACTATACTATATAGTAAGCTTATTGATTTACTATCCAAATTTGGTTCTGTTACACATTAGAGGCTCAATTTATCTGAAAGACAGCATTGAAAGGAGTTTTTAAAAATTTTCATGTTTCTTTCACTTTCTAAAATATATATAAAGTAATCATTTAGGAAGGTACAGTCATTTTTCTGATCCTGCGTTTAGAATAATACTATCTGTTAACAAGCCCATATTTTCCCCAAGACACGTGACCAATCTAATAAAAAATTATAAAACCATGGACCAAAAGGGGGTTTCTATAAAAATGTTAGAAGCAAAGTTAAATAAGGTAACTGTGTTTAGTCTGCAGGAACTATTATAGGCAACTTCGTTTCTTTCATGTTTCCTTATCTATTAATTTACGTAAATTCAGAGACAAATATTGCATCTATTTATTGAGCAAAATTAGATGCATTTTGAGGGATGCATCCCCCTGTGCAACCATGACGACATTTGAAGTACAGGATATTCCCATCACTCCCCCAATATACCTTGTGCAAATTTTTACAAGTTTCAAAGGTAACATTGGTCTTTACTTGGCAATACCCTAAACCTTGAAATTAATGTGAGAATTTAAATTTGTAGTATTATCTTTTCAGTTCAGTTTAATGATATTTTATATTTTTATGTCCATTTATTAAATATCTCAGTTAAGTTTTATTGTATTTTATTTTCCTGTTATATTATCCAACTGTTATATACTGGTTTGAAGAAAGGCTGATGATTTATGCATTTTTTTACATGACCACTATACTGAACCTTCTTAATAAGTCTACCAGCTTTCAGTTTATTCTCTTGTGTGTCTAGAAAATTCCTAATTTCCATATGCATATTTCCATATGCAATCTTATACTTAGTATTTGATCCATAGACATACTTTCTGACCAATTAAACCAAAGCTTAAAACAGATTTCTTTAAGGATTGCTATAAT
Organism: Saccopteryx bilineata; assembly: GCF_036850765.1. Classification (NCBI taxonomy): domain Eukaryota; kingdom Metazoa; phylum Chordata; class Mammalia; order Chiroptera; family Emballonuridae; genus Saccopteryx; species Saccopteryx bilineata. Next base: position 69,087,207 of record NC_089490.1, on the reverse strand, counting down.
TTTATTTTGATTATCAAAATTTGCTGATGATCTTAAGGGTATACTCTTTCATATCTATGCAAAGTATGAATCCAAATTTTGTGGTGAGAGCAGAAAATATTCTGGTTTGTAAGACAGCTTGTTCTAATTTTGCCTGATTAAATTTGTCAAGCAAACAAGGGAATGTGTGGAATTTTCATTGTATTTATTCTCTTGCATTAGAACTTATATTAAACAGAATGGGTTGACAGTGGGTAAAATGAGGCACTTGTCTCAGGCATAAAATTTAAGGATTTACCCAAAAAACTCAATAATCAAGATAAATAATACTTAATAAAGTAGTTAATAAAATAAAAATAATGCAAAATTTTAGGATGAACAAAAGATAATCTAAATTTTAAATAAAAGCCAAGTGGGCAGCCATAATGGAGACTGAATTAAAGAATATCACTCACTGCCCTAATTGCCTCATCCCAGTCCAGTCCTAGAAATAATAGTTTCACTAGTATTCTAATGTTTTATTTTATGTGATTTGGTTATGTTTTTAAATTGGAAGAGAATAAATATCATAAATAAATGTGTCCAGTTACATTAATAAACAGCCTTATATGATATATAGTATTTTCATAGGGAATAATTTCATTATTGAAAAAAATCCACATGTATCTGGCATTTAATGGCACTTGGTATGGTATAAGAATTCATCAAGACTTTTAGAAACATAATAGTGAAAGGATCTTCAAAGGTTGCTCTCAGGAGTATTACATCGCTTCTTTATATGTGGTTTTCCTAAAGATTGCACATATTACAATGAACAGGTATCTGAAACCTTGTGATTGAAGACAACACATAGGAAAAAGTTTTTAATAATAATTTTGTACTTTTAATTTGTTAATTAATTGAGCCTTATGATTCAAACATTGCTTCAGCATTGGGCATAAGGTATTGGGCCTTATACATAAAACCTTTTGCTCTCATGGGGCTTATATTTTTGTGGAAGAGAGAGGCATAAATAAGTACAGTAACTAGTGAAGTAATGGTAATAATTACCAAACAGGAAAAGGTAGCAAGAATGTTGTATATAAGTTAGTCATATTTAAATAAGAAGGCCAGGAAAGGTCATTACCGAGAAATAACATATGTGCAAAACTCTAAAAAAATAAAAGGCAGAAATCATAAAATATTGGCAAGAAAAACATTCTTTCAAGGAGAAGACCTAGTGCAGAGATGTGAGGAAGAATCTTGCCTGGGAAGTTCAATAAGCAGCATAAAAGCCAATGCAACTAGATCCAAGTGAGAAAGGTAGAGGAAGGCTGGAAGGAGGTTAGAGAGAGACCAGAGGAATGGGGTCTTAGGTAGGCGATAAGACAGGGCAGCTGTTTCACAAGTGAAAAGACCGCCTTGGCCAGAGCTTATTCAGCATACACACAGAGTGCATGGGCATGGTGTAGAAAGCTGGTGACTATAGTAGTGTTAGCCTATGAAAGTTTTTGTTCATTTGCTTCAGTTTTCTTGGTGAAGAAAAATAACATCAACAGATGAATGTGAAGGCCAGGAATTGAGATGTTAGAGGGTTGAGGGGGGAAGCATGTCTCCTTTGATATAATAGCTCTCTTAATATTTTCCCCAGATTTTTTCTACTCTTAAAAGTTTCTTAAGAATATTTTATTTTTATAGACTTCATTTAGAACAGTTTTAGGTTTACAATAAAATCAGGAGGAAGATACAAAGATTTTCCATATACCCTCTGCTTTCACACATGCACAGCTTTCATTATCAACATCATTTACAAGAGAGATACATTCTTTCCCAAGGATGAACCCAAATTGACACATCATATTCACACAAAGTCCATAATTTATGTTACAGTTCACTCTTGATGTTTTGCATTTAGTGGGTTTGGACAAATGTATAATGACATATATCTATTATTATGATACCGGATAGAGTATGTTCACAGTCTTAAAAACCTTGTTCTTTGCCGATTCATCTTATTACTTCCACTTTTGTCAAATACTGATCTTTTTCACTGTCTCCATAGTACTTCCTGCTTCAGAATGTCATATACAGTAGATGGAATCATATCATATGTAGCTTTCTCAGATTGGCTTCTTTCACTTACTAATAAGTTCATTTAAGGAACATTTAAGGTTGCACCTTTTGTGGCTTGATTGCTTATTAATAGTGCTGAATAATATTTCATTGTCTGAATTACAAGGTTGTTTACTATCACCTATTGAAGGACATCTTGGGTGCTTCCAAGCTTTGGCAGTTATGAACAAAGCTGCTATAAGCATTTATGTGCAGGATTTTGTGAGGACATAAGTTTGAACTTCTTTAGGAAAATATGAAGGCATGTGATGTCTGGATTGTATGGTAAGATTATGTTCAGTTTTGTAAAAATATTGCCAACTCTCATTTCCAATGAGCAATGTATACAAATTTCTATTCCTTCACATCCTCTTCAACAATTGATTGGTATTATCAGTGTCCCAGATTTTGGCTATTCCAATAGGTGCGTAGTAGTATCTCCTTATTGTTTTAATTTATATTTCCATGGTAACATATGAGTGGAGCATAGTTTCATATGCTTATTTGCCATGTCTATCTCTCTTTATTGAGATGTCTATTAAAATATTCGGCCCATTTTTAAATCATATTGTTTTCTTATAGTTTTTTGTATATGTTTGATAACCATCTTTCATTAGATGTGACTTTTGCTCAGACTTTATCCCAGTCTACGGTTTTCTTCTGATTGTTTTAATTTTTTTTTTGACAAACAGAAGTTTCTAATTTTAATGAAGTCCAGCTTTAAATCATTTCTTTCATGGATCATGTTTTTACTCTTGTTCCTAAAAAGATATCACCATAAACAAGGTAATCTAGATTTTTCTCTTATATTATCTTCTAGAAGTTTTGCAAATTTGCATTTTACACTTAGATTTATACCATCCATTTTCAGTTAATTTTTTTTTAATTTAATTTTTGCCTTCTAGAGTTTTGGAACCAACCCAACTAGAAGGCAAAATCTCATCATTGGACCTGTCTCTATTTTTCTCTTTTTAGGGATATTCTGCTTCTTTCACTTCTCGCCTCCCTATTCTCCCTCTTTATCTCTCCTTTGGTTCAGACTCCATCACATTTACCCTTGTGGCCTACTGACATAAATGTGTTTAATTTTGTATTCAAACACTTTGGATTCCTTCTAAATTAGTCATTATGTAATAAAAGGTTATATAATGTTTGAGACTATATAAATGGTTGAAGATGAACATTTTTATTTATACAAAAATGTAGAGTATGTAAAAACAACTAGAATATAATTCTTCAGAAAATGCTTATATTATACACAGTAAAATAAATACTATATAATAGGAGAATTTATTGTCATGAAAAATAACCTATTTATTTCTATACATAATTAATAAATCTTGTACTGGTACTCTTAAGCTTCCAATTGGCATAATAAGAATTTTACACTGGTGTCTTAAGTTTATTTGAATGAAATTTGTTTTGTCACTAATTATTTGGAGAGAAATGTAATATATATGAATTAAAATAACAAGTCAGAGATATGAGATTCCCCTAATTCTGTTTCCAAAGATTTTGTCAAAGAAATATTAGTTCATATTTTGCATGATAAAATTATAAAACAATAAAGTAATGCAAATACAATATTAAATACAATATTTTGTATAAAGTATGCTCTACTAGGATCCCAAATGGATATAAAATGACATCTATATTTTTTGACACATTTGCTAGTGTTCTAATCTACATTAATAATAATTAATACTACAGAGTTGATAGATAACATATTTATACTATTCCAAAAACGTAACAATTTTCACACTAAAGATTATATTTATCTTCATGAATACTAAAAAAGTCATTAAATTTTCAAAGCACATCCCCATTTAGGTTGTCTATAGAAGCACATTTTAAAGAATCATGCATTTATTAAAAGTACATTATTAGCATCAAGTGCAACTATTCCTCAAATTTATGACTTCACATACATATTGACCAGGAAGAAATTAAAGTAAACAGATTACATAGACATATGTGCAAATAGCATGAATTGAGGGTAGTGGGTCAAGTGTGATGCAGTTAGTGTGTCAGTGTTATGTGGCCTTGATTTTGGATGGTGAGGAACAATTGTTATATAAAAACTTAATATTAGCCTGACCAGGTGGTGGAACAGTGGTAGAGCATCAGACTGGAATGCAGAGGACCCAGGTTTGAAACTCCAAGGTTGCTGGCTTGAGCACAGGCTCATCAGCTTAAGCGTGAGGTTACTGGCTTGAGCGTGGGGTCATAGACATGAACCCATGGTCACTCCCTTGAGCCCAAAGGTCAGTGGCTTAAAGCCCAATGTTGTTAGCTTGAGCCCAAGGTCACTGGCTTGAGCAAAGGGCCACTCACTCTGCTGTACCTTCTGGTCAAAGCACATAAGAGAAAGTAATCAACAAATAACTAAGATGCTGCAAAGGATAATTGATGCTTCTGATCGTTCTCTCTGTCTGTTTGTTTGTCCCTATCTGTCTCTCTCTCTTTCTGTATCTGTCACACACAAAAATAAATAAATAAAAATAAAAACTTAATATTATATCAGTATGAGTTTGGGTTTTAGTTAACCTTAACTATAACCAAGGTGTGTTTGGGTAGCATTTGTACTATCTGAATCAGTATTCCACACTTCAGGGTGCTTAAATATTTTAATATTATTTTTGAAGTATATGTAGGCATTGGTTATTAATTGTCATTAGGGATGTTTGGAATGCTTTTTATTGATTAGATGAGTGGCATTAAATGATACTGTTTGGCTAGAAAGTTTTTACCTTTGCATGAATAACTTAAGAAACTAGCAATTCTAACATTCTTATGCATATGAAGCCCCAACTAATGGATATTCTTCCAGGCAATCTGACTAGAGTTTTGGCTGATCTTGCCATCAGAATACTGTTACCTGTACTTCAGAATGAAATATCCTATGAAGGTGTACCCTAGAATATGTTAGGATAGAGAGTGAGATCTTCACTAAGCCTATATGAACAGATTGCTTAGAGGTTTTGTGTTGTCTTTCTAGATAACACAAATTTACCTTTATCCAAATTTGGAACAAGACTTACAGTTATTGTAGCATATCAACTGGTATTGAGATCATGGGAGAGAGATGCATAGCTCCTACCTACCTTTAGAGCATGAGGCTACCAATATTTACCCAAAGTACACAACAGTTGCTGAATAGGCTAATTGGCTTGAGTCCATTTGCACAATCAGATTAGAATATCTGGAAGGTGCTATGGAAATCACTAGAGTTTTAGAAGCATAGACAACTTTCCAGAATGTCTTATGTAAGGAAAGAAGTGACAATTTTCTTTTGTGATAATCTTATAAATATGAATCCTAATTGTACTTATATAAAAAAGATCAACTAATTATCATCAATTAATAACTAGAATAAAATACATTTAAAATCACTGAAGAATTTTCAATCACAAAATATTTTCTGTGGGCCAGAACTCAATTAAAGTTAGATAAAGCCAAACTTTTTTCCCACCGTCTTATACAATGTTCCAACTAGAGTGTTTTATGTGAATTCTCTAAGATCACACATGTGAATAGACCATGATTCTAGGAAAGAATTTGTCAAAGAATGCTCTGATCCTGGTGTACTCTTTTATTCCTAATATAGCAATCAAACTACTCTTCACACTTCATCCTTCCATGTGAATAGTTCACCCCATCGCTTCTCTTTAACCATCAACATCCACTTGCACTCTTTCTCACTGATTAAATTGATGCAATTTGAGTAGAACTTCCACATGTTCCGTATCATCTACAATCTACATGCATCTGTGCAAATATTCTATCTTTCCTTCCGTTGTTCTGGATGACCTCTCAGTATTCTTAGCCAAGGTCATGTCCTCTACTTATGTAAGAGAATCTATTTTATTTCACCAACTTGATCCCATCATTCCAGCAATTTCATTCTTTTTCCAAAATAATATAAAACTATTTTTTTGAATCTACTGGATTTTTCATATCTACATTTGTTTTTCCTATTCTAAAATCCAGTTTCTCTTGATTCTGGTGTTTATTGCAATAGTCAAATCTCAATCTTCATTTCTTTGACCCATGAGCAACATTTAATAGAATTGCTTATTTCTTCTTTTTTCGAGCATCTTTCACCTGACTTATATGAAATCAAATTGCTTTATATTCCCCTTTTCCTTAACTTACAGGCCCCAAATTCTCAAGACATCTAAATAGATATCTTAAAATAGATATGCTTCAAACAGAACTCCTTTGTATTTATAAATCTAATCCTCCCTCAGTCTTTCCCATTTAATATTTGGCAAATTTACTCTTTCAATATGAAAACAAATCCTTTTTTTGGTGTGTGACAGAGAGAGAGAGAGAGACAGAGAGAGGGACAAATAGGGACAGAGAGACCATAAGGGAGAGAGATGAGAAGCATCAATTCTTCATTGTGGCACTTTAGCTGTTCATTGTTTGCCTTCACATATGTGCCTTGACGGGGTGGGGGGCTACAGCAGAGTGAGTGACCCCTTGCTCAAGCCAGCGACCTTGGGTTCAAGTTGGTGAGCCTATTCAAACCAGATGAGCTCGCACGCTAGCCAGTGACTTTGGGTTTTCAAACCTGGGACGTTTGCATCCCATTCCGACCCTCTATCCACTGTGCCACCGTCTGGTCAGGCTGAAAACAAAACTTAATGTAATGCTTGAACTTTTTCTTTCTCTCATACTCTATGTTTAATCTGTCAGCAAATTCTGTTGGCTCCACCCTCAAATTATATCTGAAATGTGACTATACTATCAAAACTCCCTCCATAGAAAAAGAAATTATTATCTCTTACCTAGTTAATACACACGTTTTCTAATTTTTGCACTCCCTCATTTGTTTTGTACAGTTTATTCTGAGCATAGTAGAAAGCAACAGTTTTTCATAAGCTTGTATAGGATTCTATTTCAGAGACTTTCTACTTCATATATTAATAGCTAAAGTCTTTATAGAGGTCTACCAATCTCTCCATTAACAGATCTCCCAGTTCTTCTCTGCCCACATCTCCTTTTGCTCATCTAGTCATTCATTCTGTCTAAATCTTAGTGGTCTCCTGACACTCTTGATATTCTAGGCATGCACCTGACTCAGCAATCCTTCATTTGCTGCTGCCTTACCTGGAAATTTCTTCCCCTTATTTATACACATGGCTCACTTCTATGACACTTTTATTTTTTTGCTCAAATAACATCTCCAGAAGAATTACTCTAGTCAATGTTTTAAAATTGGAAAACATGCTCTCAAACTCGAAAACTACTTATTCCTCTTTGCTTTTAATTCTTTTCTCATAACATTTAACCTCTTCTCACACACTGAGTTTTGTTTATTTTATAGTCTTTCTGAAATGAGTAATCAAAAATCAATAAGAAAAGGATTTTTTCTTTCCCTTCCTCCCTTCCTTACTCCCTCTTCCCTCCCTCTTTTCATTCTTCTTCAAGTACACTCATTTAAACATTATATCTCTCTTTTAATGTATGTACTACTACCCTCTCCATTTTCTAGATAAGAAGCTAAAGCACTGAAGTTAAGTAAATTATTCTACACTCTAGAGCTTATGAAATGTGAAGCTGCCTGACCAGGTGGTGGCACGGTGAATAGAGCGTCAGACTGGGACACCAAGGACCCAGGTTCAAGACCCCAAAATTGCCAGCTTTAGTGCGGGCTCATCTGGTTTGAGAAAAAGCTCACCAGCTTGGATCCAAGGTTGCTGGCTCGAGTAAGAGGTTATTCATTCTGCTTAAGGCCCACAGTCAAGGCACATATGAGAAAGCAATCAATGAACAACTAAGGTGTTGCAATGCACAACGAAAAACTAATGATTGATGCTTCTCATCTCTCCGTTCCTGTCTGTCTGTCCCTGTCTATCCCTCTCTCTGTCTCTGTAGAAAAAAAAAAAGTAAAGCTGAGATTCAAATCTAAGCAGACTGCCCTGACAGTCTATGTTTATAATTTCTATTTAATTTTGTTTGCTGCTGAAGAGTGCAATAACACACATTTAAATATTTATTAAATGGATTATTCTGCATCACATGGGTGGCATGTCTTGCATTGTCTAGAAGCATAAGCTTTTCTTATATTTTCATTTGTATTCACAATGTATGATTCTCCACTTAGATTCTACATGGTAGTGATCACTGAAAAGGAAAGCCACAGCACTTAATGCATTTCAGGAATCATTTAATGAACACAGAAGACCTAGATCTATCTGTTAATACAGAAGCCACTAACCACAGGTGGCTACTGAAGACTTCAAATGTGGCATATCTGAATTGAAATGTAGATAAATAAAACCAGGAACACTAATTCAAAAGAATATAAGCACCCTATGTTCATTGCAGCATTATTTATAATAGCCAAGTTTTGGAGCAGCCCAAGGGACCATCAGCAGATGAATGGATAAAAAAGCAGTGGTTATTTTACACAATGGAATACTACATCACAGTAAAAAAGAAGAACATCTTACCTTTTGTGACAGCATGAATGGACCTAGAGGGTATGATGCTAAGTGAACTAAGCCAGTTAGAGAAAGACAAGTACCATTTGGTTTCACCTATATGTGGAATATAATGAACAAAATAAACAAACAAAATAGAAACAGGCTCATAGATACAGAGAATTGACTGACATATATCAGAGGGGAATGGGGTTAGAAAAATGAATGAAAAAAGTGTAGGGATTAAGCAAAGAAACAAACAGCTCGAGAGACCAGAAGATGACTTCTGAGTAGGCAGATGTTCCAACTCCCACCTCCCAAAACCAAATTGAAATACAACTTATTTAAAGAACGTTCATCTTGAAAAACCAATTTTGGACTAAACTAAGAGGAATCTATAACCCAAGGATCACTGAAGAAGCCACACTGAGACTGGCAAAAAGGGTGGAGATGTGGAAAGGGCTGCCCTGCTCACAGGAGAGAGCGATGGCCCAGAGGGTCTCTCTCGGCAGGGTGGGTTGCCCTGAGAAGTGTTGGTCCTCAGCCCCAGGACCAAAGCCCCAGCTAAGAGCCCCAGAGACTAGAAGAGGTATACGGACAGTATTTAGCTGAGAAAAGAGCTGGGTTACTGTTTTCCAGAAAGAGATAGAACTCTCAGACTCACGCTCTGTCTTAAAGAAATGGTGAAGAAAACCTCATTCATAGCCATTTACCTGGGGCTGTAGTGGTGGAGGAGAGCCAAGAGGACTGAAGTTGTGAGAGGAGAGTGTAGTCTCAGAGGCCCAGGGATAGACACTGTGGGGGAAGACCATCCCACCACTAAGTCATTTTCCAACAATTAAGTTGCCATTTTTCCTGGGAAAAGCAATACCAACAAAGAGAAGCAATTACTACACCCACCAGAGGCTCTCCTGCTCCAGACAGAGCAAAGAGTCATTCAGAAGCAGGGGATGTGTCAGGGACACAGGTTTTGAGTGCTGAGGTCTGGGCTACACTGCCCCCTCATGCTGTTGAGTGTTTGCCAGAGGGCAGATGGGCCCAGCAGTGGCTGATGTGGTGGCTGCGGTGGCAGGGGACTGGTGGGCAGACCAAAGCTCTGCATCTCAGAAGCCACACCCACTGGACTCCTGTGGCCACACCCTTCTGAGGAATGAAAAAAAAAAGTCTGGATGGAATGGCATATGAGGCTAAGGGGTAAGCCATACCCATTACCCTTCCTAATCCCTGAACTACTGTCTGAGCCCAACAAGCAGCCAGCAGTAAGAGGTGGCATAAAGCAGGACTCAGGGAAACTTGAACTTCTAAGTGGACTTTACGCAGGCCAAGAGTAGATAAAGCCAGAGGAGTGCAACTGATAGTTACAAAAGCACCTGGGCCCAGCAGAGGCAGCCACAGATTCTGGATTGCTTATAGCTCCAAGAAGGTTACTAAGGGCCAGTCATAAGCACTAACTGCCACTGGTCTGCACTTGGTTCCTGCCAGGGAGGTCCAGGGCTGGCACATCCAGTGACCAGATGTGGAGAACATCAATTCAGGACCTAACAACCCTTGTTAGATTGGTATCTTAAGGAAGGGCTCCTCACACCTGACCCAACTAAGGCACAGAAAATGCCAACACAAATAGCAAAAAGAACAGTAGAAGCAGACAAGTAGCTCACAGTGGATTACAAACAACAGCTGATGCCAACCCCAAAATATCTAGAAACAACACAAGCTGGAGGCAGACAACACCAACCCTAGACTCAGCTAGCTACACAAACAGAACACCCAAAGGAGGAGTCTATACACAGACAAAATGGGAAGACAGAGAAATGCAATCCAAATGAATCAACAAGTGAAATTCCCTCCAAAAAGAACTGAATGAGATGGAAGTAACCAAACAATCAGATGCAGAGTTTAAAACAATGATTTTCAGTATGCTCAAAGATCTTAGATGGACATAATGAGCACCTAAATAAGGAGATAGCAAGCATCAAAAAGAACATTGAGGTTATAATAAAGAATCAGTCAGAAATGACAAATACAATATCAGAAATGAAGACTGCACTAAAAGGAATTAACAGCAGGCTGGATGAAGCAGAGGACTGAATTACCAATTTAGAGGACAAGATAAATGAAAGCACAGAAGCAGAGCAGCAAAAAGAAAAAAGGCTCAAAAGTCAGAGGAAACTCTAAGAGAGTTTTGTGACAACATGAAAAGAAACAACATCTGCATCATAGGGGTTGCTGAAGGAGAAGAAAAAAAACAAGGGACAGAGAATCTGTTTGATGAAATCCTAGCTGAAAACTTCCCTAAATTGACGAAGGAAAAAGTAACACAAGTTCAAGAAGCAAAGAGTTCCATTAAAGAGGAACCCAAGAAGGCTTACAGCAAGACATATCATAATTAAAGTGTCAAGGTTAAGAGACAAAGAAAGAATACTAAAAGCTGCAAGAGAAAAGCAGTTAATTACCTACAAAGGGGCCTCCATAAGGATGACATCTGACTTTCAACAGAAACACTTGAGGCCAGAAGGGATTGGCAAGAAATAGTCAAAGTGATGCAAAGCAAGAATCTACAACCAAGACTTCTTTATCCAGCAAGGCTATCATTTAAAATTGAAGGAGAAATAAAAAGCTTCCCAGATAAATAAAAACTAAAGGAATTCATTATAACTAAAACAATACTGCAAAAAATGTTAAGGGGCTTGTTGTAAAAAGAACAAAGGAAAAAAATCTAGAAAAAAGGAATGTAGATTTAAAGAATAAAATGACAATAAAACTACATATCAATAATAACCATAAATGTGAATGGATTAAATGCTCCAATCAAAAGACCTAGGGTAGCTGCATGGATAAGAAAACAGGACCTATACATATTCTCTCTACAAGAGACCCACCTCAAAACAAAAGATACACATAGACTGAAAGTGAACGTATAGAAAAAAATATTTCATGCAAGTGGAAATAAAAAAAGCTGGGGTAGCAATACTTATATCTGACAAAATAGACTTTAAAACAAAGACTATAGTAAGGGATCAAGAAGGTCACTACATAATGATAAAGGGAGCAATCCAACAGAAAAATATAACCATTGTAAATATCTATGTGCCTAATATAGAAGCACCTAAATACATAAAGCAGATTTGGATGGACATAAAGGGCAAGATCAACAGCAATACTGTAATAGTGAGGAACTGTAATACCCCACTAACATCAAGGGATAGATCCTACAGACAGAAAATTAACAAAGAAACAGCAGCCTTAAGTAACAAACTAGATCAACTGGATTTAATAGATATATTCAGAACCTTTCATCCCAAAGCAGCAGAATATACATTTTTTTCAAGTGCTCATGGCTCATTCCCTAGAATATACAACATGTTAGGACACAAAATGAGTCCCAATAAATTTAAGGAGATTCAAATCACATCAAGCGTCTTTTCAGATTACAATGGCATGGAACTAGAAATCAACTACAATAGAAAAACTGAAAAATATTCAAACATTTAGAGGCTAAACAGCATGTTATTAGATAATTAATGACTTAACAATGAGATCAAGGAAGAAATCAAAGATTTCCTTGAAACAAATGAAAATGAACATACAACAACTCAAAATCTATGGGACACAGCAAAAGCAGTCCTGAGAGAGAAATTCATAGCACTACAGGCATACCCTAAGAACCAAGAAAAGGCTCAAATAAACAACTTAACCCTTTAATTAAAAGAATTAGAAAAAGAAAATGAAAATGAACATACAACAACTCAAAATCTATGGGACACAGCAAAAGCAGTCCTGAGAGAGAAATTCATAGCACTACAGGCATACCCTAAGAACCAAGAAAAGGCTCAAATAAACAACTTAACCCTTTAATTAAAAGAATTAGAAAAAGAACAATAAATAAAGCCCAGAAGAAATGAAGAAAGCAAATAATAAAGATCAAAGCAGAAATAAATGACACAGAAGCTATAAAAGCAATACAGAAGATCAATGAAAGCAAGAGCTGGTTCTTTGAAAAGGTGAACAAGATTGATGAATCTTTAACCAGACTCACCAAGAAAAAAAAGAGAACTCAAATAAATAAAATTTTAAATGAAAGTGGAGAAGTAACAACTGACACTGCAGAAATACAAAGGATTATAAGAAAATATTATAAAGATCTATATGGCAAAAAACTGGACAACCTAGGTGAAATGGATAAATTCCTTGAAACATATAATCTTCTGTAAGAGATGACCCTGCACCAATATAAATGGCAGTTAACTGCAAAGCAAGGGTTACTTGGAGACAAGAGATCTTAGAGTATATTAGCCATAACAGGAGACTGGCCTGGGTTACTTGAATGCAAGTATGAAGGATTCTTGGAGGAATGCCTCCAAGAACCAGATGTCCTTTATGATTGATAATCTCTGAGATTCTGACTCTTCTTGTGTCCTTGTTCATGAAAGAAACAATAGATGTGCAGGGCTGGAGATGAAACGGATGGGAAAAAACACTTGTGTAGCTTTCTAGTTTTATCTGCTGAGCTATGGCTTTTGGAACTCAATAAATACTCAGTAGCGCAGTTTCTCGGGGCTGATTCTGCCTAAGAGTTTCAGCCCTCTGCCCATTTACTTGCATCTGATGTGTCTTTTGCCTTAAGAGTCCGAACCGTAAAGAAATTTGTAACAATCTTCCAAAAATCAATCTGGAAGAATCAGAAAACCTAAATAGACAGGTTTCATCAAATGAGATTGAAACAGTTATCAAAAAACTCGCAACAGGCCCTGGCCGGTTGGCTCAGCGGTAGAGCGTCGGCCTGGTGTGCGGGGGACCCGGGTTTGATTCCCGGCCAGGGCACATAGGAGAAGCGCCCATTTGCTTCTCCACCCCCACCCCCTCCTTCCTCTCTGTCTCTCTCTTCCCCTTCCGCAGCCAAGGCTCCATTGGAGCAAAGATGGCCCGGGCGCTGGGGATGGCTCCTTGGCCTCTGCCCCAGGTGCTAGAGTGGCTCTGGTCGCAGCAGAGCGACGCCCTGGAGGGGCAGAGCATCGCCCCCTGGTGGGCAGAGCGTCGCCCCTAGTAGGCGTGCTGGGTGGATTCCGGTCGGGCGCATGCGGGAGTCTGTCTGACTGTCTCTCCCCGTTTCCAGCTTCGGAAAAATACAAAAAAAAAAAACAACAACAAAAAACTCCCAACAAACAAAAGTCCTGAGTTAGATGGCTTCTAAAATGAATTTTATCTAATTTTCAAAGAAGAACTAACACCTTTCCTTCTCAAACTATTTCAAAAAATTCAAGAGGAAGGAAGACTTCCAAACTCCTTTTATGAGGCAAGCATAACCCTTATTCCCAAACCAAGTAAAGACACTACAAAGAAAGAAAACTATAGGCCAATAACCCTGATGAACCTAGATACTAAAATTCTCAACAAAATATTAGCACACTGAATCCAGCAATACATGAAAAAAATTGTACATTAGGATCAAGTGGGATTTATTCTGGGAGGCAAGGCTGGTACAATATTCATAAATCAATCAATGTGATTTCTCACATAAACAAAAGGAAGAATAAAAATCACATGATATTATCAATAGATGCAGAAAAAACATTTGATAAAATCCAGCATCCATTTATGATCAAAGCTCAGCAAAGTGGGAATACAGGGAACATACCTCAACATATATAATAAAGGCTATCTACGATAAACCCACAGCCAATATCCTATTCAATTGGCAAAAATTAAAAACAATCACCTTAAGTTCAGGAACAAGGCAGGAGAACAAGACAGGGGTGCCTCCTTTTACCACTTTTATTCAACATAGTCCTGGAAGTCCTAGCCACAGCCATCAGACAAGAAGAAGAAATAAAAGGCATCCAAATTGGAAAAGAAGAAGTAAAACTATCATTATTTGCTGATGACATGATGCTGCACTTAAAAAACCTTAAAGTTTCAGTAAAAAAACTACTAGACCTAGTAAAAGAATTCGGCAAGGTGGCAGAATATAAAATTAATATTCAGAAATCAATGGCATTTTTATACACCAACAATAAACTGAAAAAAAATTAAGGAAACAATCCCCTTCACTATTGCAACAACAAAAAAATAATATACCTAAGAGTAAATTTAACCAAGGAAATAAAAGACTTGTACTCAGAAAATTATAAAATATTGATAAAAGAAATCAAGGAGGATACAAACAAGTGGAAGCATATCCTGTGTTCATGAAATGGAAGAATAAACATCATTAAAATCTCTATATTACCCAAAGCAATCTACAAATTCAATGCAATTTCTATTAAAATGCCAATGGCATACTTCAATGATATAGAACAAATATTCCAAAAATTTACATGGAACCAAAAAAAGAACACTAATAACCTCAGCAATCCTAAAAAAAAAGAATAAAGTGGGAGGTATCACACTACTTGATATCAAATTATACTACAAGGCTATTGTACTCAGAACAGCTTGGTACTGGCATAAGAACAGACATACAGATCAATGGAACAGAACAGAAAACCCAGAAATAAACTTATGCCATTATGGCCAATTGATATTTGACAAAGGAGGTAAGAGCATACAATGGTGTAAAAACAGTCTCTTTAACAAATGATGTTGGGAAAACTGGTCAGGTACATGCAAAAAAAAAGAAAAGAAAAAAAAAAAAAAGAAGAAACTAGACCACAAACTTACACCATACACAAAAATAAACTCAAAATAGATAAAAGACTTAAATGTAAGTCATGAAATCATAAACACCTTGGAAGAAAACATAGGAAGTAAACTCTCTGACATCTCTCATAGCAATATCTTTGCTGATTTATCTCCATGGGCAAGTGAAATAAAGGAAAGGATGAACATATTGGACTATATCAAACTAAAAAGCTTTTACACTGCAAAAGACAAAATGAATAAAATAAAATGACAACCCACACAATGGGAGAGCATATTCACCAATATGTCTGATAATATGTTAATAATAAAAATTTTATAAAGAACTTCTAAAAACACCAGGAAGGTAAACAATCCAATTAAAAAATGGGAAAAATAACTGAACAGATACTTCTCCAAAGAGGACATACAGATGGCCAATAGGCATATGAAAAAATGCTCAACATCACTAATCATTAGATAAATGCAAATTAAAACTACAATGAGATACCATCTCACACCTGCCAAAATGGCATTCATTAACAAAACAACACAGAATAAGTGCTGGCGAGGGTGTAGAGAAAAGGGAACCCTCCTTCACTGCCGGTGGAAATGCAGACTTGTGCAGCCACTGTGGAAAACAGTATGGAGATTCCTCAAAAAATAAAAAAATGGAACTACCCTTTGACCCAGCTATCCCACTTTTAGGAATATATCCTAAGAACATAAAATCACTGATTCAAAAGAAGATATGCACCCCAATGTTTATTGCAGCATTGTTTACAATAGCCAAGATCTGGAAACAGCTCAAGTGTCCATCAGTGGATGAGTGGATTAAAAACTATGATTCATATACACAATGGAATACTATGCAGCAATGAAAAAGAAGGAAATCTTACCTTTAGCAACAGCATGGATGGACCTGGAGACTATTATGCTAAGTGAAATAAGCCAGGCAGAGAAAGACAAATATCATAAGATCTCACTTATATGTGAAATCTAATAAAGAAAGTGAACTGAGGAACAAAATGGAGGCAGAGAAGAGATCACAGGGATCAGAAGGGCAGTATTTTGAGAGAGGGAGAATGAGGGGATGGGATCAGAGAAGGTAAAGGGATTTGTGCACTTAGATAAACATCATACAGAGATATAGATAGTAAGATGGCAAATCCTAGAGGGAAGAAGGGAGGGTGTTGAGGGGAGAAGGCAAGGGGGGTGTGGGGGGTGAGGGACTTGTATTTGGTGGGACACTTGAATTCATGTAAACACATAAATTAAAATTAATAATATATTAAAAACAAAACAAACAGCTCATAGACACAGAGAACACCATGGTGGTTACAAAGGGGAAGGATAGTGGGGCAGGTGGAAGAGGGTAGAGGGGGATATATGGTGATGGAAGGAGGTTTGACTTGGGTGGTGAATATACAGTGCAATGTACAAATGATGTATTATAAAATGATACATCTGAAACCTAAATAATTTTATTATATTTTAAAATTTAGCAAGAGAAAGAGAGAGACAGAAACAGACAGAGACAGAAAGGGAGAGAGATGAGAAGCATCAATTCTTTGTTGCAGCATCTTAGTTTTTCATTGATTGCTTTCTCATATGTGCCTTGATCCAGGGGGCTCGAGCTGAGCCAGTGACTCCTTGCTCAAGCCAGAGAGAGACCTTTGGCTCAAGCCAGTGATCTTGGCTTCAAGCCAGTGACCTTTGGGCTCAAGCCAGTGACCATCAGGTTATGTCTGTGATCCCACAGTCAATCTGGTGACCTCACACTCCAGCTGGTGGACAGGCACTCAAGCCAGATGAGGCCGTGTTCAAACTGGTGATGTCAAGGTTTCAAACCTGGGTCCCCGGTGTCCCGGGTCTATGCTCTATCCACTGCACCACTGCCTGGTCAGGTGAAACCTATATAATTTTATGAACCAGTTTCACCTCAATAAATTCCATTTTAAAAAAATGTAAACTACACAGATTTCAACATTTTGCATTAAAATGTAAATTATATTGTTTATATATTAAAAAGATAATATTTGGGGTTGATTGGGTTAAATAAATATTATTAAGATTAAATTTACCTGTTTCTTTGATTTAATTTGTTTTTATTTTAAAACCTAAATTATGTGATTAAACATTGATACACAAGGCATTTAAATTGTTAATATATCTATACCACAAATAGAGAATTGATCTCTAGCTTCAGTTAATTATGGCCTGCATGTATTTTTCAGTGTAGTATACATATTGGCTATTTCCTATAGGCTTTCCTCAGGTTTACAGACTGGATGTTAACATTGCACAGGGAAAATACTAAGAATTATTGCCCAGCTACGTTTAGTTGATATTCCAGTACATGCATGATTTGGGACAAGAAGCAATATCTTATTCACTTACAAAACTAAAAAAAGTAAGGAGGCAAGACTGTATTTTTTCTGACACAGACATATGTCCGCTGTCTACCAATCATATATGTCACATAATATTTCAGGTAAATTGCTTAATTTTCTTTGTATAAATATAATCTGAGAGTAGCTAGATTCTTCTATGGCATATTTAAAACGTTAGACTACATATAATTTTTTTATTGAAAAATAATCAAAATGATATTAGACTAGATCATGTGCAGAAGTGTTATACCTAGATTGTGACAATAGAGGTCAGTAAAGCTCTAGGCTTTGCAATTTCACAGAAAACCGTCTTGATAGTGGCAAGAACAACCCAGCACTGCAAACATGTATGCCTTATTCATTTCTAGTTATATATCAGAACACTTTCTTTTCATATAGGAAATAAAAAGGAGCTTTTTAGAAATAAAAGTATTTGGCACAAAAACCGAAGATCATATGTGAACTCTAAGCATATGGTTAAAATTTAAACTTTCTGTTGTTAGTGAGAGTTTTATTGTTTTGTACCAGAGACTTCGGGGATAAATGTATTTTTTAATTCATCTCCAAATTTTTTCCTATGACCTTTGAACACTAATAATAAAGAATCTAGTCACCTACCATGAGTCCCTTTTACAGCAATACAATGACACATGTGCAGTTCATTTACTGTACATTTTTTTATGAGACTGAGTAATCAATTAAAAGGAGGAGCATGTTTTGAGTTCATGAGCACTTATATTTTCTAGTCCATAGATCTGCCTCACAAAATAAAAGTTTAATTGAATATTGTTGGTGTTTTAGAAGGGTGAAGAGTGAATTTTTTACAACTATTAGCTTGTTATAGATTATTTTTCAATATAATTCCTAACAGTATAATATAGGTATATTTAAATTTGCCAGAATAAATATTGGCCAAAAATATTCAAGCAGGCTAATTAGATTAACTTTTGAAAATATGAGTCTATTTTTTTGTCTCACAAAATTTGGACAGGTCAATGGAACAACCTTCAAAGCATAACAGCTGAGAAAAAAGGTTTTTTAGGTAAAAAGCATCAAAATCTGTTCAACACATGGCAGATCTAACTACATGGGTAATAAGAAAACAGTCTTTTTTTTCTTTAATTTGGGATTTTTGTATGCCTTCCCGATTTCAATAGTGATAAAATTTAGAACCACAAATGCTAGAGAATTAAAGTTCTCTATCATTCTGCCAAATCTAATATAGAATAGTAATTTTAGTTACTTAAGTCTTGTTTTACTCACATAGGTTATTTTATATTGAAGTAGAAATGAGAGAATGACCTTGGTCACAGTCTCAGAGTAAACTTTCTGACCTTATTGCACTCAAACTCCTTGCTTTTCAATCAGAGTCAATAGAGAACAATGCATAAAAGTATGTGCATATATTTACATTAGAGAAAAAGCAAAATTCAGTTAATTTCAGTATGAATATATATATATTTTTTGAATATGAATATATATATACTTTTTTTTATGGAGACAGAGAGAGGGATAGACAGGGACAGACAGACAGGAATGGAGAGATGAGAAGCATCAATCATTAGTTTTTCATTGCTCATTGTGACACCTTAGTTGTTCATTGACTACCTTCTCATATGTGCCCTGACCATGGGCCTTCAGCAGACCAAGTAACCCCTTGGTTGAGCCAGTGACCTTGGGTCCAAGCTGGTGAGCTTTTGCTCAAACCAGATGAACCTGTGCTCAAGCTGGCAACCTCGGGGTCTCGAACCTGGGTCCTTCTGCATCCCAGTCCGACACTCTATCCACTGTGCTACGGCCTGGTCAGGCAGTATGAATATATTTTTAAACAATTTGCTGAATTATAAATTGAACATATTTAATTAAATATATTTTTTTTCCTTAGTATAGTAACATACTAGGCACTATGACTACCCTAACTACATACCACAAAAATATTATCATGGTATATATTCCACATTTATGACACCATTGTAAATTATTTAATGCTACCTACTTTCGGTGCATTTTCTGTTTGTCCTCTTCCTAAAGTCAGACAAGTATGTGAATAAAAATAAGATATTTATAGAGGACATACAAATGGCCAATAGATATATGAAAAAATGTTCGATGGCACTAATCATCAAAGAGATGCAAATTAAAAATAAAATGAGATAGCACCTCACATCTGTCAACATGGCTATAAATCAACCAACAACAAATGTTGGCGATGATGTGGAGAAAAGGGAATCCTGTGCTCTGTTTGTTGTGGCAACAATTAACTACTCAGAAGCCAGATGAAATGCTCCCAGGGGCTGAGAGGAGACAACAGCCCTGGTCAGCAGACTGAAGGACTAAACCCCATCCCCAGTCTTTTTCAGATATTTATTAACCAGTATAAATAACTCAATGAAGTGGACAGCAGAAGTTTTCAGGGGGTGAAATCAAGTGCAAGGAACATGCTGACTCCTAATCTCTGTTCTGAGAGCCTAAACATTTTCTGTTGCTGAATCTTATCCTGTTGTTTTGTTTTTTCAAGCATGCACTTTTTTTTTCCAGTACCGGATCAGAGAGGCCCCCGAACTCTAGTCCACTTGGGGCTTTCACCCTAGGGCACCTTGCTTTCTCTAATTGTCATCCTAACTCTGCATGTTTTCACAGTATATTCCTACACCACAGTATATTCCTACACCACAGTATATTCCTACGCTCTGTTGATGGGAATACAGATTGGTGCAACCACTGTGGAAAACAGTATAAAGTTTCCTCAAAAATTTACAAATTGAACTGCCTTATGAACTAGTGATTTCACTTCTGGGAATATAAGCAAAGACACCTGAAAAACTGATTCAAAAGAATACATGTACCCCTCTGTTCATTGCAGAATTATTTAAAACAGCCAATTTTAGAAGCAGCCCAAGTGTCCATCAGTAGATGAGTAGATTAAAAAAATTATGGTACATTTACACAATGGAATACTACTTCACCAACAAAAAGAAGGAAGGAAAAAAGAAAGAAAGAAAGAAAGAAAGAAAGAAAGAAAGAAAGAAAGAAGAAAGAAAGATTGAAATGAAAAAGAAAGAAAGAAATCTTACCTTTTGTGACAGCATGGAGGAACCTGGAGAGTATTATGTTAAGTGAAATAAGCCTGTCAGAGAAAGACATGTACCATATAATTTCACTTATATATGAAATCTAATGAATAAAAAACAAACAAACAAAATAAAAACAGACACATAAATGCAGAAAACACACTGAAAGCTGTTAAACGGGAAGGAGGTTCAGGAGCTGGGTAAAAAAGGTGAAGAGATTAAGCAAAATAAAACTTATAGACATGGCCAACAGTATGGTGATTACCAGAAGCACAGGAAGTTGGAGGAAGGTAGAAGAGGTAAAGGTGGGATAAATGGTGATGAAAGGAGACAACTTGGAGTGTTGAGCACACAATACAATATACAGATAACACATTATAGAACTGTGTACTCAAAACCTATAGAATTTTATTAACCAAAGCATCCTAATAAATTAAAAATTTTGTAAATGAGTAAGAAACCTGAATAAAGTTAACCTGTATCTTCTAGGTAGGTCAGTTTTGCTCTTTTTCCATTTTTTTCTGGAGCTCAATAACAATGACTTTCGAACTGGTAATGAGCTTATTCACCTGAGAATATCAGTAGGGTGAATAGTTCAACAAAACTGTTATACAGCATTTTGAGGTATTTGGAACCAAGATCAATAACGATCTTTTTAAGTGTTTCACTAGAGGCATTAATGAGGCTGTTATCATTGAGCAGTTTCTCTGGGTAACTCCCAAAGTGCTAATAACATAATAACATAGAATGAAATCCTAATAGAATAATTTCAGCTAGCAACTCAGAATAGGAACTAAATTTTAATGAGTGCTGTGAGGTCATTTGTATAAATATTCCAAAGGAGTCAAGCATTTATTTACATTAATGTTACCAAAATTTCAGAAGCTTTCAAAAAGTAAGCACTATGTCAACTTATTTAAAATAATAGTTTCTGCTAAATAGTCAAATAACTCCCTCAACTCCCTCAAAGCTTTGTTCAATCCTTCTCATCCCACTGAGGTCTAAACAAATTTATTTACTGCTGTGCCCCCTACTCTACTATCTCTATAACCCCTTGCATTCTGATTCCGATCTCCTTGCTCTATTTATTTCCTCATCCCTGCTTTGTTCCATACTACTATAAGGCTTGAATTTGCAAGGCTTGAAAAGCATGATTTCTGTTAAATGTTATACCTTTCAGAATAATAAGTATAGTACTTGAACATTTTCATGGGATGACTATTTTCCAGGCTGGGACTTAAAGATTTCTAATATGTTCTTTATCTAACTCAAGCTTCACCTGATTCAACCTTCAGCGTGTTCTTCTAATGCCTCTGCTGATTTTCCTTTCCTTTCCACAACAGTAATGTATTTAAATAGCCTCCGCGATATAGTATACTGAGTAGCCTCGTATATTTTTAGAAGTTATATTGAAAAGTTTAGCTATAAAATGTATACTATTAAATATTATTTAATAATTATTTATAGAATTACAGTATATTAAGTTATGCCATAGTATATATAATATATATTTATAATATATTAATATAATTTAAAAATATAAGTACTTTATAATTATTAAATACATTTGTAAAGAAAGAAAAAACTTGATAATAGAGAAAAAATTTCCCTGTGGTCCCATGACCCAAAGCTCTTCACTGTTAAAATCTGAATGTGTCTCTTTCCATTGCTTCTGTTCTAGTTATCCTTTAATATCTGATACAGTATTATGTGGAGATTTAAAAAAAACATAACAATATAGCATAGGTACTTCTTAAACTATATTGTGAGGTCTTCAGCATCTTTATGTTTAATGACTGCATATTCACATAAAATGTACATGCTATATTTCACTCTCACTTTTCTTATTTTGGTTTATAGTTCATGGAGAGGTTGTAGGTCTGCCATCACCTTTAGTTGTAATTTTAGGATTGTCATCATGCTCTTTGGAATTTTTTTTTTTTTTGACAGGGACAGAGAGTCAGAGAGAGGGATAGATAGGGACAGACAGGAAGGGAGAGAGTTGAGAAGCATCAATTTTTCATTGCAGCACTTTAGTTGTTCATTGATTGCTTTCTCATATGCGCCTTGACTGGGGGGCTACAGCAGGCTGAGTAACCCTTTGCTCAAGCCAGTTACCTGAGGTCCAATCTGGTGAGCTTTGCTCAAACCCATTGAACCCATGCTCAAACTGGTGACCTCAGGGTCTCGAACCTGGGTCCTTCATGTCCCAGTCTGACACTCTATTCACTGCGCCACCACCTGGTCAGGCACTCCTTGGTATTTTTGTAATCTGAGAGGCTCAGGCATTTGAAGCCAAGAAAAAAAAATGTTTATTTTTACTTCCTGTCTATTGGAGAATCTACTCTTTAATTACTTGACAGTGTCTGTAAAGGTTTCATTTATCTTACCTTCTTGATGTCTATTTGTTTTTGAAAATTTTCTACATTTTGACAGGAATTTAGATAGAGCATATTTTATCTTATCCTCTCATTGCATTTTAAAGATAATAAATCTCTTTTAGAAATTTTAAAAGGTTTATAAATTATTATTCATATCATTTTCACTTTCTCTGTAGTACAAATAAACATTGTATTATTGAATGGCTGTTGAAATAGCTACCATAATCTTTACAATCCTCAGTGATCTTTCAAAATTCTTTCCATGTAGTCATTGATTTACATGTATTCTTCCATTAACTGATTAACTGGTTAGGTAACTAAATATAGCTCATATTTTATTGTTTAATTTTATCTCACATCTTAGCGTAAAACTATTAATGCAATAGAAATTAAGATTTTCTAGCAATTAATGTAGTACTTTTAAATCTAGCAATACTCCCTCAATACCCCTTTAGTTTTGTAGGACAAATTGTCCTACAATTTTTATTTTAACATATAAATTCACAAAACTCATTGTACATTCCACCAGAGAGCTGCTGATAAGATGTATTCAGGGCCCTGGCCGGTTGGCTCAGTGGTAGAGCCTCAGTCCAGCATGTGAAAATCCTGGGTTCAATTCCCAGCCAGGGCACATGGGAGAAGCACCCATCTATTTCTCTCCCTTCCCCTTCTCCTTTCTCTCTATCTCTGTCTTCTGCTTGCAGCCAAGGCTCCACTGGAGCAAAGTTGCCCCCGGCGCTAAGGATGGTTCCATGGCCTTCGTCTCAGGCACTAGAATGGCTCTGATTGCAGTGGAGCAACGCCCCAGAGGGGCTGAGCATCGCCCCCTGGTAGGCATGCGGTTGGATCCCAGTCTGGCACATGTGGGAGTGTGTCTGTCTGCCTCCCCTCTGATTCTCATTTTGGAAAAATACAAAAAAAAAACCCCCCAAAACCCCAAAACGATGCATTTAGGTAAAACTATTCAGAAGATCCTTTCATAGAAGAGCTTAGCACAGCCCTGTTAAGAAGCCCCACTCCATTTGTACATGACCTCTTTATTCAATAGTGTCCTCTTAACAATGCAATTACATTGGTCTGGGTGATTCATGAGACAAATTAAAGCATTGAATAAGTTGTTATTGTAGTCATTACCTTTCATTGTAAGTAAGTATTTTCGCAGCATTATGTAAGTATTATGCAAAATAAATAGGGAATCAGTATTAACCATGTTGCTGCTTGTTACTATTTATGTATACAGGTTTCCTTTGGTGTTTTGAGTGGTGAAATGAGTATTATTATTGAAACTATTACTACAGAGCAATAATTCTCATACTGTGTTTAGGATACATGCCCAATCCCTCAGGTCACTAATTTAAAATAATTGTATTTTCTGGCATGTTCCAATTCCAATCGGCCCAGTCCTTTCAGAACACATACATATGTGCAAGAGGCAGAGTTATGACCAAATCTGTGTTAGCAGGATAGCTCTTAATTAACACAAAATATATGTCTGAGGCATATACATACTGCTCACAAAAATTAGGGTATATTTCCAAATGAATATGAAATGATAAAAAAAGAAGCATTTGACTTTTTTTATTAAACAGGAACATCAGAAAAGCAAACGACAAGTCAAAAAATGTTGTTTGATTATGCAAATGAGATGTAAAACCAACTTTTATTTCACTGGTGAAAATGCATTATACAAAGGCTAAAAGTACTAAAGTGTCTGCCCATTCCCTGATCCTCTAACTTTTGTGAGCAGTGTAGCTTTATATGACAAACACCCTGATTATGTTCTATTTACTGTTCATTGACCACAGCAGCTCTGACAGCTGTTGGCTAGCTACATCATAACTGACCTAAATCAAGGACATTTGTTGGTATTAAGGTGATTAGGCTTGCAAGAATGGCAAGAAAGAACATTTACTAGTTTGAAGATATGCATCTCCAATTTTCTGAAGCACAGTTAAAATATTTATTATTAGCAATTTCTATATTGAAGCCATGTTAAGATGTATTGAATTTTTAGTAAACTTCAGTGTATTTTCAGAAAAATATTTATTGCTTTAGTGATCTAGGTAAGGAATTGTGAAAGATGTTATTATGTATACAACAATGTCTGATTATAAAAAGCAGCTTTCCTCCTCTTTTTTCAGTAGTGCCTTTAATTAACTGAAGTTGTTTATTATTCTGTTTTATAGTTTCCTAAAATTGACACCACCACCTCTTATAGAAATGAGTATGGCTGGCTACTTAATATTTTGTCTAACAGTGTGGAGGCAGAAATATGCCTCGTATTGCTTTTTGAAGGCTGAATCAGAAAAATCAGGATGGTCCAGTGGAAGACTTGCTTTATCTTTTTTCTTTTAAAAGCAGTTTGCATGGCAGTCAAAACACAGAGTTAAATCAAATAATGGTTTGAAACAATGTAAGATTACTAGATAAATGCATTTGTTCTAGGATGTATTATTTCTTTCAAACACTGAAGTTTCATATACTTATACATGCAATATAATTTCATTAAGTTTACTGAGTATATATATGATATAATCAAATAAAATTTTTGAAATGTGAAATTGCATCGTTTACTCTTTGGTTTTCTTTTTAGTCTCCCTGAAGCTATCTGCAATTCTTTGAAAAATTGGTCAAGTGGATGTTCGCTATCAGATGGTAGCTACTTGATAGTACTAGATAAAAGCTGTGTATCTGTACATTGTTTTCTCTTCTTCAAGATTTAAAGTTTCATTAAAAAAATAGACTATAAGTCATTACATTTTACATAAGTCACAGATTTATTCATATTTTGAAATCTTTTTGAGATATACATACAAATAAGTATATTGATCATATATGTATATGTATATTACACATATATACATAAACAAGGATGTTTATTCACACAGAAATATATATATATGTATATATATTTGTATATTAACACCTTATCAGATATATTATTTGGAAATATTTCCTTGCATTTTGAAAGTTATCTTTAAAGCTTATTGATTGTGTTTTTTGCTGTGCAGAATAGTTTTAGTTTGATGCAATCCCAAATATGTATTTTAGTTTGTATTGCCTGTGCCTTTGTTGTTTTATCAAAAAAAATCATTACAAACATCATTGTCTCCCATCCAAGTACTAACCAGGCCCGACCCTGCTTAGCTTCCGAGATCAGACGAGATCGGGCGCGTTCAGGGTGGTATGGCCGTAGACGCTTCAAACATCATTGTCAAGGAGCTTTCCTTCTATTTTTTTTCTCTCTTGTTTTTCTTTTTCTTTTCTTTTTTTTTTTTTTAGTGTTTTATAGTTTCTGGTCTAATATTTCAGTCTTGAATCAATTTTGAGTTCATTTTTTGTGTGGTATAATATAAATTCCAGTGTCATTTTTTTACAGGTGTCTATAAAGGTTTCCCAACACCAGTTATTGAAGAGACTATTTTTTTATTTATTATACAGTGTGTCCGTAACGTCATGGTGCACTTTTGACCGGTCATAGGAAAGCAACAAAAGACGATAGAAATGTGAAATCTGCACCAAATAAAAGGAAAAACCTCCCAGTTTCTGTAGGATGATATGGCAGCATGTGCGCATGCGCAGATGATGATGTAACACCATGTATACAGCAGAGCAGCCCACGGCCGTGCCAGTCGAGATGTGGATGGTACAGAGGAAAGTTCAGTGTGTTCTGTGGCTTGTTAAATTTGAATCCGTGACCAAAGTGCAACGTGAATATCGGCGTGTTTATAACGAAGCACCACCACATAGGAATAACATTACTCGATGGGATAAGCAGTTGAAGGAAACTGGCAGTTTGGTGGAGAAACCTCATTCTGGTAGGCCATCAGTCAGTGACGAGTCTGTAGAGGCTATATGGGATAGCTACCTAAGGAGCCCTAAAAAATCTGTGTGTGAGCCCACATCGAACTGCACTGAATAGGTATGAAACTAGGAGAGTTCTCCTTTTATTTGGTGCAGATTTCACATTTCTATTTCTTTTGTTGCTTTCCTGTGACCGGTCAAAAGTGCACCATGACTTTACGGACACATTGTCTATTGTTGGTACCTTTGTCAAAGATTAGTTAACAATATGTAAATGAGTTTAGTTTTGTTTTCTCTGTTTCATTCTATATATCAATGTGTCAGTTTTTAAACCAGTACCATACTCTTCTAATTACTATAGCTTTGTAATGTTCTTTGGCACCAGGAAGGGAGATTCCTTTAGTTTTATTCTTCTTTCTTGAGATTGCTTGAGTATTTGAGTCCTTTTGTGGTTCCATACAAATTTTAGAATTCTATTTTCTATTTCAGAAAAAAAATGCCACTGGAATTTATACAGGGACTGCGCTGAACTGGAGAGTGCATTCTATGGTATACGTATTCAAAGAATGTTAATTCTTCCGATCAAGGAACATTAGATAGCTTTCCATTTAATTGTGTTTTCTATTTCTTTCATCAGTGTCTTGTGGTTTTCAGCATACAGATCTTTTACCAAGTTGGTTAAATTTGTTCTTAAAATTATTAGTATTATATTATTTTTTATGTTATGGAAAAGAAAATTGCTTTCTTATTTTTTTTCAGATAGTTTGTTAGTGTATAGAAATGACACTGATTTTGTATATTGATTATTTTTATACTACAGCATTGCTGAATATTTATTCTAACAATTTTTTTTCTTGGAGTATTTAAGAATTTCTATACATGTCATCTGCCACTTAATAGCCAAAAAAATCTAATTAAAATGGACAAAGAAAATGAACAGACATTTTTCCAAAGAAGACATACAAAGGGCTACAAATGGCCAATAGATATGAGGAAAGGTGCTCAACATTATTAGTCATTAGAAAAAAGCAAATTAAATAACAATGGTATATAACCTCACACCTGTTATGATGGCTAGTACTAAAAATACAATAGATAAGTGTTGGCAAGGATGTGGAGAAAAGAGTACCCTTGTGGTGGAAATGTAAATTGATATAACCATTATGAAAAACAGTATGTCAGTTCCTGATAATTAAAATAAAACAACAATATGATCCAGCAATCCCACTCCTGTGTAGGTATTTAAAAGATACTAAATAAGTATCTTGAAGAAAATACCTATACTCCTATGTACGTTGAAGCATTATTCATAATAGCCAAGTAAAGAAAACCGTGATATCTATATCTATCTATATCTATATATCTATTTCTATATCTATTATCTATATCTATAGCAAATGGAATATTACTCAGCCATAAAAAGAAAAAATCCAGCTATTGAAACAACATGGTTGAAACTAAAGACTATTATACTAAGTGTTAAGAAGCTAGATAAAGACAAGTATGTTATGATATTACTTAAATGTAGAATAAAAAAAGCTATTAATATAAACAGAATATAGACTGGTGCTTACCATTATTAGTTGGGTGGAGGAGGAAATAGGGAGATGTAGGTTAAAGGTTACAAACTTTTAGTATTGTGATAATAGTCAATAATAGAGTATTGCATACCTAAATTTTGATGAATAAATATAATCATTACAAAAAAGAGTTTATGTAAGGTGAGTTGATGTGTTAATTTTCTCAATATTGGTAATTATTTATACATATATCAAATCACCACATTGTACACTTAAATATATAGTTATATTTGTCACTTATTCTTCACTAAAGTTGGAATAAATATATATAACTATATCTATACATAAAGATTTATTTATATTCATTTATATTATACTTATGCATAATATGATTTCTGTATATTTATATTTTATATATGTGGTTATATATATGTATACACACAAAAGCACAATAATATATAAAATACTTTGTTCAGAAATAGCAGTGAATTTCCTTTTTGTAAAAATTTAAGAGAAAGGAGGAGAGATAGAGAGACAGACTTCCATATAAACCCCAACCAGGGTCCACTTGGTGACCCCCTCCTAACTGGGGCAGATGCTCTGCCCATCTGAGGCCCATGTAACCAAACTATTTTTAGCACCTGAGGTGAAGGCTCCATGGAGTCATTCTCAGTGCCTGGGGCCAACACACTGTATTCAATCAAGCCATGGCTGCAGGAAGGAGAGAGAAAGAGAGAGAGAAGAAGGAGGGAGGGGAAGAGGAGGAAAAGTAATGGTCACTTCTCCTCTATGCCCTGACTGGAATCAAACCTGGGACTTCCACAAGCTCTGTCCGCACTCCACCACTGAGATAACCAACCAGGACAGAGTAAACTTCCTATATGAAAGTGGATAGGTACTTCAAAAACACTGGTTTTGCCATCAAGTCTTCCAGATTTGCTCAAGGTGCAGCTGGTTTGGGAGCCTTCTTAATGGTAGTTAAAAAGAATAAATGATTGAAGCCTATCTCAGTCACCTTACAGAACCACCCTTCTCTCTTACTATGTTTTTGGCTTTTTTTCTATTTGTACTAGGCATTTTTTGCTTGTTACTTCCCATGAGTGTTTGCTTTGGAACAATAACAGCTGTACTCAGGTGAGAAATTGGTGTAATGTCTTTTGCTGAACTTGGAGCATGTTTGTGTTTTATCCTTTAGTTAATAGGATATGACTCTCAGTATTACTATATCACTACCAATGCAATGTGACTTTATCTTAATTTCACTTTTACAGACCCTGGATGCTGAGCTTTGCTCATGAATAAAGATATACATTTAGAATATAATTTTCTTTATGTGTCAAGACTTTTTGATTTTTTTATATATTAAAATATTTATAAAAGCTTGACATTTTTAAAAGGTATTTTTAAAGACATTAACACATTTTATACATTAAAAAACTAGAAAATTTGTGTCCTTTAGCAAAACTCATAGATTTTTTAATAGACTAACAACATTTTGAAATTGATAATATTTAAATAAAAAAAATAAATGAGAATTATAAAAAGCATTTCAAATTAGTGTAACAAATTACTTTGACTTCCAGTTTGGGGTTGCCAATTGTTCCATTTCTTTACTTGCCATGACTTTTGAAATTTCACTGAAGTTAGTAAAGGAATACAAAGACAAATTAAAAAATAATTAATGTCTATTGCTTGTAAGGGTGTGAGTATATTCTGCCTTAAAAACAATGTTAGTAGAGCCTGACCTGTGGTGGCGCAGTGGATAAAGCATTAACCTGGAATGCTGAGGTCGCAGGTTCAAAACCCTGGGTTTGCCTGGTCAAGGCACATATAGGAGTTGATGGTTCCTGTTCCTCCCCCTTTTCTCTCTCTCTCTTTCTCCTGCCATCTCTCTAAAATGAATAAATAAAAAAAATTTTTTAAATGTTAGTAGAAATGTAAATTATGTTAATTTAGAAAAACTAATATTATGTGCAATCAAATAGCAGGATAACAGAAATGTGCATATATGTATGTTAAAATATGTTTATCCATAATCACTTACATTAGTAAAATATATATGTATGCAGAAAAATATGCTCACCAGTTGGTCAAATAATCTATGCCTTAAATATTTATTAAATTTCTTTTAAAATATAGCAAGTGAACACAATAATAAACTATTCATTCATTCTAAATATTTTAAGTGTAGGTATTAAGTTAAATAAGCACTTGAATGTATGTGCTTGTGTGTGTGTTTGTAGGTCCAAGAATATGTACCAAAAATTAATTTATTCTAGAAATTAAAGAGACAAATTATAGACTAAGCTTATGAGGTTTAAACTTTCTAAACTTAGTTTCAATGACTAGGTACATTTTACTTTTATTAGAAGTGTAAAGAAATAAGGCTCCATTTTCAAAAAAATATGAATACAAAAGTAATTTAATATTATTATATATTATGCATTGATCCACTTAATTCATTCGTAGTTTTATTACATATTTTCCTTGCCTGTTTGAGGCTAGATCAGATTAGATTAAAGGATTGAGAAGTAGGACGTTAATGAGAATGAATTGGAGGACTAGGGGTTAGGTTAGGTCATTTTGCACTGGAGACATGTAAAGATTACTTGTGTTTATAAAGGGGAAATGTGGGCTTATTGTTTTCCATAAATATTTTGTGAGTACTTATATTGATTTATTCTTTAGTCTTATGTGAATTCTTTTGCCTTAATCAGAAGTACTTAAAGTCAATGTTCAAACTGACTGAAGGCATAGATAATTCCCAGGGTTTCAGGGAGCAGAGGAAGTTGATGTCTGTGATTATGTTCTGGAGAGCAGCTGTCCTGATGAAGTCTTTGGTTTCTAGACCTTTAGGAGTAATTCCTTAATTGTTTCTCTTAGGGATATTAAAAAACCTTCATTGACATCTTTAAGAAAATTATCAAGGGGCTCTAATAAGGCATGTATGTAACTATATATCACATGTCTTAATTCAAGGCTATACTTATCCCTAAACATTCTAGAAGAACAATTAAGAGGCCAGTTTAATTGTTATCTCATATTTTAATCTAGGGGTGGTAGGGAATACAATTCTTGACAGACAACCTGAATATGAATACTGATTCTACCACTTTCTAGTTCTGAATCCTTAAGCAAATCAAGTCTTCCCTTTCTGAGCCTTAAATTCTTGTCCTAAAAAACCACAGATATTAGAGATTCGTGAGATTTAAAATAAGGTAATATATGTAGGAAACCTAGAATGCTTGCTGGCATATAGTGTATGTCCAATAAAACAGTCACTGTACTAGATTTTCTAGTGTCTAAAAAATTCCAAAGTATTTATTTAAAATATGTAATATATGTATATTTCATCTATTATGTCTAGTAATTTTTTGGTGGAGACTTTAGGGTTTTCTATGTACAACATCATGTCATTAGCAAACAATGATAATTTTACTTCCTACTTTCTAATATGGATACTTTTTATTTCTTCATCTTATTTGATAGCTGTGGCTAGGATTTTAGTACTATGCTGAATAAGAATGGTGAAAATGAACATCTCTGCTTTGTTCCTCATCTTATGAGAAACACTTTTAGTTTTTGTCCATTGAGTATAATGTTGTCATACATGGCCTTTATTATGTTGAGACATGGCACCTCAATTTCCATTTTGATGAAAATTTTTACCTTAAATAAATGCTGAATTTTATCAAATACTTTTTCGGCACCTGTTGATATGCTCATGTGATTTTTACCTTTCATTTTGTTTATGTGATACATCATGTTTATTGATTTGCAAATACTGTACCAGCTTTACATCCTCAGAATAAATACCACTTTGTATGATCTTTTGAATGTATTTCTATATATGGTTTGCTATTTTTTTTTGACAGACACAGAGAGTGAGAAAGAGAGAGGGACATTTAGGGACAGACAGACAGGAAGGGAGAGAGATGAGAAGCATCAATTCTTTGTTGCGGCTCCTTTGTTGTTCATTAATTGCTTTCTCATATGTGCCTTTACCAGGGAGCTACAGCAGAGCCAGTGACCCCTTGCTCAAGCCTAGCAACCTTGGATTCAAGCTAATAGACTTGGGCTTCAAGCCAGTGACCATGAGATCATGTCTATGATCCCAGACTCAGGCCAGCAACCTTGTGCTCAAGCTGATGAGCCCATGCTCAAGCCAGTGATTTCGGGGTTTCGAACCTGGCTCCTCTGTGTTTCAGTCTAATGCTCTATCCACTGCACCACTGCCTGGTTAGGCTGATTTACTAATATTTCATTGAGAATTTTAGTATCTATACTTGGCAAAGTATCAGGATACAAAATTAAAACTCAGAAATCAGTGGCATTTTAGCCTGACCAGGTGGTGGCACAGTGGATAGAGCATTGGACTGGGATGCGGAGTACCCAGGTTCGAGATCCCGAGGTTGCTAGCTTGAGCGTGGGCTCATCTGGTTTGAGCAAAAGGCTCACCAGCTTGGACCCAAGATCTCTGGCTAGAGCAAGGGGTTATTCGGTCTGCTGTATCCCCATGATCAAGGCACATGTGAGAAAGCAATCAATGAAAAACTAAAATGTCACAATGAAAAACTGATGATTGATGCTTCTCATCTCTCTTTGTTCCTTTCTGTCTGTCACTATCTATCCCTCTCTCTGACTCTCTCTCTGTCTCTGTTAAAAAAAGAAAAAAAAAGAAAATGAAATCAGTGGCATTTTAATACACCAATAATAAACATGAGAAACAGAACTTAAGAATCTTATTGCCCGACCAGCGCTGGTACAGTAGACAGAGCGTGGGCCTGAGATGCTAAGTACATAGGTTCAAAACCCTGAGGTCACTGATCTGAGCATGGGCTCATGTGGCTTGAGTGTATGCTCACCAGCTTGAGTGCGGGGTCACTGGCTTGAGCATGGGATCATAGACATGACCCCATTGTCACTGGCTTGAGTCCAAAGACCACTAGCTTGAAGCCCAAGGTCACTGGCTTGAGTTTAAAGTCACTGGCTTGAGCAAGGGATCACTCATTATTCTGTAGCATTCTGCCCCAATCCCAGTCAGGACACATATAAGAAAGTAATCAATGAAATTTAAGGAATCACAAGAAAGAACTGCTGTTTCTCATCTCTTTTTCTTCCTGTCTGTCTGTCCCTGTCTGTCTCTCTCTCTCTCTCACTAAAACAAACAAACAAACAAAATACCATATACTGTTACTAAAAAAAATACCTAGGAGTAAAAGACTTGTACTTAAAAAATTATAGGTCATTGAAAAAAAATAGATCAAATTATAATATTCCACAAATAAGTAAAAGCATATATTGTGTTCATGGATAGAAAGAATTAACATCATTAAAATATCTACATTACTCAAAGCAATCTATAGATGTAACACAATTTCTATTAAAATACCAGTGTCATACTTCACAGATCTAGAACAAATACTCTAAAAATTTATATGAAATCAAGTGGGAGATATCACACTACCTGATATCAATCTATACTACAAGGCATTGCAATCAAAACAGCCTGACACTAGCATAAGAATAGGAATATAGATTAATGAAATAGAAAAGAAAATCCAGAAAGAAATCCATGCATCTATGGTCAATTAATATTTGAAAAAGTAAGCAAGAGCATTTAATATAGTAAAGACAATGTCTTCAACAAATGGTCTTTAGAAAACTGGACAGGTACATGCAAAAAATAATATTAGAACTTGACCTTATTCCATACATAAGAATGCACTCAAAATAGATAAAAAACTTAAATATAAGTTGCAACACCATAAAAATCATAGAAGAAAACATAGGCAGTAGAATCTCAGATATCTTTTGTGGCAATAATTTTGCTGATATATCTTCTTGGACAAGAGAAACAAAGAAAAAATAAACAAATGAGATTACATCAAACTAAAAAGCTTTTGCATAGCAAAAGACACCATCAACAAAACAAAAAGGCAACTCACTGAATGGGAGAACATATTCACTGATACACCTGACAAGGGTTTAATAACTAAAATTTATAAAGAACTTATAAAACTTAAAACCAGGAAGACAGATGAACCAATTACAAAATGGACAAAAGAACTGAATAGATATTTCTCCAAAGAGGACATACAGATGGTCAATAGGTATATGAAAAAAACTGCTCAGTGTGACTATTCATCAGAGAAGTATCAATTAATACTACAATGAGATATCAAGATATCACCTCACATCTGCCAGAATGGCTATCATCAAGAAATCAATGAACAACAGGTGCTGGTGACGATTTATAGAGAAGGGAACTTTCATGCATTATTGTTGGCAACATAGCCTGATGTAGCCACTGTAGAAAACAGTATGGATTTTCCTCAAAAAATTAAAAATGGATCTTCCTTTGAACCCAGCAATCCTACTTTTGAGAATAAATCATAAGAATCCTGAAAAACTAATTCAAAAGAATATATGTATTCTATGTCCATTGTAGTGTTATTTAAAATAGCCAAGATCTAGGAACAGCCCCAATTTTCATCAGTTGCTGAGCAGATAAAAAAGCTGTGGTACATTACACAATGAAATACTACATTGCTGTAAAAAAGAATAAAATCTTAACTTTTATGACAGCATGGATGGACCTAGAGATTATTATGCTAGGTGAAACAAGCCAGTCAGAGAAAAACAAATACCATACGATATCACTTACATGTGAAATCTAATGAACATAATAAACTGATGATTAAAAAGAATAGAAACAGAGGCACACACACATGGAACAGATGGACATTTGTCAGAGGGGAGAGAAGTGAAGGGACTGGATGAAAGAAGCCTGAAAGAATTAGACAAAAATCTTTTATACATAATATAGATACAGACAGCAGTGAGGTGATAGGCAGCGGAAAAGGGGAGGTAGAGGTAGGAGGATGGGGGCAACAGGTGGGAAGTGAGGACGGTAGTAGACTTTGCTCAAGGCCGAGCGTGCACACTGTGCTGTGTCAGTGGTGTTGACCTGAGTTGTACACTTGAACCCTGTATGGTTAGGTGAACCATGTCATATCCATAAATTTTAAAAAATAGTAAAAAAAAAACATTTAAAAATATTTTAAATAGTATAGGATGATACAAAAAGAATAATTATGTTTTTTTAATAAATAAATTGTTATTAATTTTAATGGGGTGACATCAATAAATCAGGGTATATATATTCAAAGAAAATATGTCCAGGTTATCTTGTCGTTCAATTCTGTTGCATACCCATCACCCAAAGTCAGATTGTCCTCCGTCTTTATTTAAATAGTAGATTCTCAATAAAAGCTCTCTGTCAGCTACTATATGAAGCTAATT
The DNA here is from genome assembly GCF_036850765.1 of Saccopteryx bilineata. Taxonomy (NCBI): domain Eukaryota; kingdom Metazoa; phylum Chordata; class Mammalia; order Chiroptera; family Emballonuridae; genus Saccopteryx; species Saccopteryx bilineata. Next base: position 69,051,617 of record NC_089490.1, on the reverse strand, counting down.
TGTTCCAATAAATGTCACAAATCAAAAATCACAAATTTGTTATTTTTTAGAGAAAACATTATTAATTATATCTTTGTTTTTAATTGTGCAATAATACTTTCCAGGTTGTTATTTATATAGTGTAATAAAATGCAGATTATTTTATGAATAGTCACTATATTACTGTCAGGAAGTGTTTTAATTGTATAATTAAACTAAATCTAAATTGCTAAATCATCCATAGTATATCAGGCAGTACTACCATAAAAGAAATACACCATAGAAACCACTTCCTGAGAAATATAGTGGATTAATACATTCTCAAACTGACCTGCTGCCATTAAGATGTATTGGAAAAATCTATCTAAATGAATCACTCAGAAGGTATTGCACCAAAATGAAAATTGAACAAGCAATGTTTGTTGTCTTTCTTCAGTCTTTATTGTGTTTGATACTGTCAGCCACATTTCTGTATTTCCTGGTGTTAATTATGGTGCTACCTAACATTTGTTGTTTTCTTATTTTTTAAGAAAGTTCTCAAATTTTTCTTTTTTTTTCTCTTTCAGTCATTCCTCTTTTTTTCTCTTTCTCTTGAAAAAAATGTTTCCTTAGTGCCAGCTCTGTAATTTTTGTTCTTCTTCTCCTTTCTTCTCTTGTGAGGTGATTTTGTCTTTGAGACTATGCTGTTTCTCTATTCTGCTTTCTTGTATAAGTTTTGTATCTCAATTTCTATATATTTGTATTGACTATTTGTCACCCCAAACTTATTGTTTCTTAATCAAAACCCTTCACCCACTTTTACAAATTAGTTCCCCACTTTTCATGAATTTCTCTATTTTTGCCAATGATTCTTTCTAATCTGTTCTAGCCGTGGGCTAACGAGAACAACTGCAGCAGTGACCACTCTCACTGTGACCTGCTCACTGTGCTTCTGCTCCTCCAGTGAGACAGCATCATCTCCTCTTACCTGTTTGTATTTGTTCCCTTGTGTATGTATTGTAACCAGCAGTGAGTTGCAGGCTTACTCTAATTTAGTAAATTATACAAATAATGCACTTGACACATGCTCCACAAAGGCTAGATGCTATGAATTTCTTTGCAGTTTTTTTCAAATATACTAAAGTTACTTCACTTCCCCCAATTTTTGTGTTCTCATATTTTGCTCTGTTTCTGACACCTTCCATTCAGGGCAATGTTTAATTTTGCCACTGGCTTTGCCTCAGTGTGATCTGTGTTGTTTGGTCCAAGTTTCTAAATTTTGAAAAGTTTGGAATATTTTAACTTTATGTAGTAAGTCATCATTAAATAAAATTTTATACATGTATTTTACCAACTTTTACCAAACAAAATTCTTAAGAATTACCTTTTTAAAAAATATATATATTTTCTCTGGCTGGTTGGCTCAGCAGTAGAGTGTCAGCCCAGTTTGTGGATGTCCTGGGTTTGATTCCTGGTCAGGGCATATAGGAGCAGGGACCATCTGCTTTTCCACCTTCCCCTACCCTTTCTCTCTTTCCCTCACTCTCTTCCCTTCCCACAGCCATGGCTCAATTGGTTTGAGAGCATTGGCCCTGGACACTGAGGATGGCTCTGTGGAACCTCTGCCTCAGGTGCTAAAAAGAGCTCAGGTGCAATTATGGCCCCAGATGGGCAGAGCATCGGCCCAAGATAGGTGTTGCTGGGTGGATCCTAGTCCGGGCGCATGGTGGAGTCTGTCTATCTCCCCTAGAAGATAGACAGGGGAAGATGGAAAGAAAAAGAAAAATAAATAAATTATATATATTTCAACATTACTATTGCTTTTGAAGGATATAAAGAATATTGTATATTGTAGGAAGAGAACGTGAGAGGACAGATATTACTACACCTCCTCAAGTAACAGGACCTGAGTGGCTACATCAATTTTCTTCTATTGCCAGCTGTGCTAATTCCACAGAATGATGAGCAGATTTAAAAACTGAATTGAATTAAATGGGGAATGTGGATGAAATACAAAACATTCTACCATAGGACTATCGATTGCTTTTTAACAAAAACCACTTAAGTTTAACTATCTGGACATTAAATTTTCAAAGAATTGAGGCACGTACTTATATTAAGCTGAAATGAAATTGATACTAACTAGAAATATACTGGTTTGTAATTTTGGAAATTGTATAGGGAAGTGTTTGTTGAGGTAGAATATTATAGAGCCCCAGTATTTATACACCTGCGCAGTCCCTATCCAATTAGATCTGAGTTGGCTGGTGACCTGCTTTAACCAAGAGAACTAACAGAATGCAGAAGAATTGAAGGCATGCTGTTGGGGATCGAAGCCTTAAAGAGGTCTGGCATATTGTGCTTTTGTGCTCTAGGCCACAGCAGCCAACATGTGAGAGGTCTGACTGCCCTTAGCCACCCCTTGTCCATGCTGTGAGGAACAAAACCTACCCAAATGGAGAAATTACATAAAGACCAAAAGCCCAGGACAGCAGCCTCAGCTGAGTTCCCATTTGGCAGTCTGCACTAACTTTCCAGGAATGTGAGAGAGGCCACTGAGGAAGTGAATTGTCCATTCCCAGAAGTCACCCTGCTGATGCCATGTGGAACACAGATGGGCTTTTGCCACCAAAAGTGCAGAAATGCGAGCAAACAAATGAAAGGTTCTCGTTTTAGCCACTAAGGTATGAGAAAATTTGTTATAGAGCTAGAGATAATGAAAACATATATTGAGGTATTTAAATTTATTAAGCTGTGACTGCTAGAGTAAATGTGATTTCTTTTGAAATATATCTTTAAAGTAGATTTGTGAAATGTTCAAGTCGTGAGACAAATTGTATATTGTTATTATATCTTGCTATGAGATTTATGGCTACTCACAACTTTAGATACATGGAGTAATTTATAGTTGTATGAATAGGACACTGAAGTAAGAGCTTGCCTATTTAACCATTAGTTTGATATAAAGCATAATTAACTAAGTGGTAGCAATAAAATTACATAGCCATGTAATAATTCATTTTGTGTTCATGCACCATGTCCAATTTTTTCTATGTTAACCTTTAACCTTCATATTATCACTCACATTATAAATCTGTACAAACAGATGCTCATTTTATTTTACTTTTAATTACCTGAGGGATCTGGTGTGATTATTTATGCAACTATATTAATAAGATGTTGCCTCAGAACATCGTTACAGAAAAGATCAAAACAGCCACTCAAAATACTTTAACATAACAAAGAGAGATTCTTCAAAATAAATGTCAGAATATATTATTAAATTATAGCAATATTTAAAAGTGAATCATAAAATATATAGACATGACATAATAGAGAAATAAAGGAAGAGGCAATAAAGGAAGAGGCAGATAATTGTTTATAATCCTTATATAATTTGAAGAGCATATTTGTGTGGGGTGGTGTAGGAGACACTGTCATCCGTGAATGTTCCCTAATGACTAACTGTCCTTTTTTTTTTTTAATTTAGTTATCCTGAAATGAGTAGATGACCAGAATCATGTCAATTATCTACTTCCTTTGAATTTCAAAAGACAGAATTTCTAAAGATGGAAGAAACTGGTGAACAGAGAACATGATTTTTCTGATTTGTGATACGTATTTTTTTATTTATGACTATTCATGGAATAGTTAAGTGAAGTAACTGAAGCAAAAATGCAAAAACATAATTAAGGTGTTCTTAATTTTATTTATATATATATATATGGGCAAAAGTGGATTTACAGTTGTGAGTGCTCAAAATACATACTTTATTCTTGTATTATTTATAAATTATTCTATTATTTTTTATAAAAATATATACATGGTAAAATTTTCTTTATTTAAATAAATCTACAAGTTAGCATTTATTAGGCTACATCTTTCCCTGAAAGCAGTCCAATTCTTTATACAAAACAACTGGTTCAGTAATCCAGAAGTTTTGTTCCATGTTTAGGTGAGTTTAAATGTATGTAAGCAGATAGATTAGTATAAACCATTTTATTTTGTTTTGTTTTTACTTGAAGCATATTTTTATGAACATAAATGAGGCATAGCTAACCAAGGCTGAGGATGTCACAGTACAGTGATGATCATGTTTATCAAATTTGTGTGCTTTCATCTTATTAATGTTGTTTCATTTTCCCCAAAGTTACAAAGTATTTGCTTGATTTTGTGTTTTGCTTCTTCTGTTCATAATTCTTAACCTGTAGCTCTTCATACTTGATTGGAAGAAAATGGAAGTAATAATAATTTTGATTCATAGTACAAATACATTTCCAGTGTTCATAATTAAGAAATGTGATTCTTATTTGACATAGCTCTACAGAGATTTTGTTAATTGTGGCAAAAAATAATTTTTTTCCATTTTCTTAATTTCTCATGGTTTCTATTTAGAGACTGATACTGTTAAAAACTGCCACTAAGGCTCCCTTATGGTTCTGCTGGGGCTTTAACTTATTAGATTTGGACCTAACCTTATCAAATGAGCTTCTAACTAATGATTATACTCTAAAGACCACTTTTACACTAATTGGCTTTCCCTGTTTAATTGTTTTACAAAATTGATAATTTAGTAGAAATATAATAAGCCCTTAATATTTTAGATAATTTGGCCCTTTTGTGGTCTTTGGAGGGTTCTTACTTAATAGAAAATTGGAATGCATATTATGAAATTTAGGTCTTTCTTTTAGCACATGATTTGTAAAGGCTACATGACATAAAGCAAGTTTTGATCATGTTATGGTTTTGCCACAGATGTGAAAATAATTATACATTAAGCACATATTTTTTTTAAGTTTTTAACTTTGTAACAAAACATCTGAAAGGTTTTTTTTGGCTCAAATAATAATACAATTTTTAGAAAGGCTTTTTATAAATTCTTATTTTCTTTGTGTGTGTGTGTGTGTGTGTGTGTGTGACAGAGAGAGAGAGAAGAGAGAGAGAGAGAGAGAGAGACAAACAGAGGGACAGATAGGGACAGAGAGATAAGAAGCATTAATTCTTTGTTGAGGCACCTTAGTTGTTCATTGATTTCTTTCTCATATGTGCTTTGACCGGGGGGCTACAGCAGAGTGAGTGACCCCTTGCTGAAGCCAGCAACCTTAGGCTCAAGCTGGTGAGCTGTGTTCAAAACAGATGAGCCTGTGCTCAAGCTGGCGACCTCGGGGCATTAAATCTGAGTCCTCTGCATCCCAGTCTGATGTTCTATCCACTGCACCACCACCTGGGCAGGCTATAAATTCTTATTTGCAACCGAAGCAGAAATTTATATTTTTTTATTTTATAAAAATAAATTTTAGTGTCATTATTAACCCCATTTTTTTCTAGTGTGACTATAGTAGAACCTTGTTTTCTGATTTCCAGAACACTGCATTATGCTGAACCATGCTAACAAAACAACTTGAAAATTGAATTACTCTAAAATATTAATCAATACATTTTTGAGCCTTGAATAAAGAGGTGCTCAGAATGCTCTTTCTAATACTTGCTAATAAAATTCTTACATGTACTAGAAGAGTAGACAGTGAACTGAATTATTTTATAAGAGTTTTCATGTCCTTACCCCCACTAGAATATGAGCTCTGTAAGGACAACAACCCTGTACTGGTTTAGCAGGAAATGTCCGGGGCTCCTGTCCATCTTCTAGCTCAATGAATCAATCTGTTTTCCTGAGGTGGACTGGAAATGTGATTATACTTCCCTTTTAAAAATATAGAATAGAGAGGTTTGTTTTTTTTTAAATAAGGCTGGAAAATAAAAGCAGAGAGTGATCATCTTATCATCTTATGGACTGAGCTACCACAAGATTTGTCATGCTATGTTCATGAAAAAGTCGTTTGTAAAATAAATAATTGAATGAAGAAACTTAGGGTGTTCACTTTTTTCTATTCATTTTAGTTAAAATGTAAAAAAAAATATTCTTTGGTTTCTTTTCCTTTACTTTTAAGGAAAGGTGAGGTGGTCACTGGATTGATGTTTCTTAGTTTTGTGTATGTACATGAAAGTCAAGCTTCGGATTTAATGAAAACTGAAGTAGCATTTACAATTCTAATTTTCTTCTTTTTCTTAAAGAAGATCCTTTAGCATTTAATACGATACTGCTTTGGTGGTGGTTTTTTGTTTCCTTATATTCCAAATTACTGACTTGATTTTTGGCTTCATTTACTTTACTGTTGATTCCCTGTAAATTATTCTTCATTTTAATTAGTGCAACCTTCATTTCTGAACTTATCCTTTTTTATGCTGTTGAGGTTCTCAAAAAACTCATTGAACATAGTTATAACTAGTGTCTTAAACTCTGCATCTAATAAATCTACTTGTTTCTATTTTTTTCCTCCTGATGTTTTGTTCTTTTCTTTCCTTTGGGACATGTTTCTTTGTCTCCCTATCTGGCAGCGTCCCTGTGTTTGTTTCTACATATTAGGTAGAGCTGCTCTGTCTTTAAGGCTTGGTAGAGTCGCCTAATGTAGTAGGTGTTCTGCAGCGCCCAGTAGCCCAGCTTCTGCAATCACCCAAGCTGAGCATTTGAGGTGCACCCCGCTATGTGGGCTGTGTATATCCTCCTCTTGTAGTGGAGGCCTGATTTCTGTTGGCACATCAGTGGGAGGGATTTACCCCCAGGCTTATCAACTTCAAGGACTGGCTGCAACCATTTATCACAGACATTCAACCACCCTGGAGGATCACCTGTACAGGGGCCCACCCCACAAAGCAGAACTTATTTCAGCAGGGCTTTGGTGCCTGGTAAATCCATCCCTTGTATGTGTTCCTTCTGGAGGTGATTGTGTACTGGTACTCTGATGTGGTTTGAAGCTTTTCATTGGGTGGGCTGGCTCTTGGGCCTCTTGAGCGGTTCAGGCCAAGGTCAGCCCTGCCTGTATTCTTTCCCAGGCCACCTGGCACGAGATACAAAGAAATCTGAAGATGGCTGCTACTTGTGCTGGGCTTGACCATGCCCAGGAAAAGCTAAGCTGCATACCAACCAAGCCTGGGTGCTACTAGTGCTGGTCCTGGGCCTACTTAGTGAAAGGTATGGGACTTGTTGAGGCCAGATGCTGCTTGTTTAAGAGAGTTTAGGAAAATATGAAGCATGAACCAAGATAGGCCATTGGTATGAAAAGGTCACTGGAAACCTCTTAGGTGGGCCTGAAATTTGGGTGGGTAAGGGCCTCATGGAATCACCAGGGCTGAGAAAACAGTGTGAGCCAGGTTTATGAAGTCTCACATACAGAAGCCCACCTCCCAGCTCTGCTGAGGGAGGGCTCAGAAAAGGAACAATGGCCTCTGCTAGCACTTGTATCTGGGAGAAAGCTGCCCTCTAGTTTTTGTCCTGATGCCGGACAATTCAGTTTCTCCCCATATATTTCTGGCACTTTTTGAACAGCTGCCCCAGTACTGGAGCTCAGAGGCAGTGTGTCCAAGTAAGTCTGGGGATAGGCCCTTTAAGAGGGACTGCCTGGGACTCCAGAAGCCCTCTCTGTCCCTCAGCCTCAATCCCTCTGGTTTTTACAGCCAGAAGGTATGGGGACTTCTCTTCCTGGCACAGGAACTATGGGCTAGGGGTTGTGGTGTGGCGCTTTGACCCCTCACTCCTCAGGGGGATCTCTTCAGCCAAGATATCCCTCCCAATTTTTATCCACCGCACATGGCTGTAGGACCACCCATTCTGCACCCTTTTTAAATCCCTAGTTGTAGGACTTCCATTCAGCCAGATTTCAGGTGATTATGACTGATGGTTTATATGTAGTTTAGTTGTAGTTTTGATGTGCTGGTGGGAGGAGGTGAGTAAAACGTTTACCCATGCTGCCACTTTGACTGGAAGTTCCAAATATTTTTAAATCGCCCCACATTTTAGAAAACCACTATCTAACATTTTAATTGATATGTATGAAGACATGATTTAGATGTAGTTTAGAATACTGTACAGAAAGATCCATAGGGTATATACCCCCAGATACACCATCTAATCTCAGAACCCAGCAAATGCCATCAATAAAGCTGGAAGTGCAGTTAATTACAGGCTCCCACTCAGCATCCCTCTGCCACTGGTGGCCCATTATAATGAATCATTCTTCAAATTGAGAAGGGATTGACAGAAATTTTATAAACTTTTCACTTCCCATGTCTTCCCTGTGTAATAAGTGCCTGCTGTACACTGGGAAAGTGATTAAATATCAATTTCACGGAAACCTGGGAATAATGTTTAAAAGACTAATGAGACATTATTTTTACTGCTTAGGTACTGTGACTCCCCCATGAGTCAAAAGAATGCCTGTCATTCTAATTAGTCATCATTTGGCCAGGGTTTTTTTTTCTTTTTTTTCTTCTTCTCCTCTTTCACAAAGGTCCCTAATTGGGTTATTTAAGAATTTCAAACTTAGTTGCTCCATGGGAGAAATGTTCTTTTAAGATCAATATGATTGTAATGTCATAATAATTTTGATTTTTTTTACACCAAAGATAAGCATCTACTTTATTTGAAAAACATCATTTTAAATAAATTCATTTTCAACTGACTTTACTGCCAACATGCAACTTGCTTTATTATAGAAGAAAAATTTTAAAAATACCTGAAATTGGTATAAGTACCAAAAATTATGACTATACCCTTATATTTAGTATTCATTTAAAATTATTATTTCAATTACTCTCTTTGAGTAAAAGGAGCATAATACATCTTTTATAATATCAGTAGTAGAACCAGTTGCTACAAGAGTAAAAGCAGACATAGTCTTTCTCCAACACTAAAGTCAATTGACTGCTTACAACAGTCTCAGGAGAATTTAATAACTTTTATTTCCCTGAACATAAATATATAATGATCATTCTGAAGAGAGTCAGAGACCAAAGAGTGCTCTTCCTGTGAACAAACAGATTTCTATCTTCCCAGATGCTCAGAGAGATAGGAAGTACTTTTTCATAATTACTTTAAAAAAATATCCTGCCTTATGACCCAATGATTTCATTTCTAGGCATATATCCAAAAAAATCCAAAACACTGTGTTGATTGAAATATTATTTACAATAGCTAAGATACAAAAGCAACCCAAGTGCCCATCAATAGGCAAGTGGATAAAAATTGGTGCAACAGTAACACAATGGAATATAACTTGGCCATAAAAAGGAATGAAATCTTACCATTTGGTACAGCTTGGACCTACAGAGTACTTGGCTAAGTGAAGTAAGTCAGAGAAAGATGTGATACATATATACAATGGACTACTACTCAGCCACAAAAAATAATGACATAGTGCCATTTACAATAACATGAATGGATCTTGAGAACATTATACTGAGTGAAATAAGTAAATAAACGAAACCTAAGAACTATATGATTTCACACATAGGAGACTCTTGAACATAGATAAAAGTGAAGTGGTTACCTGCGGAGGAGGCTATTGGGATGTGGGGGAGGAGGTGGAGTGAAGGCTGTAAAGAGGGACAGATATAAGGTAACAGAAAATGATTTGACTTTGGGTGATGGGTGTACAATATAAGCAACAGTTCAAATGCTATAGAAATGTTTACCTGAAACCTATGTACTCTTATTGATCAATATCACCTTGTTAAAATTTAATTTTCTAAATAAAATTTAAAAAATAAAAATAAAAAACAAAAGACAAATACCATATAATTCAACTTTTATGTGGAATCTAAAGAACAATATAAACAAACAAATAGAACAGAACAGACTCAAATACGAAGAACAAACAGATGATTGCCGGAGGGAAGAGGGGTTGGGGAACTGGGTGAAAAAGGTGAAGGGTTTAAAAAGTACAAATTAGTAATTATAAAATAGTCATGGGGGTGTAGAGTACAGCATAGGGAATACAGTCAATAATATTGCAATAACTATATATGATGCCAGGTGAATACTGTAACTATTGGGAGATTACTTCACAAAGTATATGGTCATCTAACCACTATGCTCCACACCTGAAACTAATATAAAATGTTGAATGTAAACTGTAATTGAAAAAAAAGAAAAATGAAGAGATGAAATACAAATAATTTTTTAAAAATTCTCAAATTTCTATGTAAAAATAAATATATAAAGCGTTTATTTAACTTCAGTAGTGGAAGTAATATGATGAGTAATTCATTTCATTCTTCATCCAAATCTTTATAACCCTTCTCTGAAGACCTCATAAAGTCAGAATTATACTTTCCCTTTCCTATAGTTTTAGTAGATTTTTAAACCTAAGTAGGAATTGACATTTATCTTTACTAAAATTCTTTTTTATATATGGTTCATCAAACTAATCTGTAAAAATGCTTTAAAAAGTTTTTTTTGCATACAACTATGCTCTCTGAATACCAGCTGTACCTTCAGATTTGTGCAAATCTGGGCATATTTAAGGATGCCACCAATGTCTCATCCATGACCTGATGAAAATTCTGAAGAGGATAATGTTAAGATTTCTATCCAAAATGACATTGACACATTTATATGTCTAGGTTTTCAATTATTATTCTACTTAAGACTATTTTCTTCTAACTCCAATTCTACATTTGGTTTTCCCAAGTTTATTATTAGAGGTTTTGAAAGATGCTTTGCAAAAAAAAAAAAAAAAAAAAAAATCCCAAAATTCCTGTGAATGACCTCTCACAATCTAAAAACTCCACTAAAAGGCAAAAGTGATCTGACATTGTTGACCGAGGGCGCACCACGAAGACTCTAGACCCAAGTGTGTGGGTAAAACAGAAGAAAAAGTTTATTACACTCGCGAGCGGGCTCAAGGCAAAAAGGTGGCCAAGAGCACTCTCAGTCTTTTTGCAAGGGCTTTTATACTTTGGTAGGCAAGCAAGCAACCGTTTACAGAAGCTGAGTTGGCAGTTAGTCGTTAACCCTTATCCTATCTCTATCTTTATCAGGAACACATACCTATTCGCGTAAGCAGGTTGGGGTCCAGCTGCCTCCTGTGAACTAGCTCTAAGCAAATTTCTAAGTAGTTTATGGTAGGGAGCGGTCAATTCCTGCTTTCTTTAATTTTAGTCAAAAGGTCAAGCAGAATTTTTCCACTCACGGTTACAACATCAGTTATTTCTTATGAAACTTTTTTTTAAAAATTAGGACATATCCCTGTTTCCAATATTCTGACTTCTTTTCTATTCCTTATGCATATTTAACATAAGCATAGGTCAACAGAATTATCTATAATTTTCTCTTTTATATGAATCATTCAGGAAAAGAGACATGAGTTCATTCATAAGAGGTAAATTTTCTTGCAATCACCTCAGCACTAACAATTATTTGAGTGTTATTTCTTTTCCAAAGTTAAATCTATATTCTAAAAATACACGTCCAGAGAATAATAGAATTAAATTTCTCTTTTTAAACTATATAAAAATTAAATACTTATTGAAGTGAGTATAATAGAGAAATCTTAAAGAAAAAAGTAAAACTGAATAAAAAATGCAGAAGAACTCTTACTGCTATTTTAAATTTATTGAGTTTTGGAGTTACATTTTTCAAGAAAACTGTCAATAATTGATCTAATAGGAATAAATAAAATAAGAATGACAGGAAAAAACTAGGTCAGCTTTGAAAAAATAACAGTTGAATTTAAATTTTATATATATTCTAGGTATGTATATAAATAGATTTGATTATATATTAGGAATCTTGTTAACAGTGCTTTGGGTTATAGAACATACCAATCTTGTTACAAAACACCCCAGTGAAGATATTACATTAAACTTAGTAATCCACTTTGACTTTTCCCTCCTGGTTACTGCTAATTACTAAGATATTCTTCTCTGAATTTCCCCTTTGGGGAAATGGATGCAATACCCTCACATTTACCAACTCATGTGATTTGGTATAGCAGCTATATTTTCTTAAATTCCAGGATAATCATCGGCTTAAATAAGATATCCCATAACATATTTTTTAACTGTAAATTATCTTTCTGTTTATTTTCATATCGTCATGGGCTGGAATAATTTACTACACTCTGCTGAATGTTGAGATGGAAAACTGGATTTGTACAACCAAATCACTTCTTCCCACGAGCTATTGGATATTGCAATTATATACACGCTGTAACAGAAGTTCCACACATCTACTACAGAGGGAACTATCAGAGAACGCTCTGTTTTCCAAGTCTGAGAAGCCGAGGTGCAGCGTATTTTCGGCACACTTATTTCCCAGCTGTGCATTGTATTGACTCGGATCCTTGTGTCTGTCATCTCTATTATATAAAAGATCCTAAAAACTCATTTTCAGCACTTAGTTTTAGCAAAAGTATCAAGCCATTTTTTTTTCTGAATTAAACTCAAAATGAATATATGGAATACATTTTCAAAGATCATATAAAAAATTAAACAATAATAACCTTGGTATAATTATGGTACTTGGAGAAATCCTCCTGTTAGCTTTCCTCCATCTATAATTTTATCCATCTTTTCCTTACAAAATGAAAGTATGTTATAAACTTTTCAGGATATTCAGGGTTTCTTTGCAGATTTTCTTCACATATAGACTCAATAAACTGAAGTAAACTTGCTTAAGCAGGTATTGTCTAAGGAAAGCTATGTTTCAGTAGTTAAACACTGTTTTTTTTTTTATTTGAAAATAATGTACATTGACTTGATTGCTTTTCATGCTCATTACAGTACTTATTTGTCTCATGGGAGACAATGACTACTCAGAGACCACATGGCATGCACAGAGGGACCTGGGGGAGACCGCCTCACAATCCCCTATACAGGTTTCATGAGACGTCCCTGATCCCCAGTCCTTAAGGGTATTTATTGATACACACAATACAGAAGCAGGGATAAGAATGTGGAACTCGGGAAGCAGAGAAGAGAATGAGGAGAAGAGAATGAAGAAGTAAGTCAGGGAGGGGAATTTCTTTAGAGCAGAGACTAAAAGGCAAGCAGTTGGACAAACAAGTGTGTTAGGCTGGCTCGCCTTGTCTTTTGCCTGATTGGTGCATGAGCATGGGGCAGCACAGGTGTGTATATGTAAGGCTGTGGGGCTTGCCCTCATGGTGGCAGATTGCAAATTTCGGATTGCCTGCCTGTTTGGGAGGGGCCATTGTTTGTCAGGGAGGGGGATTTCTCCAGCCTATTTGGTTTGTGAGTCCTGGGAGAGAGATTGGGAAGCAGTTTTCTCTACTTGCTTGCTCATCTACCATTGCAAGACTTTAATAAACAGAATGGCCCACCATTTTCTGGCTAAAACAGTTCCTTCACCAACTGCCTGAAGCCAATGGGAACCTGATGGCGATGATACCAGCTTTACATCTGGCACAGCCAGCAGGGTTCGATAAGATGGCTTTGGAGCCGTTGCCACCCTGAGGGGTGGGGTAGAGTAATGGTCATTGCTCTCAAGTCTGTGGTCCCCCATGACTCTCCTTTTGGGGACTGTTGGCTGGGTGTTCTTTATAGTCCTGCAAGAGGAAATTGAGAGCTCTGTGTGAGAAGCTACCCAAGGTCAAAAGCTCCAGGAAGAGTGGCAGTTCCAACTTCAGGTCAGGCTACAGGCTGAGAACCAGTGAGGGCATGAACTGGAGCTATCTCAGGAGAAGGAATTGAGGGTTTGTGAGTTGCAGTTTGCCCTGAAAGCTGAATATTGGCACCTGCAGTTGTTGGAGAAACAACTGTAGGTTCAAGAGCTCGAGTTTCAGCTTTAGGCCAGAAACCAGCAGCTGCCGCAGTCAAAATGGTCACTGAAGGAGTAGCAGCATCCATGTTGGTAGAGTAGCTTTGAGTCAACAGGAGCAGGCATTTCCAAGTCCTCTTTGGGGGATGAGGAGGCTCAGGCTGAAGCTGCTGTCTGCACTAAGAGCCTGGCTGGTGGTTGCCCAGAATGTAAAACCTAGGCAGAGCTGATGGAGTTGGGGACACAATTCAGGCAGAAACCTACTGAACCCCTGGTAGTCTGCTACAGTTGTGGGACATAGGGGGTGGATGGCATCATGCTCTCCAGAACAGAGATGGAGAAATTTGCCGCCATTACCATGCACTCCTCCCTAAGTTAGCATCTTCAGAACTGCCATGACAACAGGCATAAGGTGGGTAGGCCTGAGGCTCCATGTGAAATTGGCAATCCACTGATCCCTTTCAAAATGTGCAGTAAGTGTTGGCATTAGAAGATAATAAGTGCTTTTATTTTTTTTCTTGCAGCAGGTATGAGAACTATCAAGGCAGCACAGGCCTTGAATGTGTTTGACCCTGTCAGGCACTGTAAGCTTGCTGAAGGGTTTGGACAGGGCTTGTGGCAATGGACAGAGTACTTATGAATAGGTGTTAAGGTCTATTAATAAAGAGCTATATGCCTAGTTGCTTGTAATGGATCTTTACCTTGGTGATTTGCACAGAGAGCTGGGCTATCTATCGTGGACTGATTATTGAGCAGTTGTAAAGCCAGTAGCCAGGGCTACCATCACAGCAGCCCAGCCCATGGAGGTTCACATTGGATTCGGACAGTTGGTAAAGAAACAACAGAGCCAAAAACTGGTGGGGCATCATCTTTAATCCTAGCTTGCACCCAGCAGGCAAGCAAAAATACACACTGGGCTCCAAAACCCACTCACATTCAGTGCTCACAAAGCTACTGACTTACCCGAGTTTCCTAGAATCAAAGGTTTCTAGCTCACCAGACTTTATTCCCCTCTGTTCCCCATCTCCTTCCTTCTCTCTGCACAAACTGCACAAACTGGCTTCTCACTCAACACTCCACCATCTTGGCTGCTTCTCCTGGCCTCCTCCACGTGGCCTCTTTCTGCTCTCCTCTCTGCTCTCTGTTCTAATGTTAATCTCAGGAACCAAGAGCACAAACTCCCACTCTGCCCCCATTTTATAGTGTAGTGTTGGGCAGATAAAATGTATTATGCTCACTTTGTTAAAGATGACGCTGCCCACGTGGAGGCCGTCACCCAGGTGATATTAATGTGTGTTGGGGGCAGGTGGTGGGCAGGCAGGATCTTTGTAGCCTGGGGCTTGGTTTTGGGATTAAGCCTTTCCCACCCTTTTTGATGTGGGGTGGTACAATCCATTCATGCCCCAGATAAGTGACTTTGTATTACAGACTTCCCTATTTTGTATATTGGATTAAAGGTTTGGAATCTACACTATAAAATAGGGGCAGAACGAGAGCTTGCTCTCTTGGTTCCTGGGATTATTAGCATGAGAGAACAGAGTGAGCAGAGCAGCGGAAAGAGGCCATGTGGCCAGGAGAAGCAGCCAAGATGGCTGAATGCTGAGTGAGATGCCAGTTTGTGTAGATTTTGTATCTGGGATAAGGAAGGAGATGGGGAACTGAGGAGAATAAGGCTGGTGAGCTAGAAACCTTTGATTCTAGGAAACTCGGATAAGTCAGTGGCTTTGTGAGCACTGAATGTGACTGGGTTTTGGAGCCTAGTGTGTATTTTTACTTGCCCACCGGGTGCAAACTAGAATTAAAGATGACAGCCCATCTGCTTTTGGCTCCATTGTTTCTTTACTGACTGTTCGAATCCAATGCGAACCTGCATGGGCAGGCTGCTGTAGTGATGGTAGCCCTGTGTTGGGCAGATAAAATGTATTATGCTCACTTTATTAAAGATGACGCTGCCCACGTGGAGG
Source organism: Saccopteryx bilineata (assembly GCF_036850765.1). Lineage (NCBI taxonomy): Eukaryota > Metazoa > Chordata > Mammalia > Chiroptera > Emballonuridae > Saccopteryx > Saccopteryx bilineata. The sequence goes on along the minus strand of NC_089490.1, from coordinate 69,036,083 downwards.
CCGTCACCCAGGTGATATTAATGTGTGTTGGGGTGGGCTAAAGGCAGGGAGAATCCTTGTAGCCTGGGGCTTGGTTTTGGGATTAAGCCTTTCCCACCCTTTTTGATGTGGGGTGGTACAATCCAATCATGCCTCAGAGAAGTGACTTTGTATTAGTAAAGAAACTGCCCAACAGCAGTGTAATGGGCTCTTGGACTACAATCAGATGGGGGCACTGGCTCCCTTATTGGATGGACATGACACTTTTGGACAGTAAGAGAGATCCTGATGGGGGGCCCAGCTCCGATGGAGATCCCCCTGTATCAGAAAGCTGCTCTCATCCAGTTGTAGAGAGGCACCAAGGACACTTTGAGGTTTCCATGGACACAGCCCTCAACTATACAGGCCCTCCCACCTACCATGGGATAGTCGGCTAGAGAAGGTCCTCCAGTTAGCACCGTGGGCAGAGTGCTCATGGAGCCATTGTGAAGGGATAACTTGTGCTAGTGATGTTGTCTGTTAGTTTGTGTAATTGTTGGGCAGATAAAATGTATTATGCTCACTTTGTTAAAGAGGCCATTGCCCAGGTGATATTAATGTGTGTTGGGGTGGGCTAAAGGCAGGGAGAATCCTTGTAGCCTGGGGCTTGGTTTTGGGATTAAGCCTTTCCTACCCTTTTTGATGTAGGGCGGTACAATCCAATCATGCCTCAGAGAAGTGACTTTGTATTAGAGACTTCCCTGTTTTGTATATTGGATTAAAGGTTTGGATTTCTATACTATAAAATGGGGACGAAGTGGGAGCTTGGGCTCTTGGTTCCTGAGATTAGCATTAGAGAGGAGAGAGTAGAGAGAGGTCACAGGGAGGAGGCCAGGAGAAGCAGCCAAGATGATGGAGTGCTGAGGGAGAAGCCAGTTTGTGCAGAGTTTGTACAGAGAGAAGGAGATGGGAAACAGATGAGTAAGGCTGGTGAGCTAGAAACCTTTGATTCTAGGAAACTCAGATAAGTCAGTAGCTTTGTGAGCACTGAATGAATGGGTTTTGGAGCACAGTGTATGTTTTTACTTCCCCGCTGGGTGCAAGCTAGGATTAAAGCTAATGGCCCACCAGTTCTTGGCTCCCTTGTTTCATTACCAACTGTCCGAATCCAATACGAACCTGCATGGGTCAGGGTGCTGTGATGGTGGCAGTGGATATTGGCTTTACATTTGGTGTAGTCTGTTGCAGGATTCAATACAGATCGGCAAGGAGCCACTAACACCTTTGAGTGGTGGAGTAGAGGACTGGCTGCTGTATGGTTCCCCATGGCTGTCCTTTTGGGGGCTGTAGGCTGGCTGACTTTTACAGCCATGTGTGAGGAAACTGAGAGCTCTGTGGAAGAGGCTGCCCGGGACCTGCAAACTGAGCTGTGAAAGGAGCTGGAGGAAGCGCTGGAGGAGAAGGCTGACCAGGTTTGTGAGATTTGCCTGGTAATGGAGCAGCTACTGGAGGAGGAATCACAGGTTCGTGAGTTGCATATTGCCCTGGATGTTGTGGAGAGTCAGCAGCTGTGGGAGGCCGGGGCCGAGACCGGAGCAGAAGGTGGCGGCAGCCTGTGGCTCGAGCCTGGCAGCGGGAGCTGGCATTTCCAGTTCCTCTTTGGAGAATGAGGAGAATCGGGCTGGAGTTGCGATCCGCAGTCTCCAGAAGATGAGAGCCCAGCAGCAAGGAGTATCTACTACTCTGCTGGTATGTTTGCGATTTTGGGACATAGGGGTGAATGCCATCATGCTCTCTGGAGCCGAGATGGAAATTGCGACTGCCATTGCCACATGCTCCTCTTTGGGACAGTGTAAGAACTGCCAAGACAGCAGGAATGGGGTAGGGGGGTGGCTGAGGCCTCATATGCATGGACTGATTCCTGGACTATGACCGGAGTGGGCACTGGCTCCTTTGTTGGATGGATTTACGGATTTTGGACAATGTGAAATACCCTGATGTGGGTGGGGGACAGCTTTGCTGGAGGCCCTTCCCCTGTCCCGAGAAGCTTTTCCCATGGCTAGAAAGAAGGCCAAGGACATTTTGTGCTTTGGGCAAAGTGCTCAGAGACTGGTGAAATGTACCTTTGTGTTGGGCAGATAAAATATATTATGCTCACTTTGTTAGAGATGGCGCTGCCCACGTGGAAGTCGTCGCCCAGGTGATATTAATGTGTGTTGGGGGTGGGTTGTGGGCAAGCAGGATCCTTGTAGCCTGGGGCTTGGTTTTAGGACTAAGTCTTTCCCATCCTTTTTGATATGGGGTGGTACAATCCCATCATGCCCCAGATAAGTGACTTTGTATTAGAGACTTCCCTATTTTGTATATTGGATTAAAGGTTTGGATTTCTACATAATAAAATAGGGGCAGAACAGGAACTTGCTCTCTTGGTTCCTGAGATTAGCATTAGAGGAGACAGCAGAGAGTGGAGAGCAGAAAGAGGCCATGTGGAGGAGGCCAGGAAAAGCAGCCAAGATGGTGGAGTGCTGAGTGAGAAGCCAGTTTGTGCAGAGTTTGTGCAGGGAGAAGGAAGGAGATGGGGAACAGAGGTCGTTGGGCAGATAAAATGTATTATGCTCACTTTGTTAAAAATGGCGCTGCCCACGTGAGGCCGTCACCCAGGTGATATTAATGTGTGTTGAGAATCCTTGTAACCTGGGGCTTGGTTTTGGGATTAAGCCTTCCCACCCTTTTTGATGTGGGGTGGTACAATCTAATCATGCCTCAGAGAAGTGACTTTGTATTAGAGACTTCCCTATTTTGTATATTGGATTAAAGGTTGGGAAGCTACACTATAAAATAGGGGCAGAAAGGGAACTTGCTCTCTTGGTTCCTGGGATGATTAGCATGAGAGAGCAGAGGGAGCAGAGCAGAGAGCAGAAAGAGGCCATGTGGCCAGGAGAAGCAGCCAAGATGGCGGAGTGCTGAGTGAGATGCCAGTTTGTGCAGAGTTTGTATCTGTGATAAGGAAGGAGATGGGGAACTGAGGTGAATAAGTCTGGTGAGCTAGAAACCTTTGATTCTAGGAAACTTGGATAGGTCAGTGGCTTTGTGAGCACTGAATGTGAGTGGGTTTAGGAGCCCAGTGTGTGTTTTTTGCTTGCCCGCCGGGTGCAAGCTAGGATTAAAGACTATGGCCCACCAGCTTTTGGCTCCGCTGTTTCTTTACCGACTGTCCAAATCCAATGCGAACCTGCATGGGCCAGGCTGCTGCTATGATGTTAGCTGTGGCTTCTGGCTTTACAGAGGTGAATAAGTCTGGTGGGCTAGAAACCTTTGATTCTAGGAAACTTGGATAAGTCAGTAGTTTTGTGAGCACTGCATGAGTGGGTTTTGGAGCCCAGAGTGTGATTTTACTTGCCCGCCCAGTGCAAGCTAGGTTTAAAGATGATGGCCCATCAGCATTTGGCTCCATTGTTTCATTACCGACTCTCCGAGTCCAACGCGAACCTGCATGGGACAGGTGGCTGTGATGGTGGCAGTGGCAACTGGCTTTACACTTTGTAATTGTTGAAATTGTATAATTTGTCATGTTGTTGTCATTTGTGTAATGTGCCTAATTTTCTTGCACAGGGATGCCAGTGGTGTAGATTGTGGGTAGTAAAGTGAGCATAGGGGTAGATTGTTGGGCAGATAAAATATATTATGCTCACTTTGTTAAAGATGGCGCTGCCCATGTGGAAGCCCATTGCCCCAGGTGATATTAATGTGTGTTGGGGGTGGGCTGTGGGCAGGCAGGATTCTTGTAACCTGGGGCTTGGTTTTAGGATGAAGCCTTTCCCACCCTTTTTGATGTGGGGTGGTGCAATCCCATTATGTGTCAGATAAGTGACTTTGTATTAAGAGACTTCCCTATTTTGTATATTGGATTAAAGGTTTTGATTTCTGCACTATAAAGTGGGCAGTTTGGGAGCTTGCTCTCTCAGTTTCTGAGATTAGCGTTAGAGGAGAGAGCAGAGAGGAGAGCAGAGAGAGGCCAAGTGGAGGAGGCCAGGAGAAGCAGCCAAGATGATGGAGTGCTGAGAGAGAAGCCAGTTTGTGCAGAGTTTGTGCAGAGAAGGAGATGGGAAACAGATGAATAAGGCTGGTGAGCTAGAAACCTGTGATATTAGGAAACTTGGATAAGTCAGTAGCTTTGTGAGCACTGAATGAGTGGTATTTGGAGCCCAGTGTGTGTTTTTACTTGCCTGCCAGGTGCAAGCTCGGATTAAAGCTAATGGCCCACCAATTCTTGACTCCATTGTTTCATTACCGACTGTCCGAATACAATGCAAACCTGCATAGGTAAGGCTGCTGTGATGGTTGCCCTGGCTACTGGCTTTACAAATGTATATATATATATATACACAAAAAAAAATATATATATATATATTTTTAAATCAAGTGAGAGGCAGAGACACAGAGATGGACTCCCACATGTGCGCTGACTGGGATGCACCCCGAAACTGCCATCTGGGGCTGATGCTCTGTGCCCACCTGGGGCCGCTATTCGGCTGCTTGGCAACCATGGTATTTTAGCAACTGAGGTGTTGAGCAGGTAAAATATATTATGCTTACTTTGTTAAAGATGGTGCTGCCTACGTGGAAGCCCATTGCCCAGTTGATGGTATTGGTTGCCCTTCTTGCTTGGGAGGGGCTTTATTATATTAATGTGTGTTGGGGACAGGCTGTAAGCAGGCAGGATCCTTGTAGCCTAAGGCTTAGTTTTAAGACCAGCAGCTGTGGTCTTAAAACTTTATGCAAGCAAACATATATATCATATTTACAAACTTATTTGACCAACAGGTAGAGACAGAGTCAGAGAAAGGGACAGTTAGGGAGAGAGAGACAGGAAGGGAGAGAGATGAGTAACATGAGGCAAGACTATTGTAAAGCCAGTAGCCACGGCCACCATCACAGCAGCCGCCTGGCCCTTGCAGGTTCGCATTGGATTCGGACAGTTGGTAAAGAAACAATGGAGCCAAAAACTGATGAGTCATCTTCTTTAATCCTAGCTTGCACCCGGCAGGCAAGTAAAAACACACACTGGGCTCCCAAACCCACTCACATTCAGTGCTCACAAAGCTACTGACTTATCCGAGTCTCCTGGAATCAAAGGTTTCTAGCTCACCAGACTTATTCACCTTTGTCTCCCATCTCCTTCCTTCTCCCTGCATAAACTCTGCACTAACTGGCTTCTCACTCAACACTCCGCCATCTTGGCTGCTTCTCCTGGCCTACTCCACATGCCTCTTTCTGCTCTCCTCTCTGCTCTCTCCTCTAATGATAATCTCAGGAACCAAGAAAGCAAGCTCCTGTTCTGCCCCTATTTTATAGTGTAGAAATCCAAACCTTTAATCCAATATACAAAATAGGGAAGTCTCTAATACAAAGTCACTTTCTGAGGCATAATGGGATTGTACCACCCCACATCAAAAAGGGTGGGAAAGGCTTAATCCCCAAACCAAACCCCAGGCTACAACGATCCTGCCTGCCCACAGCCCGCCCCCAACACACATTAATATCACCTGGGCAATGGCCTCCACGTGGGCAGCATCATCTTTAACAAAGTGAGCATAATACATTTTATCTGCCCAACAACTATGAAGCCCTCCTCAGTGCCAAGGCCAACTTGCTTCAACTGAACCATGGCTGTGGGAAGGGAAGAGAGAGATAAGGAGAGAAATGTGGGAGGGGAAGCAGATGGTCACTTCTCTTGGGTGCCCTGACTGGAAATCAACTCCAGGTCTTACACACATGGGGCAGATGCTTTACTGCTGATCCAGCTGGCTGGGGCTGAATATATAAATTTTTTTATTTTATTTACTTATTTTTATTTTTGTGGCAGTGTGAAGCCAGGAGCCACGGCCACCATCACAGCTGCCTGGCCAATGCAGGTTCGCATTAGATTCGGACAATCGGTAATGAAACAATTGAGCCAAGAACTGGTGGGCCATTAGCTTTAATCCTAGCTTGCACCTGGTGGGCAAGTAAAAACACACACTGGACTCCAAAACCCACTCATTCAGTGCTCATAAAACTACTGACTTATCCAAGTTTCCTAGAATCAAAGATTTCTAGCTCACTAGCCTTATTCACCTCTGTTCCACATCTCCTTCTCTCTGCACAAACTGGCTTCTCCTTCAACACTCTGCCATCTTGGCTGCTTCTCCTCTCCTCCACGTGGCCTTACTCTGCTCTCCTTTCTCTTCTCTCTTCTCTCATGCTAATCTCAGAAACTGAGAGAGCAAGCTCCTGGTCTGCCCCACTTTATACTGTAGAAATCAAAACCTTTAATCCAATATACAAACAAGGAAGTCTGTGATACAAAGTCACTTATCTGAGATATAATGGGATTCCTCATGAGAGTGCACCACCCCACATCATGCAATCAGTCAAGGGTGTGGGGAAAAGCTTAGTCTTAAAACTAAGCCTCAGGCTATAACGACCCAGTCTGTTTATAACCTGTCCCCCACACCCAATGCAAACTTTATGCAAGCAAACATATATATCACATTTACAAACTTATTTGACCAACAGGCAGAGACAGAGTCAGAGAAAGGGACAGTTAGGGACAGAGAGACAGGAAGGGAGAGAGATGAGTAACATCAATTCTTCATTGCGACTCCTTAGTTGTTCATTGATTGATTTCTCATATGTGCCTTGACCAGGGGAGCTACAACGGACTAAGTGACCCCTTGCTCAAGCCAGCAACCTTGGGCTCAAGCTGGTGAGCCTTACTCAAACCAGATGAGCCCACGTTCAGACTGGCAACCTTGGGATCTTGAACCTGGGTCCTCCACATCCCAGTCTGACGCTCTATCCACTGCGCCACTGCCTGGTCAGGCTGACTAGATAAATTTTTAATGTAATATTTACAGATACAAGGTCAGTGGTTAGAAAAAAAGTCAGAAAAAATTTGGTAAATAACCAAATATAAACTAATGGATGAAGAGAAATGTTTAAATGGAAGATCAACTTCACAAGGCAATGATATCCATGTCCTTTAAGGTTCTGCTAATTATAGTCATAACTTCACAATTTTAGTAGTAGAGAGAAACTAGACAGAATAACCAAGGAAATTTAAATACATAAAGGGGTAGATTTACTTTTGCATATGTGAAAATTATCTTTAACCTAAATACTCTCATCATTAGCTATTTGTTAATTTTTTAGGAATGAAGCTGCAGAATTTTCTTGAAGGTACAGGTCAATAATACTTCTGTGACAATTTCTAACCTTTGACAAATGAAAGTAGTGGGAAACCAAGATGGGACATATCTGGATGGTTGCTGAGTGCTAATGTCTTGCCTGCTCAATGTTCCAATGCGACGTCTTCTTTTGTCTGTACACTATGGGAAAACACAATCAAGATATTCTAATCGCCTTAGCATTCTTACACTTACTAGCAAGTGCACAACGTATTATGAACAGATGTTCAGCTTAGCAGGAAGTCTCACAAAAGACTTGAAATTCTTATTCTTTCCAGAAAATATATAGCATCTGGCATGTTTAAAATAAAACTGCTCTCATTTATTTCATCCATGAAACGATACTCCTGTGTGTTTAGATACTATGACTCACTTTTCTGAGGATGACTGAACTCAATTTTTCTCAAGAGAAATAACTTAGAAGAATTGTCAGGAAAAATACATAAAATAAGAAATCAGTGTCATGTGTTAAAACCATCGCTGGCAGCAGTATTTCCTTTATTTTGAGTTTGGGTTGATGATGGGTATTATCAGGGTACCGTATTTTACTCAGGCCTGTTTCATATATAGGTGTTAGAACACACTGAATTAAAAAGAGTTGATAATATTACAGATGTTCTTATTTTTCCTAGATTCTCATTCCTCTCTAAAGTACACTAAAATTGCTTTCATTTATTTTTTTAAATGTCTACTCAAGTACATATTCATATAACTTTGAATTTTATAACTGTTTTTTTCCTAAACCAGACTCAAGTATTTTTTTGAGATTTGCTTCAACTGCCTGTGTCTTCTTATATATATTTTTATCCCATTGGTTTGTGATTCAGTAGTATATAATTTGTGAATTGTTTTATAGAGCATATTAGCCAGTATTAAAAAATAATTTAAAATAATCTTTAGATTATTATAAAATTGAAAACCAGCATCACTGGTATTTGAAAAAGTAGAATAGGTAGTTTTTTAAAATACCTTCAATGCATTTTAGATCCTTTAAAAATATTTTAGATATACAGGGGCTTGACAAAAGTAGGTTTACAGTGCAATCACTGTATTATTTTTCATACAAATCATTGGAAACTTACCTTTGCTACACCCTTTATAAATTCTCTTTCTTTCAGATGTCCAACACATTCAATTTGGAGTGGAAATTAATGTAGAGGAGAAAGAAAAAGAGAAATAAGGAAAGAGAGAGAGATGGAGACTCACTGTCATTGTTGAAAGACCTGGGAATGAATTATGAAAAACCAATTAAAGATGTGATGATGAGATGTGACTGGTGCTTTAGTCTAACAAAAAATAAAGACCAGTCTAACTGTAAAAGAAAAATGTCCAGAAAAAAAATAAAATAAGAAAAATGATGGAAGCCCAAAGAGTGTAGAAAGAAAGAAAGAAAATAAAAGTAAAAAATGAGAAAGAAAAACATTGATATGATCTGTGACTTAAAGCTTGATTAGAAATAGAAGAAGCAAAAGATGGAGAGGCCTCCATAGAAAACAAAGGCAGTGGGAGGAGATTATAAACTCTTCAGTCTGGATGAGAGTGAGAAAGGACTTTGGAGGTATCAAATGAAATACTCTAACAATCTATATAGCTTAAAAATATTTGGCTTTTCATATAATATTGCCAATGACTAAACAGGAAGTGTTTATCTACAATCTTTATTTTATCATCTACCTCTTAACAGAAATAGTGGATAGAGTAAACCATAGCATATAATGTAGTCTAAAACATATGTTTAGGATTAGATATAACTTCAAGGGAAAGAACCTCTAGTTCAATCAGTATTAAAATTCATTTCCTTAACACATAGAGGCAGACAATAGCATTCCAGGACTGGTATGATCTGCATTATTCTCAGAAACCCAGGAATCTCCCACCTGTTTTTTCACCATACGTACTAAAAATTTAGATTTTAAATGATTTTTAATTTCATCAACATGTCCACAATTGCAACTAGGAGGAAGGAAGAAGAATGGGATACACTCACTGCTTTCAAAGATGCTTCCTAGAAGTTGTATATACCATTTGTTTTTACATCACGTTAGCAAAAAGTATTTACATAGCCCCTAACTTCAATGAGAATTGCACATTGCAGCATTTCTTTTCAAGGTGGTCACATTGAAAACAACCAGGAGGTGTACTAGTGTGGAAGTTGAGATTAGCACTTGAGAGACAAACAATAGCATCTATCACACGTTCATATTAAAGTATCTCCAACAATGAGTAAAGAGAAATTTCAAGCTGGACTGGGTAGGCAATATATAGGCTTTAGAGCACAACTAAAGATTATCATATGTGAATTGAAAATTTCAACAATAAGATTATTAAGCATTACCATATTGATATTTCCATAACTACAAAACTTAGAATGTAGAAATGCCATCTTTAAAAAATATATGGAACCATTGAAAATTTCAAATGAAAGGCAATCTGTATAACTCATTTGGAACATTTTTATAAAATGAGTCTTAGAAAGGATATTGAGAATTGTCACATCTCTGTCCCAATCTTAATTGGAATTTTCAAATACTTTTGTGAGAAAATACAATTGAATAAGTCATGATTTCTTCAAGTACAATTTTGTTACTTTAAGTATAGACACAATGCTAGAAATCCACTATAGTCTATTTAAAAAATGAATAAACCATGATGCTGCAAAATAATTTTATGCCCTTTTCAGAAAACTCAATTCAGAATAAAATCTAGACCCTGAATAATTTTACAATGCCAATAAGATTGAACTATTTATGATACTGACCATATTCTAACTTAGAATTTTTTTCATGAATTATCTTCCTAATTTTTAAGAGAATAAGGTCAGTTTGGATACTCTTACATGCAGAAGTCCATCAGACAAAATCTTGAATTTTGCAAATGCAAATAATCTTAAAAGGATTCTCAGTGGTGAAAGACCAAATGACATGTCCTTAGAACCACCTTAAGGGTGTATTTACACTTCATGTATTTTCTCGCTGTTTCTGCCCAGATTCAAATATACCCCCCCAACCAAGGGTGTGTATGTGTGTGCATGTATGTGTGTACATTGGGGGTGAGAGTAATGTAGAGAATGATTTAAACTTTTCTTATTTAATAATATACAGCCACTTAAAATATGATTTGCCTTGATCTGCTAAATCTTCATTTGATTTATTTAGTTGAGAATGCTTTCCTATAAATTTATTGACTCACTATTCACTCATTTAAATAACATCTGTACATATAAAATGCATCTATCTATCTTCCTATCTTCATGTTTTTTTCACTTACTTTGTCCCAAACTAGGTACCAGTTGAAACAGCTGCCTCTAATTCCTCCCCAAATCTCCTTTCTGTATTTCCTTTCAATGCAACTCACTCTTATCTGAGTCTACTCTTAGTCAAGAATATCATTATCCCCTGTAATCAGTGGACTCTAATTATATCTTTATGCTTCATCTCTTATATAGTATAGAAGAACAAGGTGTCATTGTCACTTAACCTATTCCTGCATCTGCCCCTTCTTTTCTGAGAGCTACAGTATTTGAGCACATGGTTTTGTGTGTCTTCTAGTTCTTGGTCACTTTCCTATCTATAATTCACAGGCTAGGTTGAGCTAAGCCTCAAAAAGTGTGGTAGAAGAAGCCAAATTCAGTAGTGAACAGATGGTAAGAATCAAGACAGATGGAACACTGAAACCAAATTTTTAGGGACACAATATTGAGTTTGATTAATTTAAGAATAAAAAAAGATATATCAGGGGACAAAGTGGTTAATTTCTTTTCATACTCTGTTTTTCTCTTTGTCTCCCATTCTTTCTCACACACATTCTTGTTTAATTTAAAGCTCAGAAAACCTTCAAATAAGGTAGAACATTTGCCTTACTTGTCATATTTGTCTCATATGTTTTATTGTTGAAAATATTGTAAAGACCACTGTTTTGCTCTCACATCTGATGCCTCTCCCTTCCTTAGTATAGTCAAATCCCAGATTTTATTATTGTTTTATGTTATTGAAAAGTCACAATTTTATGTATTCATTAAATAAAACATCATATTATATAGTTTTATATCTTTATGTTTTAATTATTTTTAAAAGCTAAATTTAAGAATTGTTACTCATTGCCTGACCAGGTGGTGGCATAGTGGATAGAGTGTCAGCCTGGGCCACAGAAGACCCAGGTTTGAAACCCCAAGGTCACTGGCTTGAGCACGGGCTCATCCAGCTTGAGTGCCAACTCACTAGCTTGAGTGTGGGGTAGCCAGCTGGAGCATGGTATCATAGAAATGACACCATCATCTCTGGCTTGAGCCCATAGGTCACTGGCTTGAAGCCCAAGGTTGCTGGTTTGAGCAAGGGGTCACCGGCTCAGCTGAGGCCATGCAGTCAAGGTACATCAATCAATAAGTAACTAAGGTGCCACAACAAAGAATTGATGCTTCTCATTTCTCCTTTTCTGCCTATCTGTTCTTGTCTATCCCTATTTTACTTATAAAGAACTAAAAAAATTGTCACTTACTGCTAAGTTTCTAGAATTATATAGAAAATATGATGTCAAGGAGTAATTTTCAGCTTTGAAACAACTTGAAATAAAATAAAATTGTTTAACGATGTGTGATGTAGAGAAAGCATGGATAGTGGTAACAGGTACCGTTCTGAAGTAGAGACAGTGTGAGGTGACATGACAGGTGTGTACCATTTAGAGAGCAAGGAGCCTGGGTAAGACAGCTGCTTCTTTCAGGGAAACTCAGAATTGGAGAATCCCCAGCAAAGATAGGTGCACTTAAATGTGTCGCAGCAAAAATGAACTACCCATAGTCCAGATAAAATGCTCCGAGAAGCCAAGGGGAGGCAACAGCCCTGGTCAGCAGACCGAAGGGTTGAAGCCCCCCAGCCTAACTCATATATTTATTAGCAGTAAAAATAACTCAAGAAAGCAGACAGAAGTTCTGAGGGGATGAAATAAAGGATAAGAAACATGTTGACTCCCAGTCTCTGTTCTGAGAGCCTAAACATTTCTGTTACTAATCTTATCCTGCTGTTTTGCTGTTTCCAGTACAGGGTCAGAGAAGCTCCTGGACACTTGTCCACTCATGACTTTCACTTTAGGGTGCCTTGCTGTCTCTATTAGTTTTCCTATCTCTGCATGTCTTCATGGCATATTTCTAGACAAATTATTTTAGACACTCTTTTTTTCCAGATAATCAGTTCCCATGATGCTACCTTGTCCAATTCTGTGAATCTGAACTGCAGTTCTGACCCTAATCTTGATACTTAAAGAGGCTTTCTTGTGTCCTAATCTTAACAAAAAATTTACTGAATACTCATTGTTTTATTGAGACACTTTTTTGTAGCCCAGTTTTGATATGCTGTGCCCTGATGCTCACTGTGGCAGAGCTCCACAGTCAACTTTCCATCCTCTCTTTGTTACCATCAGCACCTAATAACTCAACCTAGATTACTGATTGTCCCCCTGTTGAATTGTTTGACACCATTGGTTCTGCCACTCTGATTAACACTGCCACTGGGCTCAGCTCCACAGAAAGGGTCTTACCCCCTCCCATTGACATTGTGCTAATCATGCAGAAATAATGGATAGTGTTTTAAATGCTGCTGACAAGGCAAAGGACATTGATAATGAGAGCAGAGAAGTTAACTTTCTGAAGAGTGAGAAAATTACTTGGAAGAAGGCTGATTCAGCCTCTGATTCTCTAATTAATTTTTGAAAAAGACAGAAGTGTCAGAGAGTCCAGGAGGTCGTAGAGCTGAACATTCTTCATTTTAGTTCAATAAGAAGGAGGTAAATGGAAACAAAATCTTGCTATCAGAGACTTTCTCGGTAAAGTAAGCTGTGCCTGTCTCCTGAAGCGAGGATTTAGTAAGCCATAAGTTCAACATAACAGTAACCAGCACCACAGAACAAAATCGGTATTTATAATGATGACTCTTGGCCAAAGTATGTTGTGTTTACTATGGTAGGTAAGTTTTGAATTATACATTTTTCTCAAGAAAAGTTTTGACATTAGCATTGTATAAGGATCCAATCCTTTTAGTTTTCTTTTATTATCCACTTAAAACTTTCAAGGCTCATAAGAAATATTTACCAATGTTTAAATCTAGAAGAGTTTAATGTATACTTTCCCAAAAACTCCATTGAATGAATAATGGACATTTTCTAAAATTATATATGTCAGTTATTACTATGATCATTAGAAATTTATAGTCTATACATTTAGTACACATGTAGAATCAAATATCCATTCATCAATTATTCTAAAATTTAAAAAATTACTTTAGTGTTCTCTCAAATTTTCTTTTTATATTTTATATATTTTTATAATTAACAATATGTTTATTAAACACATTACAAAATCATTATGCTTTCAATTTTTTATTGAAACAATTTTAGGTATTCTCAGTTCTCAAAAGATTTAGTCAGAATTTTAGCTTCATAATTTGGTTAATAAAGTCTACTTTCCTTTTTTCTTATTTGGGGCATTGCTATTTGTCAATAAAATTTTTGCATTTAAGTTAATAGAGGTCATTTTAAATATAATTTTAGTATGATAACTAAAATGTCATTAAACAGAATGAGGTTTTGTTGTCAATGCTTAAAAAGAAAGAAAACAGCTTGTGATCAAATAGAGTCCATTAGACTGTTTTGGGTAAAAGACTGCTGAATAAAATAAGTACATTTTAATGGTCACTGTATTAGAAAACCTTGGTACTGATAGGTGTTAAAAATGCAGTTCTAGCCTGACCTGTGGTGGTGCAGTGGATAAAGCGTTGACCTGGAAATGCTGAGGTCGCCGGTTCGAAACCCTGGGCTTGCCTGGTCAAGGCACATATGGGAGTTGATGCTTCCAGCTCCTCCCCACCTTCTCTCTCTGTCTCTCTCTCTTCCTTTCTCTCTCCTCTCTAAAATGAATAAATAAAAAAAAATACAGTTCTATTATTGTCCTTAATGACACTGCTGGTTTTATGAACTGGTAAAACCATATTATTGGTTATAACCTGAAAGAAAGGGCTTATAAAGTTTCACACAATATATAAGATATTATGAAATTTGTGTATCTATGAAGCTTTTCTTTTAAAATTCATATTCCCATGGAATAAAAACAAAACAAAATAAAAACAAGCAACAGAAAACAACATTCCTCATTCTTATCACTACTACATAGGACAAAGCGCTAAGGGCAAGGCCTGGACACATAATCCAAAGGAAACTGACAGAGCTTGCAGGACCTCAGGGCACTCACATTAGAGACTGCAAACTGACTTTATAAGTAAAACGGGAGGCAGAAGGTTTTTCAGAAATTTTAGAGAAAAGGAAAGCTCTTAGACATTAGCTGGTCATTGCTCAAAAGCTAGAATTTTAGCACTTTCATATAGAGACTTGTAATCCAGGGAAACTAAAGTGGAAGAGGAATAAATATAAGTGTACAATTAACATATTGTTCTGGGAGTCAGAAAAAAAATTAGCAAAAGGGGGGAAGATGATAAATTCAGATCAAACCTGCACAGACAAGACTTCAGGTAATAGCATTTGGGATATATTAGATGTTGATTAATCCAAACCCTCTACTAATTTCTATTTTTATATTATCTGATCAATTATGCACTGCTTTTCTATGAGTAGATTGCTTTCATCCACATTTTAAAAATTAGGCAACAGAGTTTGAGTTGGTAACCCAGCAAAAAGTTTACTGATAATTCCTAGCAGAGACAGGAGAAATTTAGACTACTTTTTACTTCCAAGTTTCTGGTGTTTTTTTTGGGGGGGGGTATTTAATTTTATTTATTTATTTTTATTATTAATTTTAATGGGGTGACATTGATAAATCAGGGTACATATATTCAGAGAAAACATCTCCAGGTGATTTTTGACATTTGATTATGTTGCATACCCATCCCAAAGTCCAATTGTCTTCCATCACCTTCTATCTGGTTTTCTTTGTGCCCCTCTCCCACCTCCCTTTCCTTCCCCCCCCCCCCATGTAACCATCACACTCTTGTCCATGTTTCTGAGTCTCATTATTATGTCCCATCTATGTATGGAATCATATAGTTCTTAGTTCTTTTTTGATTTACTTATTTCTCTTATATAATGCTATCAAGGTCCATCCATGTAGTTGTAAATGATCCCATGTCATCATTTCTTATGGCTGAGTAGTATTCCATAGTATATATGTACCAAAGCTTTTTAATCCACTTGTCCACTGACGGACACTTGGGCTGTTTCCAGATCTTCACTATTGTGAACAATGCTGCCATAAACATGGGGTTGCATTTCTCCTTTTGGAACAGTGCTATCCCACTTTTAGGAATATATCTTAAGAACACAAAGTTTCTGTTCTTAATCCACAAACTAAAGAACTCAGCAATGCTCTGCTATAACCTACTCAAAACTATGCCTCCTTAGGTTAAGGCTTCCAGTCAGTAAAGAAATATAAATAAAGAATGTATATTTTGTTTAGTATAACTATGCCTAAGTTTCTGTATTATAAAGTATTAATAATTCTCATTACATAGTGTGAATTTGGTAATTTTTTTAAGAGAGGAGAGAAAGACAGGAGGGAGGGAGATGAGAAACATCAACTCATAGTTGTATCACTTTAGTTGTTCATTGATTGCTTCTCATATATGCCTTGACCAGCTGAGCCAGTGACACCTTGCTCAAATCAGTGACCTTGTGCTTAAACTAGTGACCTTGTGCTTCAAACCAGCAAACTTTGGGCTCAAGCCAACAATCATGGGGTCATGTCTATAATCCCACACACAAACCAGCAACCCTGCCCTCAAGCTGGTGAGCCCATGCTCAAGCCAGAGACTTTGGGGTTTTCAAACTGGGATCTCAGTGTCCCAGGTCAATGCTCTATCCATTGCTCTACCACCAGTCAGGTTGAGTTTAATAATTTTCAAATAATGTTTTTGTTGTCTTAAAGTCTCAGATTAGAGCACCCTTATAGTTACTGCTATGTATGGAAAGATATCTTCCCTGGGTTCCATTCAATATAAAAGTCAAGATGTTGATGTAGGATAAGCAGAAAGATGCAATTATTACAAAATACTACCTCAATAAGGACTATTTTTTTTAACCTAAATTAAGATTATTAAACATAATATAGTCATGTGGTGACTTTCTGTAAACTATTATTCTGAAAGTAATCTATTTTACCATAGAACCAAATTGATTGTAAAACCAAAGAGGACAAGAATGAAAATGAAGCATACAGGCAAGTTTAGAAAAGGCTTGAATTGCTATTTACCAAAGAGATTGGCAGAAAACTATCATAAATAGATAAAAAAAAGTACATAATTGATAAAGAAATACTTGGGATGTCTCTACGACTAAGAAGCATGGCAAAAATAAAATAAAATAAAGTGAATACTTAATTTATTAGTCTCCAAAGGCCCTCTCTGATGGTTATAGCACAAGTTGATTGGTGAAAAGAAAAAGCAACATGAGATTCGATTGCAGGCTGATTTTTTTTTCTTGAATTAACTTTGAAAATAAAGAAAATCTCTGTTAGAACTAATCAAATCATATTTAAAGACACGTGTTTCACCAGAGGGATGTTTATATAAGAAATTTATATTTATTCAATACGTGCGAGCTTAAGCACTCCCTCTATAGGCATAATTTTTATGTATAAGATACATTTGTGCATAAAGTTTATGTTCATTACTCACTAAACATTTCAGATTTTAAATGCATTTATAATAATTACATTCGCCTTTATAATGTCTTTATGCAATACATAGGAGAGGAACTAATCAAACACACAGTGTTGCCCTTGCCTGGTCACTGCTGGAATCACCACCCATCCGTTAAAGTTTTTATGCCCTTGCCACTGTTTACACTGTGACCATTCCTAACCGTAATTACTAATGTGTTTTTTACCACAGTTAACTTGGAGGCATCAATATATAGTAAATGCTGGAATTTAAAGTGCTTTGAAATAGAAATAGGTAGAAAGTTTATTCTCTTAAATTAAAATATGTTGGATTGTTTATTTCATTTTGGCAATTCAGGTAAACTGAATTCATATCAATAGGTATGTCAGAACATAGTCACAAAAGTCCAGAGTGGACCCATTGTTTTCTAAAGCCTGGCTACAATTGTTTACACATGATAGTGGCTAATCACTTAATAAATAACATGACAGCACATGGACCAATGGTTTGTCTCATGAACTCACAGCAACCCAAGAACAAGGTACAGTGAGTGTCATTCCCACTTTACAGACATAAAAACTGTGTCTGCTAGACTTCAAAATAAAGTGCCTAATTCACACAGCCAAATGGGGGGAACCATGATTCAGGTCTTGGCTGAATTTGGCCTTCAGAGTTCTGTGCAGGCAGCACCTACGCCATCAGGAGAGCCCAGCACCAGCAGCAGAGGGAAGAAGTGTGGAGAAATAAATCCCCGTTTCAAAAGATCAGTTCAACAATTTGCACTTTATTTTCAATAATAACTATTTAAAAGAGTTGTTGATTTCCATAGAAATAAACGTAATCATAAGCGGCATCCTGTGGTGACTAAGAGCTCACACTAGTGCTAGAATCCCAGTCCTGACTCAACAAGCTACTTTTCTGTTATTTAACCTTTCTGTGCCTCTGTTTCCTCATCTGTAAAATGGTAATTACATCATGTTTATCTCACATGGTTGTTATAAGGATTAAATGAATAATTCCCATTAAATACTTAAGCAATGAAAGGCATGGTAAGTTAGTCAACTAGGCTAGTAATTTCACAAGTTGTATTTGAAATGTTAAATTGGAATTGATACAAAATTGCTGAAATACATTGTTTAATGGTCATAGCTGCAGTAGACTTTACATATTTATATAACTTTGTATAGAATAATGGAGTTTCAGAGGAGTAGGGTTATAAAAAATAAGACCTTAGTCACAGATCTTTGTACACAGAGTTGACATATAGTATTTTCTTAAGAGGGTTGAAAATAAGAAATTTAAGAGTAGAATCACAGGAATTTTAGCCTGATACTTTTACTTTCTAGAATCAATGAATATTCAAAGGGAAAGAACATGCTGTGAAAGGACAAACAGAATGTAAAAAGTTATTGTAATGCAGAGACATATAATATCTTAAGAAATATGCATTTATATTTAATGTGGTTTGTGATAAAGAGTTAATTGTTCAGAGTTATTGTGTGATAACCTGTACTTTTCCCTATCTGTATTGCTATAATTCATTTTCATTTTTAACAGCTTGTGAATAGATATGCTTTTGCCTGTATGATCTCTGTCTATTAGCTATCAAATTAAAGGGCATGAGGGGCACAATAACAAAGTAAAAATAATTATGTGCATGTTACATTCTCCCCAGAATATAATCATTGACAACTATTCATGCTTACTTCCTCTTCATAAAGGATCAGTGCACATCTATGAAAAGATTCTGCTTGTACTTTCTATTTAGAGAAAAACCAATGTAGAGCTTTATGGACTAGAAAGCCGTTGTTTTGTTTTGTGAGAGGGGAAGGGAAAGAGACTGGGTAAGGGAGAGAAAAGGAAGCATCAACTCATTTCACTTAGTTGTGCACCCACTGATTGCTTCTCTTACCTGTCCTGACCAGGGCTCGAACTGGTGACATCAGGGTGGAACTGCCACCCTCCTGATGGAGCCTGGCCCTGGCCAATTGTTCCAGTGGGTGGAGTGGCAGCCCAGTGTGTGGATATCCCAGGTTCAGTCCTGTGTCAGGGCACACAAGAGAAGTGACCACCTGCTTCTCTCCCCCTCCCTTTCCTCTTCTCTCCCTCTTCCCTTCTCACTCAGTGGATCCATTGGTTTGAGTGTTGGCCCCAGGTGCTAAGAATAGCTCAGTTGGTCCTGTTGTAAGGTACCAAAAAATACAGAATTAATATTTTAGGAAGCTTAAAGAACATTTTATTAATTTGGGCTAGCCGTGCAGAGAGATTTTGAAAATGATCTTTGTACTTGTGTGATTAGCATCAAAACCAGGATGGCTGATGGCACTGTATTGTAAATGCAGAGGGGAAGGAGAGTTGGATTCTCTGACCTCCCTCCACACCTGTGAGGAAGCGAGTGAATAGCTAGCCAGGTACAGGAAGAGAAAGATTAAATTAAAACTTTTCTTATTTGATGAGCCATTTGTAGGCATTTGTCTCCATGGAAATTACCCCTCCCATCCTGAAAGTGTGTAGTTAATGTAGATATCTCTGAACAAAGGAATGGCAGGTGAACACTAGAAAATATAGGTATATCTTTTAATATGTAGAGTGACATTTTTACTATTGTGTTACCTTGTAAGTTTTAATGTGTAGAAATGTTTTTTATGAATTCTATAGACAAATGTTATAAACTTGCTAATGAATTGTGTCCCCCCCATCCTTTTCCCAAACCTGTGTAGGTGAAAACAAAAGTTATAAGCTTATGCCATGATGTCAGGCTTTTTCTCCTCCCATGTATAATTAAGGACATATAACCAGCCCCTAGAATATTAATCAGACACACAATTTGGGACTGCTGCCCCATGTAAGCTATATGCGGCTGGCATATTTAATAAATTTCCTCCTTTAATGAAACTCTTCAAAACTCATCTGGACTTAGTGTCTCTATGAAAACCCGCAGAATTGTGGATTGGGTACTTCACAATAGTCTGAGTGTCAGCCTCAGGCACTACAAATAGCTTGGTTGATTCACACATTGGCCCAAGGGGTTGCTGGGTAGATTCTGGTCTGGTTGCATGAAGGAGTCTGTCTCTCTATATCCTCTCCTCTCCTCTAAAAAAAAAAAAAAAAAAAAAAAAAAGAGATGGAGCCAGAGACCCTGGCAGTTGGAGATAATGCTCTATCCACTGTGCCACCAGCCAAGACTAGAGAACCAGTTCTTAATGGCAACAATCTAGAATTAGTCTCCTTCTGAAATTGAACATCAAAACACCTTTGGATTATATTTAAATTCTGAGACTCCACTGATGAATAACTAACCTATTTTCCTGAATAATTTGCACAACTCCTAAAAGAATCACAGATCAGAAGTGGAATCTGTACATCATCACAGGGTACAATTGGTGGATAAAGCCCATGTTCTCTGTTCAAACTTTTTTATTAAAACTATTGTGTATGACTTGTAATAATCATAATTTTTCTCTACTGTTCTGGTACACATTCAGACTTCTATACATTATAATCAATAATTATGTTTTTCCAAGAAGCTTCTGGTTATGCATATAATATTAAATTTTGTTCAATACTACACTTCTTTATATATATATATATATATATATATATATATATATATATATATATATATCTCATAGTTCTTTCAGACTACTTCTTGAGTTTATCCTGTTATCTAGAGAATCACATAAAAACAAATACATAATTGGTGATAAAAGAATATAGTACCTAAAATACAGTTTCAAAGTAAGAGAATTTGAACTAAGTGTAAAATTTTTATATAGTCCCACTTACTTTTCGTTTCTGTCCAGGGGAAGATTATAGCTTTTTCACTTGTGTAGTGATTGACAGTGTCAAGTTATACCCATATGCATCCTGTCCATTTTGCAAAGGCAGGAGGACTAGGAGCTAGCTGTGACATACCTGGAACATAGGAGACATGGGCTGGGTCCTCCAGGCTCATGGAATGATGTCACTGTAGGCCAGTGGGCAGCTAGTTGTCCTGCTCAGGGGTGGTTTTGCTTAGACCCATGGATATGGGGCGACTACGCTGTAACTCTTCCTTCAAAGAAAGGAGGCAGGTGTTTTAGGTCTTTAGGAAATGGAGATGAGGTGTGAAAGCAAAGTAGGAATCAAGCTTGATTCTTAGTTGGAACAAGAAAGCTCTTAAAACATTTTCAGAGTGGCTCTGCTCTGGGATGCAGCCCTATGTGTTACATTACCCCCCTCATAGCTCAAAATCGATCATGTTAGTGTTTATTTAAACTGAAGTCCAAGCTATCCTCTGTCCTCTGACTCCAACATGCTTTTCAGTATTGTCCTCTGTATGGGCAAAAGTAGCTACTTTGCATCATCTCAGCATTTTGCTTTTGCCACTTAATTGTCTTACAGGTCTCCTCACTGGCTTGAATCTCATTTCCCAGCCAAACCAGTTCTCCTTACAGTGTAAGATCCAAATCTGAAGAAATCTCATCTGCCTTAAAAAAAGTAGTATTCTTTCTCCTGAACAACCATATCTCAGTGAATATTTAAGTACTATATCCCATTTCCCCCCCTAAAAACTACAATTTGAAGATATTACTTATGCATCTTCATATTATGCTCCACCAAATTTGGTAAATGTAGTCTGTATGGAGAAAGCAAGTGATAACATTTAAAAAAAGATAGCTTCAAGTTCAAATCCAGGCTCTAGCCCTTACTAGCTACATAAACTTTTATTAAATTTTACTTTCTTTTAAAAGTGTGAATTATGATATCTACCTTGCAGGGTTGTTGAGTAATTAAGTATAATATTTATTTGATGTAATATTTGTAAAAAAATAAACGTAAGTTCCTAAAACAATATTTGCATTTCTTCTGCCTCTCTTTTTTCCTTTCTTTTCTACAAATTAAATAATTACTTGCACAGTTAGTCTAGGACAATCAGGTATAAGGTAATGACTTCTCTCTTGAGCTACAGCAATTGCTTGAAATAGGATACTTTTGTAAAGATAATCCTGTTTTAGTCACCTTTATTTTAGTGAAAACATTGGCCATATCTTTCCAGAAGACAGTTAAAGCTTTTTCCAACTGGGTTATTTGCTTTTTAAATGGACAGATTTCAGAAAGAATTTGATTTATTTAGTCATTTCCTATGACTCATATGTAAATCATAGAAATTTAATGACAAAGGGAAAATAGTATTTTGTGAAACTTATGTGAAAACTTTGCTTGGGTTTGCTTGATAAAGGGCATGATCGAAAGCAAAACTTGAGCACTCATTCTAGGTGTGTTTGTGCTGGAACAACCTGTGTCCTAGGTTTTGCTAAGCAATACAATCAGAAGTGGTTGGAACTCCTGGATTTGCTTTTCAGAGCTATGCAGCCTAAGTAATGACCATACTTATAAATGTATGCTATCTAAATATATTCTTTCTCTAGGAGTTTGGTTTTCCTTTAGAGAAGATTCAATTACCAAAACTGAACTTTATTACTGTGTCTAAATATCTAGCTGAAGTATCTTAGTGAGTTGTTTTAAAATGTCCCTATACAACACATTGGTGAGAAAACGTTAAAAAAGCTCTCATTTAATGGCCTCTCCTTCTTTACCCTATTAGGTCACAAGAATATGTCTAAATGAAAGAGACTGGAATTCTCAAGAGCAGTAGAGAAACTTGTTGGGAAATGATTAAGATAAGGTTAAACTTGGCACAATGCTTTTTTTTTTAAACTAAAACTCCTATAAATATTGTTCATTTTAAAATTCACATTACATCCCAAGTTTACTCCAAATAAAGTGAAAATAATAACCTAGTAATATTTATTAATATATACTTTTGTATTGGTTTTAAAGTAAGAATTTGTATAATCTCAGCATCGGCTTACCAGTTTATGCCAGGGGCTTTGAGATGTAAATATCAGCATCAGAGTAATCAAGAAGAAAGTGAAAAACGTGAAAATGGAAAAACAAGGAAATGCTGACTCTTATGTTTTGGCTTTCTATAACTAAGGTTGGGTAAATTATACTATAATAAAGTGTTTTTTTCTTATTGGGGATTGAGGAAATTTTATTCAGCCAACATATCCTAGTTTTTTATCTATCACAGTCATTATGTGTACAAAATAAACACATGTGCCTGCTCTTATGTTTTAGTGGGGAAGACAGATGTGTAAATACTTTTTATAAATCAACTGGTCTAAATAGTTGAAAAGGAATAGAAGTCTTGTTTGAAGATCAAAATGAGCTAGAAGAAATCTTTAAAATTAATGGAAACTCAGGCATAGAACATGATAATTAGTAAATATTCATCAATAATGGATAATTTTATTTATTTATTTAAATTTTTTTTTACAGAGACAGAGTCAGAGAGAGGAATAGATAGGAACAGACAGACAGGAACAAAGAGAGATGAGAAGCATCAATCATCAATTTTTTGTTGTGACACCTTAGTTGTTCATTGATTGCTTTCTAATATGTGCTTTGACCGCGGGCCTTCAGCAGACTGAGTAACCCCTTGCTCGAGCCAGCGACCTTGGGTCCTCACTGGTGAGCTTTGCTCAAACCAGATGAGCCCGCGCTCCAACTGGCGACCTTGGAGTCTCAAATCTGGGTGCATCCGCATCCCAGTCTAAAGCTCTATCCACTGCTCCACCGCCTGATCAGGCTATGGATAATTTAATGTAAGAACAGTTACATAAAAAAATCAAAGTGATACATTTCTTTTCCCTGATAATTAATGTTAGCTTGACTTTCTGCTGCTGCCTAAGTATATTAATTTATTTTATTCTCAGTTGTAATTTATTTAGCTAACATATGAAAGGTGATGTTTAAAAGTCTATTATAACATCTATATATTAATTTAGTATTCAAAAATTAGGGTTTAATCATTAGTTAATAAACTGACACTTATTCTTTGCAAAGCCTTATGCCAACTACTGGGCTCTAAAAATGTGCAGGACAGAGCATCCCTGGCCTAAAAGAGCTCAATTAATCTAAATTTCAATGTGGCGTTACTGTATTTATTCACCATAGAAAAGTTAAAGGAATGTGAAAGTACAGCAGCTTATAGAATTTATAAAACAAAGTTTGAAGAAAAATTGGCTACTTACTGGTCTATTACAGACATCATGTAACCAGATTTCTTTATTTGCTGCTTATGGTATTACATTGTCTGCCTCCATTACCATGACCACCTAGGATTTTACTGGAAACAAGGTATTTCCACATCACCCTGAGAGGAGAATAATATTGTTTCCTTTGTGATTTTTTAAAAATAAATATATTTTAGACACTAAGTCTCTATATGGGATTTTATTAGGATATAATATGTCTTTTGATTTTTCATATTATAATTCCATTATACTTAGCTTCTATTAGATTAAACATTTATTTGGTAAAATAGTCTCCTCCCTTTCAAAAGCATTGTCTATGACTATACTCAATTTCTGCATTTCTTTCAAAGTATGCCTAAGTGGTCCCTTATATTTCTAAGTTAAAATGGTTATACCTCTTTTGTGTGCATAAAGTTATTTTACTAACTTTTGTGTCAATGCAATTTCTCTATAGTTGTTTCAAAATAATCTTCTGTTCTCTTTATTGTTCTAGATTTTGCCACTTGTCCTAATGAGGTGTAGCTATTAAGAATAAGCAAAATGATATTCAAGGTTATTTAAGTTCTATACTTCTGAATATTGGGTAGTGGAGGAGGGAAGTTTTTATGTAACTAAATCTAAAGTCCCATTTTTAATCTACTCATTTATGGACGATTAATTGATACATGAGTATATGTGGTTTCTAAACCCCAAGCATTTACAAAATATAAAAAGTATAAAAGATCAGAGAAAATATTTCATTTAGCAAAAGTCAGGCAACAAAAAAGCACTGAAAATAGAAAAATAATTAAATCTCATAGTAGAAACAATACACAATAGTATTATGGGTATGACAAATATATATGTTAATATCTTTGTTATAAAAATAATAATATAATATTATGTCTTACTAATACTATAATTAGACATAGAAAAAATATATAAATGAGAAGCTGTTAGATTGATTTTATATCTGTGTTAAAGAAATCAAGATGGAGAACAAAGAGACAAACAATGAAGATTGTTTTTCCACATATATAAGGAGAGAGAGAAAGAACTCCTTATGTTCTGAATTAAAAATATTTTCAACTTGCTTAAAAGATTAAATTTAAAAAAATTATAATTTAAAACATGATATTAGTGAGAACTAATTGGGAGATAGAATAGACTCTCAGAAAATTTGTGGATGAATTAGTTACTATTTAAGCTATATAACTGCATGTCATTGAAAACAAATACAAATTTATTAAATAAAGTCTCCAAAATATGAACCATGCTGTTAAGAGTCACAGTCCTGTCAGTGAACAGAATTCTTGTCAAGTAGTTCAGCATGAGGCATTAATAATAGGACTTATTTACAAATAGAAATATTAAATCTCGAGTAGAATATGGTGAGGCAATTAAATGAAAGATTTGGTGTTATCGGAGTTTGGAACCACAGAATGGTCTGGAAGGAAGTAGGACCTTGGAAGTGGGTCTGCCCAGTGGAAGCTGGGACCAAGGAGGAGACATGCCTATTGCTGGTTATACTGTCCCACCAGTCCAGGAAAAGAGGGAAGAAATAACATTATGGCTTCCTTCATCTCACTTTCTTTTTTTTTATAATAATTTTATTTTTTTAATGGGGTGACATCAATAAATCAGGATATATATATTCAAAGATAACAAGTCCAGGTTATCTTGTCATTCAATTATGTTGCATACCCATCACCCAAAGTCAGATTGTCCTCTGTCACCTTCTATCTTGTTTTCTTTGTGCCCCTCCCCCTCCCCTTTCCCTCTCCCATTCCCCCCTCCCCCCCCAACCACCACACTCTTATCAATGTCTCTTAGTTTCACTTTTATGTCCCACCTACGTATGGAATAATGCAGTTCCTGGTTTTTTCTGATTTACTTATTTCGCTTCGTATCATGTTATCAAGATCCCACCATTTTGCTGTAAATGTTCCGATGTCATCATTTCTTATGGCTGAGTAGTATTCCATAGTGTATATGTGCCACATCTTCTTTATCCAGTCTTCTATTGATGGGCTTTTTGGTTGTTTCCATGTCCTGGCCACTGTGAACAATGCTGCAATAAACATGGGGCTGCATGTGTCTTTACGTATCAATGTTTCTGAGTTTTTGGGGTATATACCCAGTAGAGGGATTGCTGGGTCATAAGGTAGTTCTATTTGCAGTTTTTTGAGGAACCACCATACTTTCTTCCATAATGGTTGTACTACTTTACATTCCCACCAACAGTGGATGAGGGTTCCTTTTTCTCCACAGCCTCTCCAACATTTGCTATTACCTGTCTTGCTAATAATAGCTAATCGAACAGGTGTGAGGTGGTATCTCATTGCCGTTTTGATTTGCATTTCTCTAATAGCTAAAGAAGATGAGCATCTTTTCATATATCTGTTGGCCATTTGTATTTCTTCCTGGGAGAAGTGTCTATTCATATCCTCTTCCCATTTTTTTATTGGATTGTTTGTTTGTTTGTTGTTGAGTTTTATGAGTTCTTTGTATATTTTGGATATTAGGCCCTTATCTGAGCTGTTGTTTGAAAATATCATTT
Source organism: Saccopteryx bilineata (assembly GCF_036850765.1). Taxonomy (NCBI): domain Eukaryota; kingdom Metazoa; phylum Chordata; class Mammalia; order Chiroptera; family Emballonuridae; genus Saccopteryx; species Saccopteryx bilineata. Next base: position 69,009,622 of record NC_089490.1, on the reverse strand, counting down.
CCCATTTAGTTGGCTTTCTGTTTATTTTGTTATCACTTTCTCTTGCTGAGCAAAAATTTCTTAGTCTGATATAGTCCCATTCATTAATTTTTGCCTTCACTTCTCTTGCCTGTGGAGTCAAATTCATAAAAGAGTTGAGTACCTATGTCTTCTTCTATGTACTTAATTGTTTCAGGTCTTATGTTTAGATCTTTGATCCATTTTGAGTTAATTTTTGTACAGGGGGACAAACTGTAGTCCAGTTTCATTCTTTTGCATATGGCTTTCCAGTTTTCCCAGCACCATTTATTGAAGAGGCTTTCTTTTCTCCATTGTGTGTTGTTGGCCCCTTTATCAAAAATTATTTGACTATATATATGTGGTTTTATTTCTGGACTTTCTATTCTGTTCCATTGGTCTGAGTGTCTATTTTTCTGCCAATACCATGCTGTTTTGATTGTCGTGGCCCTATAATAGAGTTTGAAGTCAGGTATTGTAATGCCCCCAGCTTCATTCTTTTTCTTTAGGATTGCTTTGGCTATTCGTTTTTTATAGTTCCATATAAATCTGATGATTTTTTGCTCTATTTCTTTAAAAAATGTCATTGGAAGTTTGATGGGAATTGCATTAAATTTGTATATTGCTTTGGGTAATATAGCTATCTTGATTATATTTATTCTTCCTAGCCAAGAACAAGGTATATTCTTCCATCTCATTATATCTTTTTCGATTTCCCTTAACAATGGTTTATAGTTTTCATTATATAAGTCCTTTACATTCTTTGTTATGTTTATTCCTAAGTATTTTATTTTTTTGTTGCAATCATGAAGGGAATTATTCTTTTTCATCTCACTTTCTAATCTCTCACCAGTGCCTCTCATTGGCAAGCTAGAGCTACCACCAACTTAGTGACAGGACCTGATACTCTTAGTTTTCTTGGTTAGTTCTCTACCATGTAGAATAGGGTAGGGAGGGGCAGGGAATGGTCTTGTAAGAAGGTCATTGTCAGTAAGAAGTGTACCTTACCTATTTATTATAGAAGATTATGGGTTTATTTTCATTTACTCTAAATGTACACAGAGAGAAATGGTGATACAAATGTGATCTTTATTACAAAACAAAGTGAATGAAAACTTATAAAATCACTTATTCCTAAGGAAATAAAATTATTTCACTTTTAATGAAATGAAAACTGTATGTATAAATCATAATGGTGTGTTAATAATAAAAATTTGTGACCTAATCTTAAAGTAACTTTTATCTCCCACCCTTCCTTTAAACTTTATTTAACTGGGATAATCTTACCCAGTATGAGAACTGAGGTAGCTCTCATGGCTTTTTTCCTCATTCTTGGCTATCTGAGAATTCTACATTTACTTGGGCTAAAATGAAACCCTCAATTCAGGAATTAGAATACCTATCACATGTAATAATCAAAATTTCAAATTTGGCCTAGAATTAATCGTTCTCTACTCTTGCAGCTCAGACCTGCTTCCAGATAAGAAGTTGCCTGGTGCCTTGTCCTTTCGATAACTTCCTCCTTTCAGTTCACTTCCACCCCTCCTCACAAGGTAGAAGAAGTTGGAAGTAGATGATGAATGAACCTGGCCGGTTTTGATTTAGCTGGTAATTTCCTGCCTCTAAGCCAGGGGTCCCCAAACTTTTTACACAGGGGGCCAGTTCACTGTCCCTCAGACTGTTGGAGGGCCGTACTATAAAAAAAACTATGAACAAATCCTTATGCACACTGCACATATCTTATTTTAAAATAAAAAAACAAAACGGGAACAAATACAATATTTAAAATAAAGAACAAGTAAATTTAAATCAACAAACTGACCAGTATTTCAATGGGAACTATGCTCCTCTCACTGACCACCAATGCAAGAGGTGCCCCTTCCAGAAGTGCAGCGGGGGCCGGATAAATGGCCTCAGGGGGCCGCATGGGGGCCGCATGCGGCCCGCGGGCTGTAGTTTGGGGACCCCTGCTCTACGCCTTCCAGATTCTAAACATTGTTTCTTCTCTTTGGTCAACTATTTAGTTTCCCCAAAGAATGCATATCTCCTCTAGTTCCCCTAGCCTAGGCAAGAACTTTTCAACTTTTCAAGGTTACATACATGTAACTTTTTCTCAGCTGGGCACAGGAAAGGGACTTTAGCCTCTTTTCTGCCAGGGGCTTCTCACTCTCCATCAATTTGAACAAACCCAAGATGATCTAAAGAAAGCTCTGTTTTCCAGTTATAAATTTTATGTTCATGGGAAACCCTGAAGTATAACACAACCCCAAATTAGGGAAAGCATGCCAAATCTTCCACTAGAACATCAGGCAACTATAGAACCAAGATTTGGAATCAAGCATAAGAAGAAGATTGTAAGAGGATAACTCAAGTACGTTCTTTAGGATGTACCATTGGAAAAGATGCATTCCTTGTATTACTTGGGTCAAATTCATAACCCTTGGATAGAGAGTCTTATTTGCTAAACTTAGGTTTGGTGCCTGCCCTTTGTCTTTACCTGGCTAGAAAGTGGAAGAATTAGAAAAATTCAGGAACACCTCTGATTATATAAGTACTTAGTTTATTCACGCACAAAAGCTGTACACAATGCTGACCTCAACAGCAGAAGAAAATGTCCCAAGTTTAAATGCTTATCAAGCTTCTGCTTACAATCTGTTTGTTAATGTAGCATTGGCACGGTGACTCACTGCATCAAACCCAGATGGAAGAGGTTGAGAAATACACTCTTCCTCTTCCTAAGAGGCACTATATTACACAAAGCTAAGGGGACCTGGAGAACCTATGACTTTCTTTTACAATTTATCACATATATATCAAGGTATTTTTCTGTGGTTCATATTTATTCTTTCACTAGAAGTTTCCAAACACTTCTTTTATATCAAGAATGATTCTGGGCATTGAAGATTTAAATGTAAATACGTAAAAACATTTCATTTTAACTACAATTTCCTCTGAGAAAATTTATAGAAGCAAAATGAGGTATTTGAAATACTATGTAAATATGCCATGGTAAAAATATTAACAATGTTACAACACTGAGTAGTGAACCCAACGTTTTGGTAAAAGAGTGAACAAAAATAGTACTCTCTGCAGGAGATGACCTAAAGAGTTTAGGTGAGATAAAGACCAGGACCTATTATTTTCTATTTAAGTTTCTAGTCAATGTATAAGAAAAAAAAAATATGGCATAAAGCCTGAAATTGTAAAAGTAGAGCCATTACTCTTTTCAGATTATAAAATTGTGTATGTACAAAATCCAAAAGGATCTACCAATAAATTTTTAAAATTGGTATTGTACTTTACAAATTTGCTGGACATAATTTTATTGTAGAGAACTCAGCTGAGTTTTCACACGCTAGCAAGAATGAACTGTTGAATGATATTTTGAAGAATTACCTTTTACTGTCATTTCAGAATTATCAAACACATAGAAATAAATCTGACGATAGATGTGTAAGACACCAACATTGAAAACTATAAAACACTGATAAGACACTATTATACAATAAGCTTTAATGATACATTAAGGAATGAAGCAGCAGAGAGTAATGGGAAGAAAGAGGTAAAGAGAGACACTGACTGACTTAATAACTTGTCTCAGTTAAAATAAAATGCTCACAGTTGGTTATTCAAAACCAGGTGTGCCTCTTATTTATGTTCTCTCCTGCTCAAAAGAGCTTCGCATCCTCTGAGCTGTTAATCATACCCCTTTCTCTGCACTCTAGCCTCTCTACCATATAGTCCTAGTTCAGATACTCGTAAATTCTTTTCTGAATTACTGCAGTTGCCATCTAGAAAGCATCCATGTTCTGATTTTTTGTCAATCATGTTTAATTACATCAAGTCAAATATGAATATATAACTATTCTCAAACTGTTCTGATGGGTTTGTACCATTTACTTCACAAAAACCGGAACTTAACATGAATTAGCCTCACCTACATTCCATGCATAACTCCACTTACAGGTCGTCTTTTGTTTTACCTCTTCTCCCCTGATGCCTCTTTTCCTCCTCTCTACCGGCCCCTGATAACAGGACAAATTCTTGCTAATCTTTGAAGTCTCTACTCAAATTTTTCTTTCCAAATTGTACTCCATCCCTCCCTGTCAGTTTATTATAAACTGATTATATTACATTGTTTTATGCATGTTTATTTCTTCACTGTATTATGAGCAATTTAAATGAAAATACTAAGTTTTTATAGTGCCTGGCTTAGGGAGAGGTTAAATAATTATGTGAAACCAATCAATTAAGGAAATATTTTTATTCAGAATATTTTTAATTCCTTAAGATATGGAAATAAAACACATAATCTGATAATTTTTAAAATTTACCCTAAGCAATTGATAGATGAACATTATTTAATCCAGAACCAGAAACTAGTATTTACTTTTAACTGAGTAGCTGAATGATTTTTAAAAATCTATATCATTTCTCTTTTAAATATGGAATTTTAATTGGTAAATTATAAACTATTCTCTCTGGGGCATATGGAATTTGAATTTAAAGTCTGACTGTTCCTTCAGATATTCAACTTAATACACACAGATGACTCCTATTAAATTTTTGAACTATAATCTGACTTCTGTTACAAAAAGGCTATAGAAATAAATCAAAATGTGAAATTATGCTTTTTTTCAAATATAAACTACTTCATATGATATCTAAAGTGCATTCTAAAAAATATTGTATTCTGTTTTCACCTGACAACAAAATATGTTAATATACATCAGTTAAATCAAACATAAATATTTCCAAAACAATGCATACTTTCAAAATGCATTGCTCTTCCTTATTATTTAAGTTACAATATAAAAAGAAATAAGGTGAAACTTTACATTTATAGTTATAACATTTATGCCTTAGTCTTTGTTTGCAATATGCCTGCAGTTAATATAAAACTTTTTTTTTTAACTCAGGGATGCTAAGCACACTATTTTTGGGGGAGTTGAATTAAATTATATAATTTTATTGCAAAAGATGAAATACAATTACAGAACTTGCCTTATGTGTACTAGTATTTTATTGAGGTATAGAAAGGAGAAATTTTCTATTTGTAAACTATATATGCCCATTTCTCTAGAAATCTAAATGCTGAATTTTCTGCTATGTGTTTAATTACTAATTTATGTTTTTATTATTTAAAATTTCATTTTTAAATATTTAACATTTTAAATATCCTATATATTTCTATAATAATTTTTGTATTTATATCTTAGAATTTTGAGGGCACGGCCTGTAAATAAGTTATCAAGAATAATATGGATTGGCTTTTGTATGCTATTAGAGTATTGTAGGTTAAGAAATAAACCCTATCTGGCCCAGCCATTTCTCATATTAATGAGTGAATAATCAAAAGAGAAGTGATAACCTATAGTTGTTAGCTTTGACTTCTTTGGGAAACTATTACTGAAATCAACTAAATTAGACAGTTTTAGAGGTTGAAGCAGGAAAACTAATCCAAACCAGAATCTTAAAATGAGAGCTTTCTTCATCTGAAAAAACAGCAGTGACAGAAATTGACATTAAATATTAGAATCCTTATATTTCTTACTTTGAAAATATAATTATTTTTTTTTTAAATTATGAAGTTTTTATTCCAAATAACTGCCTAGGTGAGAAGGTCCCAGTTGCTGTTGGGAAGAATCAGCCTGGATATAGCTTTAGTGAAAGGAGAGTTCTTAGATCTCAATGAATTAGAAGTGAATGTTATGAAGTATTTTATTATTTACATTAGTTTTCCATTACTAGGGTCATTTTCATGTAGTGTCAAAGAAATTTTATCAGAAGAAAGCATTTTACACATCTGGTGGAAATTTATGTGCCTTTGCATAATTATAAGTTTCAATGTTCCTCATTATCTTGTCATATTTCAGCATCAGTGTGTCTGTGTCTCTTGGTTTTAATAGTAGTCCACAATAGGCAAAAAGAAACCAAAGTAAAAGTAAGAATACAAAAATAACTTTAAAACTATTTACTGATTATAACTATGACAGTGGTTAGTGGGACAAAACTAAGTTAAATAACCTAATTGATTGATTGACTGATTGTGCCAGGAGTTGCCCATCTGATTTTCACAAATCTGGGATTGTCACTCAAGATGAGTTCATAAAATTTTGAAATCTGTTATTTTAAGTAAGAAAGTAATTAGTTACTATTGTTCTTAATTTATATATTTTTTTTTTTTAATTTTTCTGAAGTGAGAAGCGGGGAGGCAGAAACACACACTCACATGCGTCTGATAAGAATCCACTCGGCACATCCGCTAAGAAATGATGCTCTGCCCATCTGGAGCATTGCTCTGTTGTGACTAGAGCCATTCTAGCACCTGAGGCAGAGGCCATGGAGCCATGCTCAGCGCCCGGGCCAACTTTGCTCCAATTGAGCCATGGCTGCAGGAGGGGAAGAGAGAGATTGAGAGACAGGAGAGGGGAAGGGGTGGAGAAGCAGATGAGCACTTCTCCTATGTGCCCTGGCCAGGAATTGAACCTGGGACTTCCACATGCTGGGCCGACACTCTACTATTGAGTCAATTGGCCAGAGCCTAGTAATTAGTTATTATTAAATAAATATTGATTATATGGTCTATTAATTTAGAAAAATAATAGAACTGTGTAATTTTTTATGTAACAATGATGATGTCAACCGAATGGAACAAATTTCTTAAACCCCCCCTAAAACAAATACTAAAACATATGCAAAAGGGTACCTTCAACAACTCAAAAGAAACAATGATATGTTCTTTGGCAGGAACATCCATCTACCAAACAAGATCCTCATTAAGGAGTTATGCTGCACTCGGTTACTAGGAAAGGAGCAAAGGCACACTAGAAATGGATCTACATTGTACTCATTTAAGATGATTCTTAACCCTAACTTATTTCTATTGCTATCTTTAATAATAAAATGTTCCTCTGAAAAATAAATCTAATATACATAAAACATCTGTGTATATGCAACATGTAGTAAATTATAATTTGATAAAGTGAGTGTGGGAAAATCTTTTTTTTTAAATGAAGTGAGAGGACGGGAGGCAGAGACAGACTCCCACATGCGGCAAGCCCCCTACTAGGTGATGTTCTGCCCTTCTGGGGCTACTGCTGCATTGCTCTGCAACTGAGCTATTCTGGCATCTGAGGTGAGGCCATGGAGCCATCAATGCCTGGGGCCAATTTGCTCAAACAATCTGAGCCGAGCCATGACTGCAGGAGGGAGAGAGACAGAGAAGAGAGAAGGGTGGAAAAGCAGATGGTCACTTCTCCTATGTGCCCTGACCAGGAATTGAATCCAGGACTTCCGCATGCTGGGCTGACACTCTCCTATTGAGCCAACTGGCCAGGGCCAAGTGTGGGGAAATCTTTACATGTAGAATGTCCCAAGGAAATGTAACAAATGGGTTTATTTGTATGACCTGCCTACAAGACCTAGGTTACGAAAATGATTCAGAGTAATCAGAAAAGAAAAAACTTGGAAAGAATTTTTAAACAGAGATCTCTTGAGATGTGAATTCTCAAGAAAAAGAATGGGTTCCATCTCTTTTTCCTCAGGTTGGTAATGCAGTGGGACCCCTCAGATATATGAATTATGTTTCTCTACCTGTGAAACACATAGACAAGCATACGACTTCCACAACATCTGGAGAATAAATGATGGACTAACCTACTCCTTTGAAATAAAGAGAGCTGCTCCTTTGGGATCAGTCTGGAGACGACTATTGTATTGACATGGGTTTGTGAGCCCAGATTCAACCTTTTTCAAGGCAAAATATGTGTAAATCTTTCCTGTATATTAGGTATGGGAATAGCATGGGAAATAATAAGCATCATTTCTATCAAGTCTTGCCTAATCAGGTGGTCACCTGGGAGAGTGGAAAAACTACAAGATCAAGAAGCTGAAGGTAAACACCAGACTCCTAGAGGTTAAAGGAGGAGCTGGAAGTGACTACCCAAAAAGGACTCATACCCCTAAGTCAAATGACCTGTAGGCTGAAGCTCCCCAGTGAACTACTATCTAAAGAACACACAAGAGAGTCACCAGGCACACACTAGTGTGTAAAAGCAGCTTATATTGCAACTGGTTCATGTAAGCTAATTCCTACCTTTCACCTCTCTCATTTTGCCTCACACCTTTTCCATCATGCTTCGCGTCCACATCCCTGCTTTCTATCAGAAACTGGCTTGAAAAAAAGTTACTTAGAGAAGTAGCTAAACTTCCCTTTAATATTTTGGTAGGCATTCAGGTGAAAGTAGGCTCAAGATAGGAAAAAGGAAATAAAAGATTTAAGTCAAATGTATATTATTGATACATCTTGTATCAGGCATTCAAATGTCTTAGTCAAGATTCTGTTTGTCAACTAAAGGGACTTAAGCATCCTGTAATAACTAGGAGTGGGCAGAAAAGCCATAGACACTGAGGAGTGATGGTAATAGAAGCACCTTCAACATCAGAGCCCTCAGCCTACATCTTGTAAGAGCACGTTATCTATTTAGTAAAATTATAATAAAAACTAAATATATAAATGCTTTGAAGGAGCTGGGAATTAAGCTTGGTGTATAGTAATCCTCAAAAAGGTTAGTTGTTTTTATAATTCAAGAGACTGCCTGCATTAATGTTTCATATGCCAAAAATATTTATAAATATTGGCCTCTTGTATAATATTTAGTAAAAAGTGAAAACAGAGAGTATATAATATACATTTTTTTAAAAGGTGGAGTCTTAGAAAGAGATCTAATTATTGCCTCGATTAATAATATCTCAACTATCAATCCCCAAAAGCATTAATTTAATTTTTATTTCAATTACAATAAGTGGTTATATCTGTGTTTTTAATATACATTTCTATGCCTTCTGCTTGATCATAATAGATACAAGCCTTTTATTTAACTTTGAATATTATTTATCTTTATTTTTCCTTAACTAGTTGCTAAATATGTAAAATGTGTTTTCAGTATATATATTTTTTATTTTTTAAGCTATTAAATGCAGGTAATTAGACAATAAAATACATTTTGGTTAGGTTTGCCTAAAAGGTTATTTTTCTTGGTTGACTCACAATAATATATTTTAAACTAGTCTAATTTCTTTCATTATAGCACAATCTTTATTTTTATAGACCTTAAATTTCATCAAGCCATTGAATATTAAAGAATTAGCAATAATATAATTTTGGTGGATTATGAAGATGAATATTTTAGACTTTATTATCTATATTAGTTTAAGTACGCAACCATCAAATTGGCACTAAGACTCTTCTTGAATTGAAAATGAGGAATACTATTTGCGTTCGGTTTCTGAATATATGCCAAAAAAAATTAGCTTTTGTAACACAGAATGACTCTGAATTTATCCTAAGCCATGTCTATAACATAGAAATGTCCTGCCAAATCAAAAAAAAAAATTAATGTTTTAAGGACATTAAGTTTGTTTCAGCCCTCAAAAATAAAGTCAAGACATGCTATACCAGAATCTAGAAATTTAATTTGGCCTAAATATTCCAAGGTAGGAAAGTCAAACCAAATATTCAGTCAGCAAGTCAATCACTTTTCAGATGTGGAGTAATTAAGTCCACCAAAGTTTGAGTGAGCTATAGGAGTGGTTTTGTTTTGGTTTTTTTCAGGCACTTGATAACTGGTCATCTTTATGTTTCACCATATTTATTACACTCTTCACTGATGATCATACTTGTCTCCTTTTAACTAAGTTCCTTGTTTAATTTTGAAACCTGGAGACTATCCATCAACATATACTAACTGCATTTATGTTAATTCCCTCTTTCTGAAAATTATCTACTTCATTATTTTATGTGTGTTCATATTTGTTTTCCACAAATACTTTAAATTTCTTTTGAGAAATTTTACCTTATTCATATGGGTATTTGCCTCAAGAAATTCATAATGTCTCTTTTAATACAGCTATTTGTAATATGGTAGTCATTTACTGGGCATTATAAAGCCAGTAGCCACGGCCACCATCACAGCCACCTGGCCTGTGCAGTTTTGTATTTGATTCGGACAGACGGTAATGAAACAACAGAGCCAAAAACTGGTGGGCCATTAGCTTTAATCCTAGCTTGCACCCGGTGGGCAAGAAATACACACAGTGGGAAAACACTTCCCTTTCCATTCAGGACTCCCAAAGCCACTGACTTATCTGAGTTTCCTAGAATCAAAGGTTTGTACCTCATTAGCCTTATTCACCTCTGTTCCCTATCTCATTCTCTCTGCACAAACGCTGCACAAACTGGCTTCTCCTTCAGCACTCGGCCATTTTGGCTGCTTCTCCTCTCCTCCACGTGGCCTTTCTCTGCTCTCTGTTCTCTGCTCTCCTCGAGCATGGGCTCCTCTGCCCCATTTTATAGTGTAGAAATAAAAACCTTTAATCCAATATACAAACAAGGAAGTCTCTGATACAAAGCCACTTTTCTGAGGCATAATGGGATTCCTCATGAAAGTTCACCACCCCACATTATGCAACAGTCAAGGGTATGGGGAAAAGCTTAGTCTTAAAACTAAGCCATAAGCTATAAGGACCCTGCCTGCTTACAGCCTGTCCCCCCCCCCACACAATGCAAACGATAAGTGATCAAACATATACATCATATTTACAAACTTATTTGACCAACAGGCACTAACCCTGGGAAAAATTTTTTCAAAGGTATATGATATGCTCTCTTATTGAGAGGTAAGTGCCTTTAGAACTAGATTCATTCTGGGTGGTCTTTTATGCAAGTTCACATTGTTCTATTATCATCAAGAGTATACATGTTCCTCAAGCAGCAACCACTCAGAACCTGAGTGGATTAAGGCATTTATATATATATTCTTTAGGTCAAACCTGGGTATTACCAGAAGACAATTTTTAAATAATTTGTGAAACTACAATGAAGTACTAATTTTTATTTTCTGCCATTTAATATATAGTCTTGTTTCTTAACTCTATTTCTCAATGAATCCTGATTCAGGCCAAATTCATGTTTTCTTAGTACATTTAATAAACCTGAAAGATATTAGCCTACTCACACGCAAATATTTAGCAAACTGTACTTTGTTGATATTCATGCAAAAGACTATTACTGAGAAATCATTTCGGTAATATTTTTAATGACTTAAGTCTTTTTTTTTACACTAAAGTGTACACAAGAGGCCAAGTACATAGAAGGCAATAATGTTAGATAGAATGTGAGAAATGTTAGGTTAAAGGTTCAATTTAGACTCATGGGGTTAAAAGATACAGGGGACATCATTTGCTCCAAAAACATTAGGGATAGCTGCATCAAAGTTGTGTCACACGCACAGGCTTTTGAATGTCAGTAACGCTTCTATAAATAGTATGGAAGTGAAGTAATATAAATGGATTTCAGCCCAAACAAATAGCCTGACTATATGTTTGGAGGTGAAAACATGAAGAGATGTAAAGGAAGCTTCAAACAACCAAACTACATTGGAGGGTACAATTTTTTGGCCGGTTGGCTCCAGTGGTAGAGCATCGCCTGGTGTGTGGAAGTCTCGGCTTCGATTCTTGGCCAGGGCACACAGGAGAAGAGCCCATCAGCTTCTCCACCCTTCCTCCTCTCCTTCCTTTCTCTCTCTCTCTCTTTCCCTACTGCAGCCATGGCTCAATTGGAGCAAAAGTTGGCCTGGGTGCTGAGGATGGCTCCATGGCCTCCGCTCAGGAACTAGAATGGCTCCTGTTGCAGCAGAGCAATGCCTCCTGGTGGGCTTGCTGGGTTGATCACATACGGGAGTCTGCCTCTCTACCTACCTGCTTCTTTCTTCAGAAAAATACACACACACACAAAAAGATATTAGAGTTCATCTTATTTGTAACAGTGCTCTAGGAGGCCACTTACATTTCTTTTTATCTAGAACATAATATATGTACCTTTAAAATATTAATATATCAGTAGCATATAAAGTCATGCTTAGTTTTATTTGACTGAAACATTACAGTAAAAATATATTTTACATCACCATATGCCTGTATATACATATACACATGTAAAAAATAATCTATAAAATTGCTTATATGTCCTCCAAATAAGTTAATTTTATCTTTGTTATACTATTCTGGTTTCCTGTTTTATTCTGTCTTATTTTTAATGATGTTTATTAACAATTAGTGTTACTATAATCCCAGAATTGCATTATAAATAGCAGTTAGAAAACCACTGTGAATAAGCATATAAATGTTAGAGTAGGTGAGTTTTTAGAAAGGAGGGCTAGATAGAAAATAAGTGCATTAGCTCCAATAAATAGATAAATAAATGAACAAACAAATAAATTGATCTAAGAATGTATCCACAAGAGTACTTAAGAGAAAGTATCTATGAGTGTTACATATGTCAGAGATTTGTAAGAATAATAAAAATTCATATAGAAGGGATAATCCTAAAATTTCAAAGATAGGTAATTAGCAATTTCAGGGAGTATATGCTGATTGAAAGAGAAAATTAATATGGGAGGTATGTGATCATATAAGTGCTTAGCTGTTGAATTTGCTTTGGGATACCTGATCTAATTTTTTTTTTTTTTTTGTTATCCAGATGAAATTTAAAGATAGAAATTCAAGTAAAGAAACAAAATGCATTTAATAAAAGGAATAATGTTAGTTTTTATCTTCAGTATAACCTTTAAATTTCAGGGACTTACCACATTAAAGCCAACATCATCTTGCTTACTTCACAGCTATATATATACTAGCGTTTGAGATATTGTATTAGTTTGCTAGGACTACTGTCACAACATACCACCAACTGAATGGCTTAAATAATAGAATTTTCTTGTCTCGCAGTTCTGAGGCTAAAAGTCCAATATCAAGGTCTAAGTAGGGTTGAATCTCCCTGAGGTCTACATCAGAGAATCTGTCCCATGCCTCCTACTTAGATTCCAGTAGTTTCCTGGCAATCCCCGGCATCCCTTGATTTGTAGAATAATTAACTTAATCTCAGCTTTCTCCTTCTCGTGGTGTTCTCCCTAGGTCTGTATTTGCATGTTTTCTTTTAATAAGAACAACAATCAGATTGAATTAGTGGCTCACCCTGCTCCAGTTTGACATCATCTTAACTTGTTATATCTGTAATGACCCTATTCACAAATAAGGAGACAGGCACTGAGGGACTAGGACTTCAATGTATGAATTTTGGGGAAGACATAATTCCACCCATAACATGAATAAAGAGAAACTTGAAGTATAAATACAGACTTGGAATTAGCTGAATGAACAGAGTGGATCTATTGTGCCAAAGAAGTCTTTGGGGTAGAGAGAAAAGAAGAATGCTGCTCATAGAGTTTCTGTGAGTGCTTAGTGGGAGGATGGGCAGGAATAAAGTCAGAGACATGAACAGATTTCTTCTGGAGTGTCAGGCGTCAGGGTCCGGTGAGGACAAATAAAAATGATGCAGTCAGAGAATCAAGGAAGGAGAGTGTTGTGCCTGAGAAGAAGCTTCCTAAAGGAAGAAGCCACCAGTGCCAAGTGCTGTAGCCGTCATGCCGCTCTCAGCCAGGTTTGTGTTCAGGATGCTTTTTGCATAATGAGGACATGCTCATACAGAAAACAGTACCTTGCCCAACATCTTTTAATGAGCTATACTGTCAGAATTGGGATTGGCAGTCAGAGCTCACAATCAGAAACGAGCTATGTTCCTGGCTCTCTGTCTATACCACCTGCCTGTTTTTACTAGAGGAAACAGTGAGAGAACACACATTCGTCGGTATAGGATTTTAACTTGTGAAATGTTTTGGATTGCTTATTCAATCTTTCTGTTATACCTTAGGGCCAGAAAGTTCCCTGGATCCGTTTCACTGCAAATCAGGATCTACAAATAAATATGGTGTGATCCTGTTATGACATTTATGTCTAGGGAAGTAGCATGGCATATTGAAGGTCTACCAGACTGGACATAATGTATCCTAGGCCCTAATGACCACCCCAAGCATGTGTGCTTGAACAGTCACCAAGCCTTCTGAATTTCAGTATCTTTATGTATAAAATTTACATTAGAGGAGAAAAATACTTAACATCTGACCCATTCCTGCTATATTCTTTTTCCTTGTATTTCATACCTAGATAAAATAAACAAGGACTGAAAGCCTATATGGGTAAAGAGGCAAAATTTAGGCATTTTCACATTCTTGAATTATTTAGTAATCTATATTATTTGACTGATCTAATAGTGAGAGGTTATCTTCTACAATGCATAAGACATTTTCCCCACTCTTGTCACCTAAATCTTCAGATATTGCACACCAGGTTTAGGATTCTGTATTTAGCAATACTTGGAAGAAGTCATTAGCTTGTAACTTGTCATTATCTAGGCCAAAGTCCATATAATTTCTGAAGAATAACTTAACTATATGTGTGTATGTATATATGTATGTAAGTATATATATATATATATAATTTACTATAAATTTACTTTAAGATATGTGTGTTTATATATTCATATTGGGTGTGTGTGTGTGTGTGTGTGTGTGTGTGTGTGTATGGGATCCTTGGTTTACAAGAGTCTTGACATATAACGTTTTGATTTTATGATACTCCCATAAAAACATAAAAAAAAATAAAATGTGAGGTTTTGGCTCATGCCATTAGCATCATACATACAGACTATGTGGGCAAACTAGTTTGGTTGTGCACGACAGAAGAATAGGCAGTAATGTGGCATATGAGTGAGGGAGTAGGCATCCCCCAGCACACTTACCTACACTATTTTGGACTATTAAAAGTGCAAGTGTTCCATTTGTAGGCTAGGATGTGTTTCAACTTATACCAAAATTCGGGTTACATCACTGTCATAGGAACAGAACTGTTGTGTAACATGAGGACTCTCTGGATTTAGTATTTAGTCACTTCAAATAATTTCTAATATAGAATTTTATTTACTCATGAGAATATAATCTGATTTGTGGGTATATTCTATGAAAATATGCAGAGTTACGATAACAATAAGAGACAGCGAGGCACCCTAGAGCAAAAGCCCTGAGTGGATGAGAGTCCTGGGGACTCTCTGACCTATACAAGAAACTGTGTGCTGGAATCAGCAAAACAGCAGGATAAGATTCAGTAACATAAATGTTTAGGCTCTCAGAACAGAGATTAGGAGTCAGCATGTTCATTGCACTTTACCCCCTGAAAACTGCTGTCTGCTTCCTTGAGTTATTTGTACTGGCTAATACATATCTGAGTAAGGCTGGAGACAGGGTGTTAGTCCTTTGGTCTGCCTCCCTTGGCCCTGGGGAGCACTTCCTCTGGCCTCTTAGTAGTTCATTGTCACCAGGACAAGTGGTGCCCCCTGTGAGGAATGGGAACCAAATGACAGATTTGCTACTCCAAGTAGTTCATTGTTGCTGCGACAAGTGGTTCCCCACATGAGGGACTAGAAGAACCCACCTCCCAAAGCCTGGCAAAGGAGAAGGATGTCCACTTATACCATTTGGTAAAAGATACATGCAGCAGGGGAAAAGCCCTTGAATGCTTGTGGTGAGGTAACTTTTAGGGATCAGGCCAAGGGGTTTCTCTTTCCCTTCATCTCTCCTCCATCACGGGCAATTCCCTTTACCCTGAGCAGCAGAGTCACAAGTTACAGCTACAGGGACTCCTAGCTGCAGGGTGTCAGATCAGAATTTAACTGCCCTCTTGCTCATGGTTTGGTTTGACAATGATGCCCTTGGTATCCAAAGGAGGGAAGTTTACACTTAGAAGATTAGAGCCCTGGCAGGTTGGCTCAGCGGTAGAGCATCGGCCTGGCTTGCGGGGGATCCTGGTTCGATTCCCGGCCAGGGCACATAGGAGAAGCGCCCATTTACTTCTTCACCCCCCCCCTCCTTCCTTTCTGTCTCTCTCTTCCCCTCCCGCAGCCAAGGCTCCATTGGAGCAAAGATGGCCCAGGCGCTGGGGATGGCTCCTTGGCCTCTGCCCCAGGCGCTAGAGTGGCTCTGGTCGTGGCAGAGCGACGCCCCAGAGGGGCAGAGCATCGCCCCCTGGTGGGCAGAGCATCGCCCCTGGTGGGCGTGCCGGGTGGATCCCGGCCGGGCGCATGCGGGAGTCTGTCTGACTGTCTCTCCCCATTTCCAGCTTCAGAAAAATACAAAAAAAAAAAAAAAATATATTAGGAAAGCACTTTTACCGAGGGCATGATTGAAGCAATCAGGAAGGGATATAAAATAACCCCTCGGGATTGGAAAGGGTTTATGAAAACTGTTCTCACCACCTAGCCTGAACCTCAGACCAGCCCCTCCCCCTAGATATTTCACTGACCCTAACCAGCAGGAAGTAGCTGCAGAAGAGACCTTTTCCCATTTTCCTTAAAAAACAAAAGGCTGCAATGTTAGGTTTGGGTTCTGAGTGCGTTTAAACTCGAATTCCCCTCACGCAACCTCCTACTAGGGCAACTTATTTATTAAGCATCTATCTCACCCAACCCTCTCCTCCCCTTAAACAACTCCCCCCACCCTGGGAAGGTTCTGGGAAGTTTCCTTAGGACAAGGCCTTCAGGGAGGACCTGAAGGTTGGGCAAGGAAAACACTCTGTGACCGAGACCACAAACCTGTTATATGTGTGGGAAAGATAGGCATTTTCAGAAAAATTACAACTATACTCTGTGTGTTCCCTGAGAGGCTAATTAAAACTTAATCTAAAAATTCCTTATATAGTTTCAGCAAAGCAGATTTCAAAAAGCCAATATGATCTATTACTGTTCTTGCTGTGTTTATGCCAGTTACCATGCCAAGTTAAGACTAGACTTAATACTGTAACTAAAATAATCTTAATTTGGCTCTTTAAAAAAATAATGAGGTAATTTTAGGAAGAGAAAAAGAGAAACCATATCATTTAAATATCTTAATGTCTTCTAGAAACCTAGGAACTACTGTAATCCTGAGAACAATAGAAAAATTATTAATAATACTGTAAAATATAAAACGATTTCAATTTCTTTTAACCAGGTGTTCTAGAAATACATGTGATATCACTACTAGTTTAACTTAATATTTTTTAAAGTTCTTAACAAAAAAAAAAGTTTGTTTTCCCTAGGTTTACAAAAGGTTCCTGTTATCTCTATTATATCTTTTGAAAATATGTTTGCCAATGAGAGAACTTATTTTTAAAGGTCATGAGATATGTTCATGAAAGTATCAATCTAAAATTGCTAATTACTGACTTAGTTGTCACTGAAAGTTAAGGTTTTTAGAATTCTAAATAAAAAGTAATTGTATAGTTTTAATGATAAAAGATATAAGATATAGAGGTATTTTTGAAAGAAAAAGGAAGAAAGTAAATAAGTTCTGAAAGCTAATTATTTCTGAATACATAAGAAAGTTTATGAAAGTTGCAGAAGATTTGTGCAGGTTGCAGAAGGTTTGTGCAAAAAGAAAAAAGCAAAAATAAAGAGAGAAGAAACTGAGAAAATAAACAAAGGTGAGAAAAGGAGAGGAAGCACTTTAGAAAAAAGATTATCCTGAAAGTAAAATAAAAAGGAACATTAGAACATTCTTAGGGGCCTCAGGAGCTTGAGGAATTCACCTGAACTTACAGGTATCACAGAAAGAGTTAATGGCCATAAGTCCCAACTACACAAACAAAAAAGGAGTCAAGAGGAGAGACTCACCCACAAGAATTGTATAAGACTCTTTTTACTCAATTTTTTAAAGATTTCCTCATATGGAATTACTGTAGCCAGGAGGCATTTTATACCAGATGAGCAACGGCCTAAACTTCTCATTTTGTACCAGGATATATTATCTGGCCCTGAGTGGCATAGTCATCAAATTACAAACCTGGGGGTGAGGGTATGTTGCAATTTTGTCATTAACAGGTCCTCTTTGAATACCAGTGAGAAACATGAAACCTTATTATGAGTTACCATCAGACACTAGGAAGCAACCCAGTTCCAGAAATCTAGGAGCTGATAGTAAATCCACCCCTAAAAAGTGAACCCAAAAAAGAGGACACCTAACTCACTTCCAAGCACTCAGGGAGTGCCTGACAATTCCTGGGACACTTTAAAACATCTTACCCTCTGTGTATCTTTACTAAAACAAAAAGGGGCATATGTGGGGATATGCTATGAAAATATGCAGAGTTAGGAGACAAGTAGAGACAACAAGTCACCCTAGTGCAAAATACCTGAGTGGATGAAAGTTCAGGGGCCTCTTTGACCCATACTGGAAACAGTTGTGTGCTGGAATCAGTGAAACAGCTTTTCAGGTTATGATATTATTGGACCTATCAGTATAATTGAATTTTGAGTTACTTGGACTTGGTCTTTTGACACCTTTCATATCTACCAAACTAAACCTCTCTCAGATAGGATGCTTGGTTAAAAGAACTGTCAAAGAGAAATTGCACCAAACATTTGTTAAAAATGGCTAGGAAGAATTTGTTGAAGACTATTGCAATAGGTACAGAGATTGACTTCAAATTTGCTTAAATAAAGACGAAAGGATTTTTAAACACAGGGCAAATTTATGGACAAGTACTGAAGAACATCAGGGAAAAGTTAGTCAACATAATGAAGCAATCCATTTAATTTTGATGAAATGATGCCAAGACATTTACAGAGGGAAAGAGGAAAACACAATAATCATCTTACTTCTCTTTTGAATTAAAAAAAGAGAACATGATCTGATATTAATCACATTTTATTAAATATTTTTTAATGTTTTTTCTTACCTTGTAATATCTGTTCTTTAGAAAAGATTTAACCATTACATTTGAATAAACATTATTCTGAAAACACCAGATTTTTTTAGATGCCAATTTTTTCATCTGATTTTTCTGGAGAAATACATACATAGGAGTTGAAAACCAGTGCATATATAAAACAAAAGAAAAAAACCTTTGGAAATGCAAAACACCTTACAAACTTTGGCATGATTTTCTATGTAACACTTAGAAAGAATGTCAGTAAAAATTAAAGGGGCATTTTTCAATATTGTCTAGTATTTCCTTAGTAAGAGTTTACTATAGTCAATTTTAGTTAATTAAAAACAGAGACTATTTTCATATGTTTTAGTAGTACCATTTTTTCATTGGAAAATGTATCAATAAAAATTTAAGAGACAATTTTGATAATTGTGTACTGCCTCCATAAAAGAATTTATATTGGTCAATATTTTAATTATTTAAAAACAAAAAATTGATTTTAAAATATTATTTTAGAAATGCAAATCAAAACTACAATGAGATACCACCTCACCCCTGTTAGATTAGCTATTATCAACAAGACGGGTAATAGCAAATGTTGGAGAGGCTGTGGAGAAAAAGGAACCCTCATTCACTGTTGGTGGGACTGTAAAGTAGTACAACCATTATGGAGGAAAGTATGGTGGTTCCTCAAAAAACTGCAAATAGAACTACCTTATGACCCAGCAATCCCTCTACTGGGTATATACCCCAAAACCTCAGAAACATTGATACGTGAAGACACATGTAGCCCCATGTTCATTGCAGCACTGTTCACAGTGGCCAAGACATGGAAACAACCAAAAAGCCCTTCAATAGAAGACTGGATAAAGAAGATGTGGCACATATACACTATGGAATACTACTCAGCCATAAGAAATGATGACATCAGATCATTTACAGCAAAATGGTGGGATCTTGATAATATTATAAGGAGTGAAATAAGTAAATCAGAAAAAAACAAGAACTACATGATTCCATACATTGGTGGAACATAAAAATGAGACTAAGAGACATGGACAAGAGTGTGGTGGTTACCAGGGGTGGGGGGAGGGAGGACATGGGAGGGAGGGAGGGAGAGAGTTAGGGGGAGGGGGAGGGGCACAGAGAACTAGATAGAGGGTGGCGGAGGACAATCTGACTTTGGGCGAGGGGTACGCAACATAATTTAATGACAAAATAACCTAGACATGTTTTCTTTGAATATATGTACCCTGATTTATTAATGTCATCCCATTACCATTAATAAAAATTTATTTAAAAAAATCATAAAAAAATATATATATGCAAAAAAAATTATTTTAATATTCTTATTTTTATTTCAATTATGCATGTCTTTCAAATTAATTTGAGCACCTACCATATGTCAGGGATTTTTCTAAGTGTTGATACATAAAAGAGGCAAAGTCTCTGCTCCTTTGAGACAACAGAAGGAAGGTAAAGTCTACTTTAAAATGAGTGTCAAAAAGGCCCTGCTAAATACATACATTTAAGCTAAGAACTGTACATGGTAAGTAATAAAGGGAACATATATAAAATGTGTATTCCAACTAGATGAACTAATGCCAATGAACTCAGGAGAAAAAGACTTGAAGTGTTGGTGGAACAGAACTGTAGCTGAATCAGGGAACTCAGACAAGAGGGTAAGTTCAATTTGGTTAATTTGTTATTGCTATTTGCTGTGGTGTTAAGCAGTGAGCTAAAGTAATCATACTGTTGCTGCCTTGACAATCATTTTGTGTGGCCAAGAAGTTTTCAGGGGCCTTGAACTGACATTAGCCTCCTTCTCTTTGGTGCACATGCCCAAGACAACAGCATGTAGAGTCACAGATAAATGTTAAGTTCCTGATATGACTCTCAATGACCCTTGTGATAAGCACTGTCCCCAGCTGCCAGGACCTTCTCCTAACATGACCTTTAGATCAGGATCTTCATCCTTGAAGCTTACCAAGCCCTACCTCCCTAACCCAAAGCACCAGCTCCCTCTGCTTATATCTTGCTTTATGTTCTTATGTGGATGCTCAAAGTATTCTCTGTATCTCCTCTAGGACTTATGTGTATCTCTTGTGGTATTTTGTTGAACTCTGACTTACCATCAGCACCTTATGGCTCTACTTAACAAATGTTAATTTAACAAAGTTACAACCTATGGAGGGTTGGGGAGCGTCCAGGTAATTTCACTGGAACTATGGGACCTAGTAACAAGGCTAATTTCAGCCTTAAGGACAGAGAGTTATGAAATGTTACCAACCCTCAAAAAGATGGGTGAACTTCATAAAGTAAATAATGAGAGAGAAGGACAAGGACACAATGCTACATATATTTCCCTCTGTTGCATTTGATGATCTTCTCCCCGCTTCTATCAAGGCTAGTTACTTTGTTAAGAGAGGTGGAATCCCCAAAGGTTAAGTGTGAAGAGTTGCTGTAGAGAAAAAGTTTTCAATGGACTGAATGTGTCCCCCCTCAAATTTTTTTCTTTCTCTTTTTTTTTTTTTGTATTTTTCCGAAGTTGGAAACGGGGAGGCAGTCAGACAGACTCCCGCATGCGCCTGACCGGGATCCACCCGGCATACCCACCAGGGGACGATGCTCTGCCCATCTGGGGCGTCGCTCTGTTGCAACCAGAGCCATTCTAGTGCCTGAGGCAGAGGCCATGGAGCCATCCTTGGCGCCCGGGCCAACTTTGCTCCAATGGAGCCTCGGCTGCGGGAGGGGAAGAGAGAGACAGAGACGAGGGAGAGGGGGAGGGGTGGAGAAGCAGATGGGCGCTTCTCCTGTGTGCTCTGGCCAGGAATCGAACCCAGGACTCCTGCACGGCAGGCCGATGCTCTACCACTGAGCCAACCAGCCAAGCCTCCCCCCCCTCAAATTTTTATGTTGAAATCCTACCTGCAGTGTGCTAGTTTTTGGAAGTGCAGATTTTGGGAGGTAATTAGGTCATGAAAGTGGAGCCTTCATGGATAGGAGAGGCCACTCAGTCTTCCATGTGAGGCTATAAGATGACAACACTTTCTAACTCATAAGAGGGCCCTTACCAGAACCCACCTCTTCAGACAATATGATGTTGGACTTCCAGTATCCAGAATTGTGAGAAACAAATGTTTGATGTTTAAGCCACCAACCAAGTCTATGGTTATTTGTTATAGTAGCTTGAACTGACTAAAACAAGGCTTTGTTTCTAATTAAAATTTCTTTAATTGAATTTTATTGGGGTGACACTAGGTAATACATTTATACAGGTTTCAGATGTCCAATTCTACAACACATCTCTGTACACCATACTGTGTGTTCAGTTCCCCCAAGTCAAGTCTTTGTCCGTCATCCTTTATCTCCCCTATGCCCTCCTCTGCCTCCCCCCCCCCCCCACTGGCAGTTGTCACACTATTGTACATGTCTATGAGGTCTTCCCTTTTTTTTTTTTTTGGTCTTTTTTTCTCTATCCCTCCACCTCCCTCACCACTATGCCAACAACTGTTAGCCTACTCTCTATGAATCTGTTTCTATTTTTCTTGTTAGTACATTTTGCTTATTAGATTCCACATATGAGTGATATCATATGGTAGTTGTTTTTCTCTGACTGGCTTTACATGTATGAATCAAAATTATTTTATAGTATGGCTGACAAGTGAGTTCTTGCAATAAAATCTAGACTGATTCACTCAGACAGACTGTTTTTTTCCTAAGTTTCCCAATATTTCTGAAGTGCTGCTGGTACTAAAAAAGGAAATCCTGAAACCAGAACCACTATTCAGCACAGCTGTGCTTAAAGAAATGCATCAATTGATAAGTAGTAATTAGGCATCTACTTTATGAAAGACATTCTGTTAAAAGCAAAATAGAATGTCACAGTGCCTATTTTGCAGGAAATTTTATTTTAAATGGGAATAAGTGTTATAGGCCAATAGAAAATACAATTAACAATATGCATCCATACATTATTATAATTATCATCTGCTTTATAATAATAGCATAAATAAACTTATTGAGCCCTTACAATGTTCAGACATGTTTCTAAGTATTTCCAGGCACTGAGACTGTCATCTAATCTTCATATTAATTCCATATAACACATTGCTGTTATTATGCCATGTTTTACCCCTTGAGGAAACAGAGAAATAAGAAGACTAAGGAAATAGCAGAACCAACAAAAATAAGTGAATTCCTATTAGGAATTCAAAGAGAAGAGAGCCCTTTCAGTCTAGGGAGAGGTGGAAGAAGCTTTGATCTGGGGCTCAAAGTGCAGGTGGTTTTCAGAAAGTGAGGAGTGAGGAGGGGAAGGAAAGGAGAAGAGGCGGGGTGCATCCCAAGCTGATGGAGGAGCTTGAGGAAAGTTTCAGAGATCAGAATGCTCAGGGTGATTTCAGGGTATTTGAGTGTACCTGAACAACTAGAGAGGAAGGATCTGGGAGGGCAATACACTGAGAGACACTAACGGTTCGTCTTTGTAATTTATTTGATGGGGCCATGTAGGAGAGTTAAGAGTTAGGAAATTATTATTGTGGCTCAGAGATGGGATGATAAGGACAGAATTAGTGTGGAGCTACTGGGTCTGGAAATGAGGCAGCAGATGTGAGGGAGCTTTGCAGGGAATAATCAATAGGCTTTCCAAACTAATTAGATGTGAGAGCTGTGTCTGGCTGTGGAGGATTCAATTGCTTAAGGAGTGGCCACCGGATGAAGCTCTCCATTAACTAGCATGGGATCATAGCCAGGTGTTTAGTAAGAGGGATTAAACATAAAACACAGGAAAGAATTCCACAGAGGCCTAGGAAATAAGTCCTTTGACAGCAGTAAATAAGAAATACTAAAAATAAGACTTTAAACAAATACAAATTTCTACATTTCTATCTTCAAAGCATATCTCCTGTAAAACAACCAAGAACTAGTATATGAGTAGAAATATACTAGTATTTAGACTAATGATTAACAAATATTGTACACACACACACACAAACACACTTAGATATGGCAGTTTTGATGTGGGAATTTATCATAAATAAAATACCCATGATAACAACTCTGAGTGTTTATGCACTTATATTTAATGCATGTTCTTTGAAGTGTTACTTTAATGTTAAAATAAAATACAAAATACTGACTTAATTGCAAATAATAAAAAGCTGGTTGAGTTTTTTATATAATTATATAATAATAAAAAATCACATTTCCAAGAATATTTAATGACATTCAACATGTCTATAAGATATTATCTAATGGGGAAAGAAAAGTATATTAAGGATTACGTAAAGTGGGATCCATGTTTAAAACATATTTTAAACATGCACATGTATTTGTAAATGTAGACACACCCATATAAAAACAAATATATCAATAAGATTTCAAGGCTCTTTATAAACCAAATTATTTAAATGATTTATCTCTGGATATCTGGATTATGGGCAAATTTTTATTTTCTTTTAATATTTTCTTTCTAAATTCTATGCCCTCAGAAATCATTGAAGTAGAGCATATTAAAAAATAAACTATTGTATATCAATGAAAAAGTACTTTTATACTTCGGTTTAAAGAGTTGCTTACAAATAATAATACTAAAGTTGGATCTTTTCCGGTAGCGGATGCCTCCCACAGCAGTTCACACACTCGTGGCCTGGTAAATTCAACTGTATGTACAACTCTTTGAGTACTTTGAACTTCTGGAGTGATGTCAGGAACATACCTATGCAATTGTGCTGCTGAAAGTTAGCGTTGACTTGAAATATCCACCTACCCACCACCGGACTACTTTATTTGAATTTATCCAAGCAGAAGATTTTCATGATATGTGTGGTAGTAGGGTAGTAAATCAAGATTAGTCTAAGCATCTGCTACATACTTAGTTCAGTGATAAAGTTAGCTCAATGTACAGTAACTGTTTATGGCCTGCCTGCTCTTTTTTTTTTTTTTTTTTTTTTTTTTTTTTTAAGTAAAAGCAGGTTGGGGTATAGGAAGTTAGGAAGCCTATAGTTAAATGAATTTTTTCTATGGCTTTTGATTCTAGATTGAATGAGAGGAAACAGAGATACGATAAATAAGTCCCATTAATCTATGATTACATTTCAACTTTATGTTTAAGGATTATAATTATGATAATACTATATTTGGGTTCAGTTCCTAATAGATACCATTTTTCTGCATGATCACTGTTAGGGACTAAACTCACACACACACACATGCGCTCTCTCTCTCTCTCTCTCTCTCTCTCACACACACACACACACACACACACAGATGGTCATTTAATCTTCCCCACATGTATTCCAGGCAAAAATGATAATTCAAAACTGATAAAAAATAAAAATAAAAAGTCTTTCTCAAAAGCACAGTGCCACTAGATGAGAAGAGAAGGGCTCTGGCAGTTTATGACTCTCTCCAGAGTCTCTTCTCCTGCCAGGCTTCCTCCTAACCCCTCTGGACTCTTTTCCCCAAGCGTTCTTCACTAGGTTCTTTTCCTTGTCCTCATTTACAGGCATCCCCTTATTTATTCTGTCTTTTCCTATGTTCCTGATTGAACTGAACCATTGGTATCACTTTAATAATCATTTATGAAGTTAATTCCCACAAGTTATGTTATTGCTCTAGCTTCTACATTTATTCTCTAACCATTTACAGCTTTAAAAAAATTATTTTAGGCCCTGGCCAGTTGGCTCAGTGGTAGAGCGTCGTCCTGGCGTGTGGAAGTCCCGGGTTCAATTCCTGGCCAGGGCACACAGGAGAAGCGCCCATCTGCTTCTCCACCTCTCCCCCTCTCCTTCCTCTCTGTCTCTCTCTTCCCCTCCCGCAGCCGAGGCTCCATTTGAGCAAAAAGATGGCCCGGGCACTGGGGATGGCTCCTTGGCCTCTGCCCCAGGTGCTAGAGTGGCTCTGGTCACGACAGAGCGACGCCCCGGATGGGCAGAGCATTGCCCCCTGGTGGGCGTGCCGGGTGGATCCTGGTCAGGCGCATGCGGGAGTCTGTCTCCCCATTTCCAGCTTCAGAAAAATACAAAAAAAAATTATTTTAGCGAGAAAGAAAGACAGGGAGACAGAAACATTGAGCTGTTTCTGTATATGCCCTGACCAGCAACCTCTGCATTTTCAGACGAAGCTCTAACCAACAGAGCTATCTGGTCAGTGCCTATTTATATCTTTTAAAGTTGAATATTATGGTAAACCATTGCTAAGGTGGCCCTGATGATCCCTGCCATTTGGTGTTCACATGGTGTAATCTTCTCAGAAGTGAGTATGACCTTGTGAAACCTAGACATGGCAATGAAAAACATGCATAATGTTATATTAAGAAACTGTCTTTAGAGTGTTATTTCTAGGTACCAGGATTTCCCAAAAGCTCCTCAGTTACATTTCACACCACATAAGTTGTTTGTGCTAGAGTTTCTGGCTGGTGCAGCAGAGGGTTTGAAGGATTCGAAAACCTTTCTCTTGGCTCTCTGTCACAAGGCAAACCTCACTGTGGATAGTTTGGTGACCATTTACACAGCCTGAGCACATCTCCCATGTGGTAACTTCTGGAGAAGAGAGGCCATGCATAAGAACCCATCACTCAACCTGTTATCCCTTTGGGTACTTTGAACCTATTGCAAGAAATTATAACTTACGTTAAACTAAGGGATCACTGTCAATATTTTTCTAATATTGTCTCTGCAAAAATAAATAGACAATAGAAGAAGGTGTAAGATTTTATTATTTTTTTAATTTTAGAAAACTTGATGTAAATGATTAAGTGAGAAATACCACAGTTGGATAATTCGATGGACAGTCTTTCCTAGCCTCACCAGAGAGATGCTTATGAACAACTCCAGGTAAAAATGCCTGGTAAAAGACTATGATCTCAAAAACACTTCAGTGTCGTTTGTTATTAGCAAGACATAGGTGGTATTTCCTCATAGAGATAGAGCAGGGTGAGACACAAAGCAAAAATACTGTGGAAACCTCAGGGCCCCATGATGATGACATTTTATGTCTTTGGCTTCTGGGCTTGTATTCATAGAAGAAATCTAGATATTGTAAGATACTCACCTGCTACAGATTGCACTTGGTTTTTCTATTACTGACAGTTAAACCAACTTCCTTATTTTAAAGTCGAGACTGCATATACTTGTGACGCATTTAGTCTACAGCAGGGGTCCCCAAACTTTTTACACAGGCGACCAGTTCACTGTACCTCAGACAGTTGGAGGGCCGAACTATAAAAAAAACTATGAACAAATCCCTATGCACACTGCACATATCTTATTTTAAAAGGTGAAAGATTTATGTGATCTGAAGAGAAACGAGAGCATACACATATCTTATTTTAAAGTAGGAAAAAAAACAGGGGCCCTGGCCGGTTGGCTCAGCGGTAGAGCATCGGCCTGGCGTGCGGGGGACCCGGGTTCGATTCCGGCCAGGGCACATAGGAGAAGCGCCCATTTGCTTCTCCACCCCCACCCCCTCCTTCCTCTCTGTCTCTCTCTTCCCCTCCCGCAGCTAAGGCTCCATTGGAGCAAAGATGGCCCAGGCACTGGGGATGGTTCCTTGGCCTCTGCCCCAGGCACTAGAGTGGCTCTGGTCCCAGCAGAGTGACACCCCGGAGGGGCAGAGCATCGCCCCCTGGTGGGCAGAGCATCGCCCCTGGTGGGCATGCCAGGTGGATCCCGGTTGGGCGCATGCGGGAGCCTGTCTGACTGTCTCTCCCCATTTCCAGCTTCAGAAAAATACAAAAAACCAAAAAACAAAACAGGAACAAATACAATATTTAAAATAAAGAACAAGTAAATTTAAATCAATAAACTGACCAGTATTTCAATAGGAACTATGCTCCTCTCACTGACCACCAATGAAAGAGGTGCCCCTTCCAGAAGTGCGGCGGGGGCCAGATAAATGGTCTCAGGGGACCACATGTGGCCCGCGGGCCGTAGTTTGGGGACCCCTGGTCTACAGCATTACCCAAATCACTCAGATTCTGCAGCCATGCAGAGTAGCGCTAAGTGACTCCACAAATAATTATCTTTCTGTTAAATAGGTTATATGGTCATTTGTCTCAAGATACAATTAAATTCCAGGAGAAAACTGTTATTTCCCACAATATATTTTGCATAAACTATGACAAAAGCAAAGGAAAACAAACAAGTTAACAAAACAAAACTGAAATAAACAGCCAAGGTGAATCAATGATATAAAAGAAGACACTGAGTATGGCTTTTAGGATGTAGATAATGATATTTTGAATATTGTGAAGTGAACACTGGACAAGATTTGGACATAAAGATTAGAAGTGAGGTACGGCAGTGGGGGGGGAGTGGAGAAACATTTTACAGACAGAGTTATGTACTTTATTAAAAGACACAGACAAGAAAAGTATAAACAATATTCAGAAAGTAGCCTAGGTCATGGGGTAAATAAACAATAAGAAGTAAAGAGTAATGTCGCAGTGACAATGAACTACTTGGAAACCAGCTGACGTGCTCTGAGGGGTTGAGGGGAGGCAACAGCCCCGGTCAGAAGACCAAAGGACTGAAGTCCATCCCCAGCCTTACTCAGATATTTATTACCAGTACAAATAACAAGGAAACAAGTTTACAGGGGGTGAAGTAAAGTACAAGGAACACGCTTACTCCTGATCTCTGTTCTGAGAGCCTAAACATTTTCTGTTACAGAATCTCATCCTGTGGTTTTGCTGTTTCTAGCAAGCACTGTTTCCAGCACCCAGTCAGAGAGGCCTCTGGACTCTTGTCAGCTCATGGCTTTCACCCTAGGGTGACTCACTGTCTCTTATTGTTATCTTAACAGTGCATATTTTCATAGCATATTCCTACAGAGTAAGACTGAAATACGGACTTGATTCTATAGGCAGTAGGGAGATATTGCAGGATTTTTAGAATCAGAAACAAGAATGTTTGCTGATTTGACTGCAAAAATTTGGAGATGGGAAGTTTTGTTGACAGAGCAAAATACTGGCAGAGCTAATAACGCAATCTACGAGGGGAGCTGCATTAAGAATAAAGAAGAGGGAATGGTTGGGTAGGTGGTACAAAAAGCCCTAAGGATTTTAGAAATTTTGGGCAGGTCAGTGTTGATAGAGGGAAGGGACTCAGAGTTTTTAGCCTGAGAAGTTGATAAAAATAGGAAAGTCAGGAAGAAAAGAAATTGTGAGTGGTTTGGGCAACTTTGCTTTGGGAAATAATTCTAAAGAAATAATAACAATTACTATTTCCACCTGAGACTAATGAGAGAGGTTACTGTTACTATCAATCACTGGTCCACACAGAAGACCTGTGCCATGGTGTAAAGGCCAAAAAGTCATTGTGCTAAGTGGGTTACAATATTTAGACTTCATGGTGAGATTCCTTATGCAATTGTCCAGCTATAGACCTTTTTTAAAGGAAAAGAATGGCACTTAAAAATTTTTAAGTAGTTTCTTAGAGCCTTTTCTTTCATCAATAAATACATGGTACTATATTTTATCTAAAATAACACAATTTAGTTTGACCAGTGATGGTGCAATGGATAGAGTGTTGTTCTGGGACGCTGAGGTCCTAGATTCGAAATACTGAGATTGCAGGCTTGAGTACACGCTCACTCACATGAGCGTGGAGTCTCTGACTTGAGCCTGGGATCATAGACATGACACCATGGTCAATGGCTTAAGCCCAAATGTCACTGGCTTGAGCCCAAGGTTTCTGGTTTGAGCAAGGGGCCACTAGCTTGGCTTGAGATTCCCTGGTCAAGGAATATAGGAGTAGCAATCAATGAAAAACTAAAGTGACACAACTATAAGTTTATGCTTTTTTATCTCTCTCCCTGTCTTTCTCTCTCACAAAAATAAAATATTACTGATATGGATAAAAACTTCTCTTTTCATGCCAAAAGTTAAAAAGAGACAAAGTTGACAAAAGGAGGAAGGTAGAACCTGAACAGACAACAGGGCATTGTTGCCTATATGTGATGAGTGCAAAGAGGGAAGGCAGGTAGTCCAATATACTGGAACAGGAGAAAGGCAGCAACAAAAGTATCCCTGGGTATACCTCACGGTGCATAAGTACACAGAGTGAAGGAGACAAAGGAGAATAAGAGAATGCACAGAAGCATAATTACATGCTCTGTGACAAAGGTGACAAACACTAGAAATTATGAAAATATTATGCTGGAACACTTACTGAGGTAGTTGGCAGTCCCTCTTGAAGTGAGGATGAAGACCTTCTGAGAAAATGGTTATGGTATCAACAAGATCATGGTATCAACAGGTCATGGTATTAACAAGTGTGGACAAGTCCTGCTGGGGGTGACGACAACGGAGACGCAAAGACCCGACTCTGGGGACCAGGATCAGTGACACAGATCCACTTTATTCAGGAAGTAAGCTAGTTTATATACATGGGTTCAGCCTATATAGGGTGTTACAGCATGTCCTTCATAGCCAATGGTTGAAAAGATTAGGGAGCTGTGTGATTGGTGCTAAGTCACTTCCTTATAGCGGGTGAGCTTCCTTCCTGGGTATGCTCAGGAGGCTTCTGGGACTGGAGTATTCTCACAGCATTGCATCAGCCACAGCTGCTAGGAATGCGCTCTGTGCTCCACCCACAGCTCCCCCTTCTCTTTTAATTAAGGCCAATTGGACTTGACGAATGATAGCTTACTGTTGTAGCTTCTAAATGCTACACATTATGCAACAGAACCCTAGTAGAACTAAAACAACTATCATACCTATTATACTTTGTGCTAATAGATTAGCTGGATTAAACAATGAGGCAAGCTTCTGTAATGTTTGACTAGTTAGGAAATAGAACGGGGCTCTTAAACAGGGGTCCTCCTAGGGGTCAAGATGTCATTTCCCTCCCATTGTGTTACAGAGACCTTCTAGGGGCCATTAAACACAGTTCCATTTTGATTGTAAAAAAAAAATGTAGGTCCATGCACGCCCCCTTCCCACAAAGTTCCCAGCGTCCAAACACAGAATGGATGGCTTGCCGTGGGCTGTGTACTGCATATGGTTGCAAGGCACATTACACAAATTACAGCAACATGACAAATCATACAATTTCAACAATTACAAAGGTACATTTCACCAGTCTCTGAGCACATTGCCAAAAGCACAAAATGTTCTCAGCCTTCTTTCTAGCCATGGCAAAAGCTTCCCAGAGCAGGGGAAGGGCCTCCAGCAAAGCCCCTCCCCACCCTCATTAGGGTATTTCACATTGCCCAAAATCCATAAGTCCAACAAAGGAGCCAGTGCCCACTCCGGTCGTAGTCCAGGAAATCAGTCCATGCACATGAGGCCTCAGCCACCCCCCTCATCCCTGCCATCCTAGCAGGTCTTACACTGTCCCAAAGAGGAGCATGTGGCAATGGCAGTCAGCATTTCCATCTCTGTTCTGGAGAGCATGATGGCAGTCACCCCTATGTCCCAAAAATGTCAGCGAACCCACCAGCGGCTTAGCAGGCACTCACTGCCATTCCAGTGGCCACTTGGTGATGCAAGCCTGGCTTCTGTTCATCCTCTTGCTGCATCTGCTGCCATTTACCTTCTGGAATCTGTGAATTGCAACTCTGGCCCAATTCTCCTCATCCTCCAAAGATGAACTGAAAACACCAGCTTCCGTTGCCAGGCTCAAGCCCCGGGCTGCCGCCTGCATCTGGGAGTCAGCAGTTACTATAGCACACATAAGCAAGAACAGAGCACCAGTGCCTGGGGCCCCGTCAGGGGCAATTCTCTGGACCTGCCCTGCCAAAGCCTCCACATCCCCCCAGGTGATGGGGCGTGCATGCCAGTCGCGAGGTCTTCTTCTGGAGAGCTGAAGGCCTCTTCTCCTCAGGTGTAGTCAGTATGGAGAAGGCCAGGGCTGTGGCTTTGGATGGGTGAAGACTGAATCACTTAGTGGGTTCCCAAGAAACCCTGTCAAGCAGGTTGGGGAATTCCTGGGATCCAAATTGGCTGGAAAAATCACAAGCATAACCTCTCTCTTGCATTAAAAGAGAGTGTGATCCCCGCCACTGTGCTGTGGCTGGGTCCTTCCAGCGTCATTTCAGAGAGAGGAGTGGGGAGAGAGAGAGCAAGAGATCCAAGACATACAGACAGAAAGGAAAAAGACACATGGGGCGTATAGGCTGGCCCATGGGTCTGCAGCAGGAACACATGTTGGAGTTAAAGCTGGGGTAGAAAATGGTGTCTGAGAGGCTGGCATGGGGCATTGAGTCCCAGCATGGAATGTGGAAGTAGCAACTTCCGCTTTTTCCGGTGGCAGAGCTGTTGGCGCGGTTAGCAATTCGGTTGGTTTCTTTTCTGCGCACTCAGCCGTGATTTTGTCAAACTTGGAGGCTAAACTACTTTCCTCCTCAGTAGCGGGGGTTGAATAGGAAGGTAGAGGCTCCCCAGACAGAGGGGTAGCCTGTAATATTTTTGGCACTGGCAGATGATCCCCAAGAGAAGCACTGGTCAGGCAGGCGTGTATCGCTAGCAGGGCAGGAGTGAGGCTGAGAGGGAAGGTTTGTCCCCATGTACTTCGGCTGAACAAATGCGTTGGAGAGCTCAGGGACCCCAAGTATCCAGGTCCCAGAGGGGCGCATCCTCAATCCAAGGATTGAGACCGGAGAGAATCCCCCAGTAAGTACATAGATCCTTTTCACTAACTTTAACTCACCTACTCTGCAATAGGGCATGCAGGGCTCGAGCCTGCAGGGCTCGAGAGTGAGGGAGAAAGTTTCCCATTGCAGAGGGTCACTTGCCCATCCCTTGGATGCCGGTTAGGTCCATGCTCCATGTTGGGCACCAATTGTGGACAAGTCCTGCCGGGGGTGAGGATGATGAAGATGCAAAGACCCGACTCTGGGGACCAGGTTCAGTGATGCAGATCCGCTTTATTCAGGAAGTAAGCTAGCTTATATACACAGGTTCAGCCTATAGGGTGTTACAGCATGTCCTTCATAGCCAATGGCTGAAAAGATCAGGGAGCTGCACGGTTGGCACTAAGTCACTTCCTTATAGCGGGTGAGGTTCCTTCCTGGGTGTGCCCAGGAGGGTTCTGGGAGCTGGAGTATTCTCACAGCATTGCATCAGCCACAGCTGCTAGGAATGCGCTCTGCGGTCCACCCACAAACAAGGTCTAAGCAACTTTAGAAAATAGAAAACCAAGAGCAAGAGGACAGATAAGAAATGGAATAAAAGACAGAGGCAATCCATTAGGCTTGCAAATTATAAACACTCAAGAAAGAAGCATAATTGTAAAACTTCAATAAATAATATACTCCTTTGTCAGAGATATCTGTGATTCATTGTGTGTCTGTGACTTGGTGATTTATTAAATTCAGTAACTTAAAAAACATAATAAAAAGAATTCCTTTTTCAGTTATTTTCATATAATTATTACAGAGTCCTGTGTTGCTTAGTAATTATAGCATCACAAGCACCTAGCATGAACTTGGAATATGGTACATAATAAATATTTTTGCATTACTGAATGAGTCGATGAGTGAATAACTGAATTTTCCCCAAATTTACTATGGAATAGAAAGCTTGTAAAAGAACTTCTTAGGTACCAGTGGATCCTAATGAATACTTTGTCTTTATAATAGTGTCAAAGTAGGAGGTAAACCATTCCTGATTCTATCTACCTCAACTTCTACCAATGTGGTAGAAAATGAGTCTCTGACATGTAAGATTTAGAAGTGTACTTATTCCTTTGAAACGTTTGCTGCTGAAAAAAAAACAATTAAGACAGTGATTGAAAATGATGGTGATTTTGAGATAAATTTTGAAAATTTATAAATCAATATTGATCTGTCTGCCTGGATACAATGTAAAATATTGCAAAACATTAAAATGCTGTTTGTAATCTTCTTAGCATGTATATTAAATAATAAATGATTTAAAAATAATTAAATATATATGTCAATATGTGTACAGGTTTAAATCAAGTGTTAGACACATAACTGCCCTTATATTGGTCATGAGGTATACTTTTTATGTTGAACAGGAAAATAATAATTTCTGTTATCTGTAGTGTCTACTTTCAAACTAATATTAACACACTGTCTAATATTAACACACTGCTCAATGAATAAATAGTACATAGTGGTCAAATTGATGTGGTTCAGTATATTGTTACTATTAAACTAATCTTAGTTTTGTATCAATCATGTTGTCTGTTCTAATATCTTTTCATCATACCCTTCACTTCATTTGAAAAAAACTTGCTCCAAATACATTCCTTAATATTAATGAAACTTCATTTTTTAAATTTAATATTCTATAAGGGACCTTACTGTGCTAGAGGTATTGGCTCTACATTTTGGTTCTTTATACTCATGCCAGCTGTATAACATTCCATTTTTGTACATACAACTATTTTTGCTTAGTAGACTGCCAAACTCCACTGACTTTTTTTTTTCATGCTGCCTGCTCTATATTTATTATTCATCTCATAATTTTCAAATTTAACAAATTCACAAATGCTTTCTCTGTCTAGGGTCATTTATGTAGATTTTCATAACAGTAAATATGTCCACTGACCCACTCAACACTTCTCATCTTGCAGCTCTGCTAAATTCTTGGTGTTATAATCATTTCTTCTTCCATTCAGAAACTTGTCTTAGTGTAATCATTGCATTATGTGATTTTTGAAAACTTCTTAGCCATGATAACATTGAGGTTAATAGGACTTAGATTATTGTTTGCACAGAATTTTATGGTCTTAATAGATTCATTTTTTATTAAAAAGACATTTAATTGTTATACCCCCTCCCATTTGAGGAGATATCAATATAATTTTAAGTTTTATGGTCAGCAGTACTTGTGAGGATACCTTATTAATTTTAGACACAAATTTAAGCATATCCTTAAGAAAGCTGGAAACTTGATATCTTAGCAGTAAATAGGCTTTTTGGACAATGGACAACTAAATTTCCAGAAAATTGAGTTATTATTTAAAAAGAAAAAATAAGTTATATTGTCCATTTATAACCCCCTGTATATTCTAAGTATTTACATTTTAAGGAGAAATATGTATATAATATATAACTAAATATATATATATTATTAGAAGAAATTATTGGCAATTATCTTGCAAATGTAAAAGTAAGAATGTTATTTAATTTTGTTTGAGTTTAACAAGTTGATCTAATATTTTGTTTCAATATTCCAACTTCTAAAATTATAGCCTTTCACATTTTCCAATGACATGATGCTTAAGAACATTGTTACATAATGCCTATAGAATTGAGTATTAGCATTTTTAATATTTTGGTAAATTCCATTATAGTTATTTATGATGATATTTCTTTATATTGAAAATTACATATATGCATAAATAATATTTCTTGTTCTTTGGTAAAATTAAAATTTTTATTAAATCTATTGTCAAATTGTAATTCAGCACAGTTAATTTCACTCAGGAGTTACTGTTAATAATGATAAGTTCAAAGAGAAAATTAGCCACAACATTTCTGGGGTGAGTTTTATGTTTAGTTAAAAATGATGGGTATTAAGAATTCAAATGCTACTAAGGTCATCAATTTTCCTGCCTTTAATGAAAATTTGTTTTGCTTATTGTCTCATGAACTTATATTACCATGTTCTACCTATTATATATAGCTGGTGTTTATTCATAGATGATTTTCTACAACAACCAATTTTCTAAAGATCTTGATTCTTTTATATACCTAATTGAGAAGTTATTTTGGGATTCCATGAATCTTAATAAAAGTTTTACTAATGTTATCTGTTTTTGTCTTTAGGCGTTCAGAAATTATACCTAGAATATCAATCAGGATGGAAATCTCAGCATTCCAATAGAGAGTAGACAGATAAATTTATATTTGGAGCTCTAAGAAAAATTGCTAGAATAAATAGAAACATTTTTTTGGTCCATGATTATTCTTCTCTCTTTTTAAAAATAAGTGATAGAAGGGGATTTAGTGAGACAGACTCCCACATACACCCCCACTGGGATTCACCCAGCAACCTCTGTCTGGTGCCAATAACCGAGTTATTTTTAGCTCTTGAAGCTGACAGTCAACCAGCTGAGCTATCATCAGTACCAAGAGCCTATGCTTGAACCCATCTAGCCACTGGCTGCGGGAGGGGAAGTGGGAGAGAAGAGGAAAAGGAATGGGGAGAGAAGCAGATGGTCACTCCTCTTGTGTGCCCTGACCAGGAATCAAACCCAGGATGTCCATATGCTGGGTTGATGCTCTATCCACTGAGCAAACCAGTCATGATTCTTAAGATGCAGATTTTGATAGGCATTTTTGTTTTACTGAGATATATGAATATTTTAATTGATTTTAAAAGAAAATTAAAATGTCAACCTCTTGGTATCTTCTGTTTGCTTTTTAAGCTATTGGTATTTATTTCAACAACTGGCAGATATATATATATATATATATATTTATATATATATATTTTAATAATTTTATTTTTTTAATGGGGTGACATCAATAAGTCAGGATACATATATTCAAAGATAACAAGTCCAGGTTATCTTGTCGTTCAATTATGTTGCATACCCACCACCCAAAGTCAGATTGTCCTCTGTCACCTTCTATCTTGTTTTCTTTGTGCCCCTCCCCCTCCCCCTTTCCCTCTCCCATTCCCCCCTCCCCGCCGTAACCACCACACTCTTATCAATGTCTCTTAGTTTCACTTTTATGTCCCACTTACGTATGGAATAATGCAGTTCCTGGTTTTTTCTGATTTACTTATTTCGCTTCGTATCATGTTATCAAGATCCCACCATTTTGCTGTAAATGTTCCGATGTCATCATTTCTTATGGCTGAGTAGTATTCCATAGTGTATATGTGCCACATTTTCTTTATCCAGTCATCTATTGACGGGCTTTTTGGTTGTTTCCATGTCCTGGCCACTGTGAACAATGCTGCAATAAACATGGGGCTGCATGTGTCTTTACGTATCAATGTTTCTGAGTTTTTGGGGTATATACCCAGTAGAGGGATTGCTGGGTCATAAGGTAGTTCTATTTGCAGTTTTTTGAGGAACCACCATACTTGCTTCCATAATGGTTGTACTACTTTATATTCCCACCAACAGTGTATGAGGGTTCCTTTTTCTCCACAGCCTCTCCAACATTTGCTATTACCTGTCTTGCTAATAATAGCTAATCGAACAGGTATGAGGTGGTATCTCATTGCAGTTTTGATTTGCATTTCTCTAATAGCTACAGAAGATGAGCATCTTTTCATATATCTGTTGGCCATTTGTATGCAGATATATTTTTTAATGTTTTACTATTGTGGAGTGAATTCTTATTTGCCATACATTACATAATTCCATAATGCCATAGATTACAAAACTTCATTAGTCTAAAAATAATATGGTTACTTTTTTTTCCTAGATTAGTTTCTAAGAATGGCTTCCTCCCTCTCTAATGGTCATTATATTCTCATGCTTTATTATTTTATTATCTTTAAAAATAAATTTAAAATATATAGAATCCACTGGAACAGTGGACAAGTTCTCTAAAGTTACCCTCTTTAGAGATTTTATTTTTTGTACACAGTTTTTTAACAGATATCAGACTGAAATTTAATCTAGAACATATAAACTAAAAACAGAAGAAATATAACTAGATAGTATTTAAATAGAAGATTAATGGAGGGGAAAAAGGCTATGCTCTTGACTAAATGAAATAATAAAATTGTTTTAAACTCATGGATGAATATTTCTATAAAATACTGTACATGTAGAAATAAAAAATTAAAATCATTTTCAAATAACTTAAACATAATATGTTGTCATAGTTGGAAACATGGAAAATAAATTAGACTACACTTGCTCTAGCAATATTCAAAAAAGATAATACCAAAAATGATCAATATAGTCATGATACTGAGTAAGACGGACAGTTTTATTTTGTAGAATTTATCAAAAATGAGACTATGGGGAAAACAAAGATGCTAGTTTTAGAAGCAATCAAGTAAGGTATTCACCTGTAAACTAACCAGACCTTTAACAAAATATCTGGTAAAGCAATAGTAAGTGATAGACCTAAGAAATACAAAATGATGAAAATGGCATTTACTTAAGAAGTAGACATATTAGACATATACTAATGATAGGAATACAGAGGAAATCAACTCTATAACCACAAAATTTTATTACGACAGTTTGAAACCCATAACTCTCTAGTTGGACAATTTAATAACATACACTATTATTTAAGTGTACTTTTTGCACATTTAAGAAAAGTTATTTTAATTCATATATTTAACAATAATTACATCAAAATAGCAAAATTCACTGCTTATAGCATCTAAAGAACTTAAAACAGAATCTGATATACCATAATCTACATATGCTATTATATTGTTATATATATTTATAAGCATTGTATGTATTCGTATTGCTGCTGTTCATTTTCAAAGACTTTTAAAAATTTGTATAACTTTTAAATGGCAGCCATACGTGTGAACTGTTCTTACTAATCAAATTTTCAAAATCAATTCCTTCAGCTAAAACTTAGAGTCTATAAAAAGGGAATAAAGATTTTGGTTTTATATACACATACACAGAACGTCTCTATATTATTTGTACAGATTTTTTTCCACAGTTGGGGACCTCACTACTAAGTTTCAATGGTGATTGTTGGGCAAATGAGTTTGTAAAATTTATATATTTTTTAGTTTTCTCACTTTTATTGTTACAAAATGGCGCTGGGCAGCGCCAGGTATGCATGGTCTGTAAAATTGCAAATTAACCTTCCTGCTTGGGAAGGGCCATTGTTTTGCTAAATTTGCTGGGAGAGGGGACTTCGTGGCCCCGGCCAGTTTTGGCAGGGAAAGTGGAGAGAATGCAGAAGAAGCTAGTTGTGCAGAGAGAGAGAAGGTGTGCAGATGGGGAACTAGAGGTGAGGGGCTTTTGCGAGCTCCACTGGACTGGTGGGGCCTTTGATTCTAGGAGAAACCAGAGAAGATTCTCCTGGTTGTGAAACAGGAGAATGTATCACGGCTTTAGGAGCCCTGAAATGAAAAGGGAAGTGTTTTCCCTGTGTGTTTGCTCATTGGTTGGTGTGAGATTTTAATAAAGGAATGGCCCACCATTTTTTGGCTCCACAGTTTCTTTACCATCTGTCTGAATTCAATAAGAACCTGCATATGAATGGCCACAACAGCAGTGGCCACTGGCCATACCGTGATGGTTTTTAGGAAGGAAAGATATTGTTTCTGTGAAGCTTTTCTTCTGTTCTTACTGCCAGAGTATGGGTTGGGACTACCCTGACCTCTGTCACCCACACGGAGTTCTACGCCTTGTAACAGAATTCTCAGAGGTAGATAAGGATGATTTGTTTTCATTCCAAAGAACACTCAGTGGATAGGCTGTTTTCCTTCTAATTTAATAGGTAATGAGTCCTTCCAAATATCCTTAACAATTGAGTTTCATTTGGGAATAAGTGAATTTCAGAATTTAGAATCTTCTAACACTAGTTGCGGCCTCCTGTTCTCTGCCCCAAAGATAGATTCCTCTTGAGTTACACAGTTCCTCTTCCCCAACAACCAAAGGTGACACTGAAGCCACCACAGCTTCAGATTACAGCCATTGGGTTGGTATGTTCATATTAGTGACAGTCTAAATCATTAATGCCTTTTAATCTTTGCAGTATCCTGTCATTGGTGGGGTTACGTAGCATGTGTCAGACGCCTCTATCTCAGTTTTAGGGCATATGGACTCAAGAAGGAAAGTCTGAGCTGGAATATTTAGAATGATCACGCCTTTTAAAAGCACTCAATACCACAGAAACTTTAGTTCTATATCTCATTTTTCTCTGAAAATTTACTTTCAACAAGATCATTATAAAAATGTCTAACTAATGGCTCAACTCGTATTTATCACCTCAAAATAGTACACTTGTCTACCCTTAAAAATGTTTCTATTTACACATGAAATCAAATCCCTTGTGCATTTAAAAGGATCTTAAATTTTTTACAAGCTTTACCCCAAATTTTTAGGAATGGACTTTGTTGCTTAAAGTGAAATAGGACCTAAGATATATTTATAAGAGTTTTCTGTGCCACCATCTTTCAGTCTCGCCACCTCAGTGTCTTGGTGTATATGATTGTGTGGTGGCCAGGGGATGATATTAAAAGATTCCCAGATCTAGTCCTCAACTGAAATTATTTCCAAACATGGGAAAGTTATTTATGGCTGTATAGCCACAGGTTGCTGCCAATATGGCCATGCACATGCAGGTTTATATTAGATTCGGGCAGACAGTAAGGAAACAGTGGAGCCAAAAAATGGTGAGCTGTTTCTTTATTAAAGTCTTGCACCACCGACGAGTAAACCACACAGGGAAAACATTTTCTTTTCACTTAGGGCTCCAAAAGCCACTGACACATTCTCCGGTCCCACAACCAGGAGAATCTTCCCCAGTTTCTCCTAGAAATCAAAGGCCCCACTCGTCTTAGTGGAGCTAGCAAAGCCCCTCACCTCTGGTTCCCATCTGCACGCTTCTTTCTTCCTGCCAACATGGCTTCTTCCTCAGCATTCTGAATTCTCACTGTTCTCACTCTGCAAACATGGCTTCCTTTTGCCTTCTTTCTTTCTTCTCTCTTTTTCAAAACTTTCTGGGGAGAAAACCTCTCCTCCAGCAAACATTAGCAAAACAGTGGCCCTTCCCAAGCAGGAAGGTAATTTGCAATTTTACAGACGTGTGCCTGGTGCTACCCAGCCCCCAATGCAAACTATACGTGAGCAAACATAAAAATCATTTTTTACGAACTTATTTGACCGACAATGGCCAACAAGCAAAGTGTCTCCATTAGAATCATCTTTCAGCTTCGTGAGAGAACCTGGGAAGGACAAGGCTGAATGAATGGGTTAACAACCAGTGATTCGCAAACCTGTTGTGAATACCAATAACACAAGAGGGAGAGAGGAGGGGAAGGAAAGGGGGAGAAAAGCTCAGTCTTTTAATACCAGATGGAAACTAACAAGGGATTTGGGAGAAAGTGTCATTAGATTTAGCAAAGAAAAATAAATGACATACAATTCATTTGAATTTCAGGTAAATATTGAATCCAAAATTTGGGACATACTTATACTAAAAAATCATCTGTCTTCAGTCTGAAATTAAAAGTTACCCGGGGCTCCTGTATTTTATTTGGTAAACCTAAGTGGGATAAACAGACTAAAGAAAAACAAAAACAAAAACAGCTTCTGGCAACTTTCAGGGAACTGACCATACTTACACGCCCAGGCTATGGGGCTCTCCTGCAGGACGTGCATAATTTCACAGAACAACAACATGAGAGAAGGTTGATCACCACAGCAAGTAGCAAAACAGTTTGTCTGAGCAGACTAAACTGAAAAGAACAGCTCCAGATTCGCAAACTTCATGATTCTTATTCTTCTACAACTTGAAAAGTACCATTGCATAGTAACTGGTAAATGCTGCATTTCTTCTTGTAGCTCTAGGAACACTCTTACTTCTCATTCAGAAATCTTGAGCTGAGACTCTGTGCTGCCTAGTAATTTTAATATATCTTTTCTCCGTTTTTTAGCATGTTGTGAAGTTTTCCACATTGTTAAAGGACTCCTCGTTTGAACTGAACTATAGACTTGTTGAAAATTTTTTCTCGACTCACATTTTACATAATATATACTTAGTCTCACTCTATTTCCATTAGTGTGAGACTAATGGAAATTCTTTTACCTGAGATCCAGCTTACACCTGCAGATGAAGATGACACTAGAAAAGGGCAGAGTTTCAAGATGAAACTAGCCTGTGTTTTAAATGAGTGTGGGGACCAGAGCTGCCCTCTGAAACATCCTCTGGCCAAAGTGTCACAGGATAAAGAAAGTAAGTCCTATCATATTTACATCACTGAATTGTGAGCATTTTTGGTTGAACAGTTTAACTTCTACTAAAATATATATCATTTCATATTGAGGTTTTATTAGTTATACTTAGTATTTTGGGGGGGCTTTTTATATGCTAATTCCCAAAATTCTATTGCAATCTGCCTAGGTAAGAATAGGTAAGAATTACCAACACAACTGTATCATATAGTTGTTGAGGAAGATGGAATGAGAAACCAAATGTCTTGGATTAGAATTCAGACTCTAGCCCTGGCCGGTTGGCTCAGCTGCAGAGCGTCGGCCTGGAGTGCGGGGGACCCGGGTTCGATTCCCGGCCAGGGCACATAAGAGAAGCGCCCATTTGCTTCTCCACCCCCACCCCCTCCTTCCTCTCTGTCTCTGTCTTCTCCTCCCGCAGCCAGGGTTCCATTGGAGCAAAGATGGCCTGGGCGCTGGGGATAGCTCCTTGGCCTCTGCCCCAGGCGCTAGAGTGGCTCTGGTCGCGGCAGAGCGACACCCTGGAGGGGCAGAGCATCGCCCCCTGGTGGGCAGAGCGTTGCCCCTGGTGGGCGTGCCGGGTGGATCCTGGTCGGGCGCATGCGGGAGTCTGTCTGACTGTCTCTTCCCGTTTCCAGCTTCAGAAAAGTACAAAAAAAAAAAAAAAAAAAAAAAAAGAATTCAGACTCTATGGAATAAGTAAATCAGAAAAAGCTAAGAACTAGATGATTTCACACATAGGTAGGATATAAAACTGAAAGTTATGGACATAGCTAAAAGTGAAGTGCTTACCAGGGGGAGGGAGTAGGGGAATGGCAGTAAAGAGGGACAAGCATACAGTGATGAAAAACGGTCTGATTTTGGGTGATAGGCACACAACACAGTCAACAGTTCAAATGCTACAGAAATGCTCACTTAAAACCTATGTATTCTTATTGATCAATGTCACCCCTTTAAATGTAATTTTCTAAATAAATTATAAAAAAATAGTTCAGACTTTATATAAATATTTATAAGATCACTGAGCCAAACGAGTTATTTTATCTCTGAATGCCTATTTTCCCACTTGTGAAATGGTGCTATTAATAATAACAATAATAATAATAACTGCCTCACAGAATTGTTGGAAGAATTTATGTAATGAAGTAATATACAGAGCAAACAGTACATTTTTGGAAACCTACTAAATCCTCGATAAATGCAATACGGAGGGTGATTATCACCAATATTCTCAAGGAGCAGGTGTAAGTATTACTACTAATAAAAAAAATAATTAACATGTATTTACTGTTTACTATATGCCAGTTACTTTTGCAGATACCTTGCAAGGATAATTCTATTTTATATTTTTATTTATTTAACAGATATTTAATGAGTGTCTAATTTGTGCAGGCTCTGTTCTTAGTGCTGGAGAAAGCAGACTTGATCAAGTAGGGAAAAACAGACAAAAACACAGCCCACAATGACATTATTATCCTATGGGACTAAATAGAATATTAACAAAGAGTTGAACATTTAATAATTAATCAAATGGAGAACAATAAAGCTGGATAGATGAAAGGCTTATTGGAATTCTTTTTATATGGGGTGATCAAGAGATACTGTGATATTATCAAGTGATATTTGTGGCAAGACCACAAGGAAATGAGCAAACATAGCAACACTGAGGAGAAATGCTTCTGGCCAAGGGGGCAGAGCATTCAAATCCTTGAAGGGGAGGCGGCCTCAGCATGCTCCTGGAGCACCAAGGAGGCCAGCTTGGCTGGCTCAGGGGTTAAATGGAAGAAGCCAGAAGGGAGCAAGGAACAGTTTTATCCAGAATCTCTGAGGGAGCATGGCCCCTCGGACACCTTGACTTCAGGCCTTTAACTTCAGCAACTGTGACACAGCGCATTGCTCTTTTCTCATGCTACCTTATTTGTGGCTCGTTGTTATGCCACCCAAGGGACTAGTCCACTGCTGTCTGGTCCGTGAGCTCTGTGTTTCAGTTCCGGCCATCACAGGGAAATAGGGATGGTAAACTCCACCATTCCACTACTTCAAGAGTAACATTTTCACAACTGAAAACAGATTTCTTCCCTTAAGCAAAAATGTGGATAATAAAACATGTCTTGAATAACATAATAGTTATTAATGTTAATTACAGTGGTGAAGGTACGAAAGTTTAACTTTTTTTTTTTTAAATAGCTGACATCAATTGAGTGTATTTACCTGATGCCACACACCATGCTACATTCACTGACTCCTATGGCTGTCACAGCTGAGTTAAGGATCATTTCTTTTCTCCCATATGAGAGGTTAAGGGACTTGCCTTGTGAGTTTCGCAATGGGAAACTCACTGCTGAGAATATCCTATGTGCTCTGACTCATTCTGTCTCGGAACCACTGTTGAGCAGGCTACATTTTTTTAGTGTAAAATGTGGTTTCTTTGCTTATTAATTTTAAGCTTCCAACACTTGTTTTCCCAAACCTTCTGTGTTAGTTTGCTACCTGTTTTTATATCTTTGCCCATAGCTTGCTTTAGTTCTATGAGCTATTTCAGTTCTATCAGCCTGTTTAATATTGAATTAGCATTCCGGCAGTCTTTCTGCCAGTACTAAATTGGCTCATTTTCTCTTCAACTGTTCAGTATACTGACCATGCAGAACCGCCTGTGTGATTTGCTAAATTGAGACACTTGTGCTGTTATTTATATTTATTATAAACTGCTATTTACATGGCAAGCTATAATCTTGATTTACAATGATAGCATTAATTGACTGCATTTGACTGTGCACCTTAACTCCACATAATTTGCCAATAAATTTTCAGAATTCTGTTGTGTTGTTTAGATTGGGAGGCTCATGATCGTTTTTGCAAGACTGCCCTATCGATGCTGTTCTCACTAATTGGCTGTATGTGGTTGAGAG
Source organism: Saccopteryx bilineata (assembly GCF_036850765.1). Taxonomy (NCBI): domain Eukaryota; kingdom Metazoa; phylum Chordata; class Mammalia; order Chiroptera; family Emballonuridae; genus Saccopteryx; species Saccopteryx bilineata. Next base: position 68,965,257 of record NC_089490.1, on the reverse strand, counting down.
CTTAACCTCACAGAAAGGTTTACAGTTGTCTGCCAAAACAAAATTCCCCTTTATCCCTTCTTAGCAATGTTTACCTCTCTTACTGCTTTCTAAATCACAAGGCCGTGCGACCACTGGTTCCTACCTGTGGACAGATAAATTCACTGTTCAGTCACAAACAGGAATCCCCATGAAAATTTTAAAGCGAATAGAAAAGTCAGAGATCAGTAGGAAGTTACAGTGGCTTTTCCACAGCCCTCTGCATCTGTGGATTTTTATACCTGGCATTGTCATTCTCCATACCAGAGCTCTGTGCCTAAGCTTTGCCTCAGAACCCTCTGTTGAGTGTAAGAAGTGGTGTGTGAGGCAAAGAGCTTGCATTCTGTTCTCCTAGGGGTGGGGTGGGTAAGGGGGGGGGGGTAAGCTGGCAAACTGGTGTGTAAATCACACGACAGATGAATCTAATGCATAGCATGATTCAGAAATTTTTCTCTCCATAGTCAGCAGGTAAAATGAGGAACAGGATGTGAAAATACACTTTCAGGATCCTGGTCCGTTCTGGACACTAGTAAATAGCCCTTATTTAGAGAGGTTTGCGATCTGGCATAAATCACTTTGGGTCACTTATCCTCTTTCACCCTGCCCTGTACACACCCTAACGACACATGCTTTTTATTTAACTTCACATGACTTAGTAATAGCTGTGGAGAAAAGGGAACCAGTAATGCTGAAGGCAAATGGGGAGCCCTATTGTTTGATGAAGTAAATGGCCTGCCTGTTGAGTTGATTGTGGACCATCTTACTTTCTTTGTTCACCCAAGGCCTCTTCAGGCCCTTCTAAAGACCTGCTCACCATGGGGCAATTTTCTAGTTTGTTCTAATCAGAGATGACAATAAACTGGGACCTAGAAAACTAAAAAAATTTGATAAAGACGAATATAGTGGGAAGACTTATTTTACCCAATTTTAACATTTAATATATAGCAACTGGAGTATTGTTGATGGGTTAGAACAGAATTTTTCCAATTTAATTTTTCTTTTGGAATCAAGGTAGGATATCTTGTTTCTTTGAATAGCTTTGATTTGGGATTTGTGAGAATCATGATCTAGTAGTGCTGTGGGCGTGAAAATGTTTAGATGTTAGGACCATTATATTATTCAGTAACCTTCTATTTTCTTTCATCATTTTAAATATTCAGGTGGTTATTTCAATATGACAATACTTAAATCTCTGCCCTTAGTCACTGCTGACCTTGTTTTTCTCTACTGATATACATATAATTGAAACAAATTATACAAGAATACTTTCTGAAAATTTAATATTAAGACCCAACTTAAAATTCTTTGGCCATATTTTATTTAAAATTGTAATTTAAAATATAAAAAATTTTATTACATGAAGCCAAAAGTTTGATTTTATATGTTATTCTCTTGGTAAAATTTGCAAATATCTGTTTTAATTAATAAAACCTTAGATTGACAAAGTTCTAAGGTTTTTTCCCTCACCTTCTCTACTCTAAAGAGGTGAGACCAATTATTTTAGGTCAAAATAATCTGTGAATTCAACCATGTATGATCAACTATCCACCTTTAATTTTTCCACTTGGTTTAACTGCTAGAAGTTAAATTTTATGTCAAAGAGCAGTTCTGACCATGTTATTTAAAACACTGTTTTTGAAATTGTAATATATGGTCACTTTGCAAGCCAAATGTTTGTAAAACTTGCTTAATTGAAATATTTTCAGTAACCACCCAAACTTAATGAATGCAAATTTCTGGAGATGGACTCCAAAATCTGTTTTGAAAGTTCTCTATATGATTCTTATCTTCTCTAACTTCTGAGATATATTCCATAGAATGTTCTTGCTCTAACTTTGTATAGCATATTTTCTTCTCTGTAGACTCTATTGCACATATTGGTGAAATTATGCATCCTAAAAATCAGTTTGGCATTTGCTATTGTTACTATTGTGTCCTTTGTTGAAACAGTGTTTCATTTGCAATACCTATGCACAGTTATTTTGACAGCATTCAAATTGAACATGAGTTGAATTAGATACAATTTTTTCTAAAATGCCTATTTACTATGATCTTTAATTTTTATTCAATTCTATCTAGTCCAATCAATTGTTCTAAAATAAGAAAAGCTGAGAGGCAAGAGACTTAGGAGAAAGCAGGTAAAGAACTGAGATTATTTTGCTTAAAACAAGTCTTTTACAATGGAGACACAAAGTATTTATACACACTATGTAGAAGGTATTCTACCTTTCCTTTCTCACCACATATTTTTGTTTTCCCTTATGATCTTCTGCAGTTTTGTGCGGAATTGTTATTATACAGACACTTAAACAAAGAAATAGAATGCTTATGATTCCATGGCTTTTGTGGCACTGTATACACTGTGCCTTGTATGTATGTGTGCAAAAATATACTTAAACACACATTTAATACTGACCCCTTAGTTTTTAACTTTAAAGAACAAAATAGAAACAAATTAATGAAAGACTGTAGCAGCAGATTTATTCTAGCTATACTCTGAAATAGGGTAGCCATAGGCAGGATTAGGTTATAGTTAGATTAAGTGATTTGTTAATTATTTAAAGATTACCATCCCTCCCCCTTCATATACTATGCCCCTATCCCCACTACAGACGTGATTCTTCCACAATTGTTTCAAATCTGAATGCCTCTCATAACTTATTCCTTTCAATGTTTACTTCTCGTCTTTGTTTTCAATTTTTCCCTTCCGATTAAACTACTACAGTCTCTAAATATGCCCAGGTATCCTTTTACACACACACACACACATGCATATATATATGATATATGTATGTATGTGTGCATATATGTGTGTATGTAAAACAAGTAAACCCCCCACCTTTTTTTTCCAAGATCATATCTCCTAACATAAAAAGCCCTTCTGTTCTTCATAAAATTTTGTAAAAAAAAAAAGAAAAGAAAGCTGTTTATATAGGCTGCTTTTATTTATTCAGTTTCCTTTCATGCTAGAATGTATTCCAATCTTATTTCTGCTAAAATTGCTACAAGAAAACTGTTCCCTCATCAGTTCTTAATGATAGATGGGTTTAATAACCCTTCATTTTAATCTCTAGACATGAACCTACCAATGAAATGCAAATTTATGGATTTACCTACCCATTTGATATATTCACTAAAATGTTTCCAAAGACAAAAAATTGCTAAAAAGTTTGTCTGATTTTTGCTCTTGTCTATCATATTTTGCTTTTATTTTTTTCCATATTTAAATAAATGGCATCTCTATCATGCTGAAACTCAAAACAGGTATTTCTAAATCATTCCTGCTATTCCTCTCATTCTTTTTTTTTTTTTTTAATTTTTTTTTAATTTTTTATTTATTCATTTTAGAGAGGAGGAGAGACACAGAGAGAGAGAGAAAGAGAGAGAGAGGAGAGACAGAGAGAGAGAAGGGGGGAGGAGCTGGAAGCATCAACTCCCATATGTGCCTTGACCAGGCAAGCCCAGGGTTTCGAACCGGCGACCTCAGCATTTCCAGGTCGACGCTTTATCCACTGTGCCACCACAGGTCAGGCTCCTCTCATTCTTATTCTCTCTCCTTGGCTGTCATTTTCTCTATACAATCCATTATGTACTTAGGACAATTTTATAGATCCAGTATCTCTTGACTTGGTATTGGTATAGTTGTTCATACTTCTGCTGGCATCACTGTAGCTCAAACCACTATCATTTTCTTCTGGACTACTGCAATAGACTCCTGTTCTGTCTCCCTGTTTTATTCTTGCCCTCAAATATGTCATTTTTCATAAATTTCAGAATGATATTTCACAACTGGGCATTTAATTATGTCATCTAGCTTCTAAAAATAAAATTATTGCCTTTCAATTTACTTTTTTCAAGGAAGTAATTATGATCCTCTAAGATCTAGGTCTGAATACTTCCCCAATTTCATCTCTAAACATCCTCTCCCTAAATCCCTGTGCTAATATCATTGTTCTTCTTCTAGTTCCTTGATATTGCTAACTTTCTACACCAGGAATTCAACATGCTATACATTCTCTGGAATGTTCTTTATCTGCCTAACTTTTTATCAAAGTCCAGATCTCAGCTTAAAAGTCCAGTCCATCTCCTCAGACTCATGCCTAAATTGTCTTATTTAAACTTATAAAGCTATGCTTATTTAGTATAGATGGCTTTAAAAATTATTCTGTGCTCCTATTATTCATTTAAATATTGATTCAGTTGTTTAAGTTTGCTTTTCCCATTGAAGATAAATTTCATAAGGATATAACTTGTGCAACTTTTTAAAATCATTGTAAACCTAGCATTTGTCATTGAGTTTGGAAAGATAAGATTTAATAATTAATTGTTAAATAAATAAATGGATTAAGTGGAAAAATAACTGAGATAAATTTTCCTTTCTTCTCTCAATAGCTCAAAAATAGCATACGATGGTGCATCTTTGACATGTGTTACATTATATAAAGCCAAATAATATACAACATATAAGAATTCTGATTTTGTTGTAGCAAATTAATGTAACCTCATTATAAACTGCTTGGAGCTACCCATTTACAAAATAGTGCTACAAATATAAAAAACTAAAGCACCAAAAAATGATTCCAATTTTAGAAAAGAACATTTTGTATGAGAACATTAACATTTGCAAAGGCATTTATTTTTAATTTTTAGCAAAATGACTAAATGGCTATGTGCTGTTGCTTTGTGTATAAAGGTATATTTGCTTGATTCTACTCAAATGCTAGAGTAAGCATATTATATGCAAAAAAGTACGTTCAGTCCAATTGCTCTCATTTCTCAATCTAAGCCCAGGATGTTTTAATAGAGTCACGATCTGCTTAATGACACTATGACTTCTGTTCTATATAAGTTATAGATTTTCATTCTGGCGTCTGTGTAAGGTAGTGCATACTACTAAGTGAAGATTCTCTAAGGACAAAATGATTAAAAGGATTTTTCAAGGTGGCAAGATCAAGGCTGGATTTTATGGGCATCTGATTCCAATTCACATACTTTGGTCCACTAAGCCAATTTGCCTTTTCTTATAAGGATCACTGATGACATAAAATTAAGTCCTGAACTCAAGTTAAACAGTCTAAGGAATTTGGGTGACTTTGTACTCTAACCTTTCTACATTTTCAAGCTTAAATTATCAACCATGGCTTTCTCTGTCAAAAGAGACCAAGAAAGTAATTCTGACTTTTTTTCTTTCTCTTTGGTAGATAACAAGAGTCCTGATGGAAGGGAGATTTATGGAGTTTTTTGTTAGCTCTCTGTTATTAAAACAAGCCCTCTACTACACAGGAAATTGATGTATTTGGCAAAACTTGCAAGGCTGGCTATCTTGAAGTCATAATATTAGGAAGCTAAATTAAAGATTAAGAATGTCTAAGAGCTTGTTAATAGCATTTGTCTTCATATATCAGAGGAATGTACAGTGTATCTGTATAATTTAAAAATGTATTTTATTTCATAATCCTTTCTACACTTTCCTTCTTAGGTTTATGTAGTTTTTTCTTTATCAAGCAGAAAAAGGGGCAAAGAGAGAAAGAGGTTTTTAGCATAGGTGGCTAGCTGGGTATTAATAAAAGAGAAGGGAGAAAACTGGTTAAATCAGATTAAGGCAGAAGCCACAGCTTCACAGACACCCAGGAGATAGCTACATCCTCACCAAAGGGATGTTAATCCTGAGCAGGCAGGAAATCCAGGCTTTCTGATATAAGACCCTAGGAAGAACTGACCTTTTCACCTGGATTAAGGGGAGGGGGTACAGAGGCATAAAGAGTAAGGGGAAGATTTCTTTGCTGGGCACATGCATAGTAGAAACTAGGATGGTGTAGGGGGGAAGTCCTACTAAGTGCATGTGCAGTAGAGGCCAAATGACCAGGCAAAACTAAGAGGCATGCAGTGTAGGAGCCAAAATGGGGACCATAAAGAGGAGGAGTCTAGCCTGCAAAAAGTCTGGGAAAAGGATTGGGTGGATATGGATACAAAACCCCAGGAGGTCCAGGAAAGGGATTGGAGAGGCGGAGGGCCAAACACAGACATGAGAAAACTCAGGAAACTGGTTGGACAGTTTGAAAGACAGCCTACTTGTTCCTGAAACCAAGAAAATACATGGAGGATTAGCAAGGGTTTAGGGAAAAGTTCTACTGGAGCCTACCTGCTCTCTACATTCCCAGAGGGAATTATATTTTAACCCCAATCTTGCCACTATGCTTGAACTTATTTTATTGTAATGAAGGTCTCACATTGATAAAGACTTGAAAGAAAATTGGAGTGTGAGTGATTAGCAACCACCTTGAGGAATTAAGGAATTTTTAAATTGCCATTTTTTCTTTTTGTTTCATATCTTGTTAAAGAATTCTGAAGGTATTTTGGTTTTGATTTTTTGTTTTGGTGCCAGAGAAAGGGAGAAACAGAGAGAGAGACAGAGGGACAAACAGGAAGGGAGAGAAATGAGAAATATCAATTCTTCATTGTAGCTCCTTGGTCTCCTTAGTTGTTCATGGATGGCTTTCTCATATGTGCCTTTACCAGGGGGCTATAGCAGAGTGAGTGACCCCTTTCTCAAGACAGTGTCCTTGGGCTCAAGCCAGAGAACCTTGGGCTTTAAGCCAGAGACCTTTGGGTTCAAGCCAGTGACCATAGGGTCATTTCTATAATCCCACACTCAAGTCAGTGATCCCACACTCAAGCTGGTGAGTCTGTGCTAAAGCCAGTTACTTGGGGTTTCAAACTTCAGTCCTCTGCATCCTAGCTCTATCCATTGGGCCACTGCCTGGTCAGGCAGAATTCTTTAAATATTTTAAATTTTATACATCTCTGTAGTCAGTTTCTGGAAGTTTTTCTTAAGAGAAAATGCCATTAAAAGTGAAAATGCCTCCATTAGCTTTTTATTAAGTATTACTAATTGTGATGATGGCACAGAGAAAATCAAGGGGAGAAAATATTTTAAATATAGTGGTGAGTATACATATAAAGTGATGTAACAAAATTTATCTGAGTTGGACTGAGATAGTTGACAGAAAGTTAAGAAATACTTGTAGGCATCAGGAGGTCAATAAAGTATACCAAGGTTTATGAACATATGCTTGTTTTGTATTTTCTATATTACACTGACCAATAAATACTACCACAACCTCTCTACCATCATTATAATTCCTACCAAGTTAATAATAACTGTTATGTCATTTTTGACATCAGAAACAAGTTATGAGTCTAAATATTTTAAAGCATTTTTTTTCTCAGTTATTATTTACACAATCATATAGTTGGGCATTTCCATTTGAAACATTTCAGATTAGTAATTTAGAGATGTTAAATAACTTTTCCACCAAAGTTAGAACTGCAACTCGATCCTAAATCTGCCTAACATTTAAATCTGAGTTTCAGAAAGTCACTAAAATTGTATGATCTACTAGGTTCAAAGGAATCAGAGTCATAAAATGGGATGGGAGAATCCTGATGGTAGAGACAAGAAAAGGGAAACCAGGTTTCTTACATCTTGCTCCCAAGGGCAGTAGGGGCACGCATTAACAAAGCAGAACCTCAGGCCTTACTCAAACTTCCTAAATCAAAATCTGCATTTTAACAAAATTCCTGGGTGAACCTTAAATTTGAGAAGAAATGTTTTATCTTTTTGACAGAGTATTTAAAAAACATAGTCAAGTTTTTTTCTTCTTCTTTCTATTGAATTTACTGGGGTGAACTGTTTAACAAAATTATACAGGTTTCAGGTGCACAATTCCACAACACATCTCTGTACACTTTATTGAGTGTTTACCACCCCAAGTCCACTCTGTCTATCATCATTTATCCCTGCTACACCCTTCTCCGCCTCCCCCATCCCTATCCCCAGCAATCACCAGACTTTTGTTCATGTGTATGAGTTTATTCTCTCTTTTTTCATTCTTTTCTCAATCCTTCCTCCCCCAACCCAGTTCTCCAATACTCTTACCCAACAGCTGTCAGCCTGTTCTCTATGAGTCTGTATCTATTCTATTTGTTAGTTCATTTTGTTTATTAGTTTCCACATATGAGTGAAATCATATAGTACTTGTCTTTCTCTGACAGGCTTATTTCACTTAGCATAATATAGTCAAGATTTTAATAAAATCTAGAGTCCTTGTATCTTTGTGATTTTTCTCGATATAGTAGGCTACCAAACATTTTATTTGTTTGTTGATACTTTCATTTTGATTTTATTTATTTAACAGTTCTCTTCTTGTTTGAACATCTATTTTATTCCAGTTGTCTTAACATTATACATAGTACTAAAAAGCCCAAAAGATTTATTTCTACTAAAGGAGATAAGAGTAAACAATAGTTATTTAAGTATCTAGTAATAAATACCATAGTGAATATAAAGTTTGATATAGGCATTTATTTTTGGCATTCTTGGGTTTGTCAAAGAAAACTTCATAAAAGAAATAGTTCCTATTGATAAATAAGTGAAGTATATTGGGAGATTTTTTTTTGCTGTACTATACCCTGTTGTAGCATTGACTAATTTCTATTAACTTACATCCTTTAGCCTAATAGAGAAAATTTACCATTTTATTGGTTCTGAACTGCATTTTCAACTTCTGTAAATTTTATAATAGCATTTACTCTCTTATCATGTGGTATCTCTCTTTCCTTTATTTTTAGAGATTACTTGTACTTATTTTTTTATTGAAAAAACCTAAATACTCTAGAAAGTCAAAAGTTGACTTTCCATGTAATCTTTCCTTTGGCAAATAACAAAACCTCTAATTGAGGAAGAGAACAAGATTTTACTCAAAAACCTAAAGTGCTTAGTTCTTAGAACTTCACATTAACTAGGCACTCTGATTGAATAGCAATTTTCACAATTTGGTGAATTTGATGCTCCTGGTAGCTTGTCTTTTACAGATTTATGAATTCTCAGAGAAGAATGCTTGCCTGATCAGGTGGTGGCGCAGTGGATAGAGCATTGGACTGGGATGTGGAAGACCCAGGTTCGAGACCCCGAGGTCACCAGCTTGAGTGCAGGTTCATCTGGCTTGAGCAAAGCTCACTAGCTTGAGCCCAAGGTCACTGGCTTGAGTAAGGGGTCAGTTGGTCTGCTGTAGCCCCTTGGTCAAGGCACATATGAAAAAGCAATCAATGAACAACTAAGGTGCTGCAACAATAAATTGATGCTTCTCATCTCTCTCCCTTCCTGTCTGTCTCTCCCTGTCTATCCTTCTCTCTGAGTCTCTCTCTCTGCCTCTGTCAAAAAAAGAAAAAAGAAAGAAAGAAAGAAAGAAAGAAAGAAAAGAAAGAAAGAAAGGAAAGAAAGAAAGAAAGAAAGAAAGAAAGAAAGAAAGAAAGAAAGAAAGAAAGAAAGAAAGAAAAGAAAGAAAGAATGCTCACTGCCTGCATTAACATTCTTTGGTCTCTTCTTCAAACAGCTTATGAAGCAATTAGAGGACAAGCATTGAGATATAGAATGCATTCTATTTCTAAGAGATAAAATATGGATTTCAATATTTTAGCAATTACAATAGAGAAGAGTAGAATTTAGATGAATGAAGGTATCATGCAGGAGATTGAATTTTACCTTTTTTTCTTTCAAATGCATAGCGTTTGTTATAGGAAAGGAGTATATTTTAAAGGAGACAGGTAAAGATGAAGAAGCCTCATGAAAGAAATATTAAGTTGAGAAAAGGATGAGAAGTAGGAACTAATATTTCTATGATGAAGCACATAGACATTCAGCCCAAACATAGAGAGGCTATTGATGCTATTGATGTTTTAAAGCTATTTTAGTAGAAAGTTACTATGTATCTCCATTAATATAGTCTTGCTTATATTGTTATATTGCTTATATTATTATACTGAGTATCTTTAAATAAATTTTATATTGTTTATTATATATCAATCTTAAGTCATCTTTTCACATTTTTATTTTTAAAATTTACATTAATATATTTAAATACAATTCATTTTCATGATATATAACTATTCCATACCTCATTTGTCCCCCTGTTAATAAGCTCTAGCTTCACTTACAATTGTTTTGCTATAAAAAGAATACAATAAACAGTTTGTCATGCATGCCAAACTTGTACATTTGTAACAATTTGGCAATCTGGATTAGAGGTATGAACTTTACTAGATATTTACCAAATTACTCTAAACACCTGTTTTGACAATTTATAATTTCATAAGCAATGTATGTGTGTTCCTGTCAGTCATTACCTTTTCAATACTTAGTATCATCACTCTTCTTTTAAAAGCAAAACCAGAACAAAGTCAGAAGACTGGCACTATCCAACTTTAAGACTTATAAAGATCCAGTTGTCATACAGTCAACTGATCCCTGACAAAGAACAAAAACAATATAATAGAGCAAAGTTAGTCTTGTTCATGAATGATGATGGAACAATTGAACTTTACATACAAAAAAAATCTAGACACAGAACTGGCACCCTTTACAAAAATTATCCACAAGTGAATCATAGATTTAAATATAAAAGTCCTAGAAATCTCAATGACATAGGGCATGGCAATACCTTTTTGATAAAATACAAAATGCACAGTCTATGAAAGAAATAGATAACTTAAATTTATTAATGTTAAACACTTCTGCCCTGTGAAAGATATTGTGAAAGAGTGAGAAGACAAGCCACAAACTGGGAGATATTAATTGCAAAAGACACATATGATAAAGAACTGTTATCCAAATATACAAAGAACACTTAAACTCAACAATATGAAAATGAAAAGAAACAATGTGATTAAAAAATAGATCAAAATACCTGAATAGACACTTCACTATGAAAGATAAACTGATAGCAAATTAGCATGTGAAATGATTTTCAACATATGTCATAAGAGAACTGCAAATTAAAACAAAAGATCCCATCACACACCTGTTAAAATGGTAAATATCCAAAACATTAATAGCAAATGTTCTTGCAAGGATGGAGAACAATAGAAATTTTCATTCATTGTTGGTGGGAATGCAAATTGTTTTAGGTACTTTGGAAGGCAGTTTAATGGTTTCTTACAGAACTAAACACACTCTTACCATATGATCTAGCAAGCACACTCCTTCATAATTACCCGGATAGGCTGAAAATTTATGTCTACACACAGAAAAAAAACTGCACATAGATTTTTATAGCTGCTTTATATGTAATTGTCAAAACTTGGGACAACCAAAATATGTTTCAGGGGATGAATGGATAAATAAACTGTGGTACATTTACACCAGCAGTTTTTAACCAGTGTGTCACATTAATTTTTAAAACATTCAATTTCTGACCATTTAGTCAGGGGCACTGACTTCTTTTCCCTTAGAGCAGGGGTAGTCAGCCTTTTTATACTTACCACCCACTTTTGTATCTCTGTTAGTAGTAAAATTTTCTAACTGCCCACCAGTTCCACAGTAATGGTGATTTATAAAGTAGGGAAGTAACTTTACTTTATAAAATTTATAAAGCAGAGTTACAGCAAGTTAAAGTATATAATAAAAATTACTTACCAAGTACTTTATGTCAGATTTTCGCTGTTTGGCAGAATAAATCTTTATAAAACAACTTACTATAGTTAAATCTATCTTTTTATTTATATTTATACTTTGGTTGCTCCACTACCACCCACAATGAAAGCTGGAACAACCACTAGTGGGCGGTAGGGACCAGGTTGACTACCACTGACTTAGAGTGTCAAATAAAAAAAGGAGAATAGCCAACAGAACAATATCTGCCTGGTGTGAATGTCCTGTCTTGAATCATAAATATCAATATATAGGTCATATGACAGAGTTGCATTGGTCTAATTAGTCACATCTTATAATAAGTTTGTGTGTAATTGGATACTTCTTGGTACCAGAAATTCTATTTAAAAAGTCACCTCTGGTGAAAAGAAGAGTAGATAATTACTACTAGTATTATTTTTTAAACCAATCAAAATTATACCACTTTTTTAGTTAGTTATATATATTTTTGGTGCACCACAGAATTTTAGTAATTAGTTTATGTGTGCCATGAGATGAAAAAGGTTGAAATTACTGATCTACGCAATGAAATATTATTCAGCACTAAGAGAAAATGAGTTATCAAGACATGGAAAGACATGATAGAAATTTAAATGCATACTATAAGTTGAAAGAAGTTGATCTTAAAAGGTTGCATACTGTATGGTTCAATCTATTTTCCATTCTCAAAAAGGCAAAACTATTGAAACAATAAAGAAATCAATGATTACCAGAGGTTAAGGAGAAGGAGGGATGAATGAGCAGAGCACAGAGGATTTTTAGGGCAGTGAAACTATTCTGTATGATACTTTAATAGTGAACACATGGTTACATGCATATTCTAATGGTGGATACATGGATATATTTTTCCAAACCCACAATATAAAACACAAAAAATCCAAATGTAAACTATGGAGTTATTGAGATAATGAGAGGTCATTGTAGGCTCATCCATTGTAAAAAATGTACTACTGTGTTAAATGAATGTTGATAGTAGTGGAGGGTGTGTCTGAGCAGGAGAACAGACTATATGAGAACTTTCTAATTTCTTCTCAATCTTGCTATGGACATAAAACTGCTCTAAAAACACCAAATATAAAAATAAATAAATCATTATTACGCCTAAACAAACGTTTGAATAGTGATTCATTAATATTGTAAAACATGCAGTCATTGTTCAATATTCGCTTGTCTCATATAATTCATATATTTTTCTTTTTTTGTAGATTACTCCTTGAATAGGATTTATTTTTATTAGGTTGCAGATTTACTTGATCTGTCTGGAACACCTTGATTTTGTTATAACTGATAATCAAAGCATTTAGTTCACTGTTTACCAGTTTTGCATATTTTTGGGTTTTATTGATTATATATCAAAGGCACTGTTGAACGTGTTTTCTGTTTTCTGTATTTCCTATAAATAGGAAGTAGGATTCAAATGCTTTGTTCGATTTAGTTTCCCTGTGCATGTGTGTGCATGTGTGCATGGATGAGTATGTGTTTAGATATTTGTTGTTACTTGTTTTGTTAGGCATGGCTACTATACATGTGGTATTCTATTTTTCCCTCAGCATGTGCATATTTTCTGATTGTCTCCATTTATGATATTAGCAGTTATGAATAACCATATAAATCCATCAATTGAGACCAAAAAATTGATATACTAATTAAGTCATAGATTCTTTCCACATTAGATGAAGTACTTCTCTAAAGAGATCTTTTTTTCTAGTCATCTAATATTTGTTACTCAGTGAAATAGTTAGTGTGGGGCAGATGGAATAAATGCATGATTCTTTTTTTTAATAAGCTTTCAAATAATGAAAAATTTCTTCAATAGGAACCAATGGATGGATGATAGTTCTTTGTGTGTGTATGTGTGTGTGTGTGTGTGTGTGTGTGTTTTGGTTTTTATTCTCACTGTGAACTCAAGGATTTAAATATATTTTGTATATTTTAATGTATTTCAGTTAATACTAATACTCAGCTTTACATATTTGGCCATGTGACTTTTTTTTTCAAGATAACTCCTGAGTTGTTCTGTCTCACCACTCAACATATTTGAAAGATCCTGCACTCTCTGATACAACACAATAGTCTATTTCATCTTGAATATCTTCTAACAGTATTTTCTATAAGAAGCCTTGGTTCCTTGCAGTGAGAGAGAAAAAATGCATATATACACAGGCACACACACATATACGTATATATGTTACATGAAATCCACATACATGTTTTAAGACCAAATTTATATTGATTGCTGATGTTTGGTTATTGTTTCTGGAAATATACAGAAAATGTTTATTTTTCCTCAAAAAAATCTTTTCTTAAAGATATTTTTATTAAAAGTCCTCATGAACTCATCCTGTTGCATCCAGTTCCATTTCCAGGCCTCCAGGGATTTTACTTAAACTCTTTCGCATTATACTGGGGGAAAAAAAATTTGTTGCATCCAAAAAAACACTTGTTCTTATCTAATTCGAGTATGCTGATCTCAAATCTGACATTAGTTTTTCTCTGTAAGCTACAGTGTTTTTGAAATTCAAAATTTTAGGTTTTCATCTTATTGTAAAATTTTCAACATTTAGTTTAACAAAATGAAGTAGAATGTCTTCTTGGTCATCATCTTTGTGAAAATATAATAATTTATATAATGCAGTAAATACACTAATACACTACAAGATATGATTGCATCAGAATTTGTCAAGAATTTTGAAATAGAAAATATTAAAACACTTATTTTAATCATAAAAATTGCACAAAACTTATTTAAATTCTATTCAGGCAAAAAATTGCATTTGTAGCTCTTGTGTTTGTGTAGTTGTTAAGGACAATCTCATTTGATGCTCCAGCAGTAGTCTGCTCATCACTAACAGCTCCAAGATTTTTGGGAAACTTATCAAGGTGACTGTTCAGGAAGTGAATCTTAACGCTCATGTAATATCCAATGTCGTGCAAAGCCAACAGCATCCTTTGAACCAGAAGTTCATAGTTTTCTGTTTTTTTTTGTTGCCAAGGAAGTTCTTTGTAACTGCCACAAAAGACTGCCATGCTGCTTTCTCCTCCTTATTCATCTTCCTGGCAAATTCTTCATCACATATGAGGGTTCGAATTTGAGGTCCATCAAATACACCTGCTTTTATGTTCTCAGAAAACAATTCAGGAAAAGCAGAAATAATATGTTGAAAGCATTCACTTTCTCTATTCAAAGAACAAACTGCTTCATTAAGCCAAGTTTGATGTGAAGGGGAGGAAAAATTATCCTGTCTTGATTAACTACAGGTTTATTCACAATATTTTGCATCCCTACTTCCAGAGCTTCATGTTTCAGCCACTCCTTCTGTGTCCAGTGTTCCTCCCAAGCTCGGCTGTCCCACAAACACAGAAAGCAGGAATACTTTGTGAAATTTCTGTTGTCCTAGCATGAAATTTACCATTTTAAGATCCACACAAATGATCTAGTTATGCTCATCATACTTCAGAAAGTTGAGGACAACTTTTATGTCATTATAATCTTCTTGAAGATGAGTTGAATAACCAATTGGAACCGCTATACAAACATCACAGTTGTGTAGGAGAACACATTTTAGACTCCGTTCAGAGCTGTCAAGAAATAGCTGCCATTCTGTTGGATTGTAAGTGGTAACACCTAGCTGGCTTAGAAGACTAATGATATCATGACAGTAAACAAAGTATTTTTCTTCAAAAAAAAAGTCCACAAAGATTTGTTCATGCTTCGTGAAATGGGATACTTTGGTTGACTGGTGAAGCACATCTATTTCTTGAGGCCTGGAGGCTAATAACTCAGCTGCTTTCTTTGATAGGCCCAAATCTCTTACTAAATTATTCAATTCGAGTTGGCTAAACTGCTGAGGGGTTAATGACTGCTTGGCATCAGAAGAAGACCCTTCAGATTCTATAACCATTTCCTCATGCATCTTATCAAAATACACTTATTACCATGTTCACTTTCTTTAACCTTAGAAGAAATAAAACCATTATTGAAAACTGGAACTGGGAGTGTCTAAGAGTGTGGTATAGGTTGTGTTGCTGAAGGAATACTAGAATATGCGATCATATGTTGTTTTTTCTTGCTGATGCCCTTTGTATGGATCAGACAGAAATAACAGTCACTGCTGTGGTCCTTAAGTTCACACCAAATCCTTCCTTGGCATTTTCCTTTTGTCTAGTCATGAAGCATTTCCTCACAATTATGACACACAATATGAGGAGCCCAATTGTTGTCTTGATCTCCAAGGGGAACTTGAAAATAGGCAATATATGCACGTGTCCCAAATGATGAAATATTGCGCCTTTGACGTTGAAGTGTGTCACAGCCACATATATAACAGAAGGTGTCAGGACTATTCTTACATTTATGCCTACTCAAGGAAGCCATGATTTAATCTTAAAACAAAATAAGAGGGTGTTTTTATCAGATAATAATTTTTTACATTTAAAAACAACTACAATTATCTAAAAGTGATGTTTATGAAACATTGCCTTGTGGTTATGTTCAATCGAAGAGTCGTTGCCCTTTAACTCCAATTTAAAAACCAATGCATGCTATTAACTGTAACAAAAAGAAATTAAAATTGCTAACAGCAAGATGGTGATGGAGTAATTGGATGTACAGACTTCCACCTCCCAGAACCAAAGTGGATTACAGCTTAATTTTAAGAACTATCATCTGGAAAAACCAACCTGGACTAAACTAAGAGGACTCTTTAAATAAGAAACACTGAAGAAGCCACACTGATACTGGTAGAAAAAGCAGAAACGCAGAGGGCCACCCAGCTCCCCAGAGTGAATGACAGCCTGGAGACACTCACGTGGTGGGAAGCGAGTTTAGCAGAGGGGGTGGGACCTGAGCCCCAGGAACAAAGCCCCAGCCTGCAGCCCCAGAGCCTAGAAGAGGCGTAAAGACATTATTTAGCTGCAAAACAAGTCAGGATACTGTTTGTTAGAAAAAGACAGATTTCTCAGACTGAGGATTCTTCTTAAAGGGACCATGCAGAAAACCTCTCTCACAACCACCCACCTGGGGCACTGGGGAACGGGAGAGAGGAGAGGACCAGAGCAGCAGGAAGAGAGTGTAATCTAGGAGCTATAGGGAGAAATACTTTGAGGGACACTCCTGGGCTGAGTCACTCCCAAATCTGAAGCAAATATTTCCCCTAGAAACAGCAATACCAGCAAAGGGCAGCAGGACACCAGCCAAACAAGCTCTCCCATGGCACTCAGAGCAGAGTTGCTCAGAAGAAGGGAGATTTTGAGACTACAGTATTGAATGTTAGGGTCTGAGCTGCAGCACCCCCACCCACACAGCTGAGGGCTTGCCGGAGGGCGGGGAGGGGCAGCAGATAATGGAAACGCGATTCCGTTGGCAAGGGAAGGAGCCGGCTGGCCATGCCTGAGACCTTGCTGAGCTCAGACTAGCCTGGCGGGGGTGGAGGAGACTCATGAAAGTGGCCAGGCCCAGCTTCAGCCTGTCTGTAATCCCACCTGCAGGGAGAAGGGCGAGAACCCTGAAAGGGGTGAAGACCTGCTGCTGAGCAAGTGCACAAGGGCACACAGCCTCACCCAGCCTGCGGAACCCAGGCTTGCGTCCATGTTGTGGACCATAAGTGGCAGAAAGCCATTGTAGATTTGAGGCTTAGGAAAAGGCTAAGTTCTCCTGCCTCCATCTCCATATTTGGCTATTATGCTGAGTATTTGCACCCACATCACTTGCTTCCTTAGGTTGCTGGAAGCATTTTACATCTCCTTCCTCTGACTCTTTGTTTTCAGATGTTGGTAGATTTTACTAATGTATCCTGTTTTTTGCCTTGGGAGAGTTCCTGTCTTAGCCTTGGATGTGTAACTTTGTATCAAGGACTTCCTTGATTTGCATATGGCTATATAATAAAGCAAACTGGGGCTATGGGACACTCATATATTGCCATCAGCATTTGAAGAGTCCTCCCAGTCCCATTTTTTCTTGATGAGTATGTTTCCTTAATTCTACACTGTTATTAGGAGCCGTGCTGGTCTGTGGCACATCCCGACGCAGGAGCCAGCTCCTTCCACAGGTGTGGGGTGAAAGCCCAGAACAGGTGGAGACCCACGGACTGACCGCGGGTGCACAGTCCCTCCCGGCCTGCGGAGCCAAGGCTTGTGGCCGACCTGCAAGTGGGCTCCTCCTGCAGGGGCGGGATGAAAACCAGGAAACAGGTGGAGACCCACAGCAGAGCAAAGGTGCTTACCCCTGCCTGTGGTGCTGAGGCTTGTGACCTGGGCGCAGCGCATATCCCCACCCGCAGGAGTGGGGCAAAGGCCAAGGCCGCAAAGGTTGTAGACCCAGGCACGTGATCACAGCCCCTCCTGTGGAGGAGAGGCTGAAACAACAGCGACAGCCCCAGCAGGCTGGCACTGGCAACACCCATACCCAAATGCCTTAGGCAGCAGCAGCATACGGGGTCACGGGAATGCAGACAGACCACACCTAAGGAACACAGAGACCACACCCATTGGACTTCAGTGGCCAAAACCTTCTTATACAGAGACAAAAGGGTAAGGCAGAGAAATGCAACACAAATGAATCAAGAGAAATCTCCAGAGAAGACCTAAATGAGTCAGATATAACCAAATTACCAAATTCAGAGTTTAAAATAACGATTGTTATGATGCTCAAAGATCTTAGAACAACAATAGATGGTCATTATGAACACATAAATAAAGACATAGAAAATATAAAAAATTACATTGAAATAATAAAAAAGTATCAGTCAGAGATGACAAAAATAATATCAGAAATAAAGACCACAATGGAAGGAATTAAAAGTAGGATGGATGAAGCTGAGGATCAAATCAGCGAGTTGGAGGACAAGATGAACAAAGGCATGGAAGCAGAGAAGAAAAAAAAAGAGACTCAAAAAGTCTGAGGAAACTCTAAGAGAGCTCTGTGACAACATGAAGAGAAATAACATCTGCATCATAGCGGTCCTGAAGAAGAAGAGAAAGAACAAGGATTAGAGATTTTGTTCAATCACATCATAGCTGAAAACTTCCCTAAGTTAATGCAGGAAAATGCCTCTCAAGTTCAAGAAGCACAGAGTACCCCATTAAATAGAAACCCAAAGAAATCTACACCAAGACACATCATAATTAAAATACCAAAGCTAAGTGATAAAGAGAAAATACTAAAAGCTCCTAAAGAAAAAAAGGTTATCACTTCAAAGGAGCCCCCATAGGGATGTATGCCAAAATATTAGACAACTTAGATGAAATGGACAAATTCCTTGAAACATATAATCTTCTAAAAATTAATCTGGAAGAATGAGAAAACCTAAACAGACTGATTACAACAACTGAGATAGAAACAGTTATCAAAAAGCTCCCAACAAAGAAAAATCCTGGGCCTGATGGCTTCACAAGTAAATTCTAACAAATATTCAAAGAAGAACTAACTCCTCTCCTTCTCAAGCTATTTCAAAAAATTCAGAGGAAGGAAGACTTCTAAGTACCTTTTATGAGGAGAGCATAATTCTGATTCCAAAACCAGGCAACACAAAGAAAGAAAATGATAGGCCAATATCTCTGAGGAATTTAGACGCTAAAATCCTCAATGAAATATTAGCAAACTGGATCCAGCGATATATGAAAAAAATCATACATCATGATCAAGTTGGATTTATTCTGGAGAGGCAAGGCTGGTATAATATTTGCAAATCAATCAATGTGATTCATCAAATAAACAAAAGGAAAGAGAAAAAATATATGATAATTTCAATAGATGCAGAAAAAGCATTTGACAAAATCCAGCACCCATTCATGATTAAAACTCTCAGCAAAGTGGGAATACAGGGAATATACATCAACATGATAAAGGCCATCTATGACAAACCCACAGCCAACATCATACTCAATGGGCAAAAATTAAAAGCAATTCCCTTAAGATCAGGAACAAGTTGGGGGTGCCCCCTTTCACCACTCTTATTCAATGTAGTCCTGGCAGTCCTAACCACAGCAATCAGACAAGAAGAATTAAAAGGCATCCAAATTGAAAAAGATGAAGTAAAATTATCATTATTTGCAGATGATATGATATTGTATATAGAAAACCCTAAAGTCGCAGTCATAAAACTACTGAACCTGTTAAATAAATTCAGCAAGATGGCAGGATATAAGATTAATACTCAGAAATCAGAGGCATTTTTATATACTAACAATGAACTGCCAGAAAGAGAAATTAAGGAAACAACCCCCTTCTCTACTGCAACCAAAAATAAAAGTACCTAGGAGTAAATTTAACCAGGGAGATTAAAGACTTGTACTTGGAAAATTATAAAACATTGATAAAAGAAATCAGGGAAGATACAAACAAGTGGAGGCATATACCATGCTCATGGTTAGGAAGAATAAACATCATTAAAATGTCTATATTACCCAAAGCAATTTTTAAATTCAATGCAACATCAATTAAAATACCGATGACATAGTGTTCAAAGATATAGAACACATATTCCAAAAATTTATATGGAACCAAAATAACACACAAAACCACGAATAGCCTCAGCAATCTTGAAAAGGAAGAATAAAGCGGGAGGTATCATACTTCCTGATATCAAATTATACTACAAGTCCATTGTACTCAAAACATCCTGGTACTGGCATAAGAACAGGCATATAGATCAATGGAACAGAACTGAGAATCCAGAAATAAACCCACAGCTTTATGGACAACTGATATTTGACAAAGGATGTAAGAGCATACAATGGAGTAAAGAAAGCCTCTTCAACAAATAATGTTAGGAAAATTGGACATCTACCTGCAAAAAAATGAAACTAGAGTACCAACTTACACCATTCACAAAAATAAACTCAAAATGGAAGAAAGACTTAAATGTAAGCCTTGAAACCATAAGCATCTTAGAAGAAAATATAGGCAGTAATCTCTCCGACATCTATCGCAGCAATATATTTGCCAATTTATCTCCATGGGTAAATGCAATAAAAGACAGGATAAACAAATGGCACTATATCAAACTGAAAAGCTTTTGTACAGCTAAAAACAATAAGAACAGAATAAAAAGACAAGCTACACAATGGGAGAACAAATTCGACAATACGTCTGATAAGGGGTTAATAACCAAAATTTGTAAAAAAAACTTGTAAAACTCAACACCAGGAAGACAAACGATCCAATAAAAAAATGGGCGAGCCTGACCAGGTGGTGGCGCAGTGGATAGAGCGTCGGACTGGGATGCGGAAGGACCCAGGTTCGAGACCCCGAGGTCACCAGCTTGAGTGTGGGCTCATCTGGCAAAGAGCTCACTAGCTTAGACCCAAGGTCGCTGGCTCCAGCAGGGGGTTACTCGGTCTGCTGAAGGCCCACGGTCAAGGCACATGTGAGAAAGCAATCAATGAACAACTAAGAAGTCGCAACGCGCAACGAGAAACTGATGATTGATGCTTCTCATCTCTCTCCGTTCCTGTCTGTCTGTCCCTGTCTATATCTGCCTCTGTAAAAAAAAAAAAAAAAAAAAAAAAAAAAAAAAAAAAAAAAAAATGGGCGAAAGAAATGAATAGACACTTCTCTAAAGAGGGCATACAGATGGTGAATAGTCATATGAAAAAATGGTCAACATCACTAATCATTAGAGAAATGCAAATTAAAACCACAATGAGATATCACCTCACACCAGTCAGAATGGTGCTCATCAACAAAACAACACAGAAGAAGTGCTGGGGAGGATGTGGAGAAAAGGAAACCCTCCTGCACTGCTAGTGGGAATGCAGACTGGTGCAGCCACTGTGGAAAACAGTATGGAGATTCCTCCAAAAATTGAAAATCGAACTGCCTTTTGACCCAGCTATTCCACCGTTAGGAATATGCCCCAGTACACCATAGCAGTGTTCCAAAAGGAGAAATGCACCCCCATGTTTATGGCAGCATTGTTCACAATAGTGAAGATCTGGAAACAGCCCAAGTGTCCATCAATGGACGAGTGAATTAAAAAGCTTTGGTACATATATACTATGGAATACTCCTCAGCCGTAAGAAATGATGACATAGGATCATTTACAACAACATGGATGGACCTTGATAACATTATACTTAGTGAAATAAGTAAATCAGAAAAAACTAAGAATATGATTCCATACATAGGTGGGACATAAAAATGAGACTCAGAGACATGGACAAGAGTGTGGTGGTTGGGGGGGGAAGGTGAAGGGGGAGGGGATGGGCACCAAGAAAACCAGATATAAGGTAACAGAATACAATTTGACTTTGGGTGATGGGTTGCAACATAATCAAATGTCAACATAACCCGGAGATATTTTCTCTGAACATATGTTCTTTGATTTATCAAGGTCAACTCATTAAAATTAATAATAATAAAAAATAAAAAAAGAAATTAAAATTGCATAAAAAGTAGAGCATGTACCAATATACGAATTTCAGATTTGGAATCAGCAATGCAGAGATATATAGAAACTGTTCTAAAACCTCATGCATCAGAAATTTTTTTTAAAAATTGTTCCCCAGTGTTATATATGTTTTACTTACATCTGTGCTGAGAATTCCAGATCTCAGTAACACTGCGACTGTTAGAATTAAAGTTTTAAAATTATTACTCTGCTGCTTTATCATATATTAATTACACATACAAGTATATCATTATAAAATGTGAGCACTAAAGCAAAAACGATGGTCTTTATTACATACCGCTCGGAGATACACAGACAAAATCATTACACTTAAAAGTCACTTTTAGTATTCTCTCTTTATATTACCGACTATACGTTTAGGTTCATTTGTTTCTTGTTTTATTTTTAAATACTTATTTTTAAAAATGTATTTCTAAATGTAAATGTAAAATGGTTATAGATTTCTAAACTCACATCTACAAAATAAGGCATATTCAAAAATATCTAGGATCTGGGCTTCCCTCTCCAGACTATTTTTTTCTTCTTCTTAAAGAGAAACATCCTCTCCCTCCACCAACGTTTAACTTATTTTTTCATTGTGCACTTATTATTTTGTTAATATAAATATATATTTTTAAAAAGTACCTATTTTTCAATACTCTTTGTATCTAGGAAGATTCTTGCCTTTGTTCTGTGTTTGCCTACACATGCTCAATACTTTTTCCACAGCACCCTTAATCCTTCTTCTTTTTGTTTGTAATCTACTGGTTCCTTATAAGTAATAATTAAAAGCAATAATAAAATGTGTTACTAAATCCTGCTTTCTCTAGTTCTCTCTCTTTCCCAGCATCTTATCTAAAGCAATTGAGTTTAATGCACAGTTAATATCATATATACAAGGTCATAAACAAGACATTCTATCCCATATTCTCTTTAGAGTTTGATAATGCTATTCACATTGATTTAACTTCCATTTTAAATCAACCCCATCCCTAAATATTCTCTAATTTCTTTCCTTCACTTCCTAGAAATTATGTCTTGAATATTTAAAAACATTATCTCCTGAATATAACATATGTTCAACTTTGAATCATATTTATTTATTTATTTTTTAAAATTTTTTCTTTATTTTTTATTTATTCATTTTAGACAGGAGAGGGAGAGACAGAGAGAGAGAGGAGAGACAGAGAGAGAGAAGGGGGGAGGAGCTGAAAGCATCAACTCCCATATGTGCCTTGACCAGGCAAGCCCAGGGTTTCGAACCGGCAACCTCAGCATTTCCAGGTCGACTCTTTATCCACTGTGCCACCACAGGTCAGGCTGAATCATATTTATTAAATACATTATCTAACTTTAGTTTCATACTTTAATGAAATTATTAAATACATTTGTTAAAATTAAAATTGCACCCCCATCCTATTTTCCAACTTCCAAAAGATTTTGAAATTAGTTGTAGAAAGTAGGAAATGATTCTTTCTATCAAAATGTCAATGAAAAAAAGCTCAAATCGGGTCAAAATAAGACTTACGGCATATGGCACCTGATAAGTTGTCTAGCCTTATAAAAAGCATATATGCTAGGAACTTGAAGATCTGATAGATTTATTACTCCTAAAACGTCCTCCAGTTTCCAGACATACCTTTTAAACCTTTTTCTAGAGAATCCTGGATAAATTTTCTACTTGATATGATTTATAATTGCATACATGTTAACAGAAATTTCTACAAAATTTTCATATATTTTTTTTTAATTTTTTTTTCTTTTTTCTTTTATTTATTCATTTTAGAGAGGAGAGAGAGAGATTGAGGAGAGAGAGACAGGGGGGAGGAGCTGGAAGCATCAACTCCCATATGTGCCTGACCAGGCAAGCCCAGGGTTTCGAATCGGCGACCTCAGAAAATTTTCATATATTAAGAGTATTTTATGCTCTGGCCAGTTTGCTCAGTGGTAGAGCGTTGGCCCAGTATGTGGATGTCCCTGGTTCGATTCCTGGTCAGGGCACACAGAAGAAGCAACCATCTGCTTCTCCACCCTTCCTCCTCTCCCTTCTCTTTATTTTTCTCTTCCGTTCTGTAGCCAAGGCTCCACTGGAGCAAGTTGGCCCAGGTGCTGAGGATGGCACCTTGCCTCACCTCAGGCACTATAAAGGCTCCAGTTGCAATGGAGCAACGGCCCCAGATGGGTAGAGCATCACTCCCTAATAGGTTTGCCAGCTGGATCCCGGTAGGGCATATGTGGGAGTCTCTCTCTGCCTCCCCACTTCTCACTTAAGGAAAAAAAAAAGTATTTTAGTTACATGACCTTTAACTTTATATTTGTTTAAATATCTATCTAGATATATTTTATTTTAATACATTATCCCAGAAAAATTAATTTAACAAATATTTATTGAACTCTTCTAGATAATGTAAACATTAACTTAAACTAATCCAGAAGATCAAAGCAAGAGCAACAGAAACTGAAAATACTCTTTGTTTGAAACAAAATACATGTTACCTCGTAATGGACTGCTATTACTTTATATGCTGCACAAAATGGAGTTTCAATAACATAAGCCACATTCTTTCTATTTTGATAAAAGTAAGAACCATGTAATTGTGGTTAAAATTGATAAAATAGATGCAAGATGGATCAAATGGAAGTAATTTACCTGTTGGCAACTTGGACCCATAAGTCCCCCCTTTCATTAAGTATATCATGTTATCTCTGTTGTTAGTCATGAGTATGGCTGCAACTTGGAACTTCATTTTTTGTAAACTTTTTTTATACCATATACTTTGTTTTGTCAGTAATGTGAGAACAGGGATTTATAAATCATACTTATTGTGTACCTTTTATTTGCCATTCACTGGTATAGGAGTTAGTGTTAACAGTAACTCAGGTACAACTCAAGCCTTCTGATACTTTACCTCTTAGAAGACACATGCAACAGGCACTTCTAATGCAGAGAGGAATCTAACAAGTGGACCTTCCTTATTGAAAATCTTAATATGAAGCAATCAAAGGAATGTGGAGCAAGATTCCAGGTACCTGGCTGGACTTAAGTAGCCCTACAATATAATTAGATTTTATGGCACGGGATCTGCTCTTAAATCCCAAAATCTAATGTCACCTTTACTTGGCAATTGTGCATCTGAGAGTGTAATATTGTGTTGGCCAGGAGAAAAATAAAAACTTATTCCACCTTGAACTTTATTGTATTTTTGCCAACAATTTAAAGAGATCATAAAGCCACTGATCTAAAAATCATAATGCAAATATTACTCTGGCAATCACAAACTCATACATTAGATTTCATGAGGTTTAGATTTTGTGTAAATGTATATTTAATATTCTTTATATTTGCAACGAATTGTGAAGTAGATTTGTTCTAAACATGCAATGTTTGGATAGATGAAAATCATATAATTGTTAAATAAGATATATATGTGTATATCTTGAAGATCTGATAGATTTATATCTCCAATATACTATTGAAGAAACATATTAACAATTTTAGTAAGTTACAAATACAATTTTGAACTTTGATTTTCCACCTTTACAAGAAATTGACTAGATATCATTTCATGACTTTAATGAAGAGTTTCAACATCCACACCTATGCTTACATGAAATCATTTTTATGGTGAGTTAAATCTATAAAAGTATACCATAGAAATATCAATTCTTTTTTCTGGAGGATGCAATAAGAGTGTAAAGAAGTTATATATTTTGAAAAATAATTAAAGAAATTAAGAAGAAAATGAAGTGACATAAAGTTATGCTAGGATGACTTTAAAAATTATAATTAGTTTGTTTATATTTTTATATCATAACAAAGCATTTATCTATGCCCCCTGTGAGCTTCAGTGTTATCTAGAACATTGACTATATATAGGTTAGAAAATCTGTCTTTTTTGCATGGACATAAAGATTGATGAAGTCTTAGAGGGGATCCTACATTTAGGTCAATCAACATTTATGATGTTTTACAGGTTCTTTTCCACTTGATATATATTGCACAATTAAATGTATAATTTTTTTGTGCATATGGTTTTTATCAGAGTATATAATGACAATGAGAGAAAAAGTAAATTTGGAGGGTGAATTCAGTATCATTAATTTAATGGTGCAGTAGGAATACAGTAGGATCTAACACTGAGCTGGCCCATGATTACACTTCATCTTCTTTATAACATAATCATCAGCATATACATTTGAAACACAGACATCAATGTTCTGAGATTTTAGAGAAGCTGTAGCTTTACTTCAGGATACAAGGTGGTGCTGTTTCATTTTACAAACAAAAACTTGCAGTTACCAAAAGCTAGCAAAGCTAGGATGAGGACATATCTTATAAAGACAGCAAGAACACAGACACAGTCAATTCTATACCTTGACATTCCAGTGATGATTTTGTTTAATGGAAAATAGATAGGTTACATCTATATACACCCCACAATGTAAATACAGAGGCAATAACAGTATGTAACCAAGGATGAAATGTTCATATGTTAGTAGTTTACTGAGTCCTGTAGCCTGCAATATTTAAAGTGGCTCTGAAGACTTTGACCTTAAGGGTATAGAAATATGTGCTTTATGAAAAGTGAGTGAAGTTAAGGTATATTTCCAGTTCTTATTGGCTTTCTGTACTGACAACAAACTATTTTTTCTGTTTTAGTAAATAAAAATCATAAGTCCATCTTTTAATTCCCAATCTATTGACTGATAATATTAACCAAGACATAAAGCTCCACTGCCTTATATCTATTCACATGCTAATCACCATCATCAACTTAACTGTATTAATTGATATGCTACAAAAAGTGAGTCTTTGTTTCATATCAATCTTTCTCTGTATTTATTATTACTTTGCATAGAGAATATAAATGAGAACTCATGGTCTTATTCCAGTATCAGATTTTTTGTGTGATATCAGTCAAATTAAGTAACATTTCTGTGCCTGATTTTTAATTCAATTTTAAAATATGCTCAACAGTAACATTTTCATAGAAGTTTTTGAGGTGTTTGTAATGTTTGTAAAACAAATTGTTGTGTTTTCTTTTAAGTCACAGACATGTTTGTTTACTGAAAATTGGTAATGCCGAGAAATTTAGTTGTTTTGTGTAAGTTAATATCCTGGGAGATTTTTGCAAACATGATTGACAGCTCTAACAATTTTATCTAGTGTTTCTTTATACCTTAATCTATTTATCTTACTAGATGTCTTAGCTACTAAAAATAAAACTAACTCAAAATCTCTGCTGAGTACTTATAAACGGTTTACTTATTTTTTCACTGTCTTTTTACCATGACATATCAGTTATTTAAATGTTAGTATTAATGGAAATTTACTTTTCTTTTTATACTTTTGCATTTTTTTTACTAAAAGCTGCCTTGTATTTTTAAATAATAGGGAGTAAAGAACAGTACTATTTACTTATTTTGGCATAAATAGACTTATTTAAATAATGCTTTATGCTCAGTTTTAGTGACAGAATAAATAGTAGACTTATTTATTGATAATATTATATTACATGGTGTTATTTATTCTGTGGAGTACAGAAATGTCATTAACATAACCTTGAATAGAAGTTTATGCCAGCAGAATTTAAGTCAATGAGGACATAGAAAGCAAGGTAGTTCATTTAATAACAACAACAAAACAATAATAATGTTGAATATATACTAACTAACTAGGCTTAACGTGCTGACAGGAGATGTCATGACCTCTGATAGATCCTTAAAACTTAAGTCTACACACTATAGCAGACATATTTGAGATTTCTTCCTTTAAAAAGCATCTCATATTTCTGTGGCATGATATAAATTACGTCTTTGAATTATAAAGAAGCCAGATTTGACAAATAACTGTGCAACTATGTGTGGTCTTGGACAAATGAGCCTCTTTTTTGAGTCAGTTTCCTGTGTCTATAAACTGGGATACTACTTATTTACCTTAGAGCTAGATTAATGATCATATAAGATGATTCACATATATCAATAGTACCTAGCAATAGTAAATAGTCAATAAGAATTAACTAATTATTATAGTATCTGCTTTCTAGTACACACAATTTTTTTAAGTCTCTGAAAATATCCTCAAAATAATTATTAAATATTACTGCTTTGTTTCTGTAATAGTTAAAAATTAGTTCATTGTTTCCAAAGAGAACAGTATGGAAAAAAGATGCAGGGCTGCAGAGTAAATTTTTTAATGAAGAAATCTGACAAAAACTACATTAGTCAAGTGATCAAGGTTTACATCAACAGTGATGTCACTCTGATAGTATGAATTCTTAATGTGATATGATGCAATGCTATCTTTCCTTTGTGGTCCTCCTCAAAAAAACACATAACCCCTGGCTCATCAGAAGATAAACAACAGATAAATGCTGAGAGATAGTTTATAAATTTCTGATGAGTATGCCTCTAAATGATCATCAAAAACAAGGAAAGCCTGAGAAAATGTCACAGCCAAGAAGAAACTTAAGGAGTCATATGACTAATTACATAGATGTAAAAATATATGAATCTTAGTCACATTCTAATAAATTCTCTAACTTGAGAGACAGCACTTGGCCATTATCACCACAACACTCAGAAAACAGTCACCATTAACATTAGGTGATGACATTCTTTATAGCTCTCCACCCTAAGAATATGGATGAAATAATGGATAGATTAAAGATACATTCTGCTTTTAAATTAAAGTGAGAAGATAATACATACACTCTATTAGTAAAAATTCAATTCTATTTGAATTAAACACAAGAAAATGAAACAGGAAAACCCAAAGGATCTGATGAGCTTTAGATAAATGTTTCTTCATCGTAGGACATGGTATTTGCAAACATTGAGGCTAAAGCAAAGGATTTATGAAACCCATTATGAGGTTGAATCATTTTGTTTTTCTAAAATCTACATGTTTCAGTTTTTTGCAGTATCGATTTACTCTGGCTATAAATGATGAGGTAATTAGCTGCAGGATAGAGCTTATTAATAGGCCTATAAACATGACTGCCTGAGCCAGCTGGGTAACTGATCCTCGTTCTGGTTACACAGCTCTGAGTCAAGGATTGTATTTACATCAGGCTATGTAAGCCTGGAGAAAGTGATAAATGATATTTGGGCTCATGCTGGCTATTTGGGACCTCACCTTATTATTGTATTTTATATTATGTAAACTCAAAGATGGATGGGGAGTACTTGGCCCAAAGGAGATGGTCCCTGGCACATATCGACTAGCTTGCATTAACACTGCGTCAGGCTTAGTTATCCAAGACTACGTTCATAAGGCAGGGCTAAGAGGGGAACAGAACACCTCTGAAGTCACTCACAATCAGAAATCATTATTGGTAACTGCTTGTGAAGGTTTGAGGGTACATATTGTTGTCTTACAGTTGGCTCTAGATTGATTTCTCCTTTGTGTTTTCCAATTTTACTGAGTTTCTTCAGTATCCTTTATTTTTATTTTATTTTGGTTTCTCACAATGCTCTCCTGGTGGAGTTTTATTTTTTATTTCTTTGATCTATGCAAGAAAGATGAGTCTTCCCATATTCACCTGATGCCTTGTCTTTGAGAAACAGACAAAAAGAAGTTCATTCAGAGTCGACTTCAAACAATACAACCTATTCACAGTTTTTATCTCTTTTTTCTTTTTATCAGAGAGGGGAGGTAAACTGCCTTTCTTTTTTATATCTGAGATTACTGATAGGGATGATATTTAATTAGAATGTTTACTTTCCCATTTAGAGCAAGCAAGATTTTTTCTCTAGTAGAAATATGACAAAGTAGCAAGTTGTGGCAGCCTCCAAGATGTCTAATGAGTGGCACCTTCTGGTATTCTTAATCTTGTATAATTACTTCTCAACATCTCACTTTCACAGATAGGTTGAGGGCCTCCTCCATGGCAGACTGCTTTGTCCTTTGGCAACGTTTACTCTTAGTAAAGTTGTCTTCTTTACTGAAATCTGCCTACCCGTAGCTTTCACCATCTGGTCCTAGTTTTAAGTATTATATCACCCATTCGTTCTTTCTACAAATATTTGTTGATTACTCGGTGTGCTAACACTTAGCAGTGTTTTAGGCATAAATGTACACAAACATGAACTAAACACACAGAATCCCTGGTCACATGAAGGTTATGAATACTAGGAGGGGAGACAAATAAGTAAACAACATATATACGCTAATTTCAGTAAGTGATGAGCACATTTAGGAAGCACATCTAAGATTATGGGATATAAATTGACTAGCAGAAGGGACTATTTTGGAAAGATTAAACAGGGTAAGTCAGCCCCTTTTAAAGATGAGGCACTTAAGGGACAGAGAGGAGAGGCGATTCTCTCACACTGAGAACATGGCTAAGTGACCAGTTCTATAGCCTCCCCTCTTCATCATTCTTTTATATAAGTAAACCCTGTGTGACTTATCTAGTGGTTTGTGTGACTTGCATTTCCATCATTTGTTCCTATGTTTGACACAGAATAATAGAGTAGAAATATATTATAATTTCCACACTTTATTCTTTCTCATAGATTATACAAATTATATTATTATATTTTGTTATGGTTGAAGGAATTTTTTTTTGGTAAACATAATAGTTCCTTTTGATTCCTCTTGTCAGCATCTTCATTTCTGACTTTATATTTTGGTTCATTGTTGATTGACTGGATCTGACATTCAGGAATTTATTTTTCACAAAGGTACTGCATTATCAGAGTAATTTTATATTTGATAAAATCTCCTTGCTTGTGCAATAAAGTAATATCTGGTCAGTTTTTGGGGAGTCTTGGGCCCCTTTTAATTTTTTTCTGAGAACTTTGTACAAATGGATTTATTATCTACTAATATTGAACATTATGAAGGGCAGTTTGAAATAATCCTCTGTATTTTTTCTTGTAAGTGTCTTTATGTATCTGCCAGATGACTAAAACTTCTTTCTTTATCCTGGACAATAAATAATATAATCTGGGTGTGAGTCATTGTTAGTTGCTCTATATCAAGCATTTCCTGGAAAATGGCATACCACTCAGTCTAGAGATGCCTTCTTCTTTTAGTATAGATATCTTTTTCTTATACTGTGTTATTGACTAATTTCTCATTGTATTTATTGAGTTCTCTACTTCAGAAACATAAACGATCCTGATGTTTGATTATCTGATTTATACAACTAATATCTGCTTTCACTGTGATTATTTTGAGACTTATGTCTGCATCAGAATTTCCATTTTATTTTTTTCTATCCAGTTCCTCTGTTTCTTCACATTTTAATCTTCATTTCCTTTCTTAGTCTCTTAGCTCTGTAGTTGTTCTTTTTTAATTCATTGTCTTTTTACAAATCTCTAAAATTTTTCTTTAAAACAAAAAACAGATTTCACACTCTTTCTTAGTTGTTCTAATACAGCAATCTCTACACCAAGTACAACTTATCCATTTGAGGTGGTTGGAGTATTTAGATTCAGTAACAGAGAAGACACAGCCCTCTTGTTATGACTGGACAACCCAGAGAGAAGTTTACTTTTCACTTCACATAGCAGCTCAGGGTGTATGTCTTAGATGGGAGGTTTGCACTCCATATCGGTACTCAAGGATTTGAGCAAATTATGACTCTGGATCTTCATCACATAGAGTTCATGTTCATTCTAGCCATTGCCCCCCTTATGAGAAAGGCAAAAACAATAACCAGTTTCCATTGAGTTTTACACATCTTATATTTCTCAGCTTGCATTTTTTTAGACCAAATAGTTATTATTTATTTTTTGTTCTGCAGTATATTTGTATATTTCTTATCATTTCATTTTCTTTGGGTGGTACTTAGAGAGTTCTGCCAGATTTTCTGTTTGGGCTGATATATTTTGTTTAGGTTCTCTTTGACTTTCTTCTGAGATCCATTCTATTTTTCCTCTGAAGTAACTTTTGTGGACCATGCATTTTATGTTCTAACTACATTTTTTAGTTACTGTGTCTTTAAGCAGGGGACTCTGGGAAAAAGCTAGAGGCAATACCATGATGCTCTAATTTTACTTATTTGCTCTTTTTTCATCATCATTGGAGGTTTATGAAATTAGCTTGTTCCCTTTCCCTTTTTTTAACTGCAAATATATTTAAACTTTTTAAATTATACCGTGTGTACATTTCACTGATGAAAAACAGTACTTATTAGGCTTTTCTAAACTACCATGATCTTTACTAGAAGTATTAGTGTAATTAATTTTCCTGTATTTTTATTATTTTTTGTACAGGCTATGAGACTTGAGACTGTTAACTTGTTTGCTATTGTGGTGATAAACAATATTTAGAATAGCATCTGAATAGTAAACTGTCAAATCATTGCTGTGGGTCTCAATCAATGAGCAATATACAAATGGTGATAAATTTGCAGATACAAGTCCCTATTTGACATGTTCATTAAGAAAGTTAAATGACCATGCAATAAGTATGTTTGAGGTCTCTCTTCCAAAAGATAGTGTAGGGAAATTCTCTACCAATCAGCTGGCCTTCCAGTAGAAATTAACACCCTTCAAATGAATTTCATTTCCCACATTTGGAAAAACAGCTGGAAATAATTTCTAGCTTCTGTGACAATTATTTTGTTAGAAATGCAGATAAAGACTTAAAGGAAAATCTAGTATATTCAGTTTATGACTTTGTGTTTTCAAACTGGTAAAAATAAAGAAAGTCTGCTATTATTATAGTAAATGAATGAACTGTTACTAATTCTCAATACAATGTTTCATCAAATGGAAAAAAAAACTTAACTAGTTTGCTTTATAATTTTGATACTATTTGTTTCTAAGTAAAATTTAGCTTTAAATATAAAAATACTAATACATTTTTAAAATATTATCAATACTATTATAAACATAATCATCAACATAAAAGACAACTTGTAAAAATAGTTTCCTTTGGACTGACAGAAAACATAGATTCTTTAGTTACTTTAAAAAGTGAAGTCTCTGAGAAAGAACCAATAATAAAACTTCAGGTTCAGTTACACAGAGAGCAGCAATTCTGTCTGGAATACCCAGCCTGAACTTGGGTTTATGATCGTCATGTGCAATGTATTCCTTATATTCCATTTTATTACTTTGCTCCAGTTTCATTTTTATAGACTGTCATATACTATATATGAACTCATTTTTTATGCTAAACCTTTTGGCAAACTCACCTCAGTATTCAAGGAATTGCCTGTTTATTTGAGAATTTGGCTTAATATAACAAAGGGGCAAATGGTATAGAGATGGCGAAAATCTGTTTTCTAGATTAACAGCCAATAAGCAGAAAATAGACTTGTACACAAGTTAGGCTGAGTAGCTAAATTTAGTTATGTTTATTTATAAACTATGTAAATCTTTCATTTGCATTGGACCACAGGTTTTGTTGAGCTTTCAAGTGTGAGACGAGCATGCTGTGCTTGCCCAATGCTGGGAGGGCTGGAACACAGGAAGGCATCCTCCTTTAGAATCCTTTACAGGGACATTACCCAAGATGGGTCACGCATCTTTGATCATTGTGCTCCCTTTTAGAATTTCAATTTTTCAAAGGACATTATTTAAGTTCTAATGGTTTGCTAAATTGGGTTAAACTGTTTCTGAATTCTCTAGAGTAATAATCATATATGAGGGTGCTTAAGTGATAGCCACATTTGCATCACCTGAAAGCTAATTTTCATAATGCCATATGTACATGGTAAAAATATCACTTAATATATGTAAAACTCTATTTATGGTGCCCCTGAAAATATGTTCCTCCCACAGTCTTCTCCATCTCACTGATGGCAATAGTTCTTTCTCTTCAATATTATATTTACTTTGACCAAAATTCTGTTGGCTCTATTTTCAAAATATATTCAGAATGTGAACATTTATCATGACCCCAATAGCACCAGCCTGGGTTGGGTCACCTTGAGCTCTCGCCTGGATTATTACATAGCCTCCCATCTGCTATCCCTGCTCCCACGCTGGCCCTCAGGGTATATCTGAACACAGTACTCTGTTACATTCTAACATGTAAGTTGCATTGTGTCACTTAGAAGGCCCTCTCACAAAGTAAATGAGTACTAGCTACTTTTCACTGTATAGTATGATCATTAAAGGTTTTGTTCCAGTAAGGAAAAAGTTTACATATACTATATCTAATTAATATACATATTACCATACAAGGCACACATTCTGCTTAAAAGCACTAGCTGAAGAGGTAGACCAGTCTGAATTTAAATTCAATATTTACTGCAACTATCATATACTTAAAAAATTTCATTAATATCTCCAAATATCGATATTCTGATAAATTAAATGTGATCAAAATGATGTCATATTATTTTATTTTACTGTTATAATTTGTAAGATTGATATATTAGAGTCTAAACTGGGAAAAAGGTACCACTTACAATATTTATAACAGGGGTTTTAATTCTTGGAATTAATTAAAAAGGGAATGTGGAGTTTGGGAATCTATAAAGGGGATAATGAAATCACCCAGAGATTAGCAATAGCACGAAGCTACTGTCACCCTTAGATCAAGATCATAGGACAGATAGTGCTACTAAGAGATCAGAAGTCAGCCTTTCAAAACTAGAATCACAATAGGCCAGTAAGATGCAAGCTTGAAACACAGAGAAGTCACAATTAAATGAACTTCCCTGCAAAAATGAAGTTTAGAATAACGGTTTTCCCCTCCCCACTGACCTCCAAAATCCCCTGTCTCCACTACTAAAACTGGCAGAAGCCAACTCACAGGTGGATCCTGGAAAATTCACCCAAAGAGGTGAATGCTTCTCATGAAGAATGGAAGAGGGGAAGAGAGAACAGATTGGGAGCAATGGGCCCAGAACTAGCACAATCTGTCACCAAAGTTCTAAAAATCGGCTGTGTTGTCTAGAGGATACTAAAGTATCCATGCAAAGAAGCAATTTTAACTTGTATGGCATAATAAATATATTATCTGGGAGGATGGAGGAAAGGAAGGAAAGCTTCTTTACGAGCTGGGGTTAATAGATGTCAGAATTAACATTGACTTAAATGCAAAGGCAAATATTTCTAGTGGATCACAGATACTGGTCCATACTTTTAATACTTATGTACCATATATATAATAAGCCTTCTTAATGAGAATAACTAGTACGTATAACTGTCAACCAAGGGAGGATATCTAAAATCAAATTTTGAAAAGATAATTGTGCAGTATTATTTGAGATACTTTATTAATCTATAAATGTGAAGAAGCTATTGAGACATCTAAGTTATATAAAAGAAACAAAAAAAATAAAACAGTCTAAGTCCAGATGCAGGAATAAAGAGCAGAGCTGCTCACTGATGTGGACACACAGTCACCATTTATTATAATGGCTTTCATTCATGATCAATGGGAAAAATAAATCCCACAGGATCTTGAATTCATACTTATTATTTTGACTAATATATACTTTCAGTGTTAATGAAAATAAGTTTATAATGTAAAAGCATATCTTAGAAATGTATTTGTTATTAATTATGGATCTCCTTGCATCATGGTAATGTTGCATTTCCATTAAATAAGTTGAATATTCAAATACTTCATTTGAGATGCTTAAAATGTGGATGTAAGCTCAGACTTGCAATATTACAATCACTTAGTTTTGTAGGTAACTTGAGTTTTGTCAGCATTCCTTCTTACTGTGCTAACATAAAACTCAAAAGTAACGCACATATCCCTGAATTTTCTGAGGGAAAAAATTCCTATAGCATAGAAACTTTGTGTCAGAAAAATTAAGAACTAAATATTTGTATGTCTACAAGAAATTTTTTTGGTTTGATGCATTTTTTGCCTATAATAAGACAAAATCAGGCAGATATTAAATGTATTTGATTGTCTACTGAGGTAACTCAGTAGACATAGCCTGCTATTGTAATTATCAGCATCGGTTTAAAGTTTACAGAAGAAAAAACATGAAGCTAATGTTGTCATTAGAAAGGTGAAGAATAAAAAAGGAAATGAATATTAAATTAATGCAGAGTCAAAGCTTTGGCAGTAAGATTGGGTTCTTTATTACTAAAGAAGCTTTTTGAAAAGTAAGGTTATACAAACATATGAATCCTGGTCAAGTTCACAAATATAATTGGCATTAATATAATCAAGTCTCTAATCTTCATATTTTCCTTTTGAATATGATTTTGTATCGTATTTCAATTACTGTCTAGAGATTTCAGTTTATTGTTATCCTGTATTGTTTAATAGTAGAAAACTACTTCTTATAGGCTTAACAGTAATATAATTTTATATTTTAATTTATCTGGATTCCATTTATTTAATTATTAAGCTGGTGACTTTATCAGTAACTCATTAAAATAGTCCATAATTTTTTAGGAAAAAAAATTTATAATTTTAACAGGAAAATGCAAGAGCAATTAAATTGTTTTATGTTGAAAAGGTAGATAGAATATTGTAATTTAAAGCAGTAAATGAGCCCTAGCAGACTGATGACAACTAGAGAGTGGGTAGTGTAATCATACGGTTCAAGAGAATGACCTGAACACCATAAAGCCTCAATCTCCTTGGTCTTTGACTTGTTTACATTGCTGTTATTTCAAATTATTCTTCAGATTTTGCTGTTAAAAATAGGTTGACTCTTTTTGGGGGGGTATTAAATGGCTAAATTTCTTAGCTTTATCCCTTACCTTTCAGAGGTAATTGGGGAGGAAATTGATAAAACTTACTTTATATAAGTACTTAAAACAATTGTTTTTAACTTTCAAGTACTGAATATTTTATGAAGAAAAAAAAGAACAATATAAGAGGCATCCCTTTGTCTCTTTGTAACTAGTTAGGGCCTGAATTCCAAGAATAAACATCTCTCTGACTTTCAGTGTCTGCCAATTTTCTAGCATCTTCCTTAGAATTGGGGTTCTCCTCTGATAAAGGGTAGCAATGCATCAGTTAATTATAGCTACATTTTATGTTTCTCAAGAACTTTCACTGAAAAATTCATATCAATATTAGAAATATACATAAAGAGCTTGACAAAAAAGCCTGCTATTTTGAATAGTAATTTTCAAAGTGCTTTTTTTGTACGTGATTCCATTTGTTACTCAAACTTATAGAACTTCTCATGAATATAGATTAGAAAAGATATTCTTTACGGAGAAAGAGATTGAAAACTCAGAGGCAAACAGTTTTCCAAAATAAATGGAGTTCTCTTAGAAATGAGTTTTGATTTTGGATTGAAGACACTGCACCCAGCACTTTACTAGGCAATAGTTACCAGAAATTCCAGTGAAATGACACTGCTTGCCAATAATGGGAATTCCCATGGCATAGAATATTTTTATAACCCATAGAAACATTAACTTTCCCCTAGAATTTCACTACTGGAAATATCTCTTCTTTTCTGTTTGAATTCTTTTATCAGGGAGATTTTTGTCCTTTTTTTCTAGGAATTAAAAATTATTCATACACATATTTTCTCTAGACAATGAAGAGAGAAAACAGAACCGATGATACACCTTTTCATCCACCACAATGTCTAATGAAGTGTTTTTCATTTGGTATCACTTAGTAATTTTTTAATGTAAATGTCAGTATGATTTTGAAAATTTGTAAGAAAGAAAACTAACGAGAGATTAGTTTTTTAATCTCTCAATTTAAAGCATTATCATAAAGTTAATAATAAATTCTTTACTAATTTCTCTTATAAACTATGCAAATAATTAAGTATCCAAACTGAAGGAAGCATTTTGGACTATAAGTTAACCAGTTATAATAAAAACCAATAAAAGCATCATTATGTAAGGACTATTTAAGTCCTTATTAAAGGCTAGATTGAAATCTCACATTTAACACCCATTATGCAATGGGTGATGTGGGTGGGATATTTTGTGAAGTCCAGCAGCTTTATTTAACTGTGAAATCTACAAAGAATAGAAATATTCATGTTATGTGCTTATTTCATTAAAAATTTGGAATGAGTAGAAAATGGCTCTACATTACACGCCGAGCATGCTTAGAGCAAAACAACATGCTAGAACCAGTATGAAACCTTCCTAATTTAGGTATTCTTGGTAATGAGAATTTGGAGTAAAGTAGTATATTGTTAGGTTTACTTATGTTTTTGGAGTTATTTTTTTTTAATTCAGTACCTTTCAAGTAGAAATACTAACTTTCTTGGCTCAAAACAACAAACAGGCAATCTTCTATCCTTGCGGATATTCCTGTCTATAGCAAGAAGATAAAGGGGCTGATACTACTGCTTCTGCCAGAGTCATACATATTCCTAAGATTTCTTAATCATAACCTCATGGTTTATACAAATTACATATGTGAAAATGTTTCTGAATGTTTCACTTTAGCCCTGGATGACTGCATAATGACTGAGTTACTTACATAGTAATCTTGTCTCATTTAAATCAAGTAAATCAGAGAAATTATTAATGTCTTAAGCAAAGTCAACCATACTTCTAAAAATCTAAAACGATTTCAAGTTTAGCATATTAGCTATTACATAATATTAATTCAAATTTTCTTCTAGTTTTTTAAAATAGATTTCTTTATTCCAATGACAGTACTAGTATATCTGGAAAATATTTAATGAAATTTGAGAATTTAAAAATAGTGTAGTTAGAAAAACATATTGTATTTTGATAGAAACATTACAATACATTTTAGTTTGCGGATGTTAAACTTTACTATTCATTTGATGTCACAAACATCAGTACACTCAAGAACTTGTATTTGTTGTAATCAAAGAGATTACAATCCCTTTGTGCCTTTCTGAAAATATCCATGTCCGTTTTTCTGAAGTTCAGAGGTTTTTAATCTACTTCATTATTCATATGACGTTATTATAATAGTTCTTACATATTCAAAAAAAGGAATATTGATAACATTGAGAGGCTGGTCATAAGCAGATGTATTTTAGGTAACTTGATTCATATGTTGAGAACCCTTAGAGAAGGCCAACATGTGATTCGTATCTAAAGTTTTTTCTAAATATCTGGTAGAAATTGCCATAAAGATTCCCATTTATTTTAAACAAGTGTTTACTATTTTAAACATTGTAGTAGACATACTATTAAAAAAGCATGGTAGAACAAAAGCTTTTAAAAACCTGTTAGTGTTTTGTACCTATTTGGCTTTAACTCAAGATTGTCTTTTTAGTGGTTTAGTATCTATTCATGTCAGTTATTTCAAAAGATGTTCAATCTGTAGTTTTTATAATTTATACATAATTTAAGTTAAATCATTTGAATTAATTTTTAGTCACTACCACTGAACTAAAATAGTACACATTGCCTTAAATATGTATTAGTAATACAGTCATTTTCATCCATATATAATTAGGATTTTAAGTGTCTAATATTGCTCCTTCATATGTTGTTTAATGTATTAATATGTAAGTGATGAGTATGAAAAACAAAATTTTAAATAAGCCTATGAAAAATTATATGCTTATACTTTTTAACTTTCTTTGGAAGTTTGTTAATATAAAAATCATAGTGCAGAGATCATTTTACCATATCAGCCTGCTAAATAAATAACTAGTCTCTGTTGGAATGCCACCAAATGACAAAGCACTAACTACCTCATAAGACATTCTACTCTATTATTGTATAATGCTAATATTAGAGAGATAATCTTTATTTTAAATTGAAATTACAAAGACATTTTTATGCAGAGGTTACTTGGCTATAAAAATTATAGTTGCATTACTTCTTAATATTATTACTCTTAAGTGCCAGGCACCAGGTCAAACAATTACGAAACACGCAAGGCAAGGGGTATGGGCCTTTGACAATTCCCTGATTTCTTTACTGCAGGACCTAATGTTCTAATGTGCAAGTGAAATCTCCCAAAGAAGAAAATGACATGCAACATTTATTAGGTTTGTCTGGCCAAAAGTCACTGCTAATAGATCTTCTTCTATAAAATAGCCGACTAGGAAATACCAGAGAATAGGGCTGCTCAGTTCCTGGAGCTCCTTGTTCCCCCAAGATTGGAGATGCATTAGGGCCAGTGCAGGTATGTCTGGGGCGGGTGGCTGTGCATGCTCTCAGCCAGTGTCAATCTCAGCTGGCTGGCATTGCCACACCTTACTGGTTCTTCAATATTTTCAACAGTTTGTATGAATATCCCAGTGTCTTAACCTAAATGTGCAAGATAGAAGTAAGAAAGAAGTAGAAAAGAGATACAGGTATTTGGAGGAACAAACAAAAAAATGAGACTATATGGGCTCTCTTCCACTCTTGCCACATTCAGAAACCCATTAACCATCTCTATTGAATGAAGTAAGTGCATACCCATTAGAAAAGATTTTACTGGTGGGGCTTGTTGAATTAAGACACAAATGTAGTAATGTATAATATGAGGACAACACTATGATTTTTTTTTTCACTTTCAGAAATGTATTTAGAAATTTCTAGAAAGAAAATATAAAGTGCCCTGGCCGGTTGGCTCAGTGGTAGAGCGTCGGTCTGGCGTGCAGGAGTCCCGGGTTTGATTCCCGGCCAGGGCACACAGCAGAGGCACCCATTTGCTTCTCCACCCCTCCCCCTCTCCTTCCTCTCTGTCTCTCTCTTCCCCTCCTGCAGCTGAGGCTCTATTGGAGCAAAGTTGGCCCGGGTGCTGAGGATGGCTCTGTGGCCTCTGCCTCAGGTGCTGGAATGGCTCTGGTTGCAACAGAGCGATGCCCCAGATGGACAAAGCATCGCCCCCTGGTGGGCATGTCGGGTGGATCCCGGTCGGGCACATGCGGGAGTCTGTCTGACTGCCTCCCCGTTTCCAACTTCAGAAAAATACAAAAAAAAAAAAAAAAGAAAGAAAGAAAATATAAAGTGAATTAAATAGGTTTTACTCAATATTCTAAGATCCTAATAATTATTTTAAGCATTTACCTGCTATGAACAATGCTTTCACAGATTTTATGATAAAATGCATATTTCATTTTTAAGTAGAAACTAAATACTATTGGAATTATTATTTATCAAAGTAGATAAGATGAACTGACCCTGAAATGGTTTATTTTGTGAATGTGCATTTGTAATCATTTGGTTTAAAAAGTTCATTCCAATAAGCAAAGTAGGGAATTAATGGCTCCCATTTGTAAATTGGTGACATAACTTATTGAAATGCTCAATTATCTTTGGTCCATGAATTGTTCAATTATGCAAGCACAAATATGTCCAAATAAATACTCATTAAGGTGAGCATTATGCCCAAAATAAAAATGTTCTGTATTTTTACTATGTCTGCTCATAGTAAACTCCAGAGAAATGGATGAAGAGCAGCAATAAAAACCCCAAAATTTAGCTATAATTTGAAAAATTAGGTGCCCATTAAAGAGCAATAAAATGGGTTTGTTTAGAAAAATGCATACAATTAGCTTGTTAGATACATTCCTTGATTAGGAAATAATAAATGAAACCTCATATTAACATTCACATCCTTTTTTTTTTTAATAGAAGAAATGGTCAAGGGTGAAAAAAATAAGAATATCACTCAAGTCGTAAGTTAGAATAATAAATAGCACACACACTTGCCCTATACGTTCTTCAAACTCCGTTAAAAAGAAGGAGAGTTCATGCATCTCATTCAAACTTCAAAGCTACTTTCTCCTTTTTATGTTTAGACCAAAGCTTTCAAGAATAGAGGCCAGGTTTCCTTTACAATATAAAATTCAGAGCACCGCTTTGAAATTTAATAGAGCAGTGTTTGCTAAAGTAAACATTTTAGTCACAGTGCCTGAGATGCCTCCGTGCATCCGCAGCCTATTCTGTAGGTATTAAAGTGCTTCAAGCTATAGGACTGTCTCTTCCTCAACAGCCATTCAAAGAAGAGATAGAGTTTACGGAGTGCAACTTCCCACTTCTGCAAACAAAATGCACCTTTAGCATTAAACCAATTTTGAGGCTTAGAAAAATTCTGATGGCACTTTAAAAGTTGTGCTTTAGAAAAATCAAACAGGAACACGAAAATGAGGATCCCAGATTCCTGCTTGCACTACCACTACCCTCATCCACAACTACACAGGCCTGAAGAAAAAGGCTTCCCTAAGGAAGACAGAGGCGTGAGTTAGACAAGCATTTATAGCGATCAACACGTGGTATGAGAAGCCTTTTGTGTTATAAAATGGGTTACTAACACTGTTCCGTGAAAGGCTCC
The DNA here is from genome assembly GCF_036850765.1 of Saccopteryx bilineata. Taxonomy (NCBI): domain Eukaryota; kingdom Metazoa; phylum Chordata; class Mammalia; order Chiroptera; family Emballonuridae; genus Saccopteryx; species Saccopteryx bilineata. The sequence goes on along the minus strand of NC_089490.1, from coordinate 68,923,246 downwards.
GTTTCTTTTATAGTGCATACCAAATTCAATTACGGAGAAAGAATGGTGGAAATTCTGTTCTTATTGAGAGTTAAACTAGCTTACTAAACCATGTAACTTTTTCCCAGTAAGCCTGGAATATAAACATGTATATGTATTAAAAGGACTTTTCTCCCTACATTGACTACTACAAGCTATCAAACATCTTTTTTATTCTTTCTGAATATTTATTTGTTTTAAAATTTTAACTATATTTCATTCAGAATATATTTAGATGGATCAAAAATTGAAAAAATAATGGTAGAAGACCTTGAAAATCCAGTGATCAATGAAAGGCATTATAAAAATGTTATTTTAACTTAAATTAGTTTATTTTGGGTGGCCTTTAATCATATATATATATATATATCCAAGTCAGCATGTTCATTTATAAAACCGTTAAGAGACTTTTCAAGCTATAATTAGAATGAATTTCTCTTATTATTTTCATCTTAGCAAGCCAAAATATATTTTAGAAAGTCCTATAAAAATGCAATATTTAGAAATACATGTATCGTCATAGTATAAAATCCACAATTTTATTAACAGTGAATAAATCGGAATAGGTAAATCTTCTTTAGATTTAAATTCATTTTAATAAGAGAATATAATTTTTATAATTTTCTTGTTAGCTGCATAATCCTAATTTCTCAACTACAAATATACATTGATCTTTAGACCTGTTAACTATTTTTAATCCATGATATTTTAAAATACAGTGTATTTAATAACTCATATGATCTTTACTTCAAATAAAATTAAAATAGAAAAAGAAAACAAAAAAGAAGGCATATTTCTCAACATGCAAGAGACAAATTCAAATGGATTCTACTGTTTGTTGTGTGATCAGTTAAATATGTTTTCCCCTAGCACAATAATCATAGCATTGCAGTTTTCTGGCAACAAATGGCTTCTGGGGGTCACCAAATGTCTCTGATTTGTTACAGTGTTAATCTTCCACAAAAGCTGTTTACTGCTTCATATACACTGAATGCCAGGAACATTATCCTTTAAATCATGCTAATTAATAGATGTATAAATGTTGAAAAGCCAAGTCTTTAAAGTGGAGTCATGAGTGAATACAGCAGACATTCCACACAGAACTAAAACAGAGTTCTTATGGATCATAAATGCTGATTTTTGTAATTATACATAGCTATTGTCATGCTGTGTATCTAACCAGATTGAAGTGCACTTCAGAAATATGTTTTAAAACCATCTGAAACTGAAAATGTACTAGCGGTGCTAAAGGGTTCAGTGGTACATTAGTAGATTACAGGGTTACATTTCTGCAGCTATTGTGTTTCTCTTGGATGTCTACATTTTAGAAGCAAAACAAAGGCTGGAGCTTCTGAATTTAATGACCAGACTTGACGTTATGCCATTGTGATATTTCTGTCACCATACTTTTTTGAACTTTCTTTTCTGAAATAAATAAAAATTACATTCAAAATATTTCTTCTCTTTTTTTGTCTGTAAATGGTCAGGCGTCATTTGCTATAACACATGATCTAGCGGAACCATCTAGAAGATTTTACTGTATTTTTAAATTTATTAAGCAGACACCACGTGTCTGGCACTCTTACATACATCACTGCTTTTAGACCCAATAACCATGCTTCCTACTATAAGGGAGATATTATATTTAGTGTTCATAAAAGAATGTTAGGAATTAAGCAGCTTGCTCTCGGTTTCACAGCTTGCTAAGAACCCAGTGATCAGAACTGTAGTCAAATTGAGTAGCGGTTGATACCGTGTCCTTGCATTAATAACTTCCATATATATATGTTACTCACATTAGTCTTGACTTTACATGCAAGGTTATATTTTAGCATGTGTTTATATCACAACAAGAAAACTTCTGCCCTGGCCAGTTGGCTCAGCAGTAGAATGTCAGCCCAGCGTGTGGAAGTCCCAGGTTCAATTCCCAGCCAGAGCACCAGGATAAGCACCCATTTGCTTCTCCACCATTCCCCCTCTCTATTCTATCTCTTTCTTACCCTCCCACAGCCAAGGTTCCATTGGAGCAAAAGTTGCCCCGGATGCTGAGGATGGCTCCATGGCATCCACCTCAGGTGCTAGAATGGCTCCAGTTGCAGCAGAGCATCACCCCCTAGTGGGTATACCCGTGGATCCCAGTAGGGCTCATACGGGAGTCTGTTTGCTGCCCCTCTCTCACTCCCCACTTTGGAAAAATACAAAAAAAAAAAAAGATAACTTCTAATATATAGTATAAAGAAAAAATAACTCAGGGGTATCAAAGGAAGGGACAAAACATGATTGAGTAGACGAAGTACAGTAAAATAAAGAAGTTGCAGAGATGACTCAAATTTCTCAAAATTGTACGGAAAATTTTAATTACCCTCTTATTTGAAGAATTATCTTCAAATTCAGATGGTGATTAAAAGGTAAATTAAATGTAACAGACAAAATATAAAGGGCTACTCTCTACCAACTAAAATATGAAGGGATAGCAGACTCTGTGATCATTAAATCTGGACTAAAATCCCACCTCTAACATTTCTTAATGTCTGTTCATAAAACATTCACTCACTTCTCAGAGCCTAGTCTCCTGATCCTTCAAACAAAATTTATAAAATTATTGCAAAAGTTACATAAGCATCGATTGGTTTAATAAGTAAAATGAATAAATACTTTAGAGTAAAAAATTCTGACTTCAACTCTAGCAATGTTATAAATTATTAATGTAATTTCAAGTTACTTAAATGCTCTTTCTTTCTTCCACTGCAGAAAGGCTTACGAATGGTCACTTGATAGATGATTCTAAAGACTAAGTGACATAATGTTTGTGAAGTATTCCATAAAACAGAAAGATCTTTAACAATTATTACTTGTTTATTGATCTTGTCCCCGAAGTCATCTAGTGCTTTTCTGTTCTTTTAAGCACCAGCTGTCCTTCCAAAAAAAAAGTGCTGTTTCTCAAAATTATATATCTTCCAATCTGATTATAACTCTCAGTCTTTTAATATAATGGCTACAATGAAAGAAGGCCTGCTCTGTGAAATCACTAAATTTAATAGCACCATTAGGTCAGTGGAAGAGAAAAAGCCTCCTTTGTCTCATGCCTATGCATTCTCTGTATCTCAGTGTATCCAGCCAACAAAGGAAGCCAGATAAATGAGAGGAAGAAAGACTCCCACGTTTGTATAAGAAGATAGCAGCACTTGTAGTGGCATCAGTGTGTGAATTGGTGTGCGTGCAGGCAATGTGAGTTTGTATTGGGCTGGAATAGGATTAGCTCCATCTAAATTCATTTGGCTGGTGAGCAGCAGTCTTTTTTACATATACATACAGCGTTTGTAATGGGGTGTTTTATTTTAAATTAACACATTAAAATTTGAGTAAAAACTTGGGAAGTTTTAAAAAATATATCCAACAAACAACAGCAAACAAATTTAAATTCCTAAAATAAATATTTTAGGAATGGCAATTTAAAGGTTATCTAATACAGGGCTCACCCACGTAAGGACAGGTAAACTTCCATTGCAAGTGTGTTTAAACTCTTCAGGAACAAGAAATATTTTGTTCGTGATATACTTGATTCCCATGTACAAATTCAGCTGAAAATTAATTATCCTAAGCTAACTTTTGCCTCCCCAGAATATGAATTTGATCCCAGGTATCTCTGAAGCATTTCCAGAAAACATCTCGTTCTTCTCATGACAACGTTTCATATATTTGAGGATAGATGTCATTGTCCATTTATTCTCTTCTTTCTAATCAGTCCCTCCAACAATTTATCAAGTGACCATTCCAAAACTATTTTCATGTTCTCTTACTTATACTCTAGATACAGTTCTAGTTTATAAATATCTCTGCATGGTGGCACAAAATCAACATAATATTAACAATTTGTACTCATCAGTCTAACTTGCAGGGGAACCATTCTATCCTTGTGATGGGGGCACCAAACTTTAACAAATACAGGCTAAAATTGCTTTATGTTCATTACCAATAAAATAACACTTTTTAGTTGTATTACTTTTGACATCAGATATAACTTCTTATTTTTTTCATGAACTATTCTTAATAAGACTCCCACATCTAATTTTGTGCAATTAATTTTTAACATAAGTACAGCTAGTGCTCAGCTTGACTACGATTGGTTCCGACAGACCGGACGTAACACAATTTGGTTGTAAATTGAGTAGGCTATATGTACAGTACTGTGAAATGATGTTATAAAAATCTTTAAGTCATATTTTATCATAATTTTCTTTCATTATTGTTACATATCATAATTTTCTTTGTTCATTTTATGCCATTTGTATCATCTCTACACCATTTTTTTTCTTATTTTTACATTCATCAGGTTTAAGTAAAACACTGCATTACCAGTACAACTGGTTTAATATTTGCAAAGACAATTTCCTCTTGGTAGACATCTTGGGAGGGGTTTGATGAAAAATATCCAAGACACAAAACACAAATTGCTATACTGAGTCTGGGATAACAGTTGAAATAGTGCACGCAGAGATGGTAGTGCTGCCGGGAAGCTGGTCCACACTGCCGTATGTTCAGCTGGGCAACGCTTGTGCTGCCAGACGTGGAGCAGTTGTGGCTAGCGATTGTGGAAGTAAAGTTGAATGGTCATAAGTTGCATAGGTCATAAGTCGATCAATATTTGTATGATACTATATACATATTATTTATCCATATGCATTTTATTCTAGTTACTCCAGATAAATTTGAATACTGTTCTTTCATCTGTTGAATAAACTGTCATCTGCAAATCCTACAAAATGGCTAATTTTATTGTAACAAAAAAGATTTAGTTGTTGTTTATCACTCTTATTTTCTTTGATGCATAGTGTTTTTCTTTAGAAATCATATCCACAGGGAAGTAGAATATTAAACTTCTACTTGAGACTAAAACTGAAGTGAAGATTCATCAAGAATTTCAATATAGTTGGTTAGTCATAAATAGCCTGAAAATGAAACAAATTTAAAAATAAAAATATGTACAAAATTCTATGGAAGCACAGAGCTGAGAACAACTGCTTAAAATGAGGTGAGACGTGAATGTTCACACAGATGGTTCTGGAAGAATGAGTAGGCATGAATGTAGGGCAAAAATGAGAAAAGAATTTCCACGCAGAAAGGGTAGCCAGGGCGAAAATGCCATGATGTAATACATTAAGCAAACTTATTCAAATTATGAAACCTAGGTCACATGCACAATATCACTTAGCCATATATATGGAAAGTATTGATTTTGAGGTTTCTGCCAAACACCTAACATGATGTCTCTGTATGGGGCCAAAGAAACTATACTTGTATCTAGCCCTGTTGGTGACGACTATGCATATAAAAATTTAAAAACATTTAAATCTTTATCCTTCCATGGTAGAAAAATTGGCCAGTGTCATCACAGCACTGAATTCATGATGTTGAAAAGAAACACAGCAATAAGTAAGATCATGGTCTGATCTGGGTGAGTCTTGAGAGCCATTTTGATAAGCTATAAAGGGAAACCACTGAAAGTGTTCTTCAGGGAAGTGAAATGGCTAGATTCCTAGTTAGGCAAATAAATGCTGTCACAATGTATAAGATGAACTGGATGGGACATTGCAGAAAGACGTAGAGATCATCCCAAAATACTAGGTGTGACAAAAGCTTAATCCAGTTCAAAGACCAAGAAATTGCTGAGAAGGACTGATAAGGAGATTAATATAAGTCATTGAGCATTTCAAATTTAAGTATTAGAGTACATGGTGACCAAAATTACATGTATATTTGAGAGTAGGAAGATAAAGAATATTCAGTAATTAAAAGCATCTAGATTTATGATGCTGATATCTATTAATATATTTGTATAAAAAGCAGATCTGTAATGAAGAAGGTTAAAATTAGTTCAACTGTTGAATTAGGATTAAATGCTTGAGGTTTGTTTATAGAAAGATATTCAGCCAACAATTGGCAACACAAAGCTGAAGTTTAGAGACGTCTCAGAACTAAAGACTAGTTTTGAGGCCCATCATCTGCTGTTGGGTGACTCCATGGGACTAGAATCACAGAGTAAGACAAATGGGGAAGAAGAGAATAGTGGGTGAGGGCCAAAAAAGAAAGATCATGGTATGAGCCTAAGAAGAAGCAGCCCAGAGGCGTAACAAGAATAACACATAGTCCTGGCTGGTTGGCTTTGTGGTAGAGCATCGGCTCGACATGTGGAAGTCCTGGGTACGATTCCTGGCCAGGGCACACAGGAGAAGCACCCATCTGCTTCTCCACCCTTTCTCCTCTCCTTTCTCTCTGTCTCTCTCTTCCCTTCCCACAGCCAAGGCTCCATTGGAGCAAAGTTGGCCTGAGTGCTGAGGATGGCTCCATACCCTCCACCTCAGGCACTAGAATGGCTCCGGTTGCAGTGGAGCAATGTCCCAGATGGGCAGAGCATCACCTACTAGTGGGCTTGCCAGGTGGATCCCAGTGGGTGCATGTGGGAATCTCTTAAACTCACCACTTCTCACTTAAGAAAAATACAAAAAAATAACACATAACCCTGATAACTAAAACCAAGAGTCAACGAGTTGCAAAAAAGAAAAATGATCAAGAGAATCAGTTAACAAAAGAGGATAAAAACAAAATAAACAAGTGAATTTAGCAAAAAGTTCACTGGTAAATGATTAGGAAGCAAGGGCAATAGTTTTAAGACTTTTAACCCTGGTTTTGCTCTTAGCTAATTCTTTCTATGAATAAAAGAATCTTAAGATTAGTAATACTTAAGTAAAAAAGTCATTCTTTTAAAAATATCACAATCATAGCTTTCAAAAGCTGATCATTAAAGGATTTTACATTTCATTTCTGAGATTAATCAATAGCATCATCACTTTATCATGAATGATATGATCGTTTATGCTCACACCTTTATGTGAGGTCTTATCATCTGTGCGCAATAAATCGGAGCATGAAAAACCACTGCTTCTCTTAACATTGAAGTAACATTTCAGTTACTTTTCAGTTCCCTAAAATATAAAAGGCAACTGAAAATGTGTTACTCAAACTCTGACCTCAAAAGTGTAATTAATATACTGGGGAAAATATCTGTATGTTCTAAAACTGATTAATCATTTAAATTATTCTGTTAACATTATGGCATGGTGATTACCAGAACTCACAGTAAAACATACCGTATACTCATGTATTCATACTTTTATGAGATTGATATAGAATATTTGTTAATATCTCTTGCTTATAATAAATTACTTTGAGTCAACAGAAGTAATTCACACAGGAAACTGATCCATTGTTCCCTCTTCCTCCTCCCCTCAAGATATATACTTAAAGTCTGAAAACAGGTTAGAGAATATTCATGAATACTCAATTTCTTCACCACAGGAATGAAGAACACACAAAGACTGCATACTAATAAACTTGTTAGAGAAGTAAATCTTTAAATTCAGTCGACTTTAATTTGCTTAACTTACTGAATTTCGTAATATTTCATAGTACAAAACTGATAAAATTCAGGCAAAACATTCCATTTTCGCTGGTCTTTTTCATACTTAAAAAGACCGTTCAAGTTATGTTTCACATTCTGTGCATCTTAACTGCTCTCTCAAATGGAGCTTTGACAAAGTGCTCAGATTAATCTCTTTTTATTATTTGACAAACAACAATGTGTATCTTTTTGTGTGTGTGACAGAGACAGAGAGGGGGACAGATAGGGACAGGCAGACAGGAAGGGAAAGAGATGAGAGGCATCAATTCTTCGTCATTGCACACCTTACTTGTTCATTGATTACTTTCTTATATGTGCCTTGACCAAAGGGCTACTGTAGACTGAGTGACCCCTTGCTCAAGCCAGCAACGTTGGGTTCAATCGGCAGAGCCTTGCTCAAACCAGATGAGCCCGCACTCAAGCTGGCGACTTCGGAATTTTGAACCTGGGTCCTTCGCATCCCAGTCCAATGCTCTATTCACTGCATCACTGCCTGGTCAGGCACAATGTGTATTTTTTATTTTCTTAAAATTAATAGAATATTAGCAAACATTATCAATCTTATATTTTTTATTATCTGGAAGATAAAGCTACAAAGGTATATTATGAATTTTAAAGTCCAATTTGCCTGTTTGTTCTGGGTGCAGTTTACTTAATTAAATCATAGAAATGTTTTCTTTTCAAGGAAAGCTGATGTTGGTTAGAGCTGCTGACTCAGAGTCAGAGGGAGAATCTCTGTGAAGTCAGCCACAGCAAGATCTTATATAGCTTAACCTAATCAGAGGAGTAACTGTCATATTACCTTTGACTTAATGCAACCTCGTTTTTTTTGTTTGTTTGTTTGTTTTTCCAAGTGAGAGTAGGGGAGATAGAAAGACAGACTCCTACATGTAACCCAATGGGTTTGACTTGGCAACCCCAATCTGGGGCCAATGCTCTGCCCATCTGCAGCTATGGCTCCCAACAGAGCTATTTTTAGTGCCTGAAGGGGAGGCTCCATGGAGGCATTCTCAGTGCCTGGTCCCATGAGCTTGAACCAATCAAGCCATAGCTGCGGCAGGGGAGGAAAGAGTGAAAGAGAGAAGGGGTCGAGGGAGAGGTGGGGAGGGAAATGGTCCTTTCTTTTGTGTTCTCAACTGAGGAATTAAATCCAAGACATCCACACACCCAGGCAGTGCTCTACCACTGAGCAAACTGGTCAGGACTGGTTCTTCCATCTTAATCACAAGTTTCACCAACACTACAACACTGAAGGGAAGGTTTAATAAAATCCCATAAAATAAACTTTATTTAGTAAATGATTAGGAAATATATTAAGATCGTTATAAGTAACAAAACTGGAAATGACAATTACTACTTTCCTAGCGTTTGAAGAGTTCACAATACTTTCAAAAAAGTTTTTTTTATAATATTATTAAAACTGGGTTTCTCTATAACAAGAGGGACTCAGATGATCATGACCTGTCATTTCTAGAATTCAAGGACTTTTGTTTTTATTTTTAAAAAACATTTTAAAGTTAAAAAGTATATAATAAATGACAGAAATTACCTCTTGAATAAATGCAACTATATAATCATTTTTAAAAATTTGCAATTTAAATATATCATTAGTTCCATTCATATATAAACTCCCCAATTCTGTGGTACAATATTATTTATAAGTAATCACAAACTAGATTTGGTAGTAAAGAAACATTTGGCAGGACTTTATTTTTTTTTTGTTTTAATTAGAGCACTTTTTTATTCACAATATAAAAATAAAATAAAAATCATGACAAAACTAGCATTTACTTTTTAGTTTAGAGGCACATAATACTGTATCACAGATACTTCATTCTGCTTCTGGACAAGCCACTCTTTATGAGCTAGAAATTTGTTCTGATATTTTAAAAATCTAGTAATATTCATTGTTAAAAAGTTTCAAAAGATGTGCTTTCTTTTGCAATATTTCTACTCAGCAGGGATTTGTCAGTTTTTAACTTATTTATATATATTTGGAAACCCTGTCTGGGGCCGATGCTCAGAAATCTGAGCTATCTTCAGCACCTGAGGCCAACACTTGGACAAACCGAGTTCTCCTTAGCTCTTGAGGCTGACACTAGGACCGACCAAGCTATCCTCAGTGCCCAGGTCCAATGTTTCAAACAATTGAGCCGCTGACTATGGGAGAGGAAGAGAGGGAAAAAGGGGAGAGGGAGAAGAAAAAAAGCAGATGGTCGCCCATCCTGTGTTCCTGGACTGGGAATTGAACTCAGAACATCCATATGCTGGGCGGATGCTCTACCCACTAAACCAACCGGACCAGGGATGAATTTGTCACTTTTTACATTTAAACAAAAAAGGATAGAAACATCAATTCACTCCTTATCTTTCAAAACTGCTCAAGGGGGTAGAGTAGGGGTTTTTTAAACTAGGTTGTAATAATGTCCACTCAATCCTACAATAGGAATAGAACACAAATTAGACAAAAAATCCCTTTCAACTTTTGAGCACAATTTTAAAGAGAAAGTTTTATTCTGAATTCAAAATTTGCCAAGGTCTATGGCTGAGTTTCAGATACTCACTTCCCTTCTTGGCAGTAGATATTTTGGAAATCAGAAGTCTGCACACTTGAGATATTTCCAGGCTCAGGGTGTCAAAAAGACAAGATGCCATATGGTGGGGGAAAAAAAAGGGATTTCTCACATTCAGAAACACATTTTAACTTCCAAAACATAAAAATAAATAAGTGCTTTTTCAAATTCATAAAAGAAATAATGAGAATTTTGCCCAAATATTATAGACATATCAAAGTGAAGTAGCAAGATGTTTGAGTCTGTCACTTCCTGCAAGCTTTTTACCAAATGCAGAAGTTCAAATTTCAGGATTGTTATATTAACTTTGGCATAAAAAAATGCTTTCTTCTTTGGCAAAGATGACAGTATTCCCCCTCAAACAAAAATTGTAGTCTAATTTAAGTATACAATTTGATGTTTTTCTGGGGAGTTTCTTCAATACTCTGCTTGCTAATTTTAAGTTCAATGGATCAGAATGTGAACGGAATTGACTTAGTGGAGACAAGATCTATGAAGATGGTTTCTTTGGTTGTTTCTTTACCTACTCAGCTCTTTATACTGATATCTAGTTGTTATGAAGACACAAGCTGGTAAATTCTAGAGTTTTTCTACTCTAGTTATTCTATTTATTGACCTGGTGAGCATATTGATATGTTATTACTTCAAGTGTTATAGAAGAAATAAACACTTTTAAATTAAATCTGTCACTTTGTTACTTCTTTCTAATGAACTATTAGCAGAAGGAAAAAAAGTCACTAAAGAGTATAAGAATCAGCATGCTTAGAGATTTCCACAACTTAAGTTATTATTACATATCACCAATTGTTTCATTATTGTAAATACTTAAACACTACTTTCACCTTATTTGCAGAATAACTTATATGATAACAGTGCTGGACTGATTTGGAATATTATGAAGAAATCTTGCAACTCTTTAAAAAGTTTTTTAAAGATGCCTATATAAATTTATGTTCATTATTTAGATTTATACAAGGGATAATTTTGTGCAACAGCATCTTTAGAATATGGGTGCAAGGCTAAACAAATTTGGAAAACAGCATAAAGTTATTAAAGAAAGTAGCATATTGTAAAATCTCATTTTATGAAGCAATTTTTCAAACTGTCAGATTATAGAAAACATTTGTATGTGGGTAGAGCAGGATTTTTTCACATCTATTTTAAGGTAATAAGAAATAAGCTATAAACTTTTCAAATGTTTTACTTTTCTAAATTATAAAATATATAATTTGAGTCCCCAAGTGGATCCTGGTATTTAGTCACTACGAGTCTAGATTCTGATGTGTTCCTAGATTTTATTAAATGCAAAATTATATTCTTCTCTAGCACAAGTTTGCGTTTGAGGGGAAAATAAGGTAGAACAAATGTGTCATTCTGGATAATAATGTTTTAGTTTTTTTAATCCCTGTGGGCTTCACTTTTTTATCCTCAAAGATATTTAGCATTTTTATCATAAGTTAAATTATACACAGGAGATTCTATGAGGTCTCTAAGAGAAGTGCAGTATCAAAGTAAGATGCTTGTTGGCACAGGTTATAAATTCTTTTAGAATTAATGTTACATGTATATTAGAAAATTTTACTTAGAGGAGTCACCCAAAGTCACCATTTTCCTCAATGCCATCATATAAAAAATATATCTAATTTTCATTTGAGATCATAATTTGGCTCATCAAACAGAATTACAGAAAATCAAACCTACATTAGTATCCATAACATTAAAGGTGAACAGAATGGGGCCAGAAGACTCAGTGGATAAATTGTCCTCCTGGCACACCGAGGCCACAGGTACCACGTTCAGAGCACAGACGAGAACCAATCAATGAGTACACATCTAAATGGAACAACTAAGTGGAAAAACATGTTGATGCATCTCTCTCTCTCTCTCACTTTCTCCCTTCCCCTTCCTCTCTATTCCTTCCTCTCTCTCTCTCAAATCAGTGGAAAATAAAAAAAATAATAGGAAGAATTATGAAATATCAGGTACTAAAATCTAAACTTACCATTCCCCTTCTATGAGTTTTTTAATCCCTAGATATATATGGTGGGGTAAAAGTAGGTTTACAATTGTTTTTATGGAAAATAATATAATAAATAATAAGTAATAATACTAGAATAAACTATGTTTTATGTTCTCATAACTAAATCTACTTTTGTCTGACCCTGTATGTGTGTGGATACACACACATACACAAATACACAAACCTAAGTCCTCAGAGCACAGCTTTGAGGATACATATTTTGTGAATCAGCTTAATATTAATATAAAATTAAAATCAAATATCCAATGTAAAAATAAACATAAACTATGTTAAATACATACTGTTTTAAATTAAAAACTTCTGTGTAATATTTTGTCAATTTTTTCTTAGCAATGCAAAAATAGGCATGTATGTCTAATACATTTGCATATATATATGTACATATATATATATGCATGTCACTAACTACTATTTGTAAATAAGGATTTTCATTTAATTTCATAGCTTTACCAAAATCAATTCATATAAAATTATTAAAATTTTTTAACTCTTTTTGTAAAATAAACATCTTGCAATGATATCATTGTAGGGGAATCTTTTGATTATAACCCTTGGATAACTCCTTAATTGTAGAATTTCTGCTTCAAAAAAAATGAACAGTTTTCAGAATCTCTCTAGATTCACCCCTTAAGTAAATCTCCTCCTTATGATTTTATTTTTTCAATTTTCTTTCTTTATTTTTAATACATCATTTGTATATTTTATTGTGTATTCACTACCCCAAGTCATGCCTCCTTCCATCACCATTTATTATGGTTTCAAATACAATACACGTAAAACTCTTGACTCTTAAGCTCTACTCCAAGCTGTTTCTTTAAAATCTGGAATTACAAGTATAGCTAAATTATGTTTGTAATAGTAATAAGTATCTAAAACAAAATGTCTAAGAGAAAAAAACATACATTCAATTTTACTTATCCAAATTTTCTCTTTATTTCAGTAAGTGGCACTACTGCTCTTCCAGTTGTTGAGGAAAATAATAACTTTATTTTAGGATTTGTATATTCCCTGAAAATGTGCATCCTTTCAATAGGATATACTGTATATCCTATTGCTCTTCTGTCAAATGTGTTCAACACATCTCCTTCTTTACACTTACACCACCATAGCCATATTTTATAGCATCATTGTGCTTTACGTGGATTGTTCTATTTCTTCCCTCTTACATCATCCATAACCAGAAGGATAGTATTAAAACCTAAGTCATGTCATATCTTTCCTGTTCACAATATACAAATGGCCGTCCGTTTCATGGAATAAAAGTCCTTACCATATATTACCAAGTGCTACTTGAATTTGTTATCCCTTCTCTCTGATCCTCCTTTCCCTCCCGACCCACTTCACGGCATTCACATTAGCCACTTGTTTTTCTTCAAACATGTCAAACATGCTTCTTTTCTATCCACTTCTTAAACACTATTCCACCCACATGGAATGCTTTCCTCACACAGCAACATGACTCATTACCTCATTTCTTTCAGATACTTGCTCATGCGACACTTACTGAGGTGCTCTCTATTTGAGAGACCACCATCTGTAACATGGAACTCTCTACCCTGTAACTCTTTACCATAACATTCTCTTCCTTTTTTCTGTCTTATATTTCTTTATAGCCCTATTACTACCCTAACTATAGCTATTTTTTTATGTTGTTGTTGAATATTTTTTCTACTTTTATACAATGTTAGTTGCTGAAGGCAGAGTTTTTTTGTTATTTATCAACTGTTTCACCACATTTAGAACATTTATTGGCATAGAAAAAGTGTTCTTTAAATATTAATTGAATTCACATATGAATATTTTGATGCACGTTAGCAAATAGCTTTCTTTAATTTTGAATCAGTTAACTATCACCAATAGTGTCTGAAGGTACCCTTCTTGTGCTTTAACCAACATTTGCAAGTACAGCTTTCTACCCCTAAACTCAAACACATTCATGTTCATTCCCATTCATAACCCCCTCCCTCTCCAAGGGTAATAAGAATAGGGTTAAAAAATGATGTAAAATAGATTAGGACACTTTCATTGAGAGTAAAGTACTCAAGATAAGTGGGGCCTTGATTAGTGAGAATGTTGCTGAAGACTGAAAGAGAACAACAGGAAGGGTGCAAAGACAGGTATAAAAAGACAAAAGTAGAGGGTAATAGTTCACAACAAGCAAATAGATTTGGGGAAGCTATTTTAGCCACGAAATGAGATGGACATTGGGTTTTTCCATATGCCTCAAATCACTAATTATATTTTTGCAACTTCTCTGACAGTGTGCTCTGAGAACTAACATACCAAAAGGAAACTCATTTTTCCCTATGTATGTCTGGGAGTAGAGAAAGCAGAAGACCACAAATAATGCTCCATGATTATGTCTAGGTGGTAAGATAATGGATTATGTTTTTAAATAAATTATCTATTACTAATTCAGTTCTCACAAGACCTCTTTGAATTAGCTTCTATTATTAGTATATAAGTATCTTGCTCTAGGTCCCAAAGCTAGAGCTTCAACTTTTGTTTCTAAGTTATTCTAAATTCATGAAACATTTATTTTTTTATTTCCAGACTCAACATGTTCTCTTTGTCTCTCCCTTCTCTTCCAGTCTCACTCTCTTTTTACCTCCCCTTTCTACACTCCTTCTCCCTCCTCTCCCTTCCTATTTCTCTTCCTTCTGTCTCTACTTCTTTCTTAGCCTCTTTCTCTCTTCCCCTTCTCTTCTTCCTCACCTCTCTCTCTCTCCCTTTCTCTCCTCCCTTTTTCTCCATTTATCCATCCATCCATTCATCCATCCATCCATCCATCCATCCATCCATCCATCCATCCATCCATATATACATCAGAACTGGATAATTTATGGACTAATAATGAGAGTTTGAAATAAACAAAGAGTCATGATTACTAAAATTCTTAGCATTTTAGTTTCAGTTAAGGAAAATATTTGTTTATAGTGAATATTGTAATTGATGCCCACTATTCATTCCTTCATAGGTGATTAGCCTAAATCAATTGTGATAGCCTAAATCCATTATCTTTACCAGTGATCGGGTCCTAATTCAACAAGTTTTAAATGATGTGGGCTAGAAAGAGACCAGAGAACAGTTTCTCCAGGATTTTTGTAAAAATTAGCAAGCATTTCCTAGTCTTACTTGATGAAAACAAGGAAGGATTCTTCTTTCTCTGGTGCAAAAAACTAACATTGGGTAAAGCCAATACCTGTCCAGCAAAGGAAATATATAAGAGATAGAGATATAAAGAAAGCAATGATAGACAAAGACATAGATGGAGGACACTTAGAATTGGTATTTAAAAATTACTAAAAAGCAGTAGTGTTATTATTGAGGTTTAAACATAGTAAATGATGAATAGGATGATTCCTTGGCTTATAGGGTGTCCTCTAAACCCACCCACTCACAATCTTGGTTAGAAGGACATAGATTACAGTAAAGAAATTATTTTTGTGTGTGTGACAGAGACAGAGAAAGACAGAGAGAAGGACAGATAGGAACAGACAGACAAGAAGGGAGAAAGATGAGAAGCATCAGTTCTTCGATGTGGCACCTTAGTTGTTCATTGATTGCTTTCTTATATGTGCCTTGATGGGGGTGCGGGGGGGGGGTTGGCTACAGCAGACCGAGTGACCTCTTGCTCAAGTCAGTGACCTTGGGGTTTCAAACCTGGGTCCTCCACGTCCCAGTCCAACACTCTATCCACTGTGTCACCGCCTGGTCATGAAGGCAACTTTTAACTGAGAACAAACACAGTTGCAAACCTCAGCCTTTAAAACTGAATTTTAAACTAGAAGTGTTTGAATGATTATTAGGTTAAACCGGGATATTATTATTGGCAAGATTTTATTATTGGCAAATTTCCTACTGCTCAATGCTTTTGAAACTCAATAAAACAAAGATTTCATATTATACATAACTGAGTTGTGATTATTTACCACATCTTGCAACATTTTAACTGCAAATCATCATTCATATTTCTAATATATACACCTTCAATTAGTTATCAGTTGATTTCCTACATCTAGAATTACTACTGGTTGCCGAACAAATTTATATTAAAGGATCAAAACCTTAGTAAAATTTTAGGGGAAAGATTATTTAGTACTGCTTTCATAATGTGTAAATTACTAATTGTTAATTATTGAATACTTTTTCATCAAATAACGAATTTCTCTAAGTCATTTAGCTGGCATCACAATGAGGAAAAATAGATCTAGATGGTCTTTAAATAACTTAATCATATTCTAAACATTGCTTCTTTCTTCAACAGAATTTCAAGCAAAAATTAAATCTGGATTAATGGATTTTGCCTATTGCCTGATCCCATGTATTTCCTTACAAATCTTTTATTGTAAAAAAGCTAATTATCAGACAATTTGTTTCTGTTGATCGGGTTAATTTTGCTTTTTTTGTCTTTTTCTCCTCTTGTTCTTCTTCCTCTTATCCTTCTCTTCCTCCTCCTCCTTCTCCTTCTCCTTCTTCTTCTTCTTTTTCCTCTCCTCCTCCTTCTCCTCCTCCTCCTTCTCCTCCTTTTTCTTCTTTTTAATTCAGTGAGAGAGGGGAGGCAGAGATAGACTCCTGCATGCAAACGACCAGGATCCACCCAGCAAGTTCACTAGGGAGCAATGCTGTGTCAATCTGGGGCATTGCTGCGTTGTACAGCAACAGGGCTCTTCTTAGCGCCTGAGGTAGAAGCCATGGAGCCATCCTCAGTGCCTGGGGCCAACTCACTCCAATCGAGCCATGGCTGCGGAGGGAAAGAGATAGAGAGAGAACGAAAGGGAGAAGGGTGGAGAGGCAGATGGGCACTTCTGTGTGCCCTGACTGGGAATCAAACCCGGGACATCCACACGCTGGGCCAATGCTCTACCACTAAGAGAATCAGCCAGGGCTGCTTTTTTCTTTTTTCTTATTCTCTTGCCACATCTTCTTAAAAACATTTTTTTCTTTCCTAAGCTGACTATGTGCCATTCATCTAAATCACTACAGCATCCATTGCCTGCCATTATAATAAATAAGATTTTATCATGCTACACAGTACTGCTGTAATTGTCCATCTTTCCCACTAAAATGAAAGCTCCTTGATGACAGAATTTATTTTAACTCTCTCCCCTAAATATATACCACAGAGATTACCATATGAAACAAATTCATTAAATATCTGTTGAGTGAATGTATAAACTAACAATGTTAGTGGGACACTTATAATTTCTTTCTGTGTCAACAGAAATATGTTGTCATATTTTTAATTTTTATTCCATATAATGTATTTTGTTATCATTAAATAAGCTTCAAAAATATTATGTAAGCCAACTTTCTAAACAGAATTAAGCCTATTCTTACATAATTGTAGCATGCCAATTTTATTCCTAAATTTTATGTTCAAAGCATATTTTATGAAAATATTATGCCAAAGCAAAACAATATTAGAGCAGATAAGATTCTCTAATTTCATGTTTTAAAAAATTTAGAAAGACATCTTTGCATTCAAGTTATTCAAGAAATGTAGCTCAGAAATGTGTGTGGGAAAACATAGCTAAAAAGCAATCTATAAGAATAGCTGCATATATTATGTAATCAATCACTATTTACTTAAACATAAACTATTTGAAATGTCTAGTATAGAAGAACAAGTTGAAGAATCAGGATTATGGACAGTAACCATGAATATTAAAAGCTGAAATATTTGCATCATTTATCTTACACATTGCCACTAGATGATTCAACCCAAATTACCTCTGGGTCTGCACTCATGATTGACATTTTTGGAAAAGGAAATATAATTAGTTTATTACTGAAATTAGAGGAAATGTAATTTTTGGATTGGCAAACCAGAATCACATGGCTTGTTATATGTGTTTGGGGGTATGGGGTAATAACTGGTGCAAAGATCAAAGATTAAACCAAAAATTTTAAAAAAACAAAACATTAAAACAAATGACAGGTGCCCACTACAGTCATTTAAACTCTCACACATTATATGTCTCAAATAAATATATTTAAAATTTTGTAACAAAAGAGGAAAGTAATTGGTATAAACAGACAATACAGGTAACTGTTGGTTGACGTTTCAAGGGTAGACAATAGATTGAAAATCTATACTGATTTTTTCAATTAGAATTATCTAATTTCCAGAAAAGTAACCTTCTCTTATGATAATCCATCAGAAGGATCATGAAAATAGAAACTCATTATTATCTTTGTCAATAGTCAGAATTTGTTATTTATAGGAGATTGGTTAAACAGATGTCTAGAGGATTAAGAAAAAGAAATATTGAAATAATAAAGTAGTAAGAATTATAAAAAGAGAAACTACTCATTCAGTTGGAGAAGCAAAGGGGATATTAGAATCTAGAATCTTACAGGAGGAGGCATCCCCTGATCAGTGTCTAGTCCTATGGAATGCAGGTTCTCCCTAGCAGTGAGAGTTGACTGAAATTGGTTCTTAGAGACCCAGTGAAGCCAGAAACTGGAAGGAACAGCTTCAGGGGTAAATGGACATTCCTGTGCTGGGAGGGCCAACAACAACAACAACAACAAAACGACGAGAGAAAGATCCTTGCCCTCTTTTTCTATCACACTTCTCTCTCAAATATTTCTCTTAATAAAAGAAAATTGAAGCCCCAATTTACAAAAAATATATATAGAAGAATAAGAGAGAAGTATATTGAAGCTGAGACAATACTTCATAACCATTACAAATAATATTATTTTTTTCTACCTTAGCCCATGCTGTGTTGGCATTTTACTTTGGCATCATTGATTACTGCTACTTTGTGAAATACCAATAGTATGTATAGAAATCCAGAAAAGTACACGTGAATTTATTTATTTATTTATTTATTTGGTTACAAAGTTATTCAGATACCTAACTTTTTGATTAGGCAATAGTTTTATAATAAATTCATACTTAGTTCTAATAAATGAATTCAACATTATGGATTTTGTTGCCATGTTGTTGTTTTTTCCATTAAGATGGAGGATAATATTTAAAACTGCTATGCCAGATTTCACCAGTTAGTCACAGGAAATACTAGACAGCAGTATGTGGACTGGATTAGCCCATTTTCATAATGACCACTAAAAACAACAAAAAGCAAATATCCTATTAGTGATGTGCCAGCAGCTTAATCATTGCAAGAAAAGGACAACACATTAATGAATATGTATGAAGGAAGTTCTCAAATTCATATACAGCATGTCTGTAAAGTCATGGTGCACTTTTGACCAGTCACAGGAAAGCAACAAAAGACGTTAAAAATGTGAAATCTGCGCCAAAAAAAAGGAAAACTCTCCCAGTTTCATACCTATTCAGTGTAGTTCAATATGCGCTCACGCACAGATTTTTTAAGGCTCCTTAGGTAGCTATCCCGTATAGCCTCTACAGACTCGTCACTGACTGATGGCCTACCAGAACGGGGTTTCTCCACCAAACTGATGGTTTCTTTCAACTGCTTATCCCACTGAGTAATGTTATTCCTATGTGGTGGTGCTTTGTTATAAATGCGCCAATATTCTCATTGCACTTTGGTCATGGATTCGAATTTAGCAAGCCACAAAACACACTGAACTTTCCTCTGTACCGTCCACATCTCGACTGGCATGGCTGTGGGCTGCTCCGCAGTATACATGGTGTTACGTCATCATCTGCACATGTGTACATGCTGCCACATCATCCTCCAGAAACGAGGAGGGTTTTCCTTTCATTTGGTGCAGATTTCACATTTCTGTCATCTTTTGTTGATTTCCTGTGACTGGTCAAAAGTGTACCATAACTTTACGGACACACTGTATTTCAAATTAACAGCAGTCAGTCAATTACACATATGATGTTGACTTGCTTCAGATAATGCCATTGTGTAAGCTGAAAACATACAAAAGAAACTAAAACAGACTTACAATTGATTTGAATAATATTCTTAATTTACATCACACCAAATACATTACCTTTCTGATATGTTGAACCAAGAAGCTTTAATGAAAATAACCAACTCTGAAATAAGCACAAATAATGGCTAAGCAGATATGGAGGGGAACAAACAAATAACATCAGCAACAAAAGCCTTAAACTAAATCAAACAGAAAGGTATTGAACTGGAAATCTTGTTATTTGGCCCATCATTTTATAATAGATAATTCTAAAGTAAGGTGGTAGATTTTTTGAAGTCAACTGTACTTAAGGATTCCAAAATACATGAAACAATGGTAGCATTGCCAAAATAAATGCATATATAAAACTCATTCTCTCTCCCTTCTTGTCTGTCTGCCCCTTTCTGTCCCTTTCTCTGTCTCTATCTCTGTCTGTCACAAGAAATAAACAAACAAACAAACAAACAAATAAATAAAAATATCTTACAATTCGATTAAAAAATAATAGGCAAAGGGCCTAATCAAACATTTATAAAAAGAAGACATAGCAATATCCAACAGGTTCAAGAAAGGTGCTCTACAACACTAATCATCAGGTAAAGGCAAATCAAAACTACAGTGAGATATCAATTCACACCTTTTCATACCTGTTAAGAAATCTATTATCATAAAGTCAAGAGATCAAGAAATACTATAAAAGAAAGTTGAGAAAAGCAAATCTTTCTACACAGTTGGTGGGAATGCAAACTGGTATGGCCATTATAAAAAAACTCATAGAGGTTTCTCAATAAATTTAAAATACTAGCATATGATCAAAAATCATACTTCTATGGACATAGCCAAATGAATAAAAAACAAAAACAAACTATGCCTGACCTGTTGAGGTGGAGTGGATAAAGCGTTGATCTGCAATGCTGAGGTCGTCAATTCAAAACTCCAGGCTTGCCCTGGCCGGTTGGCTCAGTGGTAGAGCGTCGGCCTAGCTTGCGGAGGACCCGGGTTTGATTCCCGGCCAGGGCACACAGGAGAAGCGCCCATTTGCTTCTCCACCCCTCTGCTGCACTTTCCTCTCTGTCTCTCTCTTCCCCTCCCGCAGCTAAGGCTCCATTGGAGCAAAGATGGCCCGGGCGCTGGGGATGGCTCTGTGGCCTCTGCCTCAGGCGCTAGAGTGGCTCTGGTCGCAACATGGCGACGCCCTGGAGGGGCAGAGCATCGCCCCCTGGTGGGCAGAGCGTCACCCCATGGTGGGCGTGCCGGGTGGATCCCAGTCGGGCGCATGCGGGAGTCTGTCTGACTGTCTCTCCCTGTTTCCAGCTTCAGAAAAATGAAAAAAAACAACAACAAAAAAACAAACAAACAAAAAAAACTCCGGGCTTACCTGGTCAAGGCACATACGAGGAGCAACTGCTATGTGTAGATGCTTCCCACTTTTTCACCCTCCCCCCCTTTCTCTCTCTTTTCTTTCTCTAAAATTTAATAATTAAAATATTTTAATAAAAAGAAACAAACCATTACCTTGAAGAGATATCGGTATTCCCATGTTTATTATTCACAATAGCCAAGGTATGGAAATAACTCAAGTATATATTTATACACACACACATATCCACAATGAACTATTATTTACCTTAAAAAAAAGAAAGGAATCTTGTCATTCACAACATGGACAACATTATGTTATGTGAAATTCACTTACTTGTGTAATCTAAATACACATATTCTTAATGCGTTAATTTCACAAGAGAAGATCATTTTGAAAGTATCTTTTATTTGGTTTAAACCACTAACAAAATAAAAAGACAATCCATGGAAAAGGAGAACATATCCACTGATATATATGATAAATAATTAAAATCTAAAAATTATAAAGAAATAAAATTCAACACCAAACAACACAAAACAATCCAATTTAAAAATGGGCTAATACCTCAATCGAGACTTTGTCAAAGAGGACATACTGACTACCAATAGACATATAAAAACATGCTCAATGTTACTAATCATCAGAGAAATGCAAATTAAAACCACAAAGAGCTATCACCACATACCTGCCAGAATGGCTATCATAATAAACGAACTAAGAATAAGTATTGGCGAAGATGTGGAGGAGAGGAAACCCTCATGCACTGTTAGGGGAATACAGATTAGTATAGTCTCTGTGGAAAAAGAGTATGAATGTTCTTCAAAAAAATTAAAAATGGCACTTATTTATGACCCAGTGATTCCACTGTTGGGAATATATCACCCAAAAATCAAAATACTAATTCAAAAGAATATATGCACTCCTCTGTTCATTGCAGCATTATTTGCAACCGTTAAGATATGCAAGGAGCCCAAGTGCCCATCAGTAGATAAAAAAGCTATGGTATATTTACTATTCAGCCATAAAAAAGGAAGAAATCTTACCCTTTACACAGTGTGTATGTACCTGGAGGGTATTACGCTAAGTGAAATACACCATTCAAAGAAAGACAAGTACCATATAATTTCACTTATACTTGGAATCTAGTGAACAAAATAAACTAACAAACAAATTAGAAACAGACTCATAGATATAGAGAAAAGACTGACAACTGTTGGGGACAGCAGCTAGGTGAGGGGGTGGAGAGATTAAGCAAAATGGGACAATAAGAAAAGTAAAACCTCAGGGACGTGGACAACAGTGTGGTGATTATGGGTGGGAGGAAACTAAAGAAGGGTGTAGGAGAGATAAATGGTGACAATGATTTGATTTGGGGGGTGAACATACAATATGGTTTACAGAGATGTGCTGTAGAATTGGCCACCTGAAACCTCTATAACTTTGTTAGCCAGTGTCACCCCAATAAATTTAATTTAAGAAGAAAAAAGAGAACAGATTCCCTTGGGGAAAAAAAACTACAGTGTTTCAAATATAGTCTTGGACTGACTATAAAAATCCTTTAAGCCTAACCTGTGGTAGCGCAGTGGATAAAGCGTCGACCTGGAAATACTGAGGTCGCCGGTTCGAAACCCTGGGCTTGCCTGGTCAAGGCACATATGGGAGTTGATGCTTCCAGCTCCTCCCCCCTTCTCTCTCTCTCTCTTTCTCTCTCTCTTCTCTCTCTCTCCTCTCTAAAAATGAATAAATAAAAAAAAGAAAAAAAAATTATTAAAAAAAAAAGAAAAAAAAATCCTTTAAAATTCTCTAAAGCCTTTGATAATGATAAAAACAATATTCTAAAGATAATATACTTAATATACTTACCTCCTGTCTGCTTTGGGAATAAGATGAGGCATAATTAATTAAATAAATAATACCTTTGTTATTAAAAACATAATTTAGCAGTGTGGTTTAGCACGAATGCACTTTATAATTTTTTTATTAATTCTATTCAGCAAAATATATATTTGAATTTGTCCACCATTAAGAAAAATTGTGGCCCTAGCCAATTGCTCAGTGGATACAGTGTTCACGCGGTGCATGGACATCCTGGGTTTGATTCCCGGTCAGGGCACATAGGAGAAGTGACCATCTGCTTCTCCTCTCCTACTCCCCCTTCTCTCTCTCTTCCTTTTCCACAGCTAGTGGCTCAATTGGTTTGAGTGTGGCCCCAGGAGCTGAGGATAACTTGGCTGTTCTGAGTGCATTAATACATTAAAAATGCATTAATACATAAAAAAGGCACTACAAATAGCTCCGTACTTGAGCATCAGCCCCAGATGTGGTTGCTGGGTGGATTCCAGTCCCAGTACATGTGGGAGTTTGCCAAATTATCTCCCTTTCTGTCAATTAAAAAAAATCTTTGAGGAGATGCAAAATAAATGATGAACATTCAAAGATGAAACATCCAATTGACTAATCAAGTGGTGTTTCCTTGGGTGATATATATTTTTTTTATCGTGGACTTTTCCCTGGCTGATTTTATGTGTATCTCTCATTGAAACAGAGATTCCATAGGTCTTGGATTATTTTCTTTTAATGGGACCATAGTAATATCTTTTTAATAGTATTATTTAATAATAATCAGTATTTAAACATTATCTAAATTAATGTTATCTTTTTTGTTTGGATATTGTATTTTGTGAGAAGTGTGAATTTGAACATTACCTCAGCTCTTAATATAGTTCTGTGATTTTTAATTCTCAAACAAACATCTCTGCAAGTATTGGCTTTGATCGGATTCTGTAGGCTGAAAGATGGAGATTTTTTAATCATCTTTTCACGTATTAAAAAGATTTTCAAGGATCTGTGTTTTGTACAGAAGTTCAATTATAGTATGCCAATTCTAATTTGGGCCACGGCTCTGCCTTTTGTGCCTGATACATTAAAGACTGGGTCCAACCAATTATATTTGCATTTGATATCCTTTGCTCATGGTCACTTTGCTCAGGGATGATGACATCTGCTTGTCCTTGATGTCTTCACTGTTTTGATACTTGGAGGTTTAAGTTTTCTATCTTGTATTAGTTTTTTATACTTCTGTTAAGTACTTATTTTTAAATTATTTTATCTGATATTTATATTTGGTATTATGAGTATAAGATTTGGAGTAGTGCATTCTCACAAGCTTAGCCCACTAATGTACTCAGGAAGGACATCATATATTGAAGGCACTTAGGATATTGCAGTTGTTCTTGTTAATTAAATAAAAAATTCCCAAAGATAAGGGAAAGCTCCATTTATCCCAAACGCCTAGAACAACTAACACATTGCTTGCGAGTCATTGTATGTGCTACTGTATATTTTTTCAACTCTGAAAGGAAAAACAAAAACAAAAACAAAACTAAACTGAGCAATTCTGTACTAACTCGCTATTTAGAAAACAATTAGTTCTATAATTTCACTTAAAAGTCATTAAATGAAGAACATTATTTTGCATGCCAAAATTTTTAACAAGAGTTGTACTGCATTTTGGGGAAGCAAAAA
Organism: Saccopteryx bilineata; assembly: GCF_036850765.1. Classification (NCBI taxonomy): domain Eukaryota; kingdom Metazoa; phylum Chordata; class Mammalia; order Chiroptera; family Emballonuridae; genus Saccopteryx; species Saccopteryx bilineata. The sequence continues at coordinate 68,898,401 of NC_089490.1, read as the reverse complement.
ATATAACATATACACATAGATCTCATACTAAGGAAAGAGACCCAATCACACTAGCTATATTACTAGCCATAAGATGAAAGAAACCGAAAGCTATTAATCTGACTGGGTAATGTCAAAAATTCTTTGGAAAAGGCAGTATTTGTCAGTTGTTTATGTAATGAAATTTCTAAGCTTCTTAGTGACCCTAAGATTTTTGTGCCTCCTTAATTTTTCCTTTTATAAAATAATCACAGGAAATGAGGAAAACGAGACTGAAATCTATTGAATATAATTCCTAAGAAAATGTGTTTGAGAAGTTGGCCGTTTGAAAATGCAAACAATCAGAATAGTTAACACTTAGTTGAGTGTTTACTATATAAAAGGCTGCTTCTGAATAATTATATTTTTGAATTACTAGTACATCTTAAATAAACATTGTATTTCCTGTACCATGTTTTGGAGTACATGAAATTTTTTTCTTATTTATAGATATAGATATATTTTCCATCTATTTTTATTATCATAAATATTATTACCAGATTATTTAAACAAAGATATTTTGAGTTTCATTGAGTTTTAATAGATAAAAGAAGTCCCTAGAAATACAATGGTGATCCATTAACGTTCTTTTAACATGTGGGGATGCTAAAAGCAATTAAGAATAGAAAATAAGAAATGGAAAGCTTATTTAATATTGATAGAAATAAAGATATGAAAATATCTAATTCAAATAAAATCTCAACCCCATTTGAACTCACTCTTGGAAATATAAAGCAGGCTGTGTGTATATTAAGTTGCACAGTGTTTGGCTAATAGCCATGAAAACAGTCTAGTGCTACCCTAATGCAATTGGCATGTACTTAGAACTCTGATACAATGAATACAACATTATGCTTGGGTTCAAAGAAAGTACATGCTTATTTAACCTACTACTATGAAGATTTTTATTTAGTTTTATTTTATTTTGCTTTTTAACTAAGTTAAATATTTTCATTAGTGAGAAAGTCCCAGAGAAGCAAAAGGAAAAATTCATGGTGCCTATTTTTTGTCCTTTTTGTATCCCCTCAGTTGTGAGTCAATTGCCTGAGCTGTAGATTTCTTAATTAGCCCAAAGGAGGTATAATATTTCCAATGTTGTTGATGAGCTTTCTTATAAAGAAGTATATTACAATTACTTGGCAAATGAATCACTCTGAACATTCAAAATATTATTTCCTATGTTAAGAATAGCAATCACATTGATAATCTAGAAAGAAAATTCATCTGGGGGTCAGAAAACCTAGGTAGATACTAAGGCTGGGACTAACATTTAACCTCATTGACCAATGATCTTTCCTTGTCATTTATTTATAAAATGGTGTGTCCAATATTCTGAGCTTTAAGGATAATCATTAAAGATTGATGTTTATTGCTTCCAAAACTGAACCATTCAGAAAATATTAGTATCATTTTGGGATCATAGGCAATGGATTCACCCTGACCTTAATTTATTTTTGAAAACAGATATATATTTTAAAAAATATGAGTATATATTTCTTTTATGTGAGACCTTAATTGTTTTTCTTATTCCCTTTTTAGCTAGTAATACAAATTTTTTTAAATAAATTTTTATTAATGGTAATGGGATGACATTAATAAATCAGGGTACATATATTCAAAGAAAACATGTCTAGGTTATTTTGTCATCAAATTATGTTGCAAACCCCTTGCCCAAAGTCAGATTGTCCTCCGTCACCCTCTATCTAGTTCTCTGTGCCCCTCCCCCTCCCCCTAACTCTCTCCCTCCCTCACTCCCATGTCCTCCCTCCCCCCCCCCACCCTTGGTAACCACCACACTCTTGTCCATGTCTCTTAGTCTCATTTTTATGTTCCACCAATGTATGGAATCATGTAGTTCTTGTTTTTTTCTGATTTACTTATTTCACTCCTTATAATGTTATCAAGATCCCACCATTTTGCTGTAAATGATCTGATGTCATCATTTCTTATGGCTGAGTAGTATTCCATAGTGTATATGTGCCACATCTTCTTTATCCAGTCTTCTATTGAAGGGCTTTTTGGTTGTTTCCATGTCTTGGCCACTGTGAACAGTGCTGCAATGAACATGGGGCTACATGTGTCTTCACGTATCAATGTTTCTGAGGTTTTGGGGTATATACCCAGTAGAGGGATTGCTGGGTCATAAGGTAGTTCTATTTGCAGTTTTTTGAGGAACCACCACACTTTCCTCCATAATGGTTGTACTACTTTACAGTCCCACCAACAGTGAATGAGGGTTCCTTTTTCTCCACAGCCTCTCCAACATTTGCTATTACCCGTCTTGTTGATAATAGCTAATCTAACAGGAGTGAGGTGGTATCTCATTGTAGTTTTGATTTGCATTTCTCTAATAACTAATGAAGCTGAGCATCTTTTCATATATCTGTTGGCCATTTGTATCTCTTCCTGGGAGAAGTGTCTGTTCATGTCCTCTTCCCATTTTTTTATTGGATTGTTTGTTTGTTTGTTGTTGAGTTTTATGAGTTCTTTGTAAATTTTGGATATTAGGCCCTTATCTGAGCTGTCGTTTGAAAATATCAGTTCCCATATAGTTGGCTGTCTGTTTATTTTGATATCAGTTTCTCTTGCTGAGCAAAAACTTTTAATTCTGATGTAGTCCCATTCATTTATCTTTGCCTTCACTTCTCTTGCCATTGGAGTCAAGTTCATAAAATGTTCTTTAAAACCCAGGTCCATGATTTTAGTACCTATGTCTTCTTCTATGTACTTTATTGTTTCAGGTCTTATATTTAGGTCTTTGATCCATTTGGAATTAATTTTAGTACACGGGGACAGGCTGTAGTCGAGTTTCATTCTTTTGCATGTGGCTTTCCAGTTTTCCCAACACCATTTGTTGAAGAGGCTTTCTTTTCTCCATTGTGTGTTGTTGGCCCCTTTATCAAAGATTATTTGACCATATATATGTGGTTTTATTTCTGGGCTTTCTATTCTGTTCCATTGGTCTGAGTGTCTATTTTTTTGCCAATACCATGCTGTTTTGATTATCGTGGCCCTATAATATAGTTTAAAGTCAGGTATTGTAATGCCCCCAGCTTCATTCTTTTTCCTTAGGATTGTTTTGGCTATTCGGGGTTTTTTATACTTCCATATAAATCTGATGATTTTTTGTTCCATTTCTTTAAAAAATCTCATAGGGATTTTGATGGGAATTGCATTAAATTTGTATATTGCTTTGGGTAATATGGCCATTTTGATTATATTTATTCTTCCTATCCAAGAACAAGGAATATTTTTCCATCTCATTGTATCTTTTTCGATTTCCCTTAACAATGCTTTGTAATTTTCATTATATAGGTCCTTTACGTTCTTTGTTATGTTTATTCCTAGGTATTTTATTTTTTTTGTTGCAATCGTGAAGGGGATTATTTTTTTGAGTTCGTTTTCTAATATTTCATTGTTGGCATATAGAAAGGCTATGGACTTTTGTATGTTAATTTTGTATCCTGCGACCTTACTGTATTGGTTTATTGTTTCTAATAATCTTTCTGTGGAGTCCTTCGGGTTTTCGATGTATAGGATCATATCATCAGCAAAAAGTGATAGCTTTACTTCTTCTTTTCCGATATGGATGCCTTTTATTTCTTTGTCTTGTCTGATTGCTCTGGCCAGAACTTCTAACACCACGTTGAATAAAAGTGGAGAGAGTGGACAACCCTGTCTTGTTCCTGATTTAAGGTACAAAGTCCTCAGTTTTATGCCGTTTAATAGGATGTTGGCTGATGGTTTATCATATATGGCCTTTATCATGTTGAGATATTTTCCTCCTATACCCATTTTGTTGAGAGTCTTAAACATAAAATTGTGTTGTATTTTATCAAAAGCCTTTTCTGCATCTATTGATAAGATCATGTGGTTTTTGTTCTTTGTTTTGTTGATATGGTGTATTACGTTAACCGTTTTGCGTATGTTGAACCATCCTTGAGATTCTGGGATGAATCCCACTTGATCATGATGTATTATTTTTTTAATATGTTGTTGTATTCAGTTTGCCAGTATTTTGTTTAGTATTTTAGCATCTGTATTCATTAGAGATATTGGTCTGTAGTTTTCTTTCTTTGTGCCATCCTTGCCAGGTTTTGGTATGAGGGTTATGTTGGCCTCATAAAATGTGTTTGGAAGTATTGCTTCTTCTTCAATTTTTTAGAAGACTTTGAGTAGAATAGGAACCAAGTCTTCTTTGAATGTTTGATAGAATTCACTAGTATAACCGTCTGGGCCTGGACTTTTATTTTTGGGGAGATTTTTAATAGTTTTTTTCTATTTCCTCCCTGCTGATTGGTCTGTTTAGGCTTTCTGCTTCTTCATGACTCAGTCTAGGAAGGTTGTATTGTTCTAGGAATTTATCCATTTCTTCTAGATTGTTGATTTGGTGGCATATAATTTTTCATAGAATTCTACAATAATTCTTTGTATTTCTATGATGTCTGTGGTGATCTCTCCTCTTTCATTTTGGATTTTATTTATTTGAGTCCTGTGTCTTTTTTCCTTGGTGAGTCTTGCCAAGGGTTTGTCAATTTTGTTGATCTTTTCAAAGAACCAGCTCCTTGTTTTATTGATTTTTTCTATAGTTTTTCTGTTCTCTATTTCATTTATTTCTGCTCTGATTTTTATTATCTCCTTTCTTCGGCTGGTTTTGGGTTGTCTTTGTTCTTCTTTTTCTAGTTCCTTAAGTTGGGAAGTTAAGTGGTTTACTTGGGCTCTCTCTTGTTTGTTCATATAGGCCTGAAGTGATATGAACTTTCCTCTTATTACTGCTTTTGCTGCATCCCAGAGATTCTGCTATGTCGTATTTTCATTTTCATTTGTCTGTATATATCTTTTGATTTCTGAGCTTATTTCTTCTTTGACCCATTCATTTTTTAGAAGTATGTTGTTTAGTTTCCACATTTTTGTGGGTTTTTCCCCTCTTTTTTGCAGTTGAATTCTAGTTTCAAGGCTTTATGATCAGAAAATATGCTTGGTACAATATCAATTTTTCTAAATTTGCTGATATTGTCTTTGTGGCCCAACATATGGTCAATTCTTGAGAATGTTCCATGTACAATAGAGAAAAATGTATACTCTGTCGCTTTGGGATGAAGTGTCCTGTAGATGTCTATCATATCCAGGTGTTCTACTATTTCGTTCAAGGCCACTATATCTTTATTGATTCTCTGTTTGGATGACCGATCTAGAGCCGTCAGCGGGGTATTGAGGTCTCCAAGTATGATTGTATTTTTGTTAGTTTTTGTTTTAAGGTCAATAAGTAGCTGTCTTATATATTTTGGTGCTCCTTGGTTTGGTGCATATATATTAAGGATTGTTATGTCTTCTTGATTCAACTTCCCCTTAATCATTATGAAATGACCATTTTTGTCTCTGAGTACTTTTTCTGTCTTGTAGTCAGCATTATTAGATATGAGTATTGCTACGCCTGCTTTTTTTTGGGTGTTGTTTGCTTGGAGTATTGTTTTCCAGCCTTTCACTTTGAATTTGTTTTTATCCTTGTTGCTTAGATGTGTTTCTTGTAGGCAGCATATAGTTGGATTTTCTTTTTTAATCCATTCTGCTACTCTGTGTCTTTTTATTGGTAAGTTTAATCCATTTACATTTAGTGTAATTATTGACACTTGTGGGTTCCCTACTGCCATTTTATAAATTGCTTTCTGTTAGTTTTGTATCTAGTTTGATTCTTCTCTTTTGTTTTTCTATCATTTGTTTTTGTTTGTTTGTGTTCCATACTTCTTTCCTCTGTTGCTACCTTTTTTAAGTCAAGTGTTTTTGTGGTGGTTTTTTTAAGGGTGGTTACCATTAAGTAATGAAAAGGGTACCTACCATATTCATTGTAGTACCCTATCTTATAAGTATTTCTGCACTTCATCGTCCTTTGCTACTGTTAATCTCCATCCTCTCCCCCCTTTTTTTCCTTTGTTGTCACACTTTAAGTTTGGTTTGATTGTGTTCTTGGTGGAGCTGTTACTTGTGGTGTTGTTTTCTTTTGTTCTTTGAATCTGGTTGGAAAACCCCCCTTAGTATTTCCTGGAGTGGGGGCTTTCTGTTGATAAATTCTCTCATCTTTTCTGTATTTGTGAATGTTTTTATATCTCCTTCATACTTGAAGGATAGCTTTGATGGGTATAGTATTCTTGGCTGAAAGTTCCTCTCTTTCAGGGCTTTAAATATTGGGGTCCACTCTCTTCTAGCTTGTAGAGTTTCTGCTGAGAAATCTGATGATAATCTAATAGGCCTTCCTTTATATGTTGTACTCTTCTTTTCCCTGGCTGCCTTGAGAATTTTTTCTTTGTCATTGGTTTGTGTCATCTTTATTATGATGTGCCTTGGAGTGGGTTTGTTGGGGTTAAGAAAACTTGGTGTTCTGTTTGCTTCTTGAATTTGAGGCTTTAGTTCCTTCCACAGGCTTGGGAAGTTCTCGTCTATTATTTGTTTGAGTATATTCTCCATTCCATTTTCTTTCTCTTCTCCCTCTGATATACCTATTATTCTTATGTTATTCTTTCTGATGGAGTCAGACAATTCCTGTAGGGCTTTCTCGTTTTTTATTATTTTTGAGTCTCTTTCTTCTTCTCTCTGTTGTGCCTCAAGTTGTTTGTCTTCTATTTCACTAATCCTATCTTCAATATGGGCTGTTCTGTTAGCTAAGCTTGTTACCTCGTTTTTCAGCTCGTGAATTGAGTTTTTCATTTCTGTTTGATTTGTTTTTATAGTTTCAATTTCCTTGGTAATATATTCTTTGTGTTCATTGAGTTGTTTTCTGATCTCCCTATATTGCCTTTCTGTGTTTTCTTGTATCTCTCTGAGTATTTTTAAGATTTCTATTTTAAATTCTCTGTCATTTAGCTCCAAGGCTTCCAATATGTTAAGTCTTTTCTCCATAGATTTTTCCACATCTATTTGTGTTACCTCTCTTTCTTTTGTATCCATAATATTCGATTTCCTCTTTCTTATCGGCATCTGAGGGTGGTCTTATTGATAGCACTAATTAGAATTAATAAAGAGTAAAAAGTAAAAAAAAAAAAAAAAAAAAGGTAAAACACCCCACAAAAAAAAACCAGTAATAATTTATTATTTCCCCCTTTTTTCTCTCTTCTCTTTCCCTCCTCTCCCCTCCTCAGGGAAATATCGTGCCTATAATGGAGGGCCTGATTTGGGGTGAAGAGTTCAAGGGGCAAAAAAAAGGAAGTAGGGGCCTACTAAAAGCAAAAAAAAAAAAAAAAAAAAAGGAAGAAAATCTTAGACAAGCATAAGATGATTTGCTTGTAAGTGATAGTCAACTAAGAGATATAATGAGAGGGATAAGAGGGAACCAGAAAAAAGGACCAAAAAAGAATAATAAAGAAGAAAAAATAAAAATAATAAGTAAAAATCTGTTTTATTAAGTGGAGCGAAGACTAAATACAATGGAGACCTTGGGTTGGGAGGACCCAAAATGCCACAAAAATAAATGAACAAGAAAAAATAAAAACAAAAGCAAAAAAGAGAAATAAAGCCAAAAAAAAGCCTTGAGTCCCAAATTAACTTATTTGTTCGTGATTGAGGATTATATGGGATGAAAGTAAAATGAGAAAAGAAAAAACGAATAGAAAGGAAAAAATAAGAAAAAGAGAACAACGAAGGAAGAAATAAAATAGGAAGAGAAAAAAACAAAATAAAGCAAGACAAAAAAAAAAAACAAAAGAGGAAAGAGTGAGAGTTAAGTGTTTTGGAGTATAACCTTAAAGGAGGGTGAGGATGAAGAAGAAAAATAAAATGCAACACTCATGGGTAGTGTAGTTCAAGAAAGGGGAAGCATGAGATGGGCAGAGAATAGAAGGACCGAGGTGGAGGAAATAAAGGCAAAAAGATAGAAGAAACAAACAACAACAACAACAAAAACAAATTAGTGGATCAAGTTGTAAAGTCTGTGGGTTTTTCTTGATTTTGAGAGGTTAACTTCTTCCTTTTTCTTTTCTCTCCCTCTTCCTGGTCGGTGACTCTGTACCCCAGGCTCTGCCCCTGTGTCACTCTTAGGTAGGGATTTGCAGTTGATGGGATTCTATGGCAATGTCATATAATTGGCTTTAGTCTTGCTGGAAGTAAAGGCTTGTTGGCGTTTGCAGGGTCCAACGATGAGAGAGTTTGCTTTCCTGGATTCTCTCTCCTAGTCCCCCCTTTCTGAATTAGCAGCCTGGTGATCCAGCTATAAGGCTGCAACTGCTTCTGCCTGGGGAGTAAGAGGCTCAAAGAGCTGGGAAATCCCCACTCTATCCCCACTCAGTGCAAGGCTTTGGGAAAGGCTCTGACAGTCAGGGCCTCCAGTGTAATCAGGCGGGGGTGGGAGTCAATTGTTGTCAAGGTGACTGTTCAGCGCCTATCATTTAGTTGGACCTCTCAACCCAGGCTTTCCACACTTTGTAGCCTGTTTTTGCAGGGAAGAAGAGGCACTAGTCTCTGCTTACGACTAGTGTAGTATAGACCTTATTATCTGCCAAGTCCTTCTTGTTAGCGTTTATCCCTGAATATGGAGGCTCTATCAATCAGAAGTTGCCCCCGCCCCTTTAGCGAGAGGCACTAAAAAATATCACGCCTCTTGTCTTGGATCGCTGAACTGAGAGAGATCTTATCAATTAGAACCGAGGGTGCGCAGATTTTATGGGTTAAGCTAATTTCAATGATTGGGTCGCAGCTGTGCTTCCGAAGGTATTTTAGGCTGCCTGCGCGCGCCCCTCCCCCAATGCTTGATTGTTAGCTTGAATGGCTGGGTGAGGTGCCCCGCCCACGGAGAGAATCTCCGAAGCCTCTCCCGCTCGCCCCGCTGCTGGCGGCTGGACCGCACCAGGCGCAGGATAATGGAGCCCCCTGGGTGTGCAGGCCAGCAGGGTGCCCTGGGCGCGTGGAATGCCCAAGGCACGTGCGCGAATGGGGCGCTCCGGGCACCGGTGGCCGGCGACCCCCACTCGCAGTGTGCGGGCCGCTGGGAACGTCAGCGGTGCTCAACCGGACCAGGCGCGCGGCTGCTCGCGGCAGCTCGCGGCGGCTCGCGGTGGCGGCTCGCATCGGCCGCTCGCGGCGGCTCGCGGTTCCCAAGTATATGGGCTGACTCACCGCAGGCGCACTCCCTCGCGGCTTGAATGAGCGTCGCTGCAGTAGCTTCCTCCACACCCTCGTCTCTCAGATTCAAGTGATAACAGTCCTTTTGCTTTCAGTTTGTGTGGAACTCCGGAATGCTCCGAGGATAAATTTTTCTGTTTCTAGTTGATAAATTTGTTGTGATTTAGGGGAGAGCTGTCGGACGCGCTTCTCACGGCGCCATTTCCGTGACGTCACTCTAGTAATACACATTTAAGAAAGTCAGCCTACTGAAGGAAGAAAATCAATATAAAGATATAGGATAATAAGTAGTTTAGTCTTGACAAAATATCCTACTATAAACAATTGGACTTTTATTCAGAAATTGATGAATGCATTTTTTCATCATTTCTTACAAGGTATCTATCTTTTAGATCTCCAACTTAAAGAAGTAAAATGAATAAAAGCATTTTATTTAGTCACATCTACTTGTATCTGTAAACAAAGGACATATGATCAAATGATCTTTGATGGATACAGAAATCCACACAATTCTCCTTAAATAGAAAGTACATAAATTGGGTCATATGAACATGTTAAAAAAAAAAAGACCCCTCTCTTTTTGCAACTATCAATATTTACCCATCCTTTTAAACCAAATGACCTTCATTTCTTTGTGATAAGAATGAGAGAAACATGGCTTTTCAGCACAGGGAAACTTGAAAAGTCATCTCTAATTTGGTGGCAGAGTAGTGAGAGCCTTGGATTATAAATCAAAACAACTGAATGTTAGTTCCATGTCATGGCTCTACTTATTTCTAGTTCAGAAATACTGGGCCATCTACTCTTGCCAAATATATTCCCTTTCCTGTAGAATGGGATTAATATCTCTCTTCCTATTTAATGGGGCTGTACTTCCAATAAAAGTAGCTAAGAAACATAAAGTTGCTCTCATCAGCCCACTTTTATGTTTACTTCCTCAAAATGCTATATCCCTAATTTTCAACTGTTATGTTGTTAGAGAGGGCCAGAATTCTGATGTTAAGTCAAAGGGGTGTAGTTACAGTTAGAAAAGGAACATGAGCACAAACATGCAGCCAGTCCTTTTATTTATACCATCTAATGTGATTTATTCTGTTGTGACTGACACCCAATGACGTGCCAGTGGAAATAAGTTTGTACCATTTTACTTTATGACATTGATTATCATATCTTTATGGCCCTCTGTTGCAAGTGGGCCACAAATTGATTTCAAACACAATTCCTTAGGTAGTTCTTATACTACAGTGATCCAATTCCATAACCTTTTATTTTATGATAAAAATAAGGCTTTTAATTCTTAGTAAATCATAAGCACAAATTTCAGCATTCAAAAACTAAAGTTAATGCATTGTTAGAGTTTCTGAATTTTCCGATTCTATGAAAATTCCACCTGCCAAGTATCATTATGCAATATTGAGAACTTAACTGTGCTTTGAAATCCCAACTATTCAAAGAAAAACTCTTTTAAAGTACATCATTAGTGTACTCTTGAATAAGATGATTTGAAGCTGCTACTTATTTCATTAAATATCTCTTTGTATTGGCAGTGTAAGTTCATCATTAATTTTTTAATCATTTTGTCAAAAAAGTAAATATACTTATGGTAGTAAAACTAATGATATTGAAGTTAAAATAAGAAACTCCAATAGTAAGGCTTTTTCTATATGGGTCATACACATGAATATCACAGTTAAATTCTAAGTATGAAATTAATTTAAGATAAAACTGCATATTGAGGCCCTGGTGGGTTAGCTCAATGGTAAGTGCTGGCCTGGTGTGTGCAAGTCCTGGGTTTGAATCCTGGTCAGGGAACACAGGAAAAGCAACCATCTGCTTCTCCACCCTTCCCCTTCCTCCTTCTCTCCTTCTCTCTCTCTCCCCCCTTCCTGCAGCCATGGCTCATTTGAACAAGTTGGCCCCAGGCACTCAGGATGGCACCACTGCCTCACCTCAGGTGCTAAAAATAGGTTGGTTTCCAAGCAACAGAACAATGGCCTGAGATGGGCAGAGCATTGCCCCTTAGTGAGCTTGCCTAGTGGATCCCTGTTGGGGTGCATGTGGAAGTCTGTCTCTCTGCCACCAGCCTCTCACTTAATAAAAAAATAAATTAAATAACTGTGTTTTGAAATCATGCACTACTACCAAAGGGGCATTTACATATTAAAAAATATAATTATAAAATTAATGACATCAGATATACAAACTTCCTCACTACTATTAATGACATTGGGATGTGTTAAGAGTTGGAGTGGAAATTTGGGAGGTAAGTGGGTTATGAGAAAGAGTAGTGCAGCCAGGGTGCTCATGTGATAACTGGTTCATTAAACAGGGTCAGTTGAATCTGTACTAGTATGCAAATTCACTTTCAGGGGAAAGGAGGAAACCGAGCAGGTTAGAAGGCTCTATCTAGAGAATATACTGACTGGCGAAAAATAATCAATTCCAGTTAGTAACAAAAACAAATTGCCTTCAAATGCTTACATTCTAGCAGATTAGTAGAAAATAAATGCCAAGTATAAGAAGTAAAATGTGTTGTATATTAGAAGGAGGATAAAAAAAGAAAATGTGTAGCAGAACAAAAGAGAAGAGGTGTACCATGAGTGGGAATGAGAAGAGAATGTAGTATTATATTGAAAGTTTGTGGTAGGCTGCATGGAAAAGATGAGAAAGAAGGATTTAAAGGACACAGGGAGATTAGTATTCTTTTTTTTTTTTTTGTAGTTTTCTAAAGTGAAAAGCAGGGAGGCAGAGAGACAAACTCCCGCATGCTCCTGGACGAGATCCACTCGGCATGCCCACCAGGGGGCGATGCTCTGCCCATCTGGGACGTTGCTCTGTTGCAACCGGAGCCATTCTAGCGCCTAAGACAAAGACCATGGAGCCATCCTCACTGGACAGTGCCAATGGAGCCTTGGCTGTGGGAGCAGAAGAGAGAGATAAAGGAGAGAAGGAAGGGTGGAGAAGTAGATGGGTACTTCTCTTGCATGTCCTGGCCAGGAATTGAACCCAGGACATCCACACACCAGGCTGATGCTTTACCACTGAGTCAACTGGCCAGGGCCAAGAGATTAGTATTCTTGATAAAGGAAACAGAGCAAGATGAGAGAATTTTTTTCTGGGTTTAAGAAATAAAAATTTAGTGCAACTGATGTGGAGTGAGAGTGTGAGATGTAAGGAAAAAAGCCACAGAAGAGAGTCAATTAAATTGGGTTTTAATGACTTAGAGTAAAATGTTGAGCTATCACAGGATATTAAATAGAGCAGTGACATCTGGCTTACATTTCAAATGAATCATTCTAGCCAGCATACTGAATGTAGATTATAGTAGGGAGGGCATTGGCTAAAAAAGTAAATCAATTATAAAATAATTGCTGTATCACAGGTGAAATATGATACTGACCTATACTTATGTGATATTAATGGATACGTTGAATTGTATATCTATTTTGAAGATAGAGTTTGCATGACTTCCTTATATTCCAAACATGTGCTGTAAGAGAAACAGAGAAAGCTACAAGGGTATTGGCATTTTTATTTTCTTTTAAATAATTATTAATAAAACTTGCCATAAACTAAAATGTGAAAACCAGCAAGTGGTACAGATTTTTCAGGAAAAAAACATTTTTAGTTTTTTAAAGTCTATTAGACACCCAAATAGAGATGTTAAGTAGTCTATAGAGTATATAAATAGACAAGAGTTTGGATAGAGCTCTGGGTTGTAGTTATATCATTTGAGGTTTATACCATATTGATGGTATATTCAAGACACGGACTCAGTGAGACAGTAAGAGAACAAGGCAAGGGTTCAAACAGAGCCCTGGAGCATGTCAGCACTAAAAAATTACTAGGTTAAAAGAGATAGGGAGCCAGTGGTAGGGAAGGTGATAGGGGATCAAATAGAAAAAGGCAGAAGCTGACTGATTTCTAGAACTTGGCTCTTTTCACTAAAATAGCAGCAGTTTATTAATGGTATGGATATATTTAACAACTGTCTCTTAGTTATTTAAAGACATTTACTGAGCCCAGTGTTCATTCTTTTTTATGTGAAAAGGGAAGACTGGTAGAAGCAGGGAACCAGGTCTCTCAGTGTTCTGAGAAACAAACCATGTATATTCTTTGTTGTTAGAGCATGTCCACAAAAGCCAAGGAAGTGGTGAAAAGGGAAAGGACAGAGATCTCTGGAAGAGTTATGACATGCAAAAAGTTTAATAACTCATTTAGGTCTATCAGCAAGAATAAACATCCATTAATTTTTATTCTGTAATAATATAGGTATGGAATAACAGCAAGTTATTGATTATTTTTTGTGACAGAGACAGAGAGAGACAGAGAGAGGGACAGACAGACAGGAAAGGAGAAAAATGAGAAGCATCAATTCTTTGTTGCGGCATCTTAGTTCATTGATTGCTTTGTCTGGGGGGCTACAGCAGACTGAGTGACCCCGTGCTCAAGCCAGTGACTCTGGGCTCAAGCTGGTAAGCCTTGCTCAAACCAGATGAGCCCATGTTCAAGTTGGCGACCTAAGGGTTTTGAACCTGGGTTGTCGTGTCCCAGTCCGACCTCTATTCACTGCGCCACCACCTGGTCAGGAAACTTGTTGATTATTGATAAAAATAATAATTGTATTTATCATATATTTATTGAGGAGATAAAAATGAAAGACCCTCTTTTACCCCAATTTCACATGAATAGTCTTCAGGGATATTCATGGAGTCCTTGAAATAATGAAACATCATTTAATAAAAAACTAATTAATCTTATCTAATGCCATTCAATAAAACTATCATTTGGCAAGGCCATCATTAATTACTCAAGTGGCATAAATAATTATTTTTAGATACTCTCCTTTTGGCAGATCAGCAAAAATAAGCAAAAATTGCTTCCGCAGAACAAGCAACCGGAGGTTTCTTTTTAGTCAGCATTTAAAGGTAAGTTCTGACCTGCTGTTAAGATACACTCCTCTGGAAAAAGAGCATATGGCACTTTCCCCTCCCCCTTTGCTTTATTTATACTCCATTCACAGAAAAATTCCAGGCTCAACGTATAATATCATCGTTGATGCTTGCTTGCTCTCTCTTTTTAAGAACTACATCAAAAATGACACTAGCAGAGTAGAATTTTACTTTCCCCTTATAGAGCAAAGATGTGGCTGATTATACAGATCTGAAAATGAAAACACCTAGGTAACAAATTTAAAGGATTCAGGGGTTTAAAAAGAAAATACTGAAAATATTTAACTTGAAAATTATAGAGCCTTAGAATATGCTTTAGAATGTGAAAACCTTAAACTCCGATGTGGGATTGAGTTTCAATTTATTGTTATTTTTTTTTTCTTTTTCTCATTAGCACTTAACTTACAGAATACATACATGCAAATGGAAGCCATGAAGCCACTGGAGCACTAACCTATGCATCCCAATGCGGAAGAACTGTCTGGTGATCAATCTGCCCTAGTGCCTTTCTGCACATAGCTCTAGGTGTACAAAGACAAAAATGGTATTGGTGCACATTCTCTGTAGTATGTGAGGAATCTATACAGATTTTGGAGTGGTGTTTTAATTTCAGTGAAATTAAAATAATGATTCCTTAATTCTTATTCTAGACTGCCAGGTAAATTAAATGTTCACGTTGGCTGTAATGTCAAATTTTAAAATAATGAATAAATAAGGGGGGAGACACTTAATATATATGATCACATCAAAGGAAGTTTAAGTACATAAAAGGAGTGGGGGGAATAAGCCATCTCCTGGACATAGACAGTTTCAGTTTACCAAAATTAAAATATCATGATGAGCAGTCAGCATAACATTCCTATTTTAAGTAACAATATTATTTCAGAATAAAACATTGGCCATAGCATTTTTTTGTAAATTTAATTTTGTTAAATTTATCGATTTAAAAAATTGATTTACAGATTTTCAAAACTCACAGAAATTATTAATATACTAACGTTACATTACTTAGGAAACATTATAATAAAATAGCTTGTTAAAAGATGGCACAGTGAGCCCTGGCCAATTGGCTCAGTGGTAGAGCATCGGCCTGGTGTGCAAGGGGTCTCGGGTTCGATTCCTGGCCAGGGCACACAGGAGAAGCACCCATCTGCTTCTCCACCCCTCCCCCTCTCCTTCCTCTCTGTCTCTCTCTTCCCCTCCTGCAGCAAGGCTCCATTGGAGCAAAGATGGCCCGGGCGCTGGGGATGGCTCCTTGGCCTCTGCCCCAGGCGCTAGAGTGGCTCTGGTCACAGCAGAGCGACACCCCGGAGGGGTGGAGCATAGCCCCCTGGTGGGCAGAGTGTCGCCCCCTGGTGGGCGTGCCGGGTGGATCCCCGTTGGGCACATGTGGGAGTCTGTCTGTCTCTCCCCTTTCTAGCTTCGGAAAAATACAAAAAAAAAAAAAAAAAGATGACACTGTGAAAGATACATGAACACACAAATACTTACACACAAGAAACTAGGAAACACATAAAAAATATTCACTGACAAGAACCACACAAGATAAAACCTTCAAACTCATGCCACAAACTAGAGAAACATGAGATTTAAAGAAAACCTTATAGCTTTCTGGAAGGTCTTCATAAAGTGTCTAACCTTTATATCTAAATTCAAAATAGTATACAGGGAAAGATAATGAATTTTTTTTAAAAATCCCATAAACTGTGACTCACATACCATCATTTAGGGAGAATAAATATGTAAATAGGCATCAAGAGGGGATATGGTGATGGAGAGAGAGGTGAAGAGGGAAATATAGAGGGAGAAACAGAGAATATGAATGTACAGTCCTTTAAGATATGAAAGAATCTAAAAATACTAGTAGAGGTGGAAATAAAAAACACCAGGGGCTTCACATTTTCAATAGATCCATGGTAAAATTAGAAGTGGTATGGAATTTGAGTATTTAACTCCTCCTTGAAGAAAGTACACAGTCACCTACTAATAAAGAGAAATCATGATAGAGATAAAAATTTTAAAATCTAAGAAGTCAGCAAACATTTTATTCTCTGATATAAATTATTCCCAGCCCTAGTTATATTCATAAATGGATGATAACTATGAAAACATATAAATAAAATAGAAGAAAAAAGGAAGCAATGGGGGAAGGAAGAAATCCAACAAGTAAAAGACTCAGAATTATATTGTTTATAAACTAAAATAAGAAAAAAAAATTCCCCAGGAGTACATCCCAAATTAGAAGAATTCAACAGGATTTAGTTCAGTAGAATAATAATTTAAAGGCACATCTAAAAATAAAGCATCATAATTGAGATAGGGAAATAAAACTATGAAACAAATCAACATATCTAATAAAAAATGAATTGGGGAAATAAACAAAATCAGAAATTTTGAAGATGAACTCAAATAACTACCACAGAACAAAGTCATGGGATTATTACTTTGAATGCAGAAGGGGAAAAGGACAAACATTAAAGCAATTAGAAAGAGAGCTGGGACAGAAAAAAATATATTGTATTGTAAGTACAGGTGCTATTTTTGCAGTCGAATATACAAATAACACAGTAAAAATATATTCAGATACAGTAGAAAAAATCTTGCTATGAAATAAAGAACTGACCTTTTTGATTATTGTAAACGTTCACACCATGTTCTATGAAAACTTGTATAAAGTGGCATACACTCAGAATTGTTTTAGTTTAGTTATTGAATTTCAGAGAAAGCTGAAGATATTTTCATGCACATAGGCAAAAGAACAAGTGAGTAAAGGAGAATATTCTGTACTCCTTGAGTGTTAAGTGGTGGAAATGCCTAGTAAGGTTTTCTTTCAAATCTTTAACATAGGGCAAGAGCAGTCAATCTCTGTTTAAAAGCCATTGCCAGGACCCTTTGACTCTGCCAAGATTTACAGAGTATTCACATGTCATTCCTAAGTCTTCTCTATTTCTTAAAAAAAACTCACATGGTAGATCAGCACCAAGGGAAGTCTTGGTATATCTCCTGGCTTTACCTAGCTAGTATTAGAACTGTACAGAGTCACTAATAACCGGACAAAAAGTGAGGACAAGGAAGAAAGGCAATATTAATCATATATATATGATTATATATATATCAATATATATATATATATAATAGAATAATAATTTTGAGTTTGAAAACATGCAAAGCAGGGCAAATATTCATATCTCCTTCATCCTAATAGAAAAATTCACTGACTGACAGTGAGATGTTACATCTTGTCAGCTACAGCAGTGACCTGGAGACGTGAGGCTGACATCAGTACAGCACAACAAGCTGTTAGAGAGCAAAGACAGATCCACCTGCACTTCAAGAATCCTCCGTGAATAATGCGGAAGTCATTTACTGGATGAGCCTTGTCTTGTGAAATGCTTAGAAATTATACACTACTTCTTAATAACTACTCTCTAAATACATTTACTTAAATTTTATGTTTTGTTTTTAGTGGAAGAGTGATTTTTGAAGAATGATTTTAAGAGACAGGCCTTCCAGGAATGTTATTAGATATTTTTTTTTAAATGCCTGAATCATTGTTTCAATTTAAAGTAACATTCTATTAAATAAATGGGTAAAAAAGAGTAGCAGAATTTCTACTAGGGTGACATTGGTGCCTTTGAAACTCTATATCCATATTTCATTTCTTAAAAATACAAATGCCGCCCTGGCCGGTTGGTTCAGTGGTAGAGCGTCGGCCTGGCGTGCGGGGGACCCGGGTTCGATTCCTGGCCAGGGCACATAGGAGAAGCTCCCATTTGCTTTTCCACCCCCCCTTCTTCTCTGTCTCTCTCTTCCCCTCCCGCAGCCAAGGCTCCATTGGAGCAAAGATGGACCAGGCGCTGGGGATGGCTCCTTGGCCTCTGCCCCAGGTGCTAGAGTGGCTCTGGTCGCGGCACAGCGACGCCCGGGAGGGACAGAGCATCGCCCCCTGGTGGGCAGAGCGTCGCCCCTGGTGGGCGTGCTGGGTGGATCCCGGTCCGGCGCATGCGGGAGTCTGTCTGACTGTCTCTCCCCATTTCCAGCTTCAGAAAAATACAAAAGAAAAAAAAATAACAACAACAACAAAAAAATACAAATGTCCTAGTCAGTGGCTCAGTGGATAGATCATCGACCCGGTATATGGACATACTGGCTTCAATTCCTGGTCAGGGCACACAGGAGAGGCCACCATCTGCTTCTCTCCCCCTGACTCTCCTCCTTCTCTCACTCTTCTCTTCTGACAGTCAGTGGCTTGACTGTTTCCATTGTGGCCCTGGGCACTGAGGATAGCTCGGTTGTTCTGTGTGCATCTGCCACCTGGTGTTGACGATAGCTTGGTACTCAGTATACGAGCATGAGTCCCAGACAAGGTTGCCAGGTGGATCCTGGTCAGGGCTCATGTGGGAATGTGTCTCACTATCTCCCCCCACTCATCTAAGAAAAAAAAATACAAATGAATCAATTAAAGTAATAATAATTTAATTATAGAAATCTGATAATATCTGCCTGCCTTGAGGCATTAATTCTTTCTCCTTTCCTTTCTCATTTTATTCCTTCCTTCCTCCTCTTTATTTTTTCCCTAATTCTTAATATTTATTGGGCACAGTGTCCAGGCAATTTGCTAAATACTGAAGAGAGGATAACAGACACAGTGCATGCTCTTACTTATCTCAAATACAACTGAAGATAAGGACTGCTGAGAGTCCAAGATGACAAGGCTTGGAGGTCTGAGATTCTGTGTTTTTGAGGTAAAGCAACATCTTTTATAAATATTACAAGGACATGTTGAAAATGTATATGTATATATCACATATATATATATAATTTCAAATTTTAGTTTCAAGCACTTTTGACTCATATTAATTGTTTCCATCTTTTGAGCACCTACAATGGAACACAAACATACTGTACTCATTCTCTCCTCTAAGCTTTCAAGCTAATTTCTCTTCTCTGGAGTGTTTCATTTCAGATCGTTTCCAGATAGAAAAACCCTTCATTGCCTTCAATATGTATCCCAGTCATGAAACCATCTTTAAATTCAGTAGATCTCATTAATTTTTTTCATCTATATACAAGTCATTCACAGGTAACCTACACTGTGTTCTTCACTGACCGGAATGGAATCTCCTGGAGAGAACGAAGATCCCTGTGTTCTTATACTGCCCAAAAGAGTGTAACTGCATGGTAGGAGCGTTTCTTACTGCATTTAGTAAGAGGTGTTGGGAATACAGTTTTCACATTTACAAAGAAAAACTGAACATTCAGTTAAATTTGAATTTCAGATAAAGAATGATATTTTCCATAAATAAGCTAGTCCCAAATATTATACAATGCATATTTACCCTGAAACAAATTATTAGCTATTTATGTGAAATTCAAATTTAACTGTATATCTCGTATGTTATCTGGCAATCCTTATTTGGAAGGAATTTTTTTTTAATTGTGATAGCTGCTTTTGTCAGTAAACTTGAAGCACCATGCATATATATAATCATAATATTCAGAGGGGCAGATACAAATAGTTTTTATTTTTGCTGAAATGGACTTTAAAATTTTTATATGTATGCACTTCTATGTGTATGTATACATATATGTGCGCAGACACACATCGTGTGCACACACTGCACATGAGCACAGGTGTGTGTATATATGTATGTGTGTGCATGTGCATATGAAGAAAAAGGCACCTAGCACTGCTTTCAGTCCTACAGCACACTCATAGAATGCCAACAGGAAGAAATCTTTGATTCACAGAGTTACATAAAAACCGCCCAGATATAATCATATACTAAAAGATTATTCCCTGAAGAGATGAAGGTCCATTATTGTGGAAAAGGACACATAAGTTTGTTCATAAGCTACATTTCATTAAAAAAAAATCTCTATTTCAAATTTATTTTAGAATATTTTCTTTTCTTTAATTATTATTTAACTATTTTGCCAAATTATGGCTAAAAATGTGGGCAATTTTTTTTATTGCGTTTGGACTTTGTCAAAAGTGTTGGGTTCAGGAAAATATTTTCTGCCAAGTTCCTCTATGCTCATGCCAAGTAATTTTCAATTGGTTTATAAGCCCATGTGTATTTTAAATGAAATGAATACATACATTTTAGATTCCTTTACCCTTAACTCACCCAGATGGTTCAAAAAGACATCCAATAAACCTTTGATTCATGTTATAAGAAATAGATTGCTTAAAGGTTTTGGAAGTCAAGAAGCAAGGCACCTCATTCACAGAGAGTAAGTGGACCCAAATGTTTTAACTCCATATGTATGATGATAGTGAAAGTTGTACTCTCTTGAGGTTAAAGTTTTGGACTGAAACTCACTGAGGTAGATTGGTTAAATGTTCAAACCTAATAATAATATAGTTTACATTTAATATTTACATGTCTTGGCTCATACTAACTTTATTAACCATATATATATATATATATATATATATATATATATATATATATATGACCTACTACTAGCTTTAAGCACTTACTGCTAACATACTAAGAGTATTGAAACAGTATTATATTTCTGTTTAATACTAGATTTCCTTTCATTATTTTTAGTATGTCAATTAGCTTTTACAGTGCCCTAGATATCAAGCAGTGCTGATATAACTAGAAAGCAGAAGGAATTCCTTAAACCTACTGTGCACACCCGAGTTATTGATTTCTTTTTGCAGTGTTCCATATGTAGAATATAGTTGACAACAAGTAGTAATAACAGTTTTATTCTATACATGAAACTGAAACTCTTTGTAAAAACTTAGGTGTGCCCAGCATAAAACAATTTTTATACTCAAATCCATTTCAATTTTAACCTCTGTTAAACACTTGGTGGAAACCTGTTCTTGGCCAAGGTAACCCCACCATCCCTAGGTTGGGTTAAATATTTTGGGGATAAGGTAGCTCCTATAGAGCCATGGCTTTGTGGGAGGGGCTCTTGATTTCTCTGCATCTGGCATCTGGGGAGATGTGCACTATCTGCTGCTTGATCTTCAGTCCACATAGGTAGCTGCTGAGATTGTTCTATCTAGTTTTTGTTCCCAAGCTCTTTCAGTTCCAATGCCATTCTGTATTGTGTCTACCACACTGAAGGATGTCCAAATCCCAGAACATCACACTATGCTGGGGCATGTAAATCTTTCATTCCTGCTCTGCAGTCAGATTCTTTGTCACCGGAGCTGCCAACAATTACGTGTTATTTTTCCCCTCTGACTTTTCTTTGCATTTCTCCTTAGACTGGGGAGAGTGTCTGTGTGCGAGTGTTTATGTTTTTTCTTTGTGATCATCTTTGTCAGAAGGTACAATCTAGCTCTTTTGATGTGTTATGAAATGTTTTGTCTATGCCATCAGATCTCTGTTTCTCTAAAGACGATAAGTTTTTTGTAAACCAAAGCCAGGAGAAATACTAATCACCCACTGGCGAACATACTGGAATTAGTCTGAGAACTGCAGAGAGAGAAAAAAAGATGTTATTCTGAGACGCAAAACACCTCAACAGTTTAAACTATCACTTGCAGAGTCTATTCCCAAAATTTAGTAATCCTTAAAAACTATGTAAAGAATGATGAAGCAGTAAAACAGTGCTATAACTTTGAACTTAAAATTTATAAATCCAAGGACACAGAAAAAAAAAGCTTGAATGATTGTTATTTCAAAATACAAAAGGTATTGCCATGAAATAGAGGTACTTTCAGATCAACCTAAAACTTAACGGATGCACCTGACCTGTGGTGGCGCAGTGGATAAAGCCTCGACTTGGAATGCTGAGGTCGCAGGTTTGAAACCCTGGGCTTGCCTGGTCAAGGCATATGTGGGAATTGATGCTTCCTGCTCCTCCCCCCTTCTCTCTCTCTCTCTCTCTCTCTCTCTCTCTCTGTATGTGTGTGTGTCTCCTTCTCTGTCTCTTTCTCTCCTTTCTGAAATGAATAAATAATAAAAAAATAAATAATTCCTTAAAAAAACAACTTAATGGAAGGTAGGGAATGGGAAGCTACTCTGGGGACTGGTGGGGTAAGGAGGGCCTGGCCTGTCATGCTCAAATGTATACTCCCTGGAATGACTTCTGATTATTCAAGAAGGAAAATAAATTATCCCAATGCTTGCTACGGCAATGGAAAATGGCCTGGAGAATAAAAGAGAAGTTGGAGCACATCCAAGATTAAAAAAGTAGGAAAGTATCTGTTCAAATGTATTATGTGGATTTAATGGGCTTTGTAACTCAAGGTTCTCTAAGTTATAGTGATTTAGGACAATTTGTTTTTAGGTTCCAAGTTAAATCCATAGGTAGAAACTCAAAATACTTGCGAAACCCAGACAGGTGACTCAAACATGGATAGGGCCTAATTCTAATCCCATGGGAGTTAATAAGAACTGGAAATGTACTTTCTGTTCTATGAAAAGATTCACTGTATAGGCCAAACGAAACACATCTGCAGACAACATCAGTGGCTTTCAGGTCACTGCCAAAGCAACCATACATTTTGAAAATGAATTGGAACAATTTGCAAGTAAATTATGAAGTAAATGGATTATTTTGTAAGTTATGATATCTAGGCATAAATGATTGAGAAGCAAATTCTAAAATTATTGATTTCAATATTCAAAAAAATTTGTCTCCCATTGAATCTGTAGTTCTTCCCTTAAAGTCTTTTCATCTTTTCAAATTTAGATAGTAGCAATAGCCTTGTTCTACCAAAGCAGGAGTTAATCATTTAAAACTGTGGTTTCACTGCATAAAATTGATGCGTTATCAAACTGGACAGCTGACTATAATAAAGTGGAAAATTGTATTTAAAGCTAATTCAAAGATGGTGAGATAATGAGACACTGACCATTTCTGGAGTTGCTCGGTTTTCTGATAAATTTGAAAATATAAGTTTCCATAGTCACCTTTTCTTCCCTAGAGTTGTCATCAGTCTTCCTACTGTAGATCACTGGAAGTGAGTCTTTAAAATGATCAATGTTGAACGTTCCAGGACACTCAGTGAGGGGTGGAGGAGTGGCCCTTTTTGAGCCGCCTTCTCTCCGCTCCTCCATACCTGCCTCAGCCCGCTCATCACCTGTCAAAAACAGTGAAAGAAACCACTTGCTCTGAGGGTTTGGGGGTTAAACCCAACACCGCCCGGGAAGAACTGAAAAGGGCTTGCAGAAATCTGGCCTTGAATTAGCACCCTGATAAGAATCTCAATGAAGGAGAGAAGTTTAAATAGACTTCTCCAGCTTAGGAAGTGCTCTCTGATGCCAAGGAAAAGGAGTTCTCTGACAAAAGAAGAGACAGTCAATTAAAGAAGGTGAAGCGGGTTGCTGTTTTGGCTCCCTTATGGACATCTTGATACGTTTTTTGAAAGAGGAGAGACAATGCAGAGATAAAGGGGTAAAAATGTTGTGCATCAGCTCTCAGTAACTTTAGAAGGTTTATATAATGATGCAGCAAGAAAACTAGCTCTGCAAAGGAGTGTGATTTGCGACAGATTGGAAGGCCGAGGTGGGAAGAAAGAAATAGAGTGCTGTCCCAATTGCTGAGGTCCTGGGATGCAAATAAGAACTCATCAGATAGGCCTTGGAACGGGTCAGCAAATTCATTCTGTATGCATGCAGTGCCAGGGCCATGGGGAATGAATCTGGCCTCAAGATAGATGTCAAGGCTTCAATGAAAGAAGATAGTTCAAGAGAAGAAGATTCTAGAAGTGCATATTGGTAAAGACATGAAAGATGGCCAGAAGAGAACATCCTCTGGTGAAGGAGGCAAAGAACCAGGACTGGAGCCAGGAGATATTATCATTGTTTTAGATCAGAGGAATCATGCTGTGTTCATTCCATAAGAAGACCTTTTTACGTGTATAGACAGACAGCTGGCTGAAGCATTGTTTGGCTTCCAAAAGCCAAAAGCCACTCTTGACAACTGAACCATACTCATCACCTCTCATCCGGGTCACATTATGAAGTGTGGAGATATCCCGTGTGTGCTAAAGGAAGACGCACCAATTTATCATGGACCATATGAAAGGTTCACCTAATCATTGAATGTAAGGTAAACTTTTCTGAGAATGGCTTTTGCTCTCCTGATAAACTCCCTTTGCTGAAGAAAACTCTTACCTGAAAGGAAGGAAATAGAAGAGACTGATGAAACAGACCTGGTAGAACTGGTGGACTTTGATCCAAATCAAGAAAGATGGCACCATTACAATGGAGAAGCGTATGAGGATAATGATCGTCATCCCAGGGGTGCTGTTCTAGGTCCAGTGAATAACACGCACAGCTGGCATTTTATCTACAGGAGGGAAAGAGTGACAGACTATAATAATATGCTCACTACTTGCTATTGTTTTTGTTTTATTATTCAACTGTAGTAGTGTTTTCAAAGTAAAATGAAGAACAAACTCAAATATAAATGCTCTAAAAATTATCAGTATCATTTCTATGTATTGTTCCATTTTTCATATTATTCTTCAATAAGGTTTTCTCATTTGAGCTTTATACAGCCATATCTATCCTATTTACACTGCATATATAAGGAAAATGAGATTCTAGGAGGTTAAATGATTTTCTGAAGTTTAGGCTTCTGATCAAAAGTAGAAAAAAAAGTCACAAACTTGAGTTTTATCTATTAGTACTTTAGGCTCTGGGTCTTCTCCATCATGCCTTGCTACTCCAATAGAAATGCAGTTGTATTATATTGTTTTTCTTCCAAATATCTTTTTACCCATTTTATTTCACTGGTCCTTCCCATGTATCTGTGAAAGAGACATGCTTTGTCTCATCCTGCATGTGTTGGAAAGAGAAATTTAGAAAGTGGAAGTTCTTACTAGAAATCAAACAGTGCATTGGGCCAGACTCGACAGAAAATGGTTTCCTGGTTCCTGCTGGGAAGTTTCTCTATCTGTTCTAGCATTTGCCTTGCAAGAAAGCAGCTCTTCATTTAGCTAGATATAATTATTCTGGGTTTCTTCACCCATGGGCTAAATGGCTCTGTAGTTTATGTGCTCTTTTACTTACAGTTTATGGTTTTAATTATAGCTTTCATCACTTCCTTTGACTTTTAACCCCCCATCATTCCTTTGAAAGAGTCTTCCTTTCCAATCGGCCGTTGATGGCAATGCTGCACATACTTCAGGCCTGTGCTTTTGCTCCATTTATGCTAATGATAAATCCTCCACATCTAACATGATATTTAGGGTAGGATTCAGTGGAGTCAATTATATTCCCTGCATAATATTATTCTGAACTCCCTGGGATGAAAATAGCATTTGAATTTTCTATAATTTTATGTTTCCTCTCTCATTACTTCTGAGATTTAAACAGATTTGGTTTAGGTGACCCGAAGTTCAAGGTTTTCCTAAGTGAACTGTATGAATTATCTCTGCTTTCCACTTAGCGATGATGTTTATAAACTGACAGTGAAATGAGATGACAGTCTCTTCAGAGTAGGGAGCCAGGCAAGATGCTTGTCAGCACCATTGCACGTTCATTGGTTTGTTTTGTATTTTTCTACTGGTTCTTTGTTCATGAAAGTCAAATCACAACATAATCTTAAAGGATCTTGAGGTCAAACTGGGATTGTATTAGCTGTTCTCACATTTCAAGTTTTTAATGAGAAAACATAAAAAGAAGGACACAATTATTTTTAAAGCAAAAAACAGCTTTGTTCATAATGTACTACTATGGTATACATGCGGAATTGTAGATATGAATTTTTGCTAACAGTGATGGAATTTTCTTCCGGGTTTCTCTTATGGCTGCATGGTACAACGAAACAAAGACATTAGAATCAGCCATAGGTTCCTCTAGTGGGCATATTCCTACCAAGACAAACTACCTAACCTCTCTTAGCTGCATATTAGAAACTGCAACATTAGTCATTAATACTAATCTTACAAGTATTGAGTGAATATCAAATGTGGTAATGAAATTGAATTCCCTTGATAAAATTAGTGGTTAATTCTCATCAGTTTTGAATGTATATATTGATGGTGGTTATTTAAACCAATTTATGCAAAGTTTAAAAAGCCCGAAAATATTTGAGAAGTATGTACTCTTAAAAATTCTAAATTATATCACATTACTTCACACCTGGCCACACGAGGTTAAAAGTGGAGTGAATTTCTGATAAAAGCAGACCCCACTCTGAGTATCTGAAACCCATGCCAGTTAAGACCTTCCATTCTGATTCAGCTAGGTCAGCTGAGTATTCCATGGCCTCCCCAAATGTCATAATTTACATTTTCTTCTTCACAGCCACGTTTATCTGCCACTTCTGAGTGATCTCTCATGGTATGCTCTGTCAAAACTGAGGTTGATTTTCAGATTCTCAAACAGTCTGGTCATGCAGGTGAAGTTCCTGTGTTTTTAATATTGCGGAGCGTACTTTTATGTAGAATGATACTGGGCTGATTTAATAGAACATATTCTCCCCTTATCCAAACTAACACACCCTAAAGAATTACTTTGTGGTCCATTACTAAGCCATAACAAGAACTGATTTTTTTTTTCTGTTATTTTTTTTAAGTGAGAGTAAGGGAGATAGAGAGACTCCCACAAGTGCCCTGACTGGGATCCACCTGGCATTGCCCTGTCTGGGGCTGATACTCCAATCAACCCACCTATTCTCAGCACCTGAGTCTGACTCTCAGATCAACCAACCTTTCCTCAGAGTCTGGGGCTGACGTTCGAATCAATGGAGCCACTCTCTGTAAGGGGGGAAGAGAGAGAAGGGGGAGAAGAAGGGAAAGAGAAGCTGATTGTAGCTTCTCATAGTTGCCCTGATCAGGGATCAAATTTGGGATATCTGCACGCTGGGCTGATGCTCTGTCTGCTGAGCCAACTGGCAAGGGCCTCTTATTTTCTTACACTGACATATGGTGATAAAGTTCTTTCATTTCACCTACTTTTGCTACAGTTCTTTTTCTCTTTAGGAACCAAAGAATAGGCCAAAAAAACAATCTGACATGTATCATTACTAAAAGAAATGTTCCCTTTTGTGCCACTCCTCTTCTTCTTTCCATACTTGTAAAACACAGCTATATTTGTCTCCTGGCTAACTTCTTTCTTTATGACTTAATTATGTCTTGAAAACTATGCGGCCATAAGTCTCCAGTCAAAATGCTGTCAATGGTCTCATGAACAGAAGAATGCTGACTGGCCTCCTTCACCATCTCCACACACAATTCCAAATTTGGGTGAATTCTCCAAGGTACAAAGTATAAATTCTCCTTAGATTACTGTGGCCACTTTAGATATGTGAGGATTTCAGTTATTGTCATAAAATTGTGGTCAATTTTTATCACAAGTGCCAGAGTCCAATTTCAATTTGCATAGTTGACTAAAGTGATAAGTATATTATGACAGAATTATTACCAGTTCCTGTCATGTTTTTGTGATTCTATTCTTGATGTTAGTTTTATGTTGTACTCATCTGGTCTTGAATTAGAAATGAATCACATTTCCCAGAATATAGATTCTTACTCAAAATATTTATCAGCTCAAATCAAAAGAGATAACAGATTAATCAAATTTTAAATGTACCTTTTATGTAGGCTGAAAGTATTTTCTAACTTCTGAGGCTCTAATTGGGGAGTTTATTGTATTTGGGAGTTCATACTACATACTTGTAACTATAGTTGTGGAATTTTAACAGTTGGATCTGACTTACATGCAGTTTAACGGATTTCACATGGACCCTCATTTATTACAGATCAAAGAATTTCCGGGGAAGCAAAAGCATTTTCTTCATAAATAGAATTGAATTGCTAGTCTATTCAGTGGGATCTCTTTGCATTAAAGTAGTTACGTTACTTCTTAATAACCCGTGAATTACTGAAAACGTCTTTCAAAGATTTGAAATGTGGGGTTCTTTACTACCATCTGGTGTGCTAATATTAAAATTAAAGATGAGCTTAGATAAGAGATCTTATTTTCTTTTTAAATAAATGTGCCTTTTCCATTAAATTATTGTCTCCATGGTTGTCCCACTGAGCCGTAAATTATTCCCATTATTTTATCATGTGCTTCATTTCTGTCGTCCTGGTAACAAAGCATAATTGCCTTTTTAATATTTATGTATGTTATTCAAATGATTTTTTTTAACTAAAGGAAAAATGAACTCTACCAGTTGAAGGGCACGCAATTCTAATCTATAAAACTTTCTTTGCTATCTTTGTTTTTTTGTCTTTCTCTTGTATTAGTTCCATAATATTAACTTCAGTGTAGCTATTAATACAATACTTAAATATCTGCATAAACATGTATGTTAAATAGGAAAACTATTTGTATTTATTTGCTAAATGTAAATGTGATAATTCAATATTCCAAATTATATTAAATGTCATTGCTAGGAAGTTAGCCTTTCTCATTAAGGCATAAAAGTTATTTTGTAGAAAGCTAATTTTGACCCCTTATTATTATTTATTATTTTGCTTTAGTGCTCAAATAATGATCACACTTTTAATAACAGATAGCTCATTTAAGATTGGCTGTTTTAAAGAAGTTTGTCAGTCATTGAATCTGCGTTAAAACTATCAGTTTGCACAAATTTAAAACCAACTACATTAAAATATTACTGTTTTCTTTGATAACATTTTATTTCAATATCCAAATATAATTTGGGTAATTATATGTAAATACTTTGGGAATATTATAGTAAGTAGTGGTATGGCACATTTTCATTTCATTCTATTGCTGTCATAATTTGAAAAAAGAAAAAAATTATAAAAAATCTAGCACTTAAAATTAGAGATAGGCAGATTGTGAAAACAGATTTCAGTTTACAAAAAGAAGAAAATTATTACCTTAGCTAGAGAAATAAAAAACTTAAAAGTTTTTTAAGAAGCATAATACCCTTGAACACAAACTCAGTGTATATAAATTAATTTCTAATTTTTTTGAAGTGAAGATTATGTTTTTTAAATATTTTCAAATTAATACTGCATACAAAGAAAAGAAAAATAAAATTTAAAAATGGAGTTATTCCTGTCTTTGATTTTAGGCTACTGCACTGACCAGAAAAACTTTAAACATTATCTAATATATTACAAAATTTATGTAATAAAAATTCTTGGCAGTTATATTTAAAGTATTTTTTACAGGATTAAATTACGTTTTCTTCAAATTATACATTATACCATTTAATCCAATCTTCCGTTTTTTTGTAACTGACTGAAATTGTTAGTGGTTTGGAAATAATACAAATGATAAATTCTGGGTCAACCCACAAGTAAAGCAGTGTCATTTTATAAAAGAGACAAAAAATTCTTTTTCAAAATAGAGTATTTGTAAAAGCAGTTTTAGGCTACAGCAAAATTAAGAGGTGGCTGCAGAGATTTCTCATAAACCTAGTGCTTCTACAAACTCATAGACTCCCTTCCTATACCATCCATCAACTGACAGAATGTTACATTTGTTACAATTGATGTACCCAAATTGACACATCATAATTATCCAGTCTATGGTTTACATTAAAGTTCACTCTTGGTGGTGTACATTCTCTGGGTTCAGACAAATGCATAATGACATGTATTGCCACTATAATATCATAAACAGTAGTTTAACTGCCCTCAAAATTGTCTGTGTTCTGCCAATTCATCTTTTCCTCCAATCCTTGGCAACCACTGATATTTTTACTGAGTCCATAGTTTTGCCTTTTCCAGAATATCAAACAGTAGGAATCACACAGAATGTAGCCTTTTTAGATTAACTTCTTTCACTTAGTAATATGCATTTAAGCTTTGTCTATATCTTTTCATGGATTGATACTCCATGAAAAGCAATGAATTTAGCAATGAATAATATTCCATTGTCTGAATGTCCACAGTTTATTTATCCATTGCTACTGAAGGCCATTTTTGTTGCTTCCAAGTTTTGGCAAGTATGAGTAAAGTTGCTACAATTATTAATATAAGTTGTCAGCTCCTCTGAATGAATACCAAGCAATGTGATTGCTGTATTTTATTTTAAGAGTATGCTTAGTTTTATATGAGATCACCAAATAGCCTTCCAAAGTGTCTGAACCATTCTGCATTCTCACCAGCAGTGGATGAAAATCCTTATTACTCCATTTCCTTTTCAGCATTTGGGTTGCCAGAACTCTGGACCTTGGCCATTCTAATAGTATTTTGGAGTATTGCTTTTTTAAATATGTGATTTCTCGGTGATATGACTTAGAACATCTTTACATATGCTTATTTGCTATGTCTATAACTTCTTTGTTGAGGTGTTTGTTAAAGTCTTGAACCATCTTTTCTTCTTCTTCAGTTGGGTTGTGCATAATCTTAATTTTGAGTTTTAAAAGCTCTTTGTATATTTTGAAAAACTCCTTTAGCAGATACAGCTTTTGCAAATATTTTCTCCTTATCTGTGACTCTCTTTTCATTCCCTTGACACTGTCTTTAGCAGAACAAATATTTTTCACTTTAATGAAGTCCAGCTTATCAATTGTTTCCTTCATGAATTGTACTTTTGTTGTCACATCTAAAAAGTAATTACCATTGCAGCATTATTCACAGTGGCTAAGACATGGAAATAACCAAAGTGTCCCTCAACAGAGGATTGGATGAAAAAGATGTGGCACATATATACAATGGAATACTACTCAGCCATAAGAAATAATGATACATTGCCATTTACAACAACATGGATGGATTTGAGAACATGATGCTAAAATTAAGTGAAAAGTAAATCAGAAAAAACTAAGAAGTATATTATTTCAGACATAGGTAAGATATAAAACTGAGACTATTGGACATATATAAAATTAAAGTGGTTACCTCCAATTTTTCTCACCCTTCAGGTTGAAAAGGTTTGGGGATAGGGGAGTAAAGAGGGACAAAATCTGATGATAGAAAATAATTTGACTTTGGGTGATGGGCACACAACACAATCAACAATTCAAATGATATACGATGTTTATCTGAAACCTATGCATTCTTATTAATCAATGTCATCCCACTGAATTTAATTTCTAAATTAAAAAAGGTAAGTGATCACAAAACATGAGGTCATCTAGATTTTATCCTTTGTCGTCTTCTAGGAAGTAGTTTTTTAAAAATCTATTTTGAATCCATTGTTATGAAGGATATAATTTCTGTGCTAACACAATTGTTGAAGAGATATTTCTTGCCATTGCATTGCTTTTGCTCTTTTGGCCACAATATTTTAGAATAATTTTCCTATTTGTTCATGTGGCAGTGGTAATGCTATGTGTCCACCAAATTTGAACATCTAGGAGAGACCATGTATTTCAGTTCCAATCAAACGAAGGTAAGGATACAATCTGTGTCTACTACCTATAGTCTCCCACAACCTTCCATTCTCTTTTCTGCTCCAAATCATGCATCTAGCAACAAAATACTAACTGGTAGTCTCTGGATCCCTGGGTTAGCATTTGAGGAGTTCTGCCTAAAAAAAGTAATTAACCTGACTGAAAAATGGTGAGAATGAGAAATAAATAAAGATATTGTGTTAAACCACTGAAGTCATCAAATATGACAGTTAATATTACATATCCTGAATAATACTGTGTAGTATAGTACAATAATAATTTCCTTAAGAATTTCCCCAAACCAGAAAATTTTAAAATGTTTCATTGAGTTAAAAGTGAGTTAAAATTATAACATTTGTGCCTGACCAGGTGATGGCACAGTGGATAGAGAGTCAATCTGGGATGCTGAGGACCCAGGTTTGAAACCCCAACATCACTAGCTTGAATGCAGGCTCATCACTTTTTTTTTATAAAATATATTTTATATATTTTATTTTTTTTTATTTTTTAAATTTATTTATTTATTTTAGAGAAGAGAGTGAGAGAGAAAGAGAGAGAGAGCAGAGGGGGAGAAGCAGCAAGCATCAACTCCCATATGTGCCTTGACCGGATAAGCCTAGGGTTTTGAACTGGCGACCTCAGTGTTCCAGGTCAACGTTTTATCCACTGCACCACCATAGATCAGGCCCAGGCTCATCACTTTGAGTGTAGGGTTGCCAGCTTGAGTGTGAGATCGTAGACAGGACCCCATTGTCACTGGTTTGAGCCCAAGGTTGCTGGCTTGAGCAAGGGCTCACTGGCTGGGTTAGAGGCCCCCCAGTCAAGGCACATATGAGAAAGCAATCAATGAACAACTAAGGTGCCACAACCATGAGTTGATGCTTCTCATCTCTCTCCCTTCCTTCCTGTCTGTCCCTCTCTCTTTTTCTCTCAAAAAAATTATAGAATTTGTAGTTTATTGTTCTTGTACAAAATTAAATAAATGTGTTTCAATAACATTAAGGTCTATAAAATCTAAATGCCACTGACAATATCTAGCATTTAATTCTATATTTTAACAATAACTCATTGTATTTTTTACATGCAACCTTCAGCACTATTATTGACAGAATCTTATCATCTTTAATAACCATTGTCTTGACAACTAACCAAAAATATAATAGGTTTTTCATATTTTGACTGGTTAGAATCTTTCACTTCAGTCAATTAAACTTTTATGCTAAATTCATGAAGCTATGGGATAAATGATGGTGAAAATACATATGTAAGTAATTAAATATACAGAATACATATATATATCTTTACTGATTTTCTGCCTCATTAACCTATCAGTTACTAAAGAAGTGGTGTTGAGTATCTAACCATAATAATGAATCTGTATGTTCCTTTTTTTCAGTTCTATCTGTGTTTGACACACATAATTTGACAGTATTTTGCTATATTCATGTTTAGGATTGTTAGATTTTCTTGGAGAAGTAATTTTTTTATCATTATATAATTTTTCTTTAAAACTAACAGTATTCTTCTGAATTTTGCTTTGTCTGAAATGAATACTATTCCAGGATTCTTTTGATTAGTGATAGCATCACAGATATTTTTCTATCATTAACTTTTAACCCATCTGAATGTTTACATTTAAAATGACTTCCTTAGAGACAAGATACAGTTGGCTCTTTTTTTTCTTCATCTATTCTGATAATCTTTTTTATTTGGTATATTTAGACCACTGATATTTTAATAATTATTCATATAGTTTAATTAATAATTATTATACTTATAATAGTTTTCTATTTACCCAAATATAGAATTCTACGTTGGTGATTTCTTCTTTTAAGTCTTAAAAAATTTCATTCCACTCTGTTCTTCCTTGTAGTCTGTTGCGATGTCAGATTGAATTCTTATCCATTGTCCTCTTTATGTGTTTTTTCTCTCTGGCTTCTTTCAGGAACTTCTCTTTGTCATTGTTTTTTTGCAGTTTGAATATGATATTCCTAAGTTGAATTTTTTTTTCTTACTTGTATTTAAACTGTTCGGTGTTCTCGGAGCCTCCCAGATTTGTGGTTTAGTGCCTATCATTATTTTGAAAAATTACCAGCCATTATAAGTTCAAATATTTTTCTGGTCCATTCTCTCTTTCTTCTTCTATTGGTAATATAATTATGTATATGATGTACCTTGCTGTGTGTTCCTTTTGCTTTTCTTCATTATTTTTTATCCTTACATTCCAATGTAAAAGTATCTATTGGTGTATCTTCAAGTTTACTGATTCTTTCCTCAACTGTGGACAGGGTACAGATGAGTCCATTAAAGAAACTCCTCATTCCCTTATAGCGCTTTGAATATAGCATTTTCTTTTGATTCTTTCTTAGAACTCATGTCTCTTTGCTTACATAATCTATTAGTTTTTGCCTGTCATCTCCTTTTTTTTTTACATGAAAAGCATTAACATATTAGTCACAGATATTTGAATTTCCCTATCTGTTCATTCCAATGTGAACATCATATAGGATCTGATACTGATTTTTTTCTCCCTACAGACTGTGTTTCCTCTTGTCATTTGGCATACTTTGTAAATTTTATTAAAGTATTTATTATTTTATTAAAGTATTATGGTATTTATTACATACCATACTATGTAAAAATGTTATTTTATATTTGTTAGGTGTTGAACTGTATTTTATGTAGTTGTATGTTCCGCAGGTTTCAAATTCCTCTAGTGTAATTATTTCTATCTCCTCCTTAAATAAAGTATGATCTTGCCACTCTTTCCATAGTAATACATTTTTGCTGTCTTGAAGCTCTTCTGATGTGGTGGAGAGATCTGAGGGAAGATAAAATTTCTATGATTATGATGTAATTCCAGTCTTCTGGTGGTCCCATGTCCCAAGTCTATTAACTGCATAAGTGTTGTTCCAGTGGTCTAGCTTTTCACTTCTTAGGTAAAACAGGAAAGACAGAGGGGGGCTGGAGCAACAGTGATGTCCTTCCTCAAGCTGAAGTCTCAGGTAAGTCCTTTCTTTTAGATAGTAGACTTTTATGGGAAATGTTCTGGGCATACTTCATAATTACTCTCTCTTCACCTACTAAAGTTGGACCTCCCTAGAATCCTGCTATTGCTAGCCTAGGAAATTCAAAATTCAAAGTATAGTTTCGATTCAATGCTTTTCACCTTTGTACCATCATAATGTTGAGATATCGTACATCAAATCCTGTAATTTAATCATTGTCTGTATAAATATATTTAAGAAATAACATAGTCAAGAAGTAGACATTTTGAAAAAAGTTAAAGGCAATGGGGTTTGAAATGTCTTCATTTGAATTTGATACCTAGGAGGTCATTCATTGGTATACTTATAAAAACTGTATCCCTGGAGGTATGGGTCATCAAACAGATAATTATGGGAAACTGAAGAGGGACTTCCAGGTGAAAAAGTGCACATTTAATTGCTTTTCTTTAATAGAATACAGGCACACAAAAAAGAGGCCTCTAAAGAAAGATTGTCAAAATAGCTCAGAAAGGTATATTGGTTGTCTCTTAGACAAGTTTAGTAATGCATGATTTATGTTGGCTTATTTTTCTGTTTTTAATATAACATTTTACCTGTATTTTTATAATAACACCTGCTGGCTATTGGTATCATTTGTAGCAAAGAACTGTTCTGCAGTATACTAGTTTATTAAACCAAACCCAAATAAATAAAATAAAAATAAATGCTAGCATTATTTCCCCTTAATTAGCAGTATTCATAAACTTCTTTAAAAATATCCCCAAGTTGGCCTGACCTGTGGTGGCGCAGTGGGATAAAGCGTCGACCTGGAACACTGAGGTCGCCGGTTTGAAACCTTGGGCTTGCCTGGTCAAGGCACATATGGGAGTTGATGCTTCCTGCTCCTCCCCCTTCTCTCTCTCTCTGTCTCTCTCTCTCACTAAAAAAAAAAAATCAATAAATAAAATATTAAAAAAAAAAATATCCCCAAGTAGTGCCAGGCTGCTACTAAATGTTGCACACCAGACCTTCCACAGTAGCACTGTTCAACATAGCTTGAAATTAGTGAAGGAGACAGGGACTCTGACAGCCAGTGTGATCACGGCCACCCATTCCGAGGAAATAGCAGCAGCTATTGTGCTCACAGAAAAAATAAGGTTAGCGGAAATATTGAGGAAATGTGAATGCCACTGCTTTGTTGGCTCTGTGCAACTCAAGAAATTGGCTCTTTGCAATTCATGCTGGCCTGAGTCAGAAACTTACAAATTAAAATCTTAATAGCCAATACTTCAGAAAATGTCTCTTCTTAAATAATAAGAAGAGACAAACTAGCTATTAAAGTAACCAACTGGTGTTTAGTGTCAGTTAGTCCATGGTTGTATGTAAGGTATTTAGTTCAAGTTTCTCTTTTACAATAGTATAATAAAGTCATTGATTTCTATAGATTTTCATTTTATAGTTATATGTATAGATATATGTATGTATAATATATATGTACCATAAATAATTTTTTCATATATATGTACTTTAAAACATTTTAAGGCCTTTTGTTTCTCTGCTTTTTTATTTCTGAAGTAACAACATTTAAGTTACTGGGTAAAATTACTTCATGAATTTATTTTTAAATATGTAAGAGTATGTTACATGTTTGTAAGAAAACTGTGTACATGTCCTTATGCCTGACCAAATATATACATACAGATTTAGCTTTGTATATTAAAGAAGAGATCTTTTGCTGAGAGCCACAAAACTAGCCTCTATGTAATTAAGAAACAACTGAACATTAAAAATACGGGTATTAATGAGCCCCCGCTGTGAGCCGCCGCGAGCAGCTGCGCGCGCACCCGGTCCGGTTGAGCACCGCTGACGTTCCCAGCGGCCCACACACTGCGAGTGGGGGTCGCCGGACACCGGTGCCTGGAGCGCCCCATTCGCGCACGTGCCTTGGGCATTCCACGCGCCCAGGGCGCCCTGCTGGCCCGCACACCCAGGGGGCTCCATTATCCTGCTCCTGGTGCGGTCCAGCCTCCAGCAGCGGGGCGAGCGGGAGAGGCTTGGGAGATTCTCTCTGTGGGCGGGGCACCTCACCCAGCCATTCAAGCTAACAATCAAGCATTGGGGGAGGGGCGCACGCAGGCAGCCTAAAATACCTTCGGAAGTACAGCTGCGACCCAATCACTGAAATTAGCTTAACCCATAAAATCTGCGCACCCTCAGTTCTAATTGATAAGATCTCTCTCAGTTCAGTGATCCAAGACAAGAGGCGTGATATTTTTTAGTGCCTCTCGCTAAAGGGGCGGGGGCAACTTCTGATTGATAGAGCCTCCATATTCAGGGATAAACGCTAACAAGAAGGACTTGGCAGATAATAAGGTCTATACTACACTAGTCGTAAGCAGAGACTAGTGCCTCTTCTTCCCTGCAAAAACAGGCTACAAAGTGTGGAAAGCCTGGGTTGAGAGGTCCAACTAAATGATAGGCGCTGAACAGTCACCTTGACAACAATTGACTCCCACCCCTGCCTGATTACACTGGAGGCCCTGACTCTCAGAGCCTTTCCCAAAGCCTTGCACTGAGTGGGGATAGAGTGGGGATTTCCCAGCTCTTTGAGCCTCTTACTCCCCAGGCAGAAGCAGTTGCAGCCTTATAGCTGGATCACCAGGCTGCTAATTCAGAAAGGGGGGACTAGGAGAGAGAATCCAGGAAAGCAAACTCTCTCATCGTTGGACCCTGCAAACGCCAACAAGCCTTTACTTCCAGCAAGACTAAAGCCAATTATATGACATTGCCATAGAATCCCATCAACTGCAAATCCCTACCTAAGAGTGACACAGGGGCAGAGCCTGGGGTACAGAGTCACCGACCAGGAAGAGGGAGAGAAAAGAAAAAGGAAGAAGTTAACCTCTCAAAATCAAGAAAAACCCACAGACTTTACAACTTGATCCACTA
Organism: Saccopteryx bilineata; assembly: GCF_036850765.1. Lineage (NCBI taxonomy): Eukaryota > Metazoa > Chordata > Mammalia > Chiroptera > Emballonuridae > Saccopteryx > Saccopteryx bilineata. Next base: position 68,861,137 of record NC_089490.1, on the reverse strand, counting down.
ATTTGTTTTTGTTGTTGTTGTTGTTTGTTTCTTCTATCTTTTTGCCTTTATTTCCTCCACCTCGGTCCTTCTATTCTCTGCCCATCTCATGCTTCCCCTTTCTTGAACTACACTACCCATGAGTGTTGCATTTTATTTTTCTTCTTCATCCTCACCCTCCTTTAAGGTTATACTCCAAAACACTTAACTCTCACTCTTTCCTCTTTTGTTTTTTTTTTTTTGTCTTGCTTTATTTTGTTTTTTTCTCTTCCTATTTTATTTCTTCCTTCGTTGTTCTCTTTTTCTTATTTTTTCCTTTCTATTCGTTTTTTCTTTTCTCATTTTACTTTCATCCCATATAATCCTCAATCACGAACAAATAAGTTAATTTGGGACTCAAGGCTTTTTTTTGGCTTTATTTCTCTTTTTTGCTTTTGTTTTTATTTTTTTTTATTTTTTCTTGTTCATTTATTTTTGTGGCATTTTGGGTCCTCCCATCCCAAGCTCTCCATTGTATTTAGTCTTCGCTCCACTTAATAAAACAGATTTTTACTTATTATTTTTATTTTTTCTTCTTTATTATTCTTTTTTGGTCCTTTTTTCTGGTTCCCTCTTATCTCTCTCATTATATCTCTTAGTTGACTATCACTTACAAGCAAATCATCTTATGCTTGTCTAAGATTTTCTTCCTTTTTTTTTTTTTTTTTTGCATTTAGTAGGCCCCTACTTCCTTTTTTTTGCCCCTTGAACTCTTCACCCCAAATCAGGCCCTCCATTATAGGCACGATATTTCCCTGAGGAGGGGAGAGGAGGGAAAGAGAAGAGAGAAAAAAGGGGGAAATAATAAATTATTACTGGTTTTTTTTTGTGGGGTGTTTTACCTTTTTTTTTTTTTTTTTTACTTTTTACTCTTTATTAATTCTAATTAGTGCTATCAATAAGACCACCCTCAGATGCCGATAAGAAAGAGGAAATCGAATATTATGGATACAAAAGAAAGAGAGGTAACACAAATAGATGTGGAAAAATCTATGGAGAAAAGACTTAACATATTGGAAGCCTTGGAGCTAAATGACAGAGAATTTAAAATAGAAATCTTAAAAATACTCAGAGAGATACAAGAAAACACAGAAAGGCAATATAGGGAGATCAGAAAACAACTCAATGAACACAAAGAATATATTACCAAGGAAATTGAAACTATAAAAACAAATCAAACAGAAATGAAAAACTCAATTCACGAGCTGAAAAACGAGGTAACAAGCTTAGCTAACAGAACAGCCCAGATTGAAGATAGGATTAGTGAAATAGAAGACAAACAACTTGAGGCACAACAGAGAGAAGAAGAAAGAGACTCAAAAATAATAAAAAACGAGAAAGCCCTACAGGAATTGTCTGACTCCATCAGAAAGAATAACATAAGAATAATAGGTATATCAGAGGGAGAAGAGAAAGAAAATGGAATGGAGAATATACTCAAACAAATAATAGACGAGAACTTCCCAAGCCTGTGGAAGGAACTAAAGCCTCAAATTCAAGAAGCAAACAGAACACCAAGTTTTCTTAACCCCAACAAACCCACTCCAAGGCACATCATAATAAAGATGACACAAACCAATGACAAAGAAAAAATTCTCAAGGCAGCCAGGGAAAAGAAGAGTACAACATATAAAGGAAGGCCAATTAGATTATCATCAGATTTCTCAGCAGAAACTCTACAAGCTAGAAGAGAGTGGACCCCAATATTTAAAGCCCTGAAAGAGAGGAACTTTCAGCCAAGAATACTATACCCATCAAAGCTATCCTTCAAGTATGAAGGAGATATAAAAACATTCACAAATACAGAAAAGATGAGAGAATTTATCAACAGAAAGCCCCCACTCCAGGAAATACTAAGGGGGGTTTTCCAACCAGATTCAAAGAACAAAAGAAAACAACACCACAAGTAACAGCTCCACCAAGAACACAATCAAACCAAACTTAAACTGTGACAACAAAGGAAAAAAAGGGGGGAGAGGATGGAGATTAACAGTAGCAAAGGACGATGAAGTGCAGAAATACTTATAAGATAGGGTACTACAATGAATATGGTAGGTACCCTTTTCATTACTTAATGGTAACCACCCTTAAAAAAACCACCACAAAAACACTTGACTTAAAAAAGGTAGCAACAGAGGAAAGAAGTATGGAACACAAACAAACAAAAACAAATGATAGAAAAACAAAAGAGAAGAATCAAACTAGATACAAAACTAACAGAAAGCAATTTATAAAATGGCAGTAGGGAACCCACAAGTGTCAATAATTACACTAAATGTAAATGGATTAAACTTACCAATAAAAAGACACAGAGTAGCAGAATGGATTAAAAAAGAAAATCCAACTATATGCTGCCTACAAGAAACACATCTAAGCAACAAGGATAAAAACAAATTCAAAGTGAAAGGCTGGAAAACAATACTCCAAGCAAACAACACCCAAAAAAAAGCAGGCGTAGCAATACTCATATCTAATAATGCTGACTACAAGACAGAAAAAGTACTCAGAGACAAAAATGGTCATTTCATAATGATTAAGGGGAAGTTGAATCAAGAAGACATAACAATCCTTAATATATATGCACCAAACCAAGGAGCACCAAAATATATAAGACAGCTACTTATTGACCTTAAAACAAAAACTAACAAAAATACAATCATACTTGGAGACCTCAATACCCCGCTGACGGCTCTAGATCGGTCATCCAAACAGAGAATCAATAAAGATATAGTGGCCTTAAACGAAATACTAGAACACCTGGATATGATAGACATCTACAGGACACTTCATCCCAAAGCGACAGAGTATACATTTTTCTCTAGTGTACATGGAACATTCTCAAGAATTGACCATATGTTGGGCCACAAAGACAATATCAGCAAATTTAGAAAAATTGAAATTGTACCAAGCATATTTTCTGATCATAAAGCCTTGAAACTAGAATTCAACTGCAAAAAAGAGGGGAAAAACCCACAAAAATGTGGAAACTAAACAACATACTTCTAAAAAATGAATGGGTCAAAGAAGAAATAAGCTCAGAAATCAAAAGATATATACAGACAAATGAAAATGAAAATACGACATAGCAGAATCTCTGGGATGCAGCAAAAGCAGTAATAAGAGGAAAGTTCATATCACTTCAGGCCTATATGAACAAACAAGAGAGAGCCCAAGTAAACCACTTAACTTCCCACCTTAAGGAACTAGAAAAAGAAGAACAAAGACAACCCAAAACCAGCCGAAGAAAGGAGATAATAAAAATCAGAGCAGAAATAAATGAAATAGAGAACAGAAAAACTATAGAAAAAATCAATAAAACAAGGAGCTGGTTCTTTGAAAAGATCAACAAAATTGACAAACCCTTGGCAAGACTCACCAAGGAAAAAAGACACAGGACTCAAATAAATAAAATCCAAAATGAAAGAGGAGAGATCACCACAGACATCATAGAAATACAAAGAATTATTGTAGAATTCTATGAAAAATTATATGCCACCAAATTCAACAATCTAGAAGAAATGGATAAATTCCTAGAACAATACAACCTTCCTAGACTGAGTCATGAAGAAGCAGAAAGCCTAAACAGACCAATCAGCAGGGAGGAAATAGAAAAAAACTATTAAAAATCTCCCCAAAAATAAAAGTCCAGGCCCAGACGGTTATACTAGTGAATTCTATCAAACATTCAAAGAAGACTTGGTTCCTATTCTACTCAAAGTCTTCCAAAAAATTGAAGAAGAAGCAATACTTCCAAACACATTTTATGAGGCCAACATAACCCTCATACCAAAACCTGGCAAGGATGGCACAAAGAAAGAAAACTACAGACCAATATCTCTAATGAATACAGATGCTAAAATACTAAACAAAATACTGGCAAACTGAATACAACAACATATTAAAAAAATAATACATCATGATCAAGTGGGATTCATCCCAGAATCTCAAGGATGGTTCAACATACGCAAAACGGTTAACGTAATACACCATATCAACAAAACAAAGAACAAAAACCACATGATCTTATCAATAGATGCAGAAAAGGCTTTTGATAAAATACAACACAATTTTATGTTTAAGACTCTCAACAAAATGGGTATAGGAGGAAAATATCTCAACATGATAAAGGCCATATATGATAAACCATCAGCCAACATCCTATTAAACGGCATAAAACTGAGGACTTTGTACCTTAAATCAGGAACAAGACAGGGTTGTCCACTCTCTCCACTTTTATTCAACGTGGTGCTAGAAGTTCTGGCCAGAGCAATCAGACAAGACAAAGAAATAAAAGGCATCCATATCGGAAAAGAAGAAGTAAAGCTATCACTTTTTGCTGATGATATGATCCTATACATCGAAAACCCGAAGGACTCCACAGAAAGATTATTAGAAACAATAAACCAATACAGTAAGGTCGCAGGATACAAAATTAACATACAAAAGTCCATAGCCTTTCTATATGCCAACAATGAAATATTAGAAAACGAACTCAAAAAAATAATCCCCTTCACGATTGCAACAAAAAAAATAAAATACCTAGGAATAAACATAACAAAGAACGTAAAGGACCTATATAATGAAAATTACAAAGCATTGTTAAGGGAAATCGAAAAAGATACAATGAGATGGAAAAATATTCCTTGTTCTTGGATAGGAAGAATAAATATAATCAAAATGGCCATATTACCCAAAGCAATATACAAATTTAATGCAATTCCCATCAAAATCCCTATGAGATTTTTTAATGAAATGGAACAAAAAATCATCAGATTTATATGGAACTATAAAAAACCCCGAATAGCCAGAACAATCCTAAGGAAAAAGAATGAAGCTGGGGGCATTACAATACCTGACTTTAAACTATATTATAGGGCCACGATAATCAAAACAGCATGGTATTGGCAGAAAAATAGACACTCAGACCAATGGAACAGAATAGAAAGCCCAGAAATAAAACCACATATATATGGTCAAATAATCTTTGATAAAGGGGCCAACAACACACAATGGAGAAAAGAAAGCCTCTTCAACAAATGGTGTTGGGAAAACTGGAAAGCCACATGCAAAAGAATGAAACTCGACTACAGCCTGTCCCCGTGTACTAAAATTAATTCAAAATGGATCAAAGACCTAAATATAAGACCTGAAACAATAAAGTACATAGAAGAAGACATAGGTACTAAAATCATGGACTTGGGTTTTAAAGAACATTTTATGAACTTGACTCCAATGGCAAGAGAAGTGAAGGCAAAGATAAATGAATGGGACTACATCAGAATTAAAAGTTTTTGCTCAGCAAGAGAAACTGATATCAAAATAAACAGACAGCCAACTATATGGGAACTGATATTTTCAAACGACAGCTCAGATAAGGGCCTAATATCCAAAATTTACAAAGAACTCATAAAACTCAACAACAAACAAACAAACAATCCAATAAAAAAATGGGAAGAGGACATGAACAGACACTTCTCCCAGGAAGAGATACAAATGGCCAACAGATATATGAAAAGATGCTCAGCTTCATTAGTTATTAGAGAAATGCAAATCAAAACTACAATGAGATACCACCTCACTCCTGTTAGATTAGCTATTATCAACAAGACGGGTAATAGCAAATGTTGGAGAGGCTGTGGAGAAAAAGGAACCCTCATTCACTGTTGGTGGGACTGTAAAGTAGTACAACCATTATGGAGGAAAGTGTGGTGGTTCCTCAAAAAACTGCTAATAGAACTACCTTATGACCCAGCAATCCCTCTACTGGGTATATACCCCAAAACCTCAGAAACATTGATACGTGAAGACACATGTAGCCCCATGTTCATTGCAGCACTGTTCACAGTGGCCAAGACATGGAAACAACCAAAAAGCCCTTCAATAGAAGACTGGATAAAGAAGATGTGGCACATATACACTATGGAATACTACTGAGCCATAAGAAATGATGACATCAGATCATTTACAGCAAAATGGTGGGATCTTGATAACATTATAAGGAGTGAAATAAGTAAATCAGAAAAAAACAAGAACTACATGATTCCATACATTGGTGGAACATAAAAATGAGACTAAGAGACATGGACAAGAGTGTGGTGGTTACCAAGGGTGGGGGGGGAGGGAGGACATGGGAGGGAGGGAGGGAGAGAGTTAGGGGGAGGGGGAGGGGCACAGAGAACTAGATAGAGGGTGATGGAGGACAATCTGACTTTGGGCGAGGGGTTTGCAACATAATTTGATGACAAAATAACCTAGACATGTTTTCTTTGAATATATGTACCCTGATTTATTAATGTCATCCCATTACCATTAATAAAAATTTATTAAAAAAAAATACGGGTATTAAGTTGAAGATCAAATCATATTTATCTGGTTGGTATATTAAAACTAAGTTATAGCAAAGACTTTGAATTTAATATGCAATTGATATGCTCTAGTACTGCTTACATAGGTATAACAATATAATCATTTGGGAAAAAATATGGCAAAATATTTAAAAAGCTATAATTATGCTTGGTTCTTTGATTTAGTAAATCTATACCTGAGAATGTATTGCAAAACATAATTCAAAAATCTTAATGTATCTTTACTCTGGCACAGTTAATGTAGTAGTTATATATTGTATCAAAGGATTTAATAACACTTAATCCTAAAACAGTGTGGATTAGTCTGCTCAGGCTGTCATAACAAAATACCACAGACTGAGAGGCTTAAACAACAGAAACTAATTCCCCACAGCCCTAAAGTTTGGAAATTCCAAGATCAAGGTGCCAGCCAATTCAGGTCCTGAAGAGAGCTCATTTTAGTAGTCAGCTGCCTTCTGTCTGTGTCCACGCATGGCAGAGAGAGAAAGAGAATAAGCTCGCCAGTGCCTCTCCTGATAAAGACATTAATTCTGTTGGTTCAGAGTCCTCCCTCATAACCTCATTAAACATTAATTACTTCCTTAGAGATTCCATCTCCAAATACAATAGGGGTTAAGGCTTCAATATGTAAATTTGGAGAAGAGGGTCACAAATATTTATTTCACAGATGACTCTTTATTTATTATTTTATTATTTATTTTAAAAAGTAGAAGACTCTTATAACTTCAATAAAATAATGTTTAGAAAGGTTGGGTAGAAAAATTGGGTAGAAATGATTAGAATATATGTTCAATCAAAAAGACAAAGATTACATAAATTGTCATGTGAGATTTATCCCAATAGTATTCATTTGTAAAAGGCTTAAAAAAATATAATAAAAACAAATATAAACTGTTCAAGTAATTTTTTCAAGTTATCATATATTATTTAAGTAAAAGTATAGGTAGCCTGTTATATGACAGAACTATCATTTCATATAAAAGAGAAATGGACATTTTTATTTCATAAGAAAATACATACACATACACATCCCTACTTCACATCGTACACAACAATCAAGATCAGAAAGGTAAAATATTTGGTGTAAAATATACACTTAGAAACTGCTAGGTGCCTGACCCATGGTGTTGCAGTGGATAAAACGTCAAACTGGAACTCTGAGGTCACCAGGTCAAAACCCTGGGCTTGCCTGGTCAAGGCACATATGAGAGTTTATGCTTCCTGCTCTTCCCCCCTTTCTCTCTCACTCCTGTCTCTGTAAAAATGAATAAATAAAATCTAATCCAAAAAAGAAATAAACTGCTAGGAAAAAGACTTTTATTAGCAAACTTTACTATTCAGCTTTATGTTTTAATGTGCCTCAAATTCAAAAGACTACTTTTGTAACTATGTGAGATGGTGAAACTTATTGTGGTGATTATTTCATAATATATCATGTACAAAATTATATTGTACACCTTAAACAAATTCAATGTTATATGTTAATTATACCTCAAAAAAACAAAGCAAAACTGGAAGCCTGACCAGGCGGTGGTGCAGTGGATAGAGCATTGGACTGGGATATGGAGGACCCAGGTTCGAGTCCCCGACGTAACCAGCTTGAGTGTGGGCTCATCTCGTTTGAGCAAAAGCTCACCAGCTTGGACCCAAGGTCGCTGGTTCGAGCAAGGGGTTACTCGGTCTGCTGCAGCCCCACGGTCAAGGCACATATGAGAAAACAATCAATGAACAACTAAGGTGTCGCAATGAAAAACTGTGATTGATGCTTCTCATCTCCCTCTGTTCCTGTCTGTCTGTCCCTATCTATCCCTCTCTCTGACTCTCTCTCTGGCTCTGTAGAAAAAAAAACTGGAAAAAATACTAGTACAGTAAAATTATAGTAACCATACTACCTTAAAATATGGACTACTATGTTCAATATGTTTTATCTTAAATGTGAAATTTACCATATTCAGAATGGCATCATAACTTTCTACCCATCACACAAATATAATAAAAATGTAAAACATTAAAGAAAAAAACATACTGCAAATTCTATTCATGACTTCAGAATAGGCAAGGATTTTCCTTTTGAAATATAATCATACTTATTTGAGTAACTTTTAAGTAAATGATTTTAAGCAATCTTTTTCTAATAATTATTAGCAAGCAAAATCAACTTCCCCTGAGCACACTGATAGGTTGCCATATATTCATGTCGCAAGTATATAAAGAAGTATTCTGTCTAGATTTCTTTGTGTCCCTCCCCCTCCCCCTTTCCCTCTCCCTTTCCCCCCTCCCCCTGTAACCACCACACTCTTATCAATGTCTCTTAGTCTCACTTTTATGTCCCACCTACATATGGAATAATGCAGTTCCTGGTTTTTTCTGATTTACTTATTTCACTTTGTATAATGTTATCAAGATCCCACTATTTTGCTGTAAATGATCTGATGTCATCATTTCTTATGGCTGAGTAGTATTCCATAGTGTGTATGTGCCACATATTCTTTATCCAGTCATCTATCGATGGGCTTTTTGGTTGTTTCCATGTCCTGGCCACTGTGAACAATGCTGCAATAAACATGGGGCTGCATGTGTCTTTACGTATCAATGTTTCTGAGTTTTTGGGGTATATACCCAGTAGAGGGATTGCTGGGTCATAAGGTAGTTCTATTTTCAGTTTTTTGAGGAACCACCATACTTTCTTCCATGATGGTTGTACTACTTTACATTCCCACCAACAGTGTATGAGGCAGAGGACAATCTGACTTTGGGTGATGGGTATGCAACATAATTGAACGACAAGATAACCTGGACATGTTATCTTTGAATATATGTATCCTGATTTATTAATGTCGCCCCATTAAAAAAAATAAAATTATTAAAAAAAAAGAAGTATTCTGTTCTCAAAATTGGAAATATTTGTGCTGGTCAAACAAATGTATGAAATATGTAAAAATAAAATGAGTGAAATTAGAACACATAAAGCATTTATGTTCTTTAAATTTATTTGATAAATTAATGGGCTGAGGAAAGAATTTCTTAAGAAAGACATACAAATCTATCCACAATCAGAAAATGAATATATTTTACTACTAATAAAAGTCTTTTTCCTAGCAGTTTATTTCTTTTTTGGATTAGATTTTATTTATTCATTTTTACAGAGACAGGAGTGAGAGAGAAAAAAAAATTTACAAATTGATTCAAAAATAGGATTCAAATAAAGAGAGAGAAACAGCCATAGAAAATAAAAGTTATTATTGTTTAGAAATATTGACAGCTAACTTTTGAAGGCAAGATAATGTCAAAATATCCCTAGGGTCATCCAGCATTAGGTTAATTATTCCATTGAACATCTAAATATGATATATTAGGTAATTGTCAGTTTACTGTAAAGTTCTGTTGAAAAAAATGATATATTTTTAAGGTTTTATACTTGTTTTTACATTTTTTTTCTGGTAGAACATGCAGGAATCCCTGCATAATAAATTAAAGGAAATTAATTTACAATATATAAAATGAATAGATTGCCTGTTCATAACTCTCACCAGAGAAATGTAAGGTATGATTTGACTTTCAGAGAATTTTTTATTTGGTAATAGCTGAGTAAAAAAAGAATTCTCCATTTGTTAGTTCTGCAACAAGTTATGTCTATATGCAGTACCACATTTCAAACAGTACTACTGATGGTTTTTCACCCTCATGTTCCTACGAGACTACAGCACTATCCTGGGGCAGACCTAGTCAAAACTGTTCTCCCAGTGTTTTAACTGGTTTAATATTTGTCCAAATATTTCACTTTTGGACACAATATTCTACTTAAGTGTTTCATAGAAGTAGTTTCTTTAAAGTTCCACCTGGTCTCAGCTAGGAGGTCTGAGACATATACAGTTAAATTCGGGAAACAACTAGCAATATAATCTGGCTTTCCTTTCCCAATCCCTTCCAGTCACAATATTACTAACTGTCCCTTTTCAGAACCTTTTAAAGCTGCCATGCAGGGTATGTGGCGATAAAACAGTGCGCTAGTACCCAAGTCAGGGACGGTAAACTCCTGGTCTTTGGTTGCACAGCGAGTGCCCAGCTTCTAATCATTGTATGAGCCAATGGTGCTGAGGCCTGAACAGTCAGGGCCAAAGACCCCGTTACAGACAAAAATGAGAAAACTGGACTGATTCAAGGATGGGAATATATGCAAAAAGCTATCATTTTTCTTTATTTCTAAATCTGTATAAATTTTACCCTAAATTTTAATGTATATGATGATTATTTTTGTTTTTAATAATTTATTTTGAAAGTAATTCTTTAATTAAAGCATTGCAAAAATAATATAACCATAACCATTTGCCCATCACTACATAAATAATTTTAAATTACATATTTAATTAATTTAGTACCCTTTCTACTCTCCAGAGTGCAGTTAGATGACCTAAATGGTTATGCCGCGTACTTTCATCCTTGTTATCCCTTTGTCCAATTGACATAATTATGAAACAAAACATTTCCACATTACCTATAGATCAGATATAATTAATCATATACATCTCATTAAGTAGAACTATTATGAGTAGTAGTAAATAAATTAGGAAACTGAGGTCAAGCTATTTGAGAAAAATTCTGAAAAAATTTTACAGCAAAGAAGCAAAGGTATTAGAATTTGAATTCAAGTTCACATGTCGTGCTTTTGACCACTCTGGTTTAATCCATGTAGTCTTTGTGCAGTCATAAAATTTCTAAGTGCCAGGAAATACCAGAAAATGCAAATGTAGAAACACACTGCAAGAGGCATGGGTTAAACTTAAATAAAATGCAGTGCAAAATGCATGTGACTTTGATGTTGATCAGACCACAGGAGCCAGGAAAGGGTGTATATCTATCACACCATCTACTCCCGGTTTGTTATGGAAGTGGCTGTGTGGTACACACCTGCATGTGCATATGTGTGTGTCTTGGTTAGAATGTTGTAATATGTGAAAAGTAAAATACATATATTTGAGTAGATAGTTCTTCAAATAAAACATGTAAGTGGTGAAACATACACTAAAGCTCTTTTTTTTTCCTGTAAAGTCATAAAAAAAAGTGGATGTTTTTCCATCAGGGAAGAGCACAACCACAGCTACCATCTAATGTTTAGAGAAATGGCCCATATCACCTTGTGATACCTCTCACAGAGTTTTAGTGAGACATTAATACTGTTCAGAAGAGTACAGACCTGATCTTAAAGAATCTATGATGGCCCTGGCCGGTTGTTGGCTCAGTGGTAGAGCGTCAGCCTGGTGTGCAGGAGTACTGGGTTCGATTCCCGGCCAGGGCACACAGGAGAAGCGCCCATCTGATTCTCCACCCCTCCCCCTCTCCTTCCTCTCTGTCTCTCTCTTCCCCTCCCGCAGCCAAGGCTCCATTGGAGCAAAGTTGGCCCGGGCGCTGAGGATGGCTCCATGGTCTCTGCCTCAGGCACTAGAATGGCTCTGGATGCAACAGAGAAGCGCCCCAGATGGGCAGAGCATCGCCCCTTGGTGGGCATGCCGAGTGGATCCCAGTCGGGCTCATGTGGGAGTCTGTCTGACTGCCTCCCCGTTTCCAACTTCAGAAAAATACAAAAAAAAAAAAGAATCTATGCCTACTTGCCAAAAGTAATAAATAAACGAATTTTTCTAGTAGATGTTTGATATAGTATAGCATGAAGGAAACAAAATAAAGTAATTAATTCTCAATAGTAATGGTTCAAATAAAAAGGTAGAATGAATTTAAACTCACATCCATCCTTTAGAGCTTAGCTGTGATTTACAAAAAAAAAAAAAAAAATTGCAGCATCTAACATACAGGTCCGACCTACTGAGAGAAGATAACCTGATCAGCTCTACAGAACCAAGCTGCTTTCAAGATTGTCATTGTGACCTTTAAGGTAACACGTTGTATTGGACACACTTTGAATTGGAGATTGATCTTTTCCCTTGCCCTGCTCACTAGCCTCACTAGCTCCGGAAGCACCCCTCCGTCTCTCACCAACCCAAAGCAAAGCACACGATGTCTTTTTCTGGAGCTACGGTCTCACTGGCAACCAGCGGGTCACTGTTGGGTCTACTAGGTTGTTTTGGATGCCGTAAGACACACAGATTATAGACTGGGTCACAATAACACCAGTGAGTTGTTTCTTTTTCTTTCAAAAGTCATCTATTCTCTCCTAAGTCATTAGTTTCTGGAATAAAAGTAGTTTCAAGAAATTATTGCTAAATATATGATCTCTTCATTTGAAAAAAATCAATATGCTTCTACAGAAAAATAAATCACAAGTAAAAGCAGTTCTTTTTGATTTTTTTATTTTATTTTTCTGATTTCAATTTCCATGGAAACAGAATAGAAATGGCCAGAAGCCAATTAAAAATACTTCTTTGACTTTCTTAGCTCTTTGCTAGAGGTGATAAACATTGCCAGATTGTTATGGGTAGACCGCCACAATTTAATGGGCCAAAGTTTTGGTTGTGGAAAACCTAGGGAAGACTCTGGAATAAATGACCATTTACAATAACGTACCCTTTCCAGTAAAAGTCACTGAATATTTTTTAATGTGTTTTCACCAGAAACAAAGGCATACTATAAAACAAATCTAAGTTAATTTTTGGTACTGTCCATCGCCAGGAAAATCATTTGTTTTTTAGAAGAGTCCAATATGTAGAAATTATAGAAAAATATAGAAAACAACAAATAAGAAAATAAAAAATAAAGTTAATCCCAGAGCTTTCTTTGACTCTCTGATAACTAACTTCAGAACAAACAAACATAGCTAAGTCCTACATTGTTGGGGACATGTCTTCTCATATTGAATCCACTGCTCTGATGTAAGATGTTTTTAATATTGCTCAAAATCTTTTAGCCTAGCTAGGTTCCATGTAGCCATCTGAAAAGAAAGAGTACCTCACTCACACCTAGAAAGGACAATAGGCTTCTGAAAATATCAGGTGTTCGTCTGTGCTTATTTCTATATTTAACAACTACACATTACACCATGAAAAAGGCACCAGAATCCATGATAACTAATAAATAATGTCCACTGAGCCCATCTGTGAGAGAGAATATATTGATAACTAATGAAAGTATATAAAGATCTTAAGGGTCATATGTATTTCTTTAAAAATTTATTAAAGAAGCTATGTTGTCTAATTAGTTAAGACAAATATATCTCAAGTCTGCCTCTTAGAAGGCTCAATGATGACGAGGCCGAAAAATAAAATCCAAGAAAATTAATTTTAAGTAAGAATTTTATGAACTGTGTATACTATAGTATTTCGAAAGAAGAAAGAATTAATTTGGAATTAAAGTTTTGGTTTTTTTCTATCACTGAGTGGTTAGATTCTCAAGGTATTAACTTGGTCAGTTATGACTAAAATCTACATGTACTCGTAATATTTTGAGAAATTAAGAAAAGGCCATGCCCTTTATTCCCTCAGGGATATGATATTTTATTCATCACCCATTATTTCTTGGATTTTCAGTTGAAAAGGTCTAATCACTAATGAAATAATTATTTTTAAAATGCAAAATAATGAAATTTTACTAATTTTCTCCTCTTCCTCAATTTTCTTCCTCTTCTGACCCAAAGGTATCGTGTATCTGCTTATTTATATAATTATTTAACATTTTTATTCTGCAGCTGGTATGTCTTTTCCATATTTAATTTCATTTCCGTGTTTGTTTTAAGGTGTGAAGTTCTAAAGGCATAGATTGTGCCAAAAGAATTCTTTCTCATAACCCTGAGCAAGGGATCATGTGAATATATATCTTGAAAATACAGTATTTATTATTACACTTTAAAGTCTGAGGCTGTCAGATTTTGTGGTCCTTTCTAGTCTAATGCCTTCATTTTTCTCTCTCTGGATTAGAAAACCTCTCTTTTATTTTTTAACCCAGATTTATAAAATCTTAGATTCCCATGGCAAGGAGAGCTACTATAACTATAAATTCAGGAAACTGAGAGCCATTCAAGTATATTGACATATTAAAGGCACTATTAACTCTAGTAATATTTTTAATTGTTAATTAATTCAATGCAGAAGATTCTTTACTCTTATCTTTATTAGTACATATAATGGACTATGACCATCTGCACAATTAAAGTGATTGAGTATGCAAATTAGCATTTGATTATTTCTCACTATTGAAGAGTAAAATGAGACTAAACTGTCAATTATTTGAGTTTCAGCTCATAGACAGTGCTTTCATATTTCTGTCAAAAAGCCACAGTTCATCAGATTTTAGTCTTAGGAATGTTCTCACCTGTCACCTAAAACATTAGGCTCTCATAGTTTCTATTATAATTATTATGAAAATAAAATCAAGGATGACCTTTTAAATATTCCAGTGGTTCTTACACTAAGTGGAATTAGGCATAATGTACATATGACTGCTCACTAAATATTTATTTATGAGTTATTTACTACCTATTACTTATTAATTTTAAATATGTAAATTAATAATGCATTTAAAATTAATGACATGAATTGGTATTAGCTGTCTTAGTCCTTTCAGGATGCATTCCACAAATATTACTAAAGGCAAATAAGTAATGCTCTGGTGTGCTATTAAAATGCACATGAATCATTTTAACCTTTAAAAATAAACATCAAAAGAGCATTCTTACAGGGATATATAATTTCTATACAAAGCAGAAGCTTCTAAAATTTTTGGTACTGAAGTTTTATATTCTGACATGGTAAAATAAATATGCTATGAAAATACTGAACCATAAAATTATATTTAAAGGAGTTAGCTGGGCCTGAAAAATCTCTAACATATATTTCTACTTTCAGGTGCTCTATTTCCAGATGCCCATCCCTTAAACCACAGAAGCTTGGTCATTCCTAGATGAATCCCTACTATGATATGTCTACCCTGTACTTTGTCTGAATATATGGCTCATGCTAAGAAAGGAGATAATGGAGACAGTGAGGTAGAATATGAAAGAAAGAGGGAGGTTGTTTCCCTAGCTCTTATGATCCTTAGATATTATATGCACATTTTACTCCTTGGTTTCTTCTTGATTCTCATTATCATGATGGTTTTGTGCTTATTATAGTGGTTTTATACAAATTGAATTGGGGAAGAAAAATTTACGAAAATTTTTATATATTTAGTTTTGAAAAAGAATTGTGATTCATACACAAATTCTAACTTACAATTATAGTTCTGTGTATCAAGAGGAAAAACCAGATAAACATAGTATAAAATGTATATGGGTCATCGTATCATTCATTCATTCTTTCACTTAGTCCCCAAAAATATATTGGTAGGTTATTTACCAAACACTCTTCCAGTGAGTGAACCCAGTGGAGCTCAGTCCTACCTTCAAAGTACTTACAGTCTTCCAGGGAAGACAGAATAAACAAACATGTATCATAAAATTTCAAGTTATAATAAGTGCTACCAAATCAATTAAGAGGATAAAGACAGGAGACAAAGGGGAAGGGGGAAGGGGAACAGTGATGGAAAGCAAATCTAAAAAGGCACCATGTGATTGAGACCTGAAACAAGTGATAATAGAAGCTATGGAAAACAGTGGTGGGATTCAGCCGATTTGCACTGGTTTAGCAGAACTAATACCTAATTTTTTGTTGAGTTTGGCAAACTAGTTGTTAAAATGGCACTTGTAATCAGGGTTCTCTTTAAGGTGGTCACCTGGGCAACTGCCCAATGTGGAAATCACAAATTTACATGCCTTACTTTTTTTTAATGTTCATCTGCACAACAGCATATTCTAAGTGCCCATAATAATGTTCATTTCATCCATAGGTTAAAAAAAAAAATTGTGAAGACATCAATCAAGAAGCAGTATGGAAATATCTTAAATAACAGTTTTATTATTTTTGTCAGGTATTATTTAATATTTTTTCATTAATATTTTAAAACATTCTTATAGCACAATCTAGTTTTTTAAATAAGTTTTATTATTTTTGTCAGGTATTATTTAATATTTTTTCATTAATATTTTAAAACTTATAGCACAATCTAATTTTGTGTACCTTTTTATTATTTCTATGTAAGTATTAAATGCATTAAATAATAAACTATCTTTCAATATATCTATTTTTATACTTAAAATGGTCATTAGAGCAGAGAATCAGTTATTAAATTATTTGAATTCCACCACTGCATGTAAATATCTGAAGGGAGAACATTCCAGACAAAAGAAAGAACAAATTAAAAGACTTGAAATAAAAACAAGCTTTTGTCTGAGGAACCCAGGCATGGGATGTTTGTGTAATACAGTGGTTCTGTTTTTAATTTTTTTGAGGAAACTCCATATTGTTTTCCATAGTGGCTGCACCATTTTGTATTTCCACCAACAGTATGCAAGAACTCCAATTTTGTCATATTCTCACCAACATTTACCTTTTCTTTTTTCTTTATATATTATATTTTCCATCCTAACAGGTTGGAGGTGATATGTCATTAGGGTTTTAATTTGCATTTATCTGATAATTAGTGATGTTGAGCATCTTTCCATATACCTGTTCTCCATTCAAACGTTTTCTGTGGTGAAATGTCTATGCAAGTTTTTACCTGTGTTTTAAATGATTTATTTGCTTGTTTACTTTTCTATTGAGTTGAATGATTTCTTATATTTATTTTCAAATTGGCTCTTTATCAGACCTGTAGTTTAAAAAAAAAGTTTTTCTTCTATCTGTATGTTGCCTTTTCACTCTGTTGACTATTTATTTTATTGTGCAGAAGCATTTTAGTGATTTTATCCCATTTGCCTATTTTTGCTTTTGTTGCCTATGATTTTGATACCACCAGAAAAGGAAGGGAAGAAGAGCAAGGGAGAAATCTTTTGAAGGTGATGTATATGTGTATTACCTTCATGATGTTGATGGTATCACAGGAATATGTATGTCAAAACTCAGAAAAATATATACTTTAGATATGTAGAATTTTCATTCATTAAGAATACTTTAATGAAGTTGAAGAAGTTTAGCAGATACTTCAAGAAAATTTCTAGAAATGTTATAAAAAATTATTTGTAATATCACTATGTTATAATGACAATAAAATTTGATCATGGTTCTTAAATTTGTTTGTGAATAGACTGGTAGATATAACTAGAAGACAATATCAGAATGATATAATAAATGCCATGACTGTAATAGAAAAATCCCAGAATGTTACAGGAGTTAAGAGAATGAAGGGACATCATTTTAGATTTATAAAAGCAAGTTTTACAGAGTTTGTATTTGAGTCATATAAAATGAGTAGGATTTCAATCAGTGGAGCTATTTAGGGAAATCATTAGGTGAAAGTAATTGGTTCAGAAAAATAAAGACTGTTAGAAAAGCAGAGATAGCAGTAAGTTCAGCTTGGTGGGAGCTGAGAGCGTGCCTGTATTGATCTGTATCTAGAGCCGAAAGTAGAAAAATGGGCTCAGGTCATTATCTAAGTGACCTAAAATGCCCTCTGAAATTACTAAATAGACATTATAAGAATAGTTTTAAAAAGTAAGTAACATCGTGGAGATGTTTGTTGTATAACGTTGCATCAAACAGCATTCAATGTTGTATATCATTAACTGAACTAGTCAAACATAATGTGAATGGAGTACTGGTTTTAGAAATATTTCTCATTTCTCTGTTATACACATTCCATGTCACTAACATCAACTAATATAATACATTGTTTACATAATTCTAAAAATGGAATTGAAATGACAGGGAATTAAGGAAGAATAATTAAAAAGAGTAAGAATGACTAAGGACTCGCTTTTTCTTTTTTGTGTGTATGTGTGACAGAGACAGAGAGAGAGACAGAGAGAGGGACAGATAGGGACAGACAGACAGGAAGGGAGAGAGATGAGAAGCATCAATTCTTCATTGTGGCACCTTAGTTGTTTATTGATTGCTTTCTTATATGTGCCTTGACCGGGGGGGGGGGGGCGACAGCAGACCAAGTGATGATGCCTTGCTCAAGCCAGCGACCTTGGGCTCAAGCTGGTGAGTCTTGCTCAAACCAGATGAGCCAGCGCTCGAGCCAGCGACCTCGGGGTTTTGAACCTCTGTCTTTTGCATCCCAGACATGTTCTATCCACTGCGCCACCGCCTGGTCAGGCAGACATTACTTATTCAACATACTAAATTCCAGGGAATGTTCTATACACTAATAGTATAAAAATCAAATACATATAACCTTTACTATCAAATGTCTTACCTTCCACTGAGAAGGGCAAACAAGTAAGCAGAAGTCACTTTTCCTTGTGACTCTGCATTTGCAGGAAGCCCAGTTTGTTCTGGAAGTACACAAGAATCGTGAAAAAGTTAATTTAGGAGTAAGCCATACACCAAAAATACTGATGTGCATAAGAGTTACCTGGATATCTAGTTAAATATTCATTCTGCTTCAGTATATGGAACTGATTGTCCAGTTCTATCAAGCTCTCGGGTCATACCATGTCTGCAGTCTGTAATGATACAGCAAAGAAAGCAATCTAGAGAATATAACATTCCTAATGAGATTTGAAGAACTAACTAGAGTTAACAAAACAAAGAAGGTGATGGGGGTGTAAGTTAGGCCTGACACTATTACCTTTGCAAAACTTAAAGTTTTTGAGATATAAGCTGGTAAAATCTGGACATAATAAACTGCATCTGTTTCCATAGTGACAACATCTACAGAATGTCAGTAAATGTGACTGAAGAGTTTAGGAAGCCCCAAATCTATCATCTAAAAAATGGTAGGGATAGCAGGCAATTCTAATTCAGTACAAGAATGTGAGGCCCCACTGCCAGCTAGAGCCCCGGGCACCTGTGCAGTAGCTATGCCAAAGGACATGACCCAGAGGAGGAAGCGCATGCACTGTTGCTCCCACAGTTATATAACCTGCTGATTTATCTATTAACTGATTCAACAAAAGAAGGGAGCATATTTTGCGAGTTCCTCTGCACTGTATAAAAACTGGCTTTGAACAATAAATTGTGCTGTGGCTTTTGTTGCCTTTCTAGCACCATGTTGGCTCTGTGTACCTTTTTTTTTTTTTTTCCCAAAGCCAGAAGCGGTGAGGCAGTCAGACAGACTCACGCATTCGCCCAACCGGGATTCACCGGGCATGCCCACCAGGGGGCAATGCTCTGCCAATCTGGGGCGTTGCTCTGTTGCTCCAGCGCCTGGGGTGGAGACCATGGAGCCATCCTCAGCACCCTGGCCAATTTTGCTCCAATGGAGCATTGGCTCAGAAAGTGGAAGAGAGAGATAGAGAGGAAGGAGAGGGGTAAGGGTAGAGAAGCAGATGGGCGCTTCTCCTGTGTGCACTGACAGGAAATCGAACTGGGACTTTCACACGCTGGGCCAATGCTCTACCACTGAACCAACTGGCCAGGGCCTGAGTGCCTTCTTTAACCTCAGCATCATACCTCCAAAGGGACCCCTGGGCCCCAACAAAGAGGCTCTGATAAATTTTTATTTTACATGTTTGGGGAAGCAGTGTGTGAAAGGAAAAAAAAACTTAATCTCCTGAAGAAGTACTTCTTAGTCTTGTTCATTACTATAATCTGGGACAATCTGAAATAATATCAATTCCCTAGCTTTACCTTAGACCAATAAAATTAAATACAACTCTATGGTTGGGTCCAATCGTCAATATTCTTAAATAATATTGAGAAATACTAATGTAGAGGTGAAAATATTAATCAGAAGTTGACAGTAATGAATAAATATACTAACCAAGGGAAGGAGGGCCTCAATAAGTGAGACAGGTTAGGCCAAGCTGGCAGCCCTGCAAAATGAAAAATTACATTGGATAAGTTACAGAAGCAAGGAAGAATTTATTCAAAGTTACTGCTCTGGAGATCAAGACTACTGTAATAAAGAATAGAGATTGAATTTGGCTCTGCTGAAAAAAATCTTCCTGTGTGTTTAAGTGCTGGTGTTAGCTAGTGAAGAAGGAATGGAGGACATTCGTGGAAAGGTTGGTCAATGTGACTTGATCATCTGTGTTTATAAGTGGAATTTATCAAAGTTAGGCCTCCTCCTCCTAAAGACACTGAGAGAGACCGTTCTGTCTCTATTTATGATCACATTTCAGAGTCCTTGAGAAGACATTCCTGGGTTGTAGATTTACATCTCAATGAAATAGAGAAAGATTTTTACAATTGCAAAGTTTTGAAAGTGACTGTTCTTCCCTGGCTGTTGGCACAGCAGCAAAGTGTTAGCCCAGCTTATGAATGTCCCAGGTCCAATTCGCAGACAGGGCACACAGGAGAAGTGTCCATCTGTTGCTATATCCCTCCTCCTCTCACTTCTCTCTATCTCTCTCTTCCTTTCCTGTAGTCATGGCTCAGTTGGAGCAAGTTGGCCCTGGGTACTGAGGATGGCTCCATGACCTCGGTTCAGGTGCTAAAAATAGCTCTGTTGCTGAGCAACAGAGTAACACCCCCAGATGGACAGAGCATCATCCAATAGGGGGCTTGCCAGGTGGATCCTGGTTGGGATGCATGTGGGAGTCTGTTTCTCTGCCTCCCACTTCTCAGTTAAGAAAAATTTAATAAAATAATAATAATAATAATAATAATAATAATAATAAAGTAGCTGTTGCAAAACAGGAGAGGTAAGGAGCCTGGAGTCAAGAAACTCATCAAAAGTATAATCAAGCTGAGGAGAAAGTTCAGGCTGTCCTCTTTAGCCCTTCCGCACACTGGAATCAGACAATGTCTTCATTTTTCCTGTTCTAGGGTCGTGAAACTTTTGGTTTAAATTTGTCTTGTTGTGAACACCTGTGTAGAGAGAAAGTACTGTTGACTGGACCATTCTGGAATTCTGTGCCACAGGTCAGTGTTATTATCTGAAAGAGAATTGAAAATTTTCTGAAAAAAGAAGTTCCATCTGATTCTCTAACATCATGAAGTTCAGTGTCTAGTACTTACTTTAGCAATGGTTCAGTCTTTTAATTTGAGACATTTCCATTAGTAATCTTTCTAAGATGCAAGAACAACAGAATACTATTATAGTTTACCAATCAACACAGAGGTACTAACATGAGTTAGATGAAATTATCTACAACATAGTAACACATATTTAGACATCATAGTAAAAAGATAGTACAACATTAGCTAGTCTTTTTTTTTACATGTACATATTATAAGACATAATTCAGTTAATGGGGGAAAACATTTCCAATTGGGTCATTAGTATTATCTTTGTTTAATAAATGAGGAAAATGAGACACACATGCTAAAACTTGCTAAAGTCATAGGGACTAGGCTCAGGTTGCTCAGTTTAAAGTCCTAGTATTCTACATTGTTTGCTAATTTTGTTTCAAGAGCTATTTGATTTTTCTATCTGCTTTTCCCCTTCTTGCAGTCTTGCAAGAATTTTTTTCTTGCAAGAATCAGTGAAGCATACACTGCCAGTCTGCCTTTCACACTGCTGTATTGCTCCTCCCTACACCGGGCCCCAAAGCCACAGCTCATCTTTAGGTTATTTTGCCTCATAATTTTGTTACTGTTCATTCTAGTGCCACCTTACTCTACCTATCCCTCTCCATTAGAACACTTCTGCTCTACCTTGTAGAATTATTATTTTATCTTTGTCATTTTATTTTAAATTCTGGATTTTTTTTTTTTTGTGTGTGTGTGTGTTGGTTTTGAAGTAAGAATCTGGAGGGCAGAGAGACAGACTCCCACATGTTCCTGACCAGAATCCATCCAGCAAGCCCACTAGGGGATGATATTCTGCCCATCTGCGGTATTGCTTCCTTGCAACCAGAGCCATTCTGGCACCTGAAGTGGAGGCCATGGAGCCATCCTCAGTGCCTGGGCCAACCTTGCTCCAATGGAGCCTTGGGTGTGGAAGGCAAGAGAGAGAGAGAAGAGAGAGAGAGAGAGAGAGAGAGAGAGAGAGAGAGAGAGGAAGGAGAGGGGAAAGGGTAGAGAAGCAGATGGGCACTTGTCCTGTGTGCCCTGACTGGGAATCAAACCTGCAATTTCCACATGCCATGCAAGGCACTACCGATGAGCCAAATGGCCAGGGCTTGAATTCTGGATTTCTACATGTAATGTACCTGTCAGATACAGGTAGCCATTTTTTTTTCTGATTGTATGAGAGTTAAAGAAGGCTACAACTCGCAATCATAAATTACTTTCTGAAAATTGAGTTTAATGCTCACAAATGTGTCTTCTTTGATAACCAGGATTTCATTTTTTCTTAACTTTCATTATGAACATATCCCCGATACAGTTTTATTGTCTAGATGGCGTGAACAATTTGTTCAGCTTTCTTCTTCAGATTCTCATTTTCATACTTCCCTTTCTCATTAGTTTGGGGAAAGATTTTTATTGTAAGAGATGACAGCGATATTTCAGGGCATTTTCTTACTTGTTCCCGGAAATTCTGGATTGTGGGCTCTTGTGAATAGAAATGATTCTGCTATTGTAACTGAACACATTTAAATAAACATGCTCTAATATTCTGACTTTCTGTATCCTGGTTTGAAGTGTGTATTATGAAGACACTATATTTACCATTTCTCTAAGAGTAGGTTCTTCTACCTGGTGACATTAGGATAGAATGCAATGATTACATTTAAAAATTATATTCCCAATTGCAAAGCTTGGGGATAATTCACTGAATATGGAGAGATTTCAGTTTTGTTTTGTTTTGTTTTGTTTTGTTTGGTAGTGGAATAGGTTTATTGGAAATTGCTGAAATCAAAATCTAAGAGAACTTAGAAATTATAAAAAGGAAGATATAGTTTAGGGTTGAGGAAATAAATAAAGTCATCTAAAAATCTGTATGGCAATCTTAATTTATAAGTTTAAATGTGTTGTCATTTTTATAGCACAGTTATATAATGGACCAGCCCTCAACAAACCATGACATTTGAGTTTTCTAGGAGGGAGGATGGGCTGATTAAACTGTCCATATTCTTACCTAGACCGTTTTTTAACCCAATGAAACTTAAGTAGACAAGACTGTTCTGAACTATTGTCACTGAGGGCAGTGTTGGCAATCAATATACATAAAGTTAAAAGAGAAGGACAATTGTAAATTAATAAGAAGTAGACCCTTAGAAACAATAAAAATGCTAGGTTGTCCTTTACTTATTGAAATCAATAATTTAGGCCACTAGCAATAAGAAGTAAAAGTATTCCTTCCAGGCTATTTAGTGCAACTACTTTGTAAATTAACCACTATTAAAGCATTACTTAGACATCCACTTAAAGGAAAGCAAGATTACCATCAGTGGGTGGCACACAGTCATTCTGTTGGTTTCTTCATACAGTTTGTTTAGCCTTAGTACATAAACTGAAAATTTACTGGGGTTAAGTGCTAGCTTTCCTTAATTGTTAGTAAGCATCATGTTATTATACATACTAAAAGTATTAAAGTGTATTTGATGATGAGCCATTTCTATGACATATGGCAGACAACACCAGACATTATGAGAAAGGGGAGTTCATCACCAAGAGCAGTATTACTGAGCGAGTGACTACAGACATCATGAGAAAGGGGTGATGGTCTGAGGGTGATGATAGAATTGATATTACCTCTGGAATAAATGGAAGTTACTTGGTTCAAATCAGAAAGCACCAAATCTTGCTTTTATAAATAATGTGCTGTACCTAAGTTGAAATGTGAATAAGTTGATTTCATTCACAGATTCTCAATGGGCTTTCAATGGATACATGACATTCAAAAAATTTACAGTCACTGTTTTTTGTTTGTTTGTTTTTTGCATAATGTAATGTATGGACTAAGCTATTGAGAAAATGTTTAGTAAAATAAATGAAAGAATTTGTAACTCATTTCAATGATTTTCTTCACAACCAATATTTCTGGATGAAAGAACAGAGGAGACAGATCTAAATATCAAGCTGGAAATAGCTAAAGAAACAAAAAGCTCCAACACGCGGGTTCCAGGAAGGATTAAACTCTGAGAATGGGCTGAGAGGATCACAGAGGCCATGTGAACTACTTCAGGGAAGAGCAAAAGCTTGACATTGCCAGAGGGCAAGACAGGTGGTGACTGGGAGAATGAGGCAGCAGGGCCACATGGGTCATCAGAAGGTCCCCTTCCCAAAGTTCTTGGCTTCAACAACAAATCTAGATGCAGCTAAAGGCTCTGGGGACTGGATCTATAAGTGGCAAGGTTTGTATTTGTGTGTGAAGACAGTGTATGTACAGTAAGTAGGAAAATAGGCTGCTTTTTGGGTCATTTCTCTTTGCTTTCCTGTCATACTTCAGGGTCACAAATAAACAATGAAAAAGCACATGTTTTCCACAAATAGAAGAAAGCTGTTTGAAAATGATTCATTAATAAACAAGTATTTCTTAGTAGAGTCTTAAAAATAAAAAGCAAGTTTTGAAGTGACATGATCTTTAATCTTCTAGGACACAGGCCAGAGAGTTTAAGTCGGTTGAGAATGACTAAGACATTTAGGACTGCAATCCACTGCTCTGTTCAGGTACCTCAGTTGGTTAGAGTCTCCTCTCCATAGGCCAAGGTTGCCATAGGATCCCCAGACAGGGCACATACAAGAATCAACCAATGAATGCATAAATAAGTGGAACAACTCAATGTTTCTCTACCCCCTCCTTGCGCTTTCTAAAATCCTTAAATTAAAAAAAAAATTAAGACTGTATTGGGCCCTGGCCAGTTGGCTCAGTGGTAGAGCATGGGCCCGGCCAGTAGAAGTCCCAGATTCGATTCTCAGTCACAGCACACAGGAGAAGTGCCTATCTGCTTCTCTAATCATCACCCTCTTTTCTCGCTCTCTCTCTTCCCCTCCTACAGCCATGGCAATATAGGAGCGAGTTGGCCCTGAACCCTGAGGATTGCTCCATGGCCTCCACCTCAGCTGCTAAGAAGAGCTAGATTCCGAGCAACACCCTAGATGGGCAGAGCATCACTCCCTGGTGGATTCCAGGTGGTGGTGCATGTGGGAGTCTGTCTCTCTGCCTTCTCTTCTCTCACTGAATTAAAAAAAAAAGAGACCATATTGCACTGAAGTCATCCATACATTTAGATTACATCAGAAGAAAGTAGGTTGCCAGAAGCAAGGATGTCAGTATGTCAGTGATAGAAAGCGTAGGTGCCTGTGGCTGTGGGTGGGGAATGAGAGGGGGCAGCTAAAGCACAGCTGTACCTATGTCTGTCTGAATTTCTTTTTGCTTATTGCCGACATGGAGTGAAGAAAAGTAAATGACATCAGCTTCACTTTTAGCTAAGTTTTATTTGTAGCTCAACATCAAATGCAGAGAAAAGAAAGTTGGAAGTAACTGACAATTAAATATTGGAAATATGACATATGTTGTAAGGACAGACAGTATTATTGGGTCAGGTGAATTAATTTCAGCTGCAAGAGGTAAGCATTTGTAACTAAAATAGCAAGCAATGTTATGATATGACACTAGGAGAATACACCTCCATTTGCTCATCTATAAAATGGTGATGATACAGTTCCAGTCTGGTAGGTAGCTCAGTTGGTTAGAGCCAAAGTTGTGGGTTCAGAGCAAATACAAGAATCAACTAGTGAGTGCATAAATAAGTGGGACAATGCATCAATGTTTCCCTCTCTCTGTCTCTAAAACTTAATTTTTTTTAAAAAAAGGTGATTATACAGACTTAATAGTTAGCATAAGAATTAGATTTAAAAATATATATGTTTGTACACAGGTTTACATATTATATATATTTTTTGAACAATGCCTAATTAATACTTCAAAAGTGATTATCCTGCTAAACTATAATATTCTGTGAAGGAAATGGTTCCCATATTACTAATTACTTTATTCCAAGTGCCAAAATACTAAACATATGGTGATGCTGATTAACTATTCATTAAATAAATTAATATTAAATTGAGGACAGGTCTAGAATTACATGCCCAAGTTTTCCAAATGTTTTATTCTATTTAGTTACTTAATTGAATTTTTAATTGGAGAAAAGATTATACCAACTGCTCAACTACTAATATATTTTTTAAAAACTTTGTGATCACTTAAAGAACTTTTTATATTGAATTTTAGTTCACAAGATTTAAAAGTGATGCAAAAGAATTATTTTTAATAGATTACTATTTTATCAAATTAAATTATTCTCTTTGCACAAAAATAATACAAAATTAACACATTTCTATTATAGTTTATAAAAAGCAAACTAAAGACTTGTTTACAACCTAGTATTTTCAGTATAATATATACTAGACACTATAGATACAATATAAAACTAGTGTAGGCATCTATCTATAAACCACATAGGGCAAAAACATTTTAATTATTTAATTATTTCAGCATACATGCATGTTCTTTTTATCATTGTAATAATTTTAATAATAAATCTGGGCAATACCTATAATTATTTAACTAAATGATATTGTTAGAAGTAATTAACTTACCAGTAGAATATTTTTAAGTCAAACAAACTATTTTATTTATTTATTTTTTAGGGAGAGGTTGGAGGGGTTACACAGACAGGGACAGACACACAAGAAGGAAGGGAGAAGAGAAGCATCAGTTCTTCCTTGCACCACCTTAGTTGTTCATTGATTGCTTTCTCATATGTGCCTTGACCGGGGGCAGGGCTACAGCAGAGCCAGTGACCCCTTGCTTAAGGCAGCAACCTTGGTCCTAAGGCAACGACCTTGGGCTTCAAGTCAATGACCTTTGTGCTCAAGCCAGCGATCCTGGGGTCATGTCTATAATCCCACTCTCAAGCCAGTGACCCTGCATTCAAGTTGGTGAGCCTGCGCCCAAGTTGGTGACCCTGGGGTCTCAAACCTAGGGTCTCTGCATCCCAGACCTATGCTTTTTCAACTGTGCCACCACCTGATCAGGCTAAACTATTGTATTTTTAAGTAAATATTTACCAACTATAAAAATGTTATTCTTTTTTTATACATGCATTTACATCTTGAGAATTACATGAGTATGTATTTGCCTATTTCATCTTACTTTAGTGCTATATAATAAAAAGTTAATTATTTTTTAAAATTAAGGTGTTTCATGGAAGTTCTAACTACCATATATTATAGGATAACTAGTATAAAATTAGCCCTTTCAATAAGGCTAATAAAAATGAAGCTTGACAAAATTATAAGATAACTACTTTCAGGCATTTAACAACAGACAACTTGAGACTGAAATCTCTAAAAAAGGAAAACTTACAATTGGTGGCACATCATCCCTACACTTTTAAACTATAAATAAATTTATAAGTTTTTTATTTTTTCAGAGAAAGAAAAGGACCATGATCCTTCTAATCCACAAAGCTCATATGACCATTTGACCCATGACCAGCAAAAAACCAAAAATTGACTTTGAGGAGATCTTGATATTGAGTTTAGCAAACAAAGGCTTTAAAATATATCAAGGAGAAAATATTTTTAGGAACTCAAAGGAGAAGATGGACATAACTGGTAAAACGAACAATTCAGCAATGAAACAGGATCTATGCAAAAGAGCCAACCAGAATTAGAACTACGAACTATAGCAGCTGAAATAAAGAATTCACTGGATAAGCTTCACTGTAGTTTAGAAATGAAAGAAGAGAAGGTCAATAAATTTAAAGTTAGTATAATGGAAACTACCCAATTTGAAAAACAGAGAGAAACATAGATTAAATAAAAGTGAAAGAGTCTGAGGGATCTGTAAAAAAATTAAAAATTAGAACATATGTATAAAGTCTCAGAAGAAGAGTACAAATGAGGAAGAAACATATTTGAATTAAAATATTATTATGTAAAAAAAAGAGCTTAAATGGCACCTCAAGTAAGTCAGATTCAAAACAGGATAAATGAATATGAGAAAATATCTTTGTGGTAATTTAAAAAATCTGTTAATTCAGACCTATATGTACAGTGAAAATAAAGGTGAAATAGGAATTTATTACATAAATGAATGCTAAAATGATTCACTACCATTAGGCTTTCACTACTTCAAATGACAAAATATTTTCTTCAGACTGAAAATAAATGATATAGGTAGAATTTCAGATCTATAGGATTGGAAATGGTAAATAAGTTTGTAAATATAAAAATCTATGAAATTTATTTTATTAAGTGAGAGCAGGGAAGGCAGAGAGACAGACTCCACATGCACCATAGCCAGGATCCACCAGCAAACACCCAATGGGATATGCTCTGACATTTGGGGTGTTGCTAGGCAATGGAGCTATTTTTGCACCTGAATCAAGGCCACAGAGCTATACTCAGTGCCAAAGTCCAGTTAGCTCCAGTCAATTGAGCAATGGCTTCAGGAGAAGGAGGGTAGGAAAGAAAGAAAGACAAAGGGAGAGAAAGAGAGAAGGGGACAGGGAGGAGAAGCAGATGGTTGCTTATCTTGTGTGCCCTGATGGGGAATTGAACTTGGGACATCCACACACTGGCCTACCAACGCTCTACCACTGAGCCAACTGGCCAGAGATATCTATGAAAATTTTGTTCTCTTAGAACCTTAAATAAAACTGGCTGTTTAAAAAGAAAAATAGAAAATTATACCCATAATATATATATAGTTAATCACTACATTATTACATACCATATACTATTATATATAATACTATATATTTAATATGTATTATTAGTTGAAGAGAGGTCATTACTAAAGATACTACACACATTTAAAGAATAATGAAATAGTTCTGGCTGGGTAGTTCACTTCCCAAAAGTCAAGGTTATGGGTTCAATGCCCAGTCAGGGCATATACCAAGTCAATGTTTCTCTCTCTTTCTCTCACAAATATAAATAAATAAAAATATTAAAATTTAAAAAATAAAATAAAAAATAATAAATATGAATTCCTGACATAAATAATCTGATAATTTCCATGAATTATGTTAAATTCTTGAAAATACAACCTAACAAGACCTATTCAAATCTGAAATAGAAAATCTAAGTGGCCTGGTAACAAAGTACTTGAGTTTGTAATCAAAATATTGCCACAAATACCATTTTAAACCCAAGTAGTTTCATCAATTCTATCAATAATTTAAGGGAGAAATAGTACCAATTTTATACTAACTCTTTTAAAAAGTAGATGATGAAGGAGTGCATTATTTTATGAAGCTACCATAACCCTGATATTAAACCTAATAAAATATTTTTACAGTGTGTCCGTAAAGTCATGGTGCACTTTTGACCAGTCACAGGAAAGCAACAAAAGATGATAGAAATGTGAAATCTGCACCAAATAAAAGGAAAACTCTCCCAGTTTCTGGAGGATAATGTGGCAGCATGTGTGCATGTGCAGATGATGATGTAACACCGTGTATACAGCGGAGCAGCCCATGGCCATGCCAGTTGAGATGTGGACGGTACAGAGGAAAGTTCAGTGTGTTCTGTGGCTTGCTAAACTCAAATCTGTGACCATAGTGCAATGTGAATATCGGCGCATTTATAATGAAGCACCACCACATAGGAATAACATTACTCGGTGGGATAAGCAGTTGAAGGAAACTGGCAGTTTGGTGGAGAAACCCCGTTCTGGTAGGCCATCAGTCAGTGACGAGTCTGTAGAGGCTATACGGGATAGCTACCTAAGGAGCCCTAAAAAATCTGTGCATGAGCCCACATTGAACTGCACTGAATAGGTATGAAACTGGGAGAGTTTTCCTTTTATTTGGTGCAGATTTCACATTTCTATCATCTTTTGTTGCTTTCCTGTGACCGGCCAAAAGTGCACCATGACTTTAAGGACACACTGTATATATATCTTTATATCTGGTGGTGGGATTCAGCAGGTTCACACTGGTTGGGTAGAACCAATACCTAATATTTTGTTGATTTCAGCAAACTGGTTGTTAAAATGGTACTTGAAATCTGAGTTCTCTCTGAGGTGGACGCCTGGGCAGCCACCTAATGTAGAAATCACAAATTTACATTTCTTACTTTTTTTTTAACATTCATTGGTGCAACAGTGTAATCTAAGTGCCTGTACAGTGGTACCTTGAGATACGAATTTAATTCATTCTGTAACCGAGCTTGTCAGTCAACTTGTATATCAAACTGCCGATACTGGACCTTTGTGCCAATGCGCCAACTAGTGGCAGCTTCCTGGATCACAACTCATATCTCAGAAGTTTGCTGGGATCTTGAACAAAAATAGACTGAGTCACAGCTCATATCTTAAAAAATTTGTATGTTGGTCTGTTTGTATCTCAAGGTACTACTGTGTATGAATTGGAAATGCAGTATTGTTAAGATAAAATTATGCCCAATTTACATATAGATTCAGCATTTTGCAAACAAATCCTAGAAGGTTAGTATAAAAAAATTGATATTTTTTCAAAAAATTATGTGAAAATGAAATGTATATAAATTTTTAAAATGCTGTAAAAGAATAACTGAGTTGAGGCTTGCATAATAGGATATTAAATTTTACTATAAAGCTGCAGTAATCAAAGGTGATAGTCATAAATATGGGTTTATACATTCATAAAAAGGAGAGAGACAAGAACTACTTCAACATATGAGGTTGATTTATTTTCTACAAGTATTGACATGGAATGGAAAGTCTCCAAATAATATGTGCTATATCAACTGGATATTGATATGAAAAATGCACAATATATTCTGATCTCACACCTTACATAAAATTTCATTCAAACTGGATCAGATATCAAAATCTAAAGTCTAAAAGATAAGGCAATAATAAAACATAAGCCTGACCAGGTAGTGGTACAGTAGATGGAGCGTTGGACTGGGATGCAGAGGACCCAGGTTCCAGACCCCGAGGTCACCAGCTTGAGCCCGGGCTCATCTGTTTTGAGCAAAACTCACCTTGGACCCAAGGTCGCTGGCTCGAGCAAGGGGTTACTCGGTCTGCTGTAGCCCCATGGTCAAGGCACAAATGAGAAAACAATCGATGAACTAAGGTGTTGCAACAAAAAACTAATGATTGATGCTTCTCATCTTTCTCCATTCCTGTCTGTCTGTCCCTATCTATCTCTCTGTCTCTGAAAAAAAAAAAAGAATAAAACTTTACTACCTTGAGGTAGACCAGGTTTTTAGATAATACTCAAAATATAAGAACTATGAAGAAATATAAATAATCATGAATATTTAAATATTTTATTCTTTAACTATGTCCCTTAAAAATTGTAAGGTAAAACAACAAGTTGGAGAAAATATTCCCAATAGATTTTTTGAGAAGAACATTTTGTTTAAAATATTTAATCTTACATTCCCACAATTAGGAAAAAAATTTACCCCAATTAAAAGTGAAACAGACAAAACATCAATAATAACCTCTCGAAAGCAGATATGTGATGGCAAGTAATCCCATAAAAAAGATTAGCCATTAGGGATTTACAAATTTAAACCACAATATGACCTAAACCAGCATTTTACACAGATATTAGAATTGTCTAAATTAAAAAAGATTAACAATTGGCAATATCAAGTGTTTTGAGAATATGGAGAAGCTGAAATTCTCACATTTGGCTGGCTGGTGGAATCACTGGTAAACAGTTTAGTAGTTTCTTCTAAAATTTAACACCCACTTACATTGACTCAATAATTCCACATAAGAGACTTAAAATATATGTCTGCACAAATACTTGTATTTTTAGTAGCTTTATTAATAATAAATTCAAATGTTCATTATGGCCTGACTGGTGGTGAAACAGTGGATAAAGCATTGACCTGGAATGCTGAGGTCACTGGTTCAAAACCCTGGGGTTGCCTGGTCAAGGTAAATATGGGAGTTGACACTACCTGCTCTCACCCCCCCCCATTTCTCTCTCTCTCCCTCTCTCTCTCTCTCTCTCCTCACTGAAATAAATAAAAATAAATTTAAGAAAAGCAAATGTTCATCATCAAAAGATAACACTGGGGAACATTTTTTTTTTCATTTTCTGTTGCATGAGGTTTTAGAACTGTTTCTATATATTTCTGCATCGCTGATTCCAAAACTGAAATCCATTTTTTGGTGCATGCTCTAGAGTCCTTATGCAATTTTAATTTCTTTTTGTTACAGTTAATGGCATGCATTGGTTTTTAAATTGGAGTTAAAGGGCAACGACTCTTGGATTGAATGTAACCACAAGGCAATAAATGTTTTACAAACATCACTTTTACATAGTTGTAGTTGTTCTTAAATGTAAATAATTATTATCTGATAAAACACCCTCTTATTTTGTTTTAAGATGGAATCATGGCTTCTTCGAGTAGGCGTAAATGTAAGAATAGTCCTGACACCTTCTGTTATATATGTGGCTGTGACACACTTCAATGTCAAAGGTGCAATATTTCATCATTTGGGACACGTGCATATATTGCCTATTTTCAAGTCCCCCTTGGCAATCAAGACAAGAATTGGGCTCCTCATATTGAGTGTCATAATTGTGAGAAAATGCTTTGTGACTAGACAAAAGGAAAATGCAAAGGAATGCCTTTTGGTATTCCCATGGTTTGGCGTGAACCTAAGGACCACAGCAGTGACTGTTATTTCTGTCTGATCCATACAAAGGGTATCGACAAGAAAAAACAACATATGATTGCATATCCTAATATTCCTTCAGCAATACGACCTATCCCACACTCTGAGACACTCTAGGTTCCAGTTTTCAATGGTTTTATTTCTTCTAAGGATGAAGAAAGTGAACATGGTGATCAAGTGTATTTTGATAAGATGCATGAGGAAATGGTTGTAGAATCTGAAGGGTCTTCTTCTGATGCTAAGCAGTCATTAACCCCTCAGCAGTTTAGCTAACCCAAACTGAATGATTTAGTAAGAGATTTGAGCTTATCAAAGAAAGCAGCTTAGTTATTAGCCTCCATGCTTCAAGAAAAGAATGTACTTCCCTGGTCAGCTAAAGTATCCCATATCTGGAAGCATGAACAAATTTTTGTGGACTTTTTTTCCAAAGACAAACATTTTGTTTACTGTCATGATATCAGTAGTCTTCTCAACCAGCTAGGTGTTACCACTTGCAGTCCAACAGAATGGCAGCTATTTCTTGATAGCTCTAAAAGGAGTCTGAAATGTGTTCTCCTACACAACGGTAATGTTTGTGTAGCAGTTCTGATTGGTTATTCAACTCATCTGCGAGAGGATTATAATGACATAAAAATTGTCCTTGACCTTTGGAAGTATGAGGAGCATGACTGGATCATTTGAGTGGATCTTAAAATAATAAAATTCTGCTAAGACAACAGAGAGGTTTCAAGAAGTATCCTTGCTTTCTATGTTTGTGGGACAGCTGAGCTCGGGAGAAACACTGAACACAGAAAGAGTGGCTGAAATGCAAAGCTCTGGAAGTAGGGATGCAAAATATTGTGAATGAACCTGTAGTTAATTGCAACAGGATCATTTTTTCCCCACTTCACATCAAACTTGGTTTAATGAAGCAGTTTTTTCAGACTTTGAATAGAGAAAG
This sequence comes from Saccopteryx bilineata, assembly GCF_036850765.1. Classification (NCBI taxonomy): domain Eukaryota; kingdom Metazoa; phylum Chordata; class Mammalia; order Chiroptera; family Emballonuridae; genus Saccopteryx; species Saccopteryx bilineata. The sequence goes on along the minus strand of NC_089490.1, from coordinate 68,827,417 downwards.
TGAATGCTTTCAACATATTACAATATTTCTGCTTTTCCTGCCTTGTCTTTCGAGAAGATAAAAGCAGGTGTATTCGATGGACCTTAAATTCAAACCCTCATATGTGATGAAGAATTTGCCGGGAAGATGAATAAGGAGGAGAAAGAAGCATGGTAGTCTTTTGTGGCAGTCACAGAAAACTTCCTTGGCAACGAAAAAGAGAAAACTATGAACTTCTGGTTCAAAGGATGCTGTTGGCTTTCTGCAACACTGGATGTAACATGAGCATTAAGATTCCTTCCTGAACAGTCACTTTGATAAGTTTCTCGAAAATCTTGGAGCTGTTTGTGATGAGCAAACTACTGCTGGAGTATCAAACGAGATTGTCCTCAACAAGTACACAAACACAAGAGCTACAAACGCAAATTTTTGCATGAATAGAATTTAAATAAGTTTTGCGCAAATTTTATGATTAATGTAAATGTTTTAATATGTTCTATTTCAAAGTTGTAGACAAATTCTGATGCAATCATATCTTTGAATGTATTAGTGTATTTACTGCATTATATAAATTATTATGTCTTCACAAAGATGATGTCCAAGAAGATATTCTACTTCATTTTGTTAAACTAAATGTTGAAAATTTTACAATAAGATGAAAACCTAAAATTTAGAATCGCAAAAAAACTGTAGTTTACAGAGAAAAACTAATGTCATATTTGAGATCAGCATACTCAAGTTAGGTAAGAACAAGAGTTTTTGTGGATGCAACCAAAATTTTGTTCCCCAGTGAATATGTTGTGATATATTCCATACATAGTAATACTGCTCATTAATAGAAGGAAGCAAATACTATTATAAGCAACACCAATTTTTTTTTGCATTATTTCTGAAGTGAGAAGCTGGAGGCAGACAGACATACACCCAGGTGCACCTGACAGGGATCCACCCAGCAAGGCCACCAGGGGATGATGCTCTGCCCATCTGAGGCATTGCTGTGCTGCGGGAACCACCTCAGTGCCTGAACTGGAGGCCATGGAGCCATCCTCAGCGCCCGGGCCAACTTTGCTCCAATGGAGCCTTGGCTGCAGGAAGGGAAGAGAGAGATAGAGAGAAAAGAGAGGGAGAAGGGTGGAGAAGCAGATGGGCGCTTCTCCTATGTGCCCTGACCAGGAATCGAACCTGGGACTTCCACATGCCGGTCTGACATTCAACAACTGAGCCAACCTGCCAGAGCCAACACTGATTATTAATTATACACTATTAACATCATTTTTCTTTGTGGAAAAATCCAGCTTGCAATGAATATATATGGTACAATTATGTTTATATGAAATGTTAGAATAGTCATAATAATTTAAAATAATAGATTCAGATCAATATTTACTAGGTCAGAGAATAGGGACTGTTAACTACAAAAGGTATATATTAAAACAAGGTTGACAGAAGCTTTTTATTTTAGATGGGGGTAATTTTATGGTTATATAAGATTGTCAAAAACATCAAATTTTATACATAACATGAATACATTTTCTCATATGCAAATAAGTTTGTTTGTAAATCAAGAACACATAAATGTTTGCATTTCTATAATAGACATTAAAACCCCACCACATATTCAAATTTGGTGTTTCTTCTAACATACATATATTATAGTTTTACAATATTATTCTCATTTCAGAAAGCTATGAACTCACTTCTCTTCCAACTCTTCTAATACTGGCAGTTGTTCAAACAGGAAAAGTGTTGTTCCCAATATTTTACCAGTTATTTGGTAAACAAACATACAAAAATATACAAACAAACAAGAAATAAAAGACAAAAAGCAAAAAAAAAAAAAAAAGACAATATAATGTCAGGCAATGATGAATTAGGAGCAAAAATTAAATTCAAATTAAAGAAATATAGTGACAGGTGTGCAATTAGAGACAGTGTAATTAGGATATCTCTCTGACAAAGTGACATCAGCTCAGACTGAGCAAAGTAATACTTAGGCAGGAGTGTCCCAGGTAAACACAAAAAAACACAAAAAGAAGGGTCATGTAAAAGTCCTTACACTCCCAACTGATTCAGAGTGTATGATTTTACAAATATGTTAAAACAAATAGTAGTCATATCAGTTTTCAGGAAAAGTTAATAATATTGAAATAATTTTAATTCATTTCAATACTAAGATCTTAAAGTGTGAAAGTGCATCAATACTAACATCAATTTCTTCTGCTTCATATGGTTTGTGACCCTGACGATCTCATTTATTTTCATGTTATTACATTTGATCAGGTCAATGTCATATCAATGAGAATTACAGCACTCTAGAAAAGATATTAAATGTCCTGAATTATTGGCTTTTACAAAAAATGTCTTTATAGAAAATATGTGATTTTTCCTCTGCTCTGTATAAGAGCCTACCAGCCTTGGATGGCTTGCTCTTCAAAGAATAACACAGTATTGTTATTCCTGGTGGTTTAATTCAATTAGTAATATTAAGTGTCTAATCTTTGCCATTCTCTATACTAAGCACCTTACTTATAATGAGCTTTGTATGTGTGCACACACCATACATATGTACAAATATATATAAGTATAAACACATACACTACATTTTGTTTAAATGCGTTACATTCATTTATATTTAAACGTTTATAAATACATACATTTTACATATATACATATATTTCACATCTATTAATTGCATAAAATGATTTTAAATATCAAATGTCTATACATGAACACAAAATCTGATAAATATTCACCAACTCTATGTGTGTATATGTATAGTATATTCATATGCCATAAATATTTTATAGATAAGAAAACTGAAACTCAAAGATATTAAATAATCTACCTAAGACCAAAAAAGAATTGATTATAAGTATAGATGCAACATTTAGATTAGTTGTATGTTTAGAAAATAGACTCTAATTGGGTACTGAGGGCTTATAGAAAAGTAAGATAAAACATAAGCTAGTGTCTGAGTAGTGAGGCAACACCATTATTAACTGCCCTTTAAATGAGAAGTTGTAGATATGCCGGTGTCTACCGAACATTTTGAAGACATTATATTTTATAAAACATTATTTTGTTTATTCACATGCAACAATATTTGTAGACTTTGGCATGGAGGCATACATTTATTTGAATGGGAATATTATTTGGAGACTTTAGGTATCACTTAAAACAATTCAAGCTACAAAGTTTCTTTGAATTGTGCTTAGCCATTACTCAGTAGCTATAAAACTCAAATTGATGTCTTCTAAATATAGCTTGACGTAGAAACAATTTGCTTTATCAGTGCTTCTATAAAACAAAAAATATATATATTGGTGTTATATAATTAAACTTCTAAAAATAAGCCAGAGTATGTATGCATTTCAGTGAGCCATTACGTGGAATAAAAATATATTGGGGCAAGAAATTTAATATTTTAAAGCTTTACAAAAAAAAAAAAGCTTTTGACTTTCTTTAAGTTAGAGCTAGTATAGTATGCAGACCAAGAACATTTCTAATGTGAAAATAGAATTCTGGAAAATTGAGGAATTTTTGAGGCATAAAGATAAAATTTAGTAACAAAAATAACATAATAAGAGCAGAAACATTTACTGAATAATAATTATAGTATAGGCCATATTCTAATTTTTTTATATTAATTAATTAATTTGACTCCCCTGATTAATGAAATTCTACAGCTGTGGAACCTGGATCATAGAGAGGTCAGGTAACTTGTTCAGTTTATATTAATGGTAGAATTGATTTCAGAGTTTGGGCTATTAATCAATGTGTTATAGGACATGGCTTTAAATATTACATACCCCATAATTACCCATGTATAAGACCCTACCATGTATAAGACACATCTTAATTTTGGGGTCCAAAATTTGAAAAAAAAATGTATAACATAAAGTTAATGAACTCAATTTTTATTCATCATAAAATTCATACAACTCCTCATTACTGTGAAAACTCCCATCCATTTGCGTCCCATCCAAAATGTCCTCATTTGCATCTGATGACGAATCACTGCCTTCATATATTGCCTCTTCCTCAGTTCCATCTGTGGCATTTGAAATGCCACAATCACTGTATATGACACACCCATTTTTAGATCCCACATTTTTCAAAAAAAGGTGTGTCTTATACCTGGGGAATACGGTATATGATAAAATAACGATTGTCCTTTCTGAGAACACTGTACTAATGTCCAAACTCTCAAAATGTTTATAAGTGAAATAGGAGAACTGAGAAAAACCATTATGGTCATTTTGCTGAAAATTAATAATGATATTGATACATCTGTTAACAATTAACAAAATAATTATTATAAGTTACAAAAAACAAATCTTGGATTCTTTCTAGGAACAGTTACTAGAGGGGAAATAGAAGAGGAGATGTAAAGGACCATATAGCCCCCAGGTAACAGAGATAAAGCTACAGTAAAGTCACTGACAGACAAAGACAGTAATTGTGTGTTATTTTTCCTGGCAATGATCCCATGTGATCCATTTGTGACCTGTAAATGTCTGTGTGATTTCCTATTGTGCATGTATGTTTCTGTTTATTTACATTTCATTCCACTTAAAGAATAAAACAAAATGTTGTGTTCAGTCTTGTTTCTACTAATAGCTGGTTAAAGACCCGGAATATCAGTTAATCGATATAGGCTTCAGTTTTATTATCTAAATCAAGGCTGATTTATTGATTTTAGAATTGTTTAACTAACAGACATGTTGTCACTAATGCTTTGGAAAGTTCATGTTCCTTATAGGATGATGAGTACAGTTAAAAGGGAAGTTTGCTAATATGTTCCTTAAAGTTTGAATGCAGTCAGGGATACAAGCCTTATAAACCTAGCCTTATGGTTGATGCCTAATCTTTGTTTTCCGTAAAATCTAGAAACAAACAAAAAGTCTGTGTAATCAGAGGATTTGATAGGAAAAAAAATAATGGCTTATACAAATATATGCCTTGGAGAGAACTGGGGCATTTCGGGTTTATATGGTCAGACTGAGACAATCCTTTGACAAATAAAGCAATAAGCACAGTCACTTTCAAAGCTTTGTTGAAAGTTAAAAGCTTCTCTAAAATGTTTTATTAAAGATATCAGTTAAAAATGGAAATTAATTTATAATTAAAAGTACTTCTGAGTTTGTAACATTGGTTTATTCCTAGTAATAAACTATTACTTAAAAGTTATTTATATATTATATTAATACTTACATGCATCATATCATAGCATTTCTATTTAATTATATCTTCTTTCCTGAACAAATGTTATAGGCATTAGAAATTTTGTTTTATAGGGAGCAATACTGAAATTTTTAGGGGAAATTATTTATAGCAATTATATGAGTTTCAAAATTATTTCTTCCTTCTTTATGAGTAATCAGTAGACCCACTGTAACTTTTTTTTTATTTTAATGAGAGGAGGGGAGGTAGAGAGACAGGCTCCCACATGTACCAGAATCCACCTGGCAAGCCCACTAGGGTGCAATGCTCTGCCCATCTGAGGCCATTGATCCGTTGTTTAGCAACCGAGCCATATTTTTAGCACCTGAGGTGGAGGCCATGGAGCCATCCTCAGCACCTAAGGCCAACTCACTTGAACCAACAGAGCCATGGCTGTGGGAGGAGAGGGGGGAGAGAGAGAGAGAGAGAGAGAGAGAGAGAGAGAGAGAGAGAGAGAGAGAAAGAGAGAAGAGAAAGGAAGGGAAGGGAAGGGAAGGGAAAGGAAGGGAAGGGAAGAGAAAGGAGGGGAAGGAAAAGGAGGGGAAGAGAGAAAAAAGAGAAGAGAAGAGAAGAGAAGAGAAGAGAAGAGAAGAGAAGAGAAGAGAAGAGAAGAGAAGAGAAGAGAAGAGAAAAGGGAAGGGTGGAGAAGCAGATGGTCATTCTGTACGCCCTGACCAAGAATTAAACCCAGGACATTCACATGCTGTGCCGATGCTCTACTACTGAGCAAACTGGCCAGGGTCCCACTGTAACTTTTGACAATGTCTTCTCTTGTACCTCTTACTGAGTTATCTTGTCATAACTTTCAAGCTTATTTTAATTCTAGTGTTAGTTATAATTTGTATACCTCACTTACCATTTAAGGTGCTATTTACTAATATTTCCAAGTTAGTTGATGTGATCAGGGCCACAGGCACTTTTAACATGACTGTCTAATTTGGTTTTATCAGCTTCTTCTAATTGAGTAAGTTATCAGATATAATATAAACTTGGAATTTTACAGGCATTACAATCACAGGAACAAAGTGACATTTGTGAAGTCAAGAACATTCTTTTTTGTATTTTACCAAAGTTAGAAGTGGGGAGGCAGTCAGACAGACTCCTACATGCACCTGACCCAGATATACCTGGCATGCCCACCAGAGAGTGATGCTCTGCCCATCTGGGGCATTGCTCCTTTGTGGCCAGAGCCATTCTAGCGCCTGAGGCGGAGGCCATGGAGCTGTCCTCAGCACCGGGGCCAACTTTACTCCAATAGAGCCTTGGCTGGGAGAGGGGGAAAGAGAGATAGAGGGGGAAGGGTGGAGAAGCAGATGGGTGCTTCTCCTGTGTGCCCTGGTTGGTAATCAAACCTGGGGCTTCCACATGCCAGGCCAATGCTCTACCGCTGAGCCATCCCGCCAGGGCCAAATCAAGAACATTTTTAAAAAGAAGTATCCCTCTGAAAAAAAAATATGAATTTATTGCATTTATGGTATTTATTACATTTGTAAGTTATACTGTGAAATATAATAGTTGTAGTATTGAGTTCAAACATTATTACAGGTGGTATATCTACTCAGCCACTCTAAAAAAAGATCTGTGATTGTGAAAACTAGATGTGCCTAAGTCACTATTTTGTGTTCAACTTGACACAAGATTTACCAGTGATGATGATCCTTTAATTATGAAGCCACTAGTCTCGTCTATATGTGGGTAAAAAACATGTTTTAAAACACCAATTGTTGGCCCCGCTGATGGGTTCAGTGGTAGAGCATCTACCTGGTGTGTGCAAGTCTCAGGTTCGATTTCCAGTTAGGACATACAGGAGAAGTGACAATCTGCTTCTCCACCCCTTCCTCCATCTCTCTCTCTCTCACTCTCTCTTCCAGTCATGGATTAAATGGTTTGAGCAAGTTGGCCCCAGGCACTGAGGATGGCTCCATGGCCTCACCTCAGGTGCTAAAATAGCTCGGTTGCCAAGTAACAGAGCATTGGCCCTAGATGGGCACAGCATTGCCTGGTAGGGGGCTTGCTGAGTAGATCCTGTTAGGGTCACATGTGGGAGTCTGTCTCAGCCTCCTTGCCTCTTACTTAATTAAAAAAAAAGAAAAGAAACACCAATTTTCTGTTTCAAATGTGGGCATTTATCTCTATTTCCCTCTCCCAATTTACTTTTAAAAGTTTTGATTGAAATGACATATCTAATTATAGTCTGTTGCTTTTCATTATATATTTTGACTCTACTTAAATGTGAAATATTAAATATAATTGATTTGCAAGTTTTTTTTCTATTAATCACTGTACTAGGTCATGGGCCATTTTTTCTAGATCATGAAACTTCATGTTTGTGTCTAGATTTCTTCTTCCTTCCTTCATCATATTCTGTTGTGTCAACTCCTTGTGGTTATGCTGAGGGACAGATATGGCTTAATTAGAGGCCATTGTCATAATAAAGGTTATTAAAAAAGCTACTTTTATTCTAACATGCTGGTGATTAAAATTATTATGAATCATTCTTCAAGTTTGTAAGAATGTTATACTGATCAGGAAATGCTAAAAATACAAACTTCTTTTCAAAGTAAACTCTAAACACTTGGGCCTAAGGAGGACCTTTGATAGGAGGAAACAAATAATAATAAAGAAAAGCATGGCTATATGTGTTTGGGGAAAGATTCCAGGCTCCACTCATATTAAAGTGGAAACATTTAGTGTGTCATACTGTAGCCACTCCATAAATATTTAATGAACAAGAAAGGCTATAAACCCTTTCAATCACATAGAATAAAGTATATATAGTCAAAAAAATTCTTGTAAAGCTATCTTGAAGAAAGCCTCAGGAGAACTTATTTGCACTAAAAGATAAGAGAGCTTCTGAATTTTCAGCATTTACACAGATTTGTGCAATAGCATTGAAGTAGAGAACTAACTAGAGCCGTGACAATGGAATCAGTAATACTTGGGATAAGAATGTCCCAGGTAAAGGGAAGGGTTATGCAGAAGGCTTCACACTACCACAGCTTTCAGAGTGTATGACATTATAAATATGTTAAACAAATAATAGTCATATTAGTTTTAAGGATCAGTTAATGATATTGAAGCAGAAAATTCTTGGAAATGAGAAACTAACTCTAAATGAGTTCAAACAGATTCCACCTGGGGTAAGAGAAAGTTTAGGGTAATGTAGTCAATTTAGGTAGAGCATGGGAGTGGCATTTGTAGAATTAGAAGAAAGAAGAGGACACTCAGGGCCCAAGAGAAATAGTACCCTGGTCACTTCTGGCTTGCCTATGCCCAGTTTAATGATGTGGGGTAAGTATACTGTGCTTTACTCAGGGTCAACACGGACAAGGATGCTCTTTACCTGTAACCTTCCTTTAATGGGCTCCTTGCAGACAGACAACACTAGGAAATCAGCATTGGCTTGTGAGTTGAAACCAATTAGTCATTTCTGGCCGAGCTATTCAGTAATGAAAATGGATTTGTGGTTCCCTTTACTTATTTTTTGAATTTATTAGGGGTACATAGTAAAAAACATTTGTAGTTTTCCCTGTATTTTCTTTTTGTGATTAGGCTTGTCTGTTTCTCTCTGTATGTGTGTGTGTGTGTGTGTATCTGTGTCTGTGTTTTGTGTGTGTGCTTAAATTAGAGGTTTAGTTCATAACATATCATTCATTTCTTAACACTAGTTCAGTTCATTTAAGAAAAAGATTTTGTGGTCTATCAAAATGACTTCAGGACTGTAAGCAGAAGTGTTTGAATGGGGTGAGTCTGATTAACAATTTAAATTACTACATGTCGATATAGATTGTTTTAAAATAATAATGGTAATATTTTGCAAATATCCAAGCATTCTCCTCTGACTGTCCCATTAAATATTTTACTGATAGCTGCTATTTCTGTATTTAGCAGAGACCCTTAGGGACCCAGAACTCAGAGCAAGGCATTAGCTTGGAAACCTAGCATTGTCTAGAGAAGGGGTTTGAAAAATTCCTATAGCTCCCGAATATCATGTCATGGGGCAACCTTGAACAGATAGTATCTTTCCAAGTAGGAGGATGTATAGATTTCTGCCAAATAAGCTGAATCTGAGGCTGGACCAGATGAAAGACATAAAAGAAATTAGCAATCTATGTTTTTCCCACACATGGTGAAGGAAGTGCTAAATAAGGCAGACTGTGGAAATCTTGTTCTTCTCATAGCCCCTTGCCCCCACACACGGGGGCTAAACTTGAGAAAAGGATAGGGCTTTCTTAAGAAAAATAGAGCAGGTTGATATGGCAAACACTGAAGGTTGTGGGTATTTTGCTCACTCCCTTCCCATTTAGGGATCTGGAAAGAAAGGTTCAAGAAACTGAGGTATAGCACCCTCACTGGAACAGTGTGAAGAGTAAAGAAGGATGGGGTAAATTATTAGAAATTTCAGGAAAAAATCACATATTACTGAGAGATTACTCTGCACTTTAGATGTCAAGAATGAAATAGTTTTGAATTGTAACTTGTGAGAAACTAGCACACTGCCATCTGAATAAATATAGCACAAGGAAATTGATTTTAAAATATAAGAAGATTTTTATTGAAACTGTATCTACTGCATATTGGGAAACATCCTCAAATGCCTTTGTTTAGTGGTCTTCAGAATATGGGTTAGTCTTTAAGCAGAGCTAAAGATATGAGGAAAAGCTATCGACACTGGAAATTCTTCCATAATTAAAAAAATTAAAGTATATTTATAGATATTTGTTGAATTCCTTATTTCACACTCACTAATTCTAACAGTCATACCCTTATACAAGTCTATTGAACATGACTAATGATTATAGAAAAAATGCTTGTTTCATTTTTTGACATATTAAATTCTGTAATTGTGTCTTACACATATTCAGCCTAGATGTAAAGTCACTGCCTAATTTTCATGCAGAATGCAATGTTTTATATGAATCCATAAATATACTGATTCTTTTCTCACAACTGGTGGTATTGTACAAAACTTGATATTAATGCTTGATAAATGCTCGTATTAAAACATAACCATTATTTTCTATACAAGTTTTAGCCTAAACTTATGCACCATATAAATGCAACTGTTTTGTTATATCAAATAATAGTGATTGCTGGTAACATTTTTATATAATGAATACAGCCTCTGAGCTGAACAATTTATAATTTCAACTGCTGCTATTATTTTTTTTTCAAAAACCACAAGGCAATATTCAGTCCTTTGTAAGTAAACATTCTAAACAAAATAATCCCTTTGTGAAAAGAGAAGGTAATAAAACAAGTCTTTATTTCATAAAGGGATTGAACAAGGAATAAAAAGTTATGCAATTTATTCATGGCCCACGAGTAGGCACTAGTAGTGTCAAGAAGTCAAATTATCTGCTTCTTTAAGCATAAACCAATGCTTCCTCAACAAGCAGAATCAACCTGGAATAAATCAGGAGCATGAACTCCCAGATCTAAAATTTATAATTTGGGATAGAAAATGTTGCACCTTAAAGCATAATAAATCCTCAATTTCTTTAATGTAGTTTAGTTTCAGAATTTAAGATGAGTTTAACTATTTAGATAAAAAAAAAATGAACGTCAGAAATACCCTCATTATCATTGTGATGTGTAAAAATTATGGAGAAACTCTCTTCCAGGAAGCCTTCAAAACTATGCTGTTTTTAAAACAATAATTCTCACTCCTACTCTTTCTGGAAATGAGGCTGTCTTGACAGACTGAGTGGGTAGAGTGGGAGAATAATGCTGCATGTAGCCCTGTAATACCTCAGGTAAAGATAGGACTTAAAAAATGTCCTGTTCAGGAGAAAAGCAGATATACACAAAGGAACTGCCATTTTTCACGTACATATTTTTCAAAACACCTTTGTCCTCCCATTTACCCTGCCATCCTGAAGCAATGCATAAGTTTTTCTTTCTCCCTCTCTCTCTCTCTCTCTCTCTCGCTCTTTTTTTGGCAAAGGCTAAATTGGAGTGAAAGTAGAGAAAACGTTCAGCGTCTCAGGAAGCCTTGAACTCTTGCCAGTTTGTGTGCATGACTATGCATGAGAGATGGCAGAGAGATGACAGCAGCGCTGTCAGGAAAGGCCAAGTTCAGTGTCATGATCTCAGTCCTGTCACATTTCTTCTCCTTTGGTGTGGGTTCATGTAACTAAAAACGATATGAAAGGCAAAGGTGGGGATAAATTTTTACATTCATATACCTAGATTTTTTTTTTTAAATGCTGTGACTAGTTTAGTTCCTTTAAAAACAATAGAGTCTAGGATAACTGTTATACAGAGTGATTTTGAAGACCTGGGGGTGGAGTCTTCATACATGGGAAAAAAAGATTAAGTAGGATAAGCTTTGCATTTATAAGGTGATTCTTTATGAAAAAAAATTGTATTTTCATAATATAATCACTATTTTCCTGCTCCACTTTAACACTAATAAATGATCTGCCACCTTTTATTTATAAAAGATCAAACAAATCTAAAACATTTATTTTCTTTTAAAAAAAATGTGTCCTTATCATCCATATTTTACAGATGAGGAAATCAAGGGTCAGAGGGGTTAATACCTTCCCAGGATCACACATCTAATAAATGTTGGATTCAGATTTCAAATTCACGCAGTCTTGTACCAGAGTCTAGTTAATTAACCACTTCACTGTAAAGGTTAAAAATACTTCAGAATTCTGAGAGGGTCATTAAAGCAAAAGGAAACTAGCAAACACCAAAAAAAAAAAAAAAAAAAAAAAAGAAAGAAAGGCCTGACCAGGCGGTGATGCAGTGGATAGAGCGACAGACTGGGATGTGGAGGACCCCAGTTTGAAACCCCGAAGTTGCCAGCTTGAGTGCGGGCTCATCCCATTTAAGTGTGGCCTCACCAGCCTGAGCTCAATGTGGCTTGAGCAAGGGGCTATTTGGTCTGCTGTAGCCCCCAAGTCAAGGCACAAATGAAAAAGCAATCAACGAACAACTAAGGTGCGCAATGAAGAATTGATGCTTCTCATCTTTCTCCTTTCCTATCTGTCCGTCCCTATTTGTCCCTTTCTCTGTCTCTTTCTGTTCCTGTCAAAAAAAAAAAAAAAAAAAAAAAAAGCCTTTTTGTGGTTAAATATCAGGGGTTTGGGGAGGAAAAAGTTAGCTTGGAAAATTATGTCAGAAAAGTGGGTACTAAAGTTTACAGTTTTCAAGCCTGATGAGCTCCAAGCCGTGACAAGGGCAAAGGTGTGCCTGGGGACAGATATTTCTAGAGATGAAGAGATGCTGGGCATTAAATTCTGAGACTGATGTCTCTCTCACAAGAGTTTTGAATTTGCCCTGAAACAAATACTGGACAAAAATGTGGTAAAAAAAGGTAGGGCGTAAGACCAGGTAGACCATACGATATGGCCCCAAACAGAGGTGCTATTAGGGGAAAGTGAACTAGTAATAACTTGGAAGTAACAAAAGGAGACTTGCCTTGCCTTACTGTATGTATTGTAGATTGCAGTCATCAGAAATGGTCCTCAATTAAAATGAGCAGCTAGGATAAGAAGGAAAAAAGATACTAGTTTGTAAATGGCTCAGGATATTGGTATAAATCTGAACAGATTTCTTTTTTGAAGAAGAAAAACCCAAAATGAATATATAAATTAAAAAAAAAAAGCTTTTGCTTCTTTTAACCTCACCCCCTTTATATCCTTAGTGGCAGCGCCATGTAGAGATGCTGGGACAATGCTGTTAACTATGCTAACTACAAAAGAAAGGGCCCATCCTTAAATTAATGCCATCTTTCACAGTTCTTCACCACTATAATCAAGATCCACTTACGGAACTGATTGAAGTAAATAGTCATGTTCTGAAATGTGTCCCCAAATTATCATAAATGGTAAATGTAGCAACAAAATATCTAGAAAATCTCCTTGGTTAGAAACTCTATGATGTTTACAGCTGAAGCTCTGAAATGCACAAGATCTCCTGAGTTCTGATGAGCTTCTCTCCTTTTGAATATTAGATTTTAAAAAAAGAAATAAATAAAAGGCACATGTATTTCTTTTTTATCAGCTTCAGGGACCTCTCCCAGTTTTTACTGTCTATATTTTTAGTGGCGCTCACTGACTGCTCACACTGCTGGAGTGCCCGGCACTGGGGACAGAAAAGCAATGTACCCTGGTCAAGAGTAACCATCACAGCAGTTTCACTTTGAGCAGGCTCTTTGCTCAAAGTCCTAATTCAAGTAATGCTAAAGAGCTCTCAAGAGGTTGTGAAGAAAGGCAATTGCAAATGTGTAGCAGACAAAATCACTTTTATTTGCTTTGAAGTATACTTAGGGAAGGTTTTTCATTCTACTGTGCTTTATTGTTAGGTACCTAGTTCCTACAGAGTGAACAAGGCAACATGCTGCAGAATATAGCCAACAGGCCAATTGTAAGAATGACAGGTAATTTTATTACATTCTTGCCAATGTTCTCCAGGTGCAAGAAACTCCTCTATACTAAAAAAAAAAAAAAAAATTATAAAAATAGTTCTTATTTTCACTTATTTCTAACAAATGAATCATGATTACTAGGTGGTGCATGATAAATGAATATCCTGTGCTTGGCCTGACCTGTGGTGGCGCAGTGGATAAAGCATTGACCTGGAAATGCTGAGGTCGCCGGTTCGAAACCCTGGGCTTGCCTGGTCAAGGCACATATGGGAGTTGATGCTTCCAGCTCCTTCCCCCTTCTCTCTCTCTGTCTCTCTCCCTCTCTGTCTCTCTCTCTCCTCTCTAAAAATGAATAAATAAAATTAAAAAAAAAATAGTTTAAAAAAAAAAAAAAAATATCCTGTGCTTGTGTCCCTAGATAAAAATGCTTAGCAAAGTGAAGGTGAAGTCAGTTTTGCTTATACTGTATTTTGCATCTAATTTAATGTTTACTTTTTTAGAGCAGTACTTGCATTTAAGGGTTTTTTTTTTGTTTTCTTTTGGTTTTGGTTTTACTTCATAATAGAATTTTATTGTGAAGGATTATATTAAAAGCATTAAAGGTATTCAAGGCAAATTTTACCCTATTGCTACCATAATTCACCATTATACGTTCTACTTTTGATGATTATGGGTGTGCTTACTTTTTACACAATGTAATAGTATTATGCACAGGCTTTTACATTTTAACCAAGTTTTGTTTTCCCTAACCAGCTACCATGTCATACTATAGATATCCACCAGTTGTATATCACTGATTAAGTTTAAGTAAAGCCATATTTTTTTCCATTATTTTAAAATATCACTTTGTTGTGTATTAAATTTTCATATATATATTTAGATTTATTTAAGGACTTTCAATTCTCTTTTCCTTACTTGTTTGACTTTTCATTTTTAAGTCTAATAGTGTAGTTCCTTAAAACTGGTGACACTATAACAATTCCTAATATCTTTTTATGTTCTTTATATTTACTACAAAATATCTCTAATTGACACAAAAAGAGAGAGTATAATACAACAAAATCTATGAATCCACAAGCCAGATATATTTTATCATTTCTGTTTTACAGTTTTCATGCCTGTTATTTGAAGATTTTTTCTCTCATTCTATCTTGTTGATCAATCATATTTTCTCCATTGCATTTTGAACACATTTATAAGTTATTTTATTTATATAATTTTAAAGAGAATATATACAATCTCATTTATTTGCCTGACTTGAAATCTGAAGTTCATCAAAATCACCATCCCGTCCTGAACAATTAAGGGCATTAGAAGACTTCAACTCCAATCTTACTCTGCTCTATTTCATAGAATTTCATTGTAGTTATTTTGTTCCATCTTGTTTATAATTCTGTACCCTAAGGTAATCTATTATTAATATTGTTTTAAGCTCACATGCTCATTTAGAGTTTATCCATATATTTTTCAAGTTTATCAAAATATTTTTCCCCTTTTGAGCTGCATTTTCTTCTTATTGAAATATACTTTAGAAATTGAGAATGATCACCCAGAAATGGTAAAACATCTAAAACCTTTTGTGTGAAAGCAAGTTCATTTTACCATTACTCTAGAATGCTAGTATGAATATGCATAGAGTTTTCTATTGACTATTACTTTCTTTCAAGGCAAACATGCTCTTAGTGTAAGGCACTCATTGTGCAGCCTCCTCTCCTATACCTGCATCTCTCCTTCCTCATGGATGCTCCCAGTTTGTTCAGTTTATTTCTGTCTTGCTCAAGATTCTCCTCTTCAAAGAGGATTCCCCTGGGGCCACCCACATTCATATTCCCTCACTTTACCAAGGTGTATTATCATTTATCATTATCTAATGTTAATAAATATTGCCTGCCTCTCCTGTGGGGAGGCAAAGGTTCTGAAACCAGCATATTACTTTACTTGTTGCTGTATCACCAGTGCATAGAACCTGGAATGTGGTGGGCACTCAAAGTATTGAAATAATTTGTAAATTTTATAGAATTTATAGTAGGTCATGGACTAGACTTGTAACTTCTAAAAGAGCTGTTCTCAATTCTGGTTGCTCATTAGGATCTCCAGAGGATCTTCAAAAACATACCTATGCCCAAATCCAACCCTTAGGTTTTGGATTCATTTGATCTGGTGTCATGACAGAGGGTTAGTGGTTGAAAAAGTCACCCCAGCAAATTCTACTATGAAGTACAAGTGAAGGGCCTCCAAAGGCTACTTTGCATTTCTCTTTCTGTCTGCTTCTCTCGACAGGTCTAATACAATTAATTAGATTTCAATTTATCAACTTTAAAACACATTTCATTACTGCCTTTGAAGTTTGCACCATGTTATATTGACAATAGCTTTAGAAAACAATAATAATCATTCTGAACATCAGTACACATTGTGAATTTGCCCACTCGTCTCCCTCCCACTAACAAATAAATATCTTTAGAACTCTCATGTTCCTCTCCCACGCACAAATAGACACACTTGGGAGTTTTACAATGCTGTCATTTTTTTACTCTCCACATAATTTCCAATATTTTGCTTTTTCTGGTGCTATTTAAAATTTTTTAATTCTACTATATACATAATAGTTTATATGACAAACACCTCTGGTGGTTTACTTAACAACCATTTGGTAGTTCATCCTTAATCATAGAATGTCATAATTTTTGGAAGTGAAGCAGCCAGCTTTAGTAGAGAAATCCTTGTTAGAATCAGACAATCACAAAGATAGTCCTTTTTTTCATGAATTGTTTCATGAATGGTCATATCATCCAGTTATAACCATTGAGTAATTAGGGGAAGTCTGTTATGCTTATAAAAATTTTTTTTTATTTCTGAGAAAAGTTAAAAAGATGCATTAGGAAAGTGACCATCTAAACTTTTTTTATATTTTTTCTATGTCAGGGGTCTCCAAACTACGGCCCGCAGGCCGCACGCAGCCCCCTGAGGCCATTTAACCGGCCCCCACTGCACTTACAAAAGGGGCACCTCTTTCATTGGTGGTTAGTGAGAGGAGCATAGTTCCCATTGAAATACTGGTCAGTTTGTTGATTTAAATTTACTTGTTCTTTATTTTAAATATTGTATTTGTTCCCGTTTTGTTTTTTTACTTTAAAATAAGATATGTGCAGTGTGCATAGGGATTTGTTCATAGTTTTTTTTATAGTCCGGCCCTCCAACGGTCTGAGGGACAGTGAACTGGCCCCTGTGTAAAACGTTTGGGGACCCCTGTTCTATGTTTTGAGAATATGATACCTCTTTTCACAGAAGCCAGCTTCTGAAAATGAGACAATATGCTGAAAATGACAAAATGGTAGGATAGGAAGGACCAGCAAAAAGAAAGAGCAGCAACAGCAAGAATACCAACAACCATACCCAAAATGCCATGGGGCCATAACTGCTGAAGTTCCTGAAATGTAAAAAAATAAATTGTTATGTTTATTCCACTATTATTTAGAATATGTGCATTTTTCACTTTAACCCAACTAAACTGGACACAAGTTTCACTTCAGTTTCAAAAATACTTTTTAACATATTTTTTCAAAATGTCCGTTATACATATAACTAATTTATATTTAATTATATGTTGCAAGATGCATCACTCACTACTGATAATAATCCTTTTCTTCTTTCCTCATGTAGATATTAGAGCCTGTTTTTTCTGGGCATTATTGTTGAAATGCCCTTTAAATCCTTACCTATACAGGGTGAGGAAAAAAGTTTACAGTTGTTCATATGGAAAACAATGTAATAATTAATAAATAATAATATAAGAATGAACTATTTTATGTAGTCACAACAGTAAACCTACTGCTGCTCCACCCTGTATGTGCACACAGTTTCTCTCTGCTAAACACTATATTGTTCTTAGTTCCCAGTCTTTTCCCTCAGGAATCTCTAAGTCAATTGCATTGTTTTGTGGTTTTCTGTGTTGCAAATCCGCAGCCCATGTTTGTTTGGTTCTCTAGTCTTTAACTTACCTTTATGCCAAGAAGTGTGAGATTTCCTTTATCTTTCAGGAGTGTTAAAGGCCACATGCAAAGGCCTGTGTGTTTTTGTTAATTCTGAGTGAACACTTTCAACCAGTAGATTTAGACCTATCCCGAGATCGGCAAATATTTCTTTTTTAGAAGCTTCTCCACTTGCTTCTTTAACCCTTTGAGTAGTGAGTTTTTTTTCATGCTCGCTGACCCTAGGGAATGAGGTTTTTTTTCAAAAAATGAAATTAGTTCCAGTTCCAGTTTTATTAACTAAAAATCATGTTTGTTTGATAAGCAATTTATAAAAACAAGAAGAACATACATTTGCCTTTTTTTAACATGTTGCCTTACACATTTTCAAAATAAATCGATCATACTCTGGATGGTCAGGAAGGATAAGGATGTACATGAACATTCGTACTACTCAAAGGGTTAATATTTAAAATATTTTTTAAATCATCTCCTCAATTCATTATCCTGACTCAATTTGTGTTCAGTTTCATGAGATAACCTTATGGGTCACTGTTGTACTTCTCAACAGGGTTCATCCTCCCAACAATGATCACCTTCTCATTAACTTATCAGCAAAATCATCCTGAAAGTTATTTTTTAAGTAAATATTTAAATGATCTACTTGAGAATAGTTAATTATCAATGTTTTTGGTAGTTTTTCTTTACCTTTTTTCCTATAAAGGTTATATTTTCCCCCTGCTCATTGAATTTCTTCTAACTACATTATCTATCTATCTATCTATCTATCTATCTATCTATCTATCTATCTATCATCATCTATCCTATCATCTATCCATTATCTATCTATCTATCTATCTATCTATCTATCTATCTATCATCTATCTATCTATCATCTATCTATCTATCTGACTATCTCTGCCTGTTCATGGTTTGATCAGGCCAAGCTTGGGTATCATTGAGTATTTAATAATGAAAAAAAAAAGGGTGATGGATATCTTGTTCGCCAATGGTGAGTAATTCAACAAATCATTCTTCTCTGCTGATGCATTTCCAAGAGAGGTCTATGCCCCCAGATTTCAGCAGGTACAAAGAGCAGCTCTTTTACTACCTCAGGACCAAGAAAGAAAGGGAACAGGCATCAAAAAACTATGAGCATAGTCAAGTTCAGCTTTTTCTTAAAAACAAAAAAACAACACTGTAGATCTCCGGAGGCTGGAAAAGCTACAGAGAGCCTTAAAGTAAGTCATTAGCACATGACATTGTTTATGGTCTTTAGGCTGCCCCATCCACTCCAAAGAAACATGTAGTTTCTATTTCATCAATCCTTTAGGAAATAAGGCTTGAAATGCACTTTCCAGAATGTATATCATTAATTCCAAAGAACTACTTAAGAAGGTATTTGTGGGGCCCTGGTCAGTAGACTCAGTGGTAGAGCATCAGCTTGGCGTGTGAAAGTCCCGGGTTTGATTCCCGGCCAGGGCACACAGGAGAAGTGTGCCCATCTGCTTCTCCACCCGTCCCCCTCTCCTTCCTCTCTCTTTTCCCCTCCTGAAGCCCAGGCTCCGCTGGAGCAAAGTTGGCCCGAGCACTGAAGATGGATCTACGGCCTCCCCTCAGACTCTAGAATGGCTTCAGTTGCAACAGAGCAATGGCCCAGATGGACAAAGTATCGCCTCCTGGTGGGCATGCTGGGTGGATCCTGGTCTGGTGCATGCGGAAGTCTGTCTCTGCCTCTCTGCTTCTTACACAAAAAAAGAATGTGTGTGTAGGTAAACAGGAACAGTTTCCCAGAACCCAAAAGTGTAATATTTTTTCTTCTGAGACACATTTAAGGGACTTTGAAATATCATCTACTTAAAAGATCGTATGTATTCTGTATCATAACTGGGGAAGATAAGTGAAAATAGAAAACAAAATTCTTAAAAACATGGACTATAATTTAGATTAAAATTTTGAGACCTGAATATTATTACTACCATTCATGTTATTAACTACCATGTCAAAATGCTTATGATGTATGATTATACTGAGTGGGAAGAAAGCATAATTTTCCCAGATTTTTCTTAATATGAATCAAAGTAAAATGTTCATCTATAAAATATGTGAAAATAAACTAAATCTATTGACATTACTAGATCAGTTTTATAAGATACATATATTTGATATCTTAAGACTTGCTTTCTTATCTAAAAAATCTCAAGCCTTTACAATCTACAATATTTGTCAGTTATAATTAAGATTATAATGTTAAACTGGGGAAAACTTAACACACAATATGCAGCACATTGAATTTCCCTGAACTGCTGGTTCTCAAACATTAATGTGCATCAAAATCATCTGGAGAGAGTGTTAAAAGAGATCATTACTTGAAACTGGACTACAGTCTCTCCCCCTGTACAAAAATTAACTCAAAATGGATCAAAGATCTAAACATAAGACCTGAAACAATTAAGTACATAGAAGAAGACATAGGTACTCAACTCATGGACCTGGGTTTTAAAGAGCATTTTATGAATTTGACTCCAATGGCAAGAGAAGTTAAGGCAAAAATTAATGAATGGGACTACATCAGACTAAGAAGTTTTTGCTCAGCAAGAGAAACTGATAACAAAATAAACAGAAAGCCAACTAAATGGGAAATGATATTTTCAAACAACAGCTCAGATAAGGGCCTAATATCCAAAATATACAAAGAACTCATAAAACTCAACAACAAACAAACAAACAATCCCATAAAAAAATGGGAAGAGGATATGAACAGACACTTCTCCCAGGAAGAAATACAAATGGCCAACAGATATATGAAAAGATGCTCATCTTCTTTAGCTATTAGAGAAATGCAAATCAAAACGGCAATGAGATACCACCTCACACCTGTTCGATTAGCTATTATTAGCAAGACAGGTAATAGCAAATGTTGGAGAGGCTGTGGAGAAAAAGGAACCCTCATACACTGTTGGTGGGAATGTAAAGTAGTACAACCGTTATGGAAGAAAGTATGGTGGTTCCTCAAAAAACTGAAAATAGAACTACCTTATGACCCAGCAATCCCTCTACTGGGTATATATCCCAAAAACTCAGAAACATTGATACGTAAAGACACATGCAGCCCCATGTTTATTGCAGCATTGTTCACAGTGGCAGGACATGGAAACAACCAAAAAGCCCATCAATAGATGACTGGATAAAGAAGATGTGACACATATACACTATGGAATACTACTCAGCCATAAGAAATGATGACATTGGAACATTTACAGCAAAATGATGGGATCTTGATAACATGATACGAAGCGAAATAAGTAAATCAGAAAAAAACAGGAACTGTATTATTTTATACGTAGGTGGGACATAATAGTGAAACTAAGAGACATTGATAAGAGTGTGGTGGTTACAGGGGGGAGGGGGGAATGGGAGAGGGATAGGGGGTGGGGAGGGTACAAAGAAAACAAGATAGAAGGTGACAGAGGACAATCTGACTTTGGGTGGTGGGTATGCAACATAATTGAACGACAAGATAACCTGGACTTGTTATCTTTGAATATATGTATCCTGATTTATTGATGTCACCCCATTAAAAAAATAAAATTATTAAAAAAAAAAAAAGAGATCATTACTGTGTGTCATCCACAGAGTTTCTCACTTAATAGTTTTGGAGTAGGACCCAATATTTTGCATATTTAATAATTTCTCAGGTGATGCTGATTTTGCTAGTCTAGAAACCACACTTTGGGAACTGATGCTCCAGGCAAAGTTGTAATCAATTCACTTTGAAAATGCATTTACAGACCAGGTGGTAGTGAAGTGGATAGAGTGTTGGACTGGGATGCAGAGGACCCAGGTTCAAGACCCTGAGGTCACCAGCTTGAGCGTGGACTCATCTGGTTTGAGCAAAGCTCACCAGCTTGGACCCAAGGTCGCTGGCTTGAGCAAGGGGTTACTCAGGATGCTGAAGGCCCATGGGCAAGGCACATATGAGAAAGCAATCAATGAACAACAAAGGTGTCACAACGAAAATGTATTTAAATTCTTGAGAAGTGATGATGGCACCTTCAAAATTTTTAATTGTTCCCATTTTATTTACTACTCTTTTTTTTTCTTTTTTATCTTTTTGTTGCTGTTTTTACCTTTTAAGTGAAAAAAATATGTCATGGTTTCTCTACTCTGCTTCCTTCTCAAGGCTTTAAACAAGAAACACGCTGGTAGTCTTTCATTTGTTAAAGGATAAATAATTAGCCTTGAAGAGCTGAAGCAGGGTGCTTCCCTGCCAAAGATGCACCACAAAGCAATGTCACCCTCACCCCATGAAGGTCTGTGATGAGTGATCTGCAGAACGGATAAAAGCAAAGTAGCTGCTGTATGCCATTTGCTTTTATTACTGTAAATGATATCATGTGTTTGCATTTACTTTAAAGTTGATCAAATGTAACAGGAGACAGTGTTGACAGATGCTGAAAAAGTGTTAACCTTTTCTTTTATCTTTCTTGCTTATGTGTATCTTGTACCATGAGGCTTCTTAGATAGCTTTATTAGCTGAGAGATGAAATGTTGTACAAAATACTCACACAAAGAATTCCACTGTTAGAAAGAATTATCTGTAACCCTATAAATGATACAGTCAAAATGCTTGGCTCATGTATGGTAACACCAGACACTTAACTGACTAAAATAGTTTTGCACAAAAGTGCATTGTTAAAATAAAATTAATTAGTTTTGAATATAAATTGAATTTATGTTAACCAATTGATTCTAAACATGTGGAGAATTTATACTTTATATAATTTTCAAGAAATCTAAGTCAGCTGATTTATATATATTAAGATTACATTTTATCTTTAAAATGGGTGTTAAAATTATTATCAAATATATTATCATCTTTTACCAGTATATTTATGAGCTGAATGGACAACACAGAGAGCAAGTATTGGTAGGCCTTCCAGCAAGCAGATCAAAGGATTGTATTTTATTCTACAAAGCTTGTACAGGATCTCTTGGGGATTAAAAAGACACTGTATCTATAACACTGACCATATTTCTCAAGGTGTAAACTTTACTTTAAATGAAATGTGAAAACACTGTGCAACTATAAACTGGTGTATTTTAATTTTCCTCACTCACCGTTGCCTCACAATTGCACGTCTGAAAGCCAGCAATATGTAAGATATAAGAAGTTGGTTACTTGGCCTTTCTAATAAGATAATACTAAAAGAAGTCCCTAATTGTTTTTGAGAGTATGTTATTTTTCATTCCCTTTTCATCTATTAATGCCAGGTAGGGCTAGAAGGTCTCCCTTGGGATCTATTGTTAAAGAAGAGAGCTAATCTCTTACCAAATTTGAGCAGACCCACATGAAGCCATAAGAGATAGAGAATGAGACTGGCACTAGAGGGATATAGGATATTGATAGCTAAGGAAAGGTCAGGTCAACCAGTCAGGGCTCTTGGTATGGTGAAGCCAAGACAAACAAATAAGAAAAAATCAAGGAAAGGCAAGGAGACAGAAAGTATCTGAGATTGTACTATTTTAAGAACATTTGAGGCACCCCGCTCCAGTTTCTCATAACTCTGTGGACAAGTCCTGCCGGGGGTGAGGATGACGGAGACGCAAAGACCTGACCCCGGGGACCAGGTTCAATGATGCAGACCCGATTTATTCAGGAAGTAAACTAGCTTATATACACAGGTTCAGCCTACAGGGTGTTACAGCGTGTCCTTCACAGCCAATGGCTGAAAAGGTCAGGGAGCTGCCTGGCTAGTCTGAGTCACTTCCTTATAGTGGGCGAGCGAGCTCCTGTGTGTGGCTAGGAGGGTTTCAGGTGCTGGAGTATTCTCACAGCATTGCATCAGCCACAGCTTGCTAGGAATGTGCTCTGTGCTATACTTACCCTTCCTCCTTCTCTTTTAATTAAGGCCAATTGGACTTGATGAATGACAGCTTGCTGTTGTAGCTTATGAATGCTACACATTATACAACGAAACCCTAGTAGAACTAAAACAACTGTAATACCTATTATACTATATGCTAATAGATTAGCTGGATTAAACAATGAGGCAAGCTTCTGTAATGTTTGACTAGTTAGGAAATAGAACAGAGATCTTAAACAGGAAATTCCTCCTAGGGGTCAGGATGTCATTTCTTTCCCATTGTGTTACAGAGACCTTCCAGGTGCCAATAAACACAGTTCCATTTCGATTGTAAAAAATGGACATAGGTCCATGCATGTCCCCTTCCCACAAAGGTCCCAGCATTCTAACATGGAATGGATGGCTTGCCGCAGGCTGCGTACTGCATATGGTTGCATTCCGTCTCTCAGCTTCTGATGCCAAACTCTGAGGTTGATGGTCTGCGCATCCAGGCCAGAGGCAACGCGGCAGTCTCTCCAGGGAATTTCTTCTCTTGGGATTGTAGAGGAACGGGCAAAGAGATGACCTTGGGAAGGCAAGGTTAGTGGGGCGGGCCCAGCTATTGGTAGGTAGGGGGAGGAGGGCTTATAGGACAAGTACTGAGCCTTGGTTGGTAGTACTGTTTTCAGCCAAGTCCCCCATAGTATGATTTCAAAGGAAGACTCACCCCTCCAAGGGGACGGTGTTATTATTCAGAGTAAACTTAAGTAGCATTGGGTCACTGAGGTTACCCTATATAGTGCCATTCCACTGTTGGGATTCCTGGCCACTACTGTCACAAGGGAGACTAAGGGAGCAGTTACTGGAATATACTACTGGAAACTGTGGGCTATTAACTTCAACAGGCATAGTTATGCCAGGGTGAGGAACAGCAGCCCAGATGTAGGTGTCTGGGAGTCAGCAGTCACTATAGCACACACAAGCAAGAACAGGGCACCAGGGTCTGGGGGCCCTCCAGGGGCCACTATCTGGGCCTGCCCGGCCAAAGCCTCCACATCCCCCCAGGTGATGGGGTGTGCACACCGGCTGCGAGGTCTTCTTCTGGAGCACTGAGGACCTCCTTCCCTCAGGCATACTTGGTGTGGAGAAGGCCAGAGCTGTGGCTTTGGACAGGTGAAGACTGAACCACTTAGTGGGTGCCCAAGAAACCCTGTCAAGCAGGCTGGGGGGTTCCTGGGATCAAAATTGGCTGAAAAACACAAGCATAACCTCTCCCTTGTGTTAGAAGAGGGTGTGATCCCCGCCACTGTGCTGTGGCTGGGTCCTTCCAACGTCATTTCAGAGAGAGGGGTGGGAAAGAGAGTGAGAGCTACAGAAAAATAGACAAGACAGACAGACAGAAAGAAAAAAGACACATGGGGGCATATAGGCTGGCTCATAGGCCTGCAGCAGGAACATGTGTTGGAGTTAAAGCTGGGGTAGGAAATGGCGTCTGAGAGACTGGGGTGGGGCATTGAGCCCCGGCAGGGAATGTGGAAGTAGCAATTTCCAGTTTTTCCAGAGGCAGAGCTGATGGCACAGTTAGCATTTTGGTTGGTTTTATTTCTGCTCACTCAGCCGCGATTTTGTCAAACTTGGAGGCTAAACTACTTTCCTCCTCAGTGGAGGGGGGTGAATAGCAAGGTAGGGGCTCCCCAGAGAGAGGGGTAGCCTGTAATATTTTTGGCACCAGCAGAGGGTCCCCAGGAGGAGCACTGGTCAGGCAGGCATGTATTGCCAATACGGCAGGAGTGAGGCTGAGAGGGAAGGTTTGTCCTTCATGTACTTCGGCCGAATGGATGCACTGGAAAGCTCAGGCCCAAGTATCAGGGTCCCAAAGAGGCGTATCCCAGAGCCAAGAGTTGAAACCGGAGAGGATCTCTCAGTAAGTACAGAGATCCTTTTCACTAACTTAACCTCACCTACTCTGCAATAGGGTGTTCAGGGCTCGAGCCTGTGGGGCTCGAGAGTGGGGGAGAAGGTTTCCCATTGCAGAGGGTCATTCACCCGTCCCTTGGATGCAGGTTAGGTCCCTGTCTGAGAGGCCAGAACGTGGACATGGCCCACTGGGGGTGAGGACGACGGAGACGCAGGAACCTGACTCCGGGGATCAGGTTCAGTGACGCAGATCCACTTTATTCAGGAAGTAAGCTAGCTTATATACACAGGTTCAGCCTATAGGGTGTTACAGCATGTCCTTCACAGCCAATGGCTGAAAAGATCAGGGAGCTGCCTGGTTAGCCCTGAGTCACTTCCTTATAGTGGGCGAGCTCCCACCTGGGTGTGTCTAGGAGGGTTCTGGGAGCTGGAGTGTTCTCACAGCATTGCATCAGCCACAGCTGCTAGGAATGCGCTCTGTGTCTACCTACATAACTCTTTTTTTGAGGAAAGAAAAAGAATAAAAAGATATTAAAGAATTATCTAAACATATTGAGGTTTAAACCAGATTGAGAGTTTATTATTTTAGCTCTTTAGTTTGGGAAGAAATTTATTAGTTAATATTGGATGACTATATTACCTGATGTAGTCAACTTGATGTGAAAACCAGGATTGTGCTTTTTATCCCAAAATTAAGTCTGATATATTATTTTCCCCATTAAAATATTAAAATAATAAATAGTATCATTCATAGTTGCATCCAAATAATCGGTGATGAATTTCTCACTTCCTCTACAGTATCATTTAGCAGTATATGAGAATTAAGTGTGATGAAAGAAATTCTTATTTTAACACTAAATTAAATCTTAATAACCAAATACTCTTCTTTCAGCTTTATCCAGGAACCTTGAAACAAAAGTTTACTTTTCAATGACAGCATGCAGAATCCTTGTTGATAAAAGAGCGTTCTATGACAGCTTACTCTTTCTGGGATGTATGGTGATGGGAGAAGTATTCGATACTGTTTCCCTCTAGACACTCAACATACCAGTCAGCTATGGCTTGGCCTCTGAAGCAGTCTGGAAGTTTCACAAATCCACAAGACAGTCAGTGATGTCAATGGGAAACATGGGATATATATATATATATATATATATATATATATACACACACACACACACACACACACACATATACATACACATATTTTGTATGTACCATATATATAGTAGGTACATACAAAATATGCAAAGAAGATACAGTCAGAGCTGTCTGGCAGTAAAGAGTATAGAGAATGTTATTTTTCATTTATTGGATGGTGTAAATCTACAATTACTTTGTTTGCTATTTGGTAAAAGTCTTAATATGAAATAACCACTTTTGCATACCATAAATGCAAAAAAAATACACATTTAATTGAAACTTAAGTAAAGAATTCCATGTTTCAAAAAATTATGACATACATATGTCATCAAAATAGATTACATTTTGGCTCAGTGGTAGAGCATCAACCTGGCATGCAGGACTCCCGGGTTCAATTCCCGGCCAGGGCACACAGGAGAAGCGCCCATCTGCTTCTCCACCTCTCCCCCTCTCCTTCCTCTCTGTCTCTCTCTTCCCCTCTCACAGCCGAGGCTCCATTGGAGCAAAGTTGGCCCGGGCGCTGAGGATGGCTCCATGGCCTCTGCCTCAGGCGCTAGAATAGCTCTGGTCACAACAGAGCAACGCCCTAGATGGGCATGCCAGTGGATCCCGGTCGGGCGCATGCGGGAGTCTGTCTGATCGCCTCTCCATTTCCAACTTCAGAAAAATACCCCCCCCAAAATAGATTATAAGATTACATTATATTTTATGTAATTTCATAAAATATTTATTCTCAATCATTAGCCACCATGTAGGTCTTTTAGATATTGCTGACCATGTTTAGAGCAGAAGACGCAAATCATCTGATAATTCATTATATACTAAAAAAACTAGTCATTATGTTAGAAGTCTGCATAAAGTACATTCATATATCACTATAATATCTAAAATTTTTATGTGGATCAAATGACTTTTATTTTAAAGCCATTTCACACAATTGATTTCAGGTTTCCTTGTGCATTTACAAATGATGAAGCAACTACTCCTCATGTTGGCAGAAGAAAACCTTCTCAGTTAAATGTTACTAGTGTTATATTACAGTCATCAACTGTTACATGTAGAAATTTAACATAGTTCATATTTTTTCCATTACACTTTATAGGATCAGAGTAAAACCTGTTAGAAGTTATTTATTTCAAAAACAAAACATTTGATGTTATTGTAATTTTATTGTATATTCAATTAAACATTGAAACATTGATGATAATTTTTGTTTTAGAATAATAATGTAGATTAAAAATTCAGTGGTTCACAGCATCATAGAGAGACAGTATACTAACTAAATTAAAGTATTTATGGAACTTAGATTTATTTATTTATTTTTAGTTTAGAAAATTACATTTAATATGGTGACATTGATCAACAAGAATACATTTCAGGTAAACATATCCACAGCATTTTCATAGTCGACTATGTTGTATATGCATCACCTGAAGTTAAATAATTTTCTGTCACCTTATATTTGTCCCTCTTTACACCCTTCCTCCAACCTTCTACTCTTTCCCCCTGGTAACCAATGCACTCTTATCTACATCCTTGAGCCTCAGTTTTGTATCTCACCTATGTGTAAAATCATACAGTGCTTAGCTTTTTCTGATTTACTTGTTTCACTCAGTTAAATGTTCTCAAGGTCCATCCATGTTGTAAATGATACTATATCATCATTTCTTATAGCTGAGTAGTATTCCTTTGTACATATGTACCACATCTTCTTTACCCAATCCTTGATTGAGGGGCACTTTGGTTGTTTCCATGTCTTGGCTACTGTGAACAATGCTTGATGAACATAGGGGTGTATGTGTCATTAAGTACCAATGTTTTCAAGTTTTTGTGGTTGATACCCAGTAGAGGAATAGCTGAGTCATATGGTAGTTCTAATCTTGATTTTTTGAGGAACTACCATACTTTCTTTCATAATGGTTGTACTAATTTGCATTCCCACCAGCAGTGAATGAGGGTTCCTTTTTCCCTGAAGCCTCTCCCATACTTGTTATTACCTGTCTTGTTGATAGTAGCCAATGTAACAGGTAAGGTGTGAGGTGGTATGTCATTGTAGTGTTGATTTACATTTCTCAAATAGTTAGTAAAGATGAGCATTTTTTCATATATCTGTTGGTCATTTGTATGTCTTCTTGGGAGAAGTGTCTGTTCAGGCTGTCTTTCCAATTTTTAGTTAGATTGTTTGCTTGTTGCTGAGCTTTGTGAGTTCTCTATATATTTTGCATATTAATCCTTTATTGGAGCTAATATTTGCAAATATCATCTCCCATTTAGATGGCTGTTTGTTTTGTTGTTAGTTTCTTTCACTGTGCAGAAGCTTTTTAGTTCGACATAGTCCCATTCATTTATTTTTGCCTTTACTTCCTTTGCTTTTGGGGTCAAATGCATAAATTGTTCTCTACAGCCAAGGTCTATGAGTTTAGTACCTATGTTTTCTTCTATATAGTTTATTGTTTCAGATCTTATATTTAGGTCTCTGATCCATTTTGAATTAATTTTTGTGCATGGAGACAAACTGTAGTCAAATTTCATTCTTTTGCATATGGCTTTCCAATTTTCCCAGCACCATTTATTGACGAGGCTTTCTTTTCTCCATTGTGTGTTTTTGGCTCCTTTGTTGAAGATGATTTGTCCATATATATGTGGGTTGTTTTCTTTTTTTCTGGGCTCTTGATTCTGTTCCATTAGTCTGTGTGTCTATTTTTCTGCCAATACCAAGTTGTTTTTATTATTGTGCCTCTGTAGTATGAATTAAAGACAGGTATTGTAATATTTCCAGCTTCATTCTTTTTCTCAGGATTGCTTTGGCAATTTGGTTTTTTTTTTTATGATGCTATACAAACCTAGTGATTTTTTTGCTCCATTTCTTTAAAAAATGACATTGAAATTTTTAAGAGAATTGTATTAAATTTGTATAATATATTGCTTTGGGTTATATGGCCATTTTAACTATGTTGATCTTTCCTGTTCATGAACATAGAGTATTTTTCCATTTCAGAGTATCTTTTTCAATTTATTTTAATAATGCTTTGTAGTTTTAATATATAGATCTTTTACATTTTTTGTTAAGACTATTATTAGATATTTTTGTTGCAACTTTAAAAACAATTTTTTAGTTCATTTTCCAAAGTTTTATTATTGGTGTAAATAGTAAAAGTTAGAGCACAAATAAATGAACTAGAGAACAGAATACTATAGAAAAAATTAATACAACAAAGAGCTGGTTCTTTAAGAGAAATCAGTAAAATTGAAAAACCTATGGCTATATTCACTAAAAGAAAAAGAGAAAGTACTCATATAAACAAAATCCGAAATGTAAGATTAGAAAATACCACAGATATCATAGATATACATAGGATCATTGTTGCCTGACCTGTGGTGGTACCATAGACAAAGCATTGACCTGGAACCCTGAGTTTGCCAGTTTGATAACCTGGGCTTGTTTGGTCAAGGCACATATGGGAGTTGATACTTCCTGCTCCTCACCCTTCTCTCTCCCTCTCTCCTCTTCATAAATGCATAAATAAAATCTAAAACAAAACAAAAACAAAGAATCATTGCAGAATACTATGAAAAATATATGTCAACAAGAAATAGAAAACTTAAATAGAGTCATAAGCAGGGAGGAAATAAAAACAACTATCAAAAACTTCCCCAACAATAAAATTCCAGGATCAGATGGCTACACTAGTGAATTCCACCAAACTTTCATAGAAGATTTTGTTCCTATCCTTCTCAAAGTTTTCCAAATATAGAAGAAGCAGCAGCAATACATTCTAACACATTTTATGAGGCCAGCATAACCCTCATACCAAAACCTGGCAAGGACAATACTAAAAAAGAAAACTACAGACCAATATTTCTAACAAATATAGATGCAAAAATCCTAAACAAAATACTAGCAAATCAAATACAACAACATATTAAAATAAATGATACATCATGATCATGTGAGATTCATTTCAGGAGTACAAAGATTGTTCAACATACATAAATTGATTAATGTAATACATGATGTCAACAAAACAAAGAACAAAAATAATATGATCCTATCAATAGATGCAGAGAAGGCATTTGATAAGACATAACGTACCTTTATGTTTAAAATACTCAATAAAATGTATATAGAAAGTACCCCAACATACCAAAGGTCATATATGACAAACCATCAGCTAATATCATACT
This sequence comes from Saccopteryx bilineata, assembly GCF_036850765.1. Taxonomy (NCBI): domain Eukaryota; kingdom Metazoa; phylum Chordata; class Mammalia; order Chiroptera; family Emballonuridae; genus Saccopteryx; species Saccopteryx bilineata. The sequence continues at coordinate 68,796,773 of NC_089490.1, read as the reverse complement.
AAATGGTGGAAAACTGAAAGCTTTCCCTCTAAAATCAAGAACAGTACAAGATTGCCCACTCCCTCCATTCCTATTCAACATAGTACTGGAAGTTTTAGTCAGAGTGATCGGACAAGGAAAAGAAATAAAAGGCATCCATATTGGAAAATAAGAAGTAAAGTTTTCACTTTTTGCAAATGAGATGATTCTGTATATAGAAAACCATGAAAACTCCACAGAAAGACTATTAGAAACAATAAACTAACCCACTAATGTTGCAGGATACAAATTCAATATTCAGAAGTTTATTGCTTTCATATATGCCAACAATGAAACTTTGGAACTTAGCTTTAAATGCACTTTGTTGTGATGTACACATAACTCTTAATTGCATAAAAACACGTGCAATATTTTATAAATACAAATAAAATCTGTAATTTTATTTTTTTAGCAAGAGATAGAGCACAAGAGAGAAACAGACAGGGACAGACAGACAGGAAGGGAGAGAGATGAGATGCATCAACTCATAGCTGTGACACCTCAGTTGTTCATTGATTGCTTCTCATATGTGCCTTGAGCAGAGGGTTTCAGCTGAGCCAGTGACCCCTTGCTTAAGTCTGAGACCTTGGGCTCAAGCTATGGATGTTTGGGCTCAAGCCATATTGACCATGGGGTCATGCCTATTATCCCACGTTCAAGCTGGCAACCCCGTGCTCAAGCCAAATGAGCCCACGCTCAAGCTGGATGAGCCCATGCTCAAACTGGCAACCTTGGGTTTCCATATCTGGGTTCTCAGCATCCCAGGCTGACACTCTGTCCATTGCACCACTGCCTGGTCAGGCTAAAATCTGTAATTATTAAAAATTTTATAATTTATTGTCAAACTAATACCAAATAGAAGAAAATTTTCTACCTTGGAAGTGTGCAGTCTTTTTTCCTTTGCCTGTTACAAGTTAAATTTTAGATTAGATTTATAGTTGGTAGATTAACAAGTTTCTTTGACAACAAATTATTTAGCAACAGGAGTCTTCCTTATAAAGATAGAATTACTCTCAACAATAAGATAACAGGAGTAAGAACAAGGGATGAAGGAGAATTCTATTTAATGCCTCTTAAGGATTGTGAGAAACTGGGTTTTAGGTAAGCCTAGCCTAAAAGAGAGCTTATTGCTAGTTATAGGGAAGTCAAAGTCAGTTTATTTATTCCTGAAACCTAGAATATGGAAACATGGAGTCTTCTGAACTTAAATGACCCAAAGAGTAGCCACATACATTTATATCCATATTATAATCATACACTGAAAAAAGTCTCTCTTTTCCAGACTTTACTGTCCTGGTGTAAAGGCAAAAGTGCTTAAATAATCATTTCTTTAAAAAACCAGTTTTTCTTAGCTTTTTTTTTTCTTCTTAGCTTTTTTAAAGAAAGATGAACATACTGCATCACATAATTTCTTAAGTGCATGACTTAAAAATGACTGGAGAGCAGAATAATTTGACAAATTTTATAAATCAATTTTGGGGGAGAAACAATTCAGCAGCCTAGAGAAATCTGGGGACTAACTTTGTTCTACGGATGCTGTAAATACAATTCTAATACCTTTCTGTTTTCTCAGTATGGATATTAATGAATAGGTTTTTGATTTTCTTTGTCAATAGATTCGGTGAGCAATAAGCTGAATGTACCTCTCAGCCTAGCTTTTATTATACATAGTATTATTGACCTTTCAATCTGCTAACCACAGAGGATTTGATTCATAAGACATATCAGAGGATAAAAGACTGAAGAGCCTAGGAGGCCTATATATGAATATAGTAAGTAGATACAAAAACAAAGAGTACAAAAAGTTAAAAGTAATTTGAAAGCCTTTACATTTTTTTTCCAGGTGCAGATTCCACTTATTTTCTCACCTAAACCATTTTATATGTAACTACTTTATATGTAGAACTTTAGAATTTTAGATGTTAAAGGAAATCCAGGTCAAATAATCACATATCTACCCTTATATAGAGAAAGAAAGGCACGGAATTATTTACTTTGTATATTTCTTAGTAATGACAGTTCTAGATACAGAGTCTGGCTCTTTTGAATCTCTATCCACTATTTTTTCTTTATATCATTTAATATATATTGCTATCATTACTTTAGTGACTAGGTTGAGGAATAGCAAGTTTAATTTTTAAAAGGATAGTCAATCAAAAGGTAAACAATGATTATTATACACTACAGATCTTAACAAGTACCATCCAGACCACTTATCTGGAATAGCTTCTAGATAATTATAGCTGGAAAACAGTTTCCTTTTCATCATAAAGTTTTGAAAGAATGATAAACTACTAATTGCATTACATAATTTTTAAATCACATTATAAATGAAAATAAATAAATGGGAAGATATTTTAATAAATTCTATAGATCATGTTTTGGGGAGTAATATTGGGTTAAAAACTCAATTATATAATGATAAGGAACAATATTTATGTCTTCCTTTTCATTTGAACCACTGTCCCTTATATTATTATCCTCATGTGATTCCACTCCCATAGTAATGACATCCCAAACTTCTTACATTTCATACATCCACATACTTCCTTTACATTTCTCTGTATGTCCCTTACTATATGACCTTTATTCAACAGTTATCTTCCAATGCCTTACTCCTTTCTCTGGTATAACCTATTATTTTTGCTTTCTCAAGATATTCTCATTACTATTTCACTCTTATCCTATGAGACAACATTCTAATTTGTTGTGGCTCTAAGTCAGTAAGATGCCTCTAAACATATGAACTCAAAGTGGAACATAAAATATATGATATAGGATTTAGGATTCTGATTTGCCAATTCAGGATTGGCAAAATCATCACTTAGCACGGGTGTCCCAAGGATTTTAGTGATTTAGCATAATAAAAGCCTTTCAGCCATGCTGCATTTCTAATACTGACTGGAAGAAGGACTTTACACCTAATCACTCAAGACCTACCTGGTAAGACTTAGACAGACAGAGGCTCTATCTCAACACAAGTTTGAACAATCACTGAGGCAGAGAGAAAGAAATGTGTTGAGTTGTGTGCTAGTTTTCAGCTTCCTTGTAGAGGTGACATATGCCTTTCTACTTGCATTTAATTGCCAAGATTAAAACAAAAGTCCATAACTTCAAAAAGGGATCTGCTAGGAAGTGTAAACCTAGACTTTACCTGAAGGAAAATTAGAATTTTTTTGGATAGCAGGTCATGTACGATGTACTCAAACCTTAAATTGCATTCTCACATTTCATGGTTGGTAGGATAATGGGATGACTCCAAGATCCTCATCCCTGGGAGTATATTCAGTGCTACTGCCTTGCCCAAGGTTGGGAAGAATCTGTAAACACAATCCTACATTCATGATTAGGCTACATTAAATGGCAAAGGTGATGAGATTTTGCATATATAATTAAAGTCCCATACAAGCTGATTTTGAGTCCATCAAAAGGGAGATCATTTTAAGTTGCCCTGAGTTCATCAAATGACAATTATTAAAATAAGAACGAGACCGCTCCTAGGAGACTCTAGCTTTGAAGAAGTAAGCTGTCATATTATGGGATGATCTATGAGAGAGTTTTGTAGAAGATCTCATAGTAAGGGATTGCGGGCCCTAAAGAAACTAAAAGATGCCTCTATCTCACAGTCTAGCCTGAATTGCAGCCTAGAAAAACACTGAGCTAAGACCAGCCTAGACTCTGGAAACATAGAACCTTTGAAGGAATAAATGAATGCTGTTTTAACTTCATTTATGATAATTTGTTATATAGTACAAGAAATATATAAAAAAAGAAATATAATACACATTTTCATGTTCATGAAGAATAATACATTTCATATTTTTGGCAATTTAATAGATTACAGATTAATGACTATATTTTTAACAAAAATATGTTGATTGCCTATTTATTCATTTTCCAAACATTAATGTTGCCCATTATGAGCCAGAATTAGTGATATTAATAATAGAGAGGTAAACACAAGGACTTAAAAACTTTATAATAGAGATGAGAAATGAATGTACACTTAGTAAAAAATTGCATTTTTCTAAGTGAAGAATATTTCATTAAGTAGAAGTGACTCATTCATTCATTTATTCCATAGTATGTACTGAGTATATATACCATGTTCCAGGGGGACAGGCAGGCTTTATAGAATAAAATAAGATGGTTTTAAAAAGAGATCTGTATCTGGCCATATATTTAAATAAAAAGATGAAAACATGTGCTAATGTGTACACAAATAATATAAGCCACTTATAAAGTGAAAAACAAGGTAAGTTATCTATGTACTGAGGATGGAAAGTAGCAAAATCCAAGTAGCAAGTGTAACAATGGACATGAGGAGGGGCCCCTTTAAATCATAATCCACCAGTGAGTTTAATGTTATTCTACCTAAATCCAAGGACAGCAGAAAAGCTAGTTGAAGACATTTCTTTTAAACCTCTTTGCAGGATTTGGTCTTTATTCATTCTTCAGAGGATTTTAAGTGTGAGAAGATCTCACTGAGGATGGCCTATGTGTATGTACAGTCAGCGATGAGATTTGAAATTCCTCAGTGAATTTTATTCTTGAGCCTCTAAGGCTTACAGCAAGGCAGATAAAGAGCTTCTGAACAAAAAATATCAGAGGACAGTACAAACGTTATATTAATTTTCTTATACTTGTTTCTGGCTTTACCATAAGTTTTTTTAGGAATGTTATGTGAAATTCAGTGTTAGGGATAAGAACAAGGACCAACCACCCTTTTTTCTGTTCCAGCTTCAGTCAATCAAAAGAAAGTACGTTGTCAACAGCATTTATCTCTGATATCTAGCCAAGCATGCTCAGTTTGAGATTGATTCACAATTGAACTATGTTTTCACATGATTAACCTACTCTCTCAAACCTGAGCCACATTATCGATGGGATGGGGAAGCTTTCCCTATTGTAGTCTGTGCTCTATCACATCTGTGAACAGAGGCCTCATGATGACATTACTCCCAGTCTTGTTCTATTTACTAATAGAAAATTAACTCTCGAGAGAAAAGGTCAATTTAGCTAACACTGTTATTTAGCATTTAATTTTGTGAAATCAGTTTCATCCTTAATCATTAACTCTAAATTTTGTTTTTATTCTTAACACCTGAGAAAAAAAATTGGTGCATCTCTAAGAAAAACAGTTTAAAATTAACAAGTGAGGAAGTGACTTAAAATAAGTCTGATTTCTTCCATTTTTATATTTTTGGCACTTTTGTATGGGAAGAGCAATCTGAGGCATTCCATAGAAATAGGGAAAAACACTAAATATTCTTTTTAATCTGTTAAAATATCAGCATTATAGAAAACATTAATACTATAAAATTTAAACATTTTCATTAAATATTTTTTAAAAAATTTGGAAAGCTGAAATTTAGTTTCTCATTAAAGTCTTTACACTGCATTTGAGTTAAGTGAAATTGCCTAAACTACAGATATTATACTTAAGTTAAAATTATATTCATATTGTTAAGAGTCAGCTAAAGGATTAGCTGTACCTCATCCTCATTTCACTTATGTTTCATTAGAGTTTAAACTGTAGCAGACACCATATAACTTCTGTTAAGAAGTGGTAGAACTTGCCTGACCAGGCGGTGGCGCAGTGGATAGAGCATTGGACTGGGATGCCAAGAACCCAGGTTCGAGACCCCGAGCTCACCAGCTTGAGTGTGAGCTCATCTGGTTTGAGCAAAAAGTTCACCAGCTTGGACCCAAGGTTGCTGGCTCGAGCAAGGGGTTACTCGGTCTGCTGAAGGCCCATGGTCAAGGCACATATGAGAAAGCAATCAATGAACAACTAAGGTGTCACAATGTGAAATGAAAAACTAATGATTGATGTTTCTCATCTCATCTCTCCGTTCTTGTCTGTCTATCTGTCTATCCCCAACTATCCCTCTATCTGACTCTCTCTCTGTCCCTGTAAAAAAACAACAAAAAAACAAAAACAAAAACAAACAAAAAAAACTGGTAGAACTTGAAAGTCATTTGTAGGTATAGTAATATTCTGTTTCAGTTTTTAAAAAAAATCCTAAACTCTAGATCATAATTTGAAAAATATAGTCATATAGTATGCTTAAACCAACTTTAATTTTTTCCAAAAATAAAGATAAATCTAAAAAGGAGTGCCATTCAATCCCCAGTGACTTCACATTTCATAATGTCTCAAAAAAAAAGAAAAGAAAAAGAAAAAAAAGTCCACTTTTGTACCAGATATTGTACCCAAGTAGAATTTGTGCCTGCACTTCTGGAAAAATAGCCAATTTCATCCCCTTGATCAAATAAATATATCCTGTGTTCTAGAGTGAATCTCAATATGTATCTCAGAATTTTGCCTTTCTCCCAATTCCTTTAAATATAAAAGAAAGATAGAAGTTTCAGTGTAAGAACCATATTGAGGGCTGTGTGATGCCCAATTCTTTCTTCAAATTCATTGTTCAGAATGTGGCTGGCATTTTCCATTTTATAAAAGTATGTTGTGTAGAGAGTGACAGGATTTTGGAGAAATGGTACTAATATGCTTCAGTGCCATGTTTCTCCACTGCCGTTCTGTGGACAGTTGACAGTCCACCAGAAATTTTATGCTGGTCTGAAAAAGAGTTAACCACCCTGATTTTGTATTAAGATTATAGACCCAATGATCTTAATCAAATTTGGTTATGCTCAGGGTGATTTCTGCCTTAGTGGTACCCAAAATAATTCTCTTATTGTCACCAGTCCCCAAGTATTGCAAACTACTGATTTAGTGGATACTATTTAACATAGTTTTTTACTGAAATACTATCCTATTTTGGACAATATTTTGGCCAGCAATTAATATGAATCAATTCATAACTAGCCAGGTTGTAACAGGAGTGTGCTCAAGTTTTGTTTTATATTATTTTTGCTTCTTTTTGTTCTGGGTTCCTCACGGATATTATATCTTTCCCTTAATAACATTTCTCCACTTTAGGGATCTCATTTCCCTATTTATATTTGAGGAAGCTGAGACTTAACAAGATTAGGTATATTCATATTCATTCATTCATCCATTCATTTATACATGCATGCATAAATCATTTAGCTATTTGTGAACTTTTTGATGCTTCGATTGCCTATCTATGTGTAGGGCACTGTTTCAGTTGCTAAATCAAACTAAAAGGTTTTTGCATAGCAAAGGAAACCATCAACAAAATGAAAAGACAACCCACTGAATGATATTCACCAATGATACATCTGATTAAGGGCTAATATCAAAAATTTATATAGAACTTATACAACATAACAGCAAAAACAACAACAAAAAACTCAACAAAAACAAACAATCCAGTTAAATAATAGGCAAAGTACCTGATAGACACTTTTCTAAAGAAGATATACAGATGGCCAATAGACATGTGAAAAGATTTTCAACATCACTAATGATCAGAGAAATGCAAATTAAAACCACGATGAGATACCACCTCACACTTGTCAGAATGACTATCATCAATAAATCAACAAACAAGTGCTGGCGCGGATGTACAGAAAAGGGAACCCTCATGAACTGAACTGTTGGTAGGAATGCAGATTGGTGCAGCCACTGTGGAAGGCAGTATGGAATTTCCTCAAATAATTAAGAATGGACTGCCTTATGACTCAATAACTCCTTTTCTGGGAATATATCCAAAGAAACCTGAAACACCAATTCAAAAAAATATATGCACCTCTGTGTTCACTGCAGTATAATTTATAATAGTCAAGATTTGGAAGCAGCCCCAGTGCCCATTGGTAGATGAGTGGATGTAAATGCTGTGGAATGCTACTTGTCTTTAAAAAAAGAAGAAAATCTTACCTTTTGTGACATCACAGATGGACCTGGAAAGTATTATGCTAAGTGAAGTGAGCCAGTTAGAGAAAGACACATGCCATATGATTTCACTTATATTTTGGAATCTAATGAAGAATATAAGCTAACAAACAAAATAGAAACAGACTCATAGATACAGAGAACAGAGAGGCAGGGGGTTGGAGAATTAGGTGAAAAAAAGTGAAGGGACTAAGCAAAAATAACAACTCATAGACACAGACAACAGTATGGTGACTGCCAGAGGAAGAGGGAGCTGGGGAGGTAGCAGAGGAAAAAGGGGGGATAATTGGTAACAGAATTTGGGTGGTGAACACACAACACGATATACAGATGATGCATTGTAGAAGTATATACCTGCATCCTAATACAATTTTATTAACCAATGTCACCCCAATAAATTCAATGATTTTTTTTAATGATTTCTATCAGAATTCTAAATCTAGTAAGTGGGAGTCCCAGGATTGTAAAAAGAGAACTACTGTCTCAAGCTTGTGATTCCAAAATACCCTTACATATTGTGAAAAAGAAGCTAAATTGAATCTTCAGCTTAGTTTTATTTATTTATTTATTTATTTATTTAGAGAGAGGGGAGAGAGAGAGAGAGAGAGAGAGACAAAGAGAGAGAGAGAAAGAGAAAGGGGAGGAGCAGGAAGTATCAACTTCCATATGTGCCTTGACCAGGCAAGCCCAAGGTTTCGAACTGGCAACCTCAGTGTTCCAGGTCGATGCTTTATCCCACTGCATCACCACAGGTCAGGCGAAGCTTCAGCTTAGAATCAAGCTGTGAAACTGCAGCAGTCTTTGGAACCTAAGAACAATCCCAGTAGACCACATATCACCTTCATGAACCAACTTGAAACTCTTATGCCACTGACCAGTAGTGCAGTGACTCCTTCTTTGCTTGTGGATTCTAATTTTGATGTTATAGATTATTATGTTTTGAGATTTAGTTGAGCCCAATGTAGACTTGCTTTAATAAAGGCCAAGTGTACAGTATTAATTTCACTCTTTTGATACACTGTTGCCCCCAAACCATCAATATAATCACTGAGATACAGGAATCAGTGTGATTATTCACTTGAAAGGCTTCAGTCGCTGGGGAAAAAAAAGAGGGCCTCCTGTAAATCTATGTGTCTGGTACCATGTAAATGGAATGTTCCAATGTGGAATTACAGTCCTACTGGGAAATTCACAATGAATATTATATTAAAATCAAATAAATCTTGCATTAGAAAAGACAATTTCTGTGAATACGATAGCAAAATTAACTCTTATTTCCCAGGTTGAAGAGTTCTGACAAAACAACTGCAATGCTGTGATAATGGGTTTCACAGATAAACAATACTGTAAAATGAAGCAAGTCATATCATAATAACTAGTGCTTTCATATAGCACAGATTTTAATGCAACATAAAAGAAATGATGTGATAAAATATTTTACTAAAGAGTTTAGCACTGGGAGTAAAACTCAATTAAGGCCAGACTCATTAACACTTAATTTCACTTGGGTCTTTATTGCTTGTAATCATAGAGTTTCTTAACTTTATCCCTTACTCTCACACATAATTGTGGTGATCTTCACATCTATCATGGAAGATGGTGCTTCTCTATGAAACTCGCATAGATGAATTTTTCATTTATGAAGCGACACGCATTTCTTTTAGAGATGACATTCCCTGATTTAAGACAGCATGAGCTGGTAGGGAATCACCTCCTTGTCGTTGTGAAGATGATTCCAAGTGATTTTAGACAATAAGGGGAAAATGCAATTTTTGACATGTGTCAATCATTTCATATACATGGTATAAATAATACTTGCAATTTTAGAATAGGCAAATACCACTGGCTTTAACCCAAATACAGAAATTTCATATACATGTAAAGCAGTCATTTCTTAGAAACTAGTAATTTCAAAGACAGACATAGTATTATTTTAAAAACAAATTATTGTAAGAATAATACTTTATGTATTGGTTTTCTGAAGAGAAGGTTGTTTTATAATATCACTCCAGTACTTGTCTGGAGAAAAATTAATGTTCCGGTTTTGAACCGGTGACCTCAGCGTCCCAGGTCGATGCTTTATCCACTGCACCACCACAGCTCAGGCTTATTATTCTTATTTAGACTCCATAAAATTACTGAATTTTTTCAGACAGTAGATACTGATTGAGATTTTCTAACAAGTTTTAGCTATTTATTTGCTCATCATTAAATCTTTCATTGATATCTTTCTCCTTGTTTAGTTTGTTTGCTTGCTAAATATTTCCTTTGGTCATATTTTTTAGTAAAATTATGTGAAATGTAAACTTTCTATTTTTATGTCGGAAAATATTCATTCAACCTTTACATGGTATTTATTTTAGTTTGGATTTCTAGATTGACAATTTTTCTTAAAGTCTGAGGATATTACTGTATTACTTTTTACTTACTCCTAATGTCCTGCTGAGAACTCTGCAATACTGTATATTTTCATTTCTTTGAAGATAATCATTTTTTTCTTTTCTTTCCCCCTTTGGTACTTTTTAAAGGTATTTTTCTTATGCATTAATTTCCGCAATTTTGCCTGACCAGGCGGTGGCGCAGTGCATAGAGTGTTGGACTGGGATGCCAAGGATCCAGGTTCGAGACCCCGAGGTCGCCAGTTTGAGCGCGGGCTCATCTGGTTTGAGCAAAAGCTCACCAGCTTGGACCCAAGGTCGCTGGCTCGAGCAAGGGGTTACTCGGTTTGCTGTAGCCCCACAGTCAAGGCACATATGAGAAAGCAATCAATGAACAACTAAGGTGTCACAACAAAAAACTGATGATTGATGCTTCTCATCTCTCTCCATTCCTGTCTGTCCCTATGTATCCCTCTCTCTGACTCTCTCTGTCTCTGTAAAAAAAGAAAAAAAAATTCCGCAATTTTATTGTATATAAATAGATATGGGCTTATTATTTATATGAGGTTTGGTTTGTTTTTTTTGTGTGTTCTTCCATTTTTATGACCCATATATTTTTTTCTTTTTAAATTCTGGAATTTTTCATTCATCATGGCTTTGGAAATATCTTTTCGCCTTTTATTTCTATTATCTACTTCTGGTACTTTTATTAGTTATATGTTATAACTTTTTAATCTTTCTTTAACATTTCTTAGCCACAACTTTATGTTTTCTAAGATATTACATGTCTGTGCTATACTTTTCTTATTTCCTTAAATCTACATTTCCATTATATAATTTTTTCTTCAGTTGAGTCTATTCTACCCTTGAAAATTATCAGCACCTATTTTTCTTTAGTATCAACTTCTTTTTCCTCCTATATTTTTGTTTTATTCTTTTCCCATAGTAAAGATTTTTTGTTTGTTTTTGGTATGGATTTTAGTCTTTTCATCCTTTCTGCATACTTTTTTCAAAAGTTAAACTTTTCCTGGGTGGTTCTACTCCCTGTCATTCTTTAAATATCAGGTTTTTATTGTTGTTATTCTCTTTGATTATGCCTTTTCTTTTTCTCTCATAAGTTTTTACTCTCTGTTTTGGATAATTTGGATTCTTGTTATCTCATCCCCAACCTGAGTCACTTGTTTGCTCAGAGATTCAGTCTTGCTTTGTGTTGTACAATAGAAGTGCTCCAGTGGGGGTTCTCCATGTTCATTGTAAGCTTTTTGAATGAAATCCATTCTGTATCATTATGTAAGTTAATTTGGGAGCTGATTTTCGGTATATTTAATTAGATAACATAATCTTAGACTCCATATTTATAGATGGTACAGCTTAGAGTCACAGCTTCCCCTGGATGTTTCTTTTTTTTTTTTTTTTAATTCCTATAAAAAGTAAGAAAACATACCTTTAAAATGGTTTTAAACTAGGCAGTTCTGAGGGTCCATGAACCTTCAAGATTATACCAGGTAATAACAGGTTCTAAAAGCTCTCATGATCTATTCCATTTAACACTTTATAAAATTTCCAGCCTTGAATTATTTTCTTATCGTGTCTAGGTATTGTCCTTTCTTCATTTTCAACCCAACTTTATATTTTGAAATATACTGCTCACAAAAATTAGGGGATATTTTAAAACCTCATATTCACTTTTAAATATCCCCTAATTTTTGTGAGCAATATATTTAGGGACTGAAGAGTGACTAATTGCATTAGCTTGGTGGAACATAGAGACGTCTCTTTGAACCTTAAATTCTTCATTGGAACTTTATGTGCTCAACTTTCTACTTTTGTGACACAGTTTCACTCTTAATTCAACATACATTCTCAAAAATTTGTCTTGATCTTCGCAACATCTCGTTTATATTATTTCCCGAGGATAAAATCAAGAATATATAGCCATAGGGTAATGAAAATCTCAAAAATAACATGGAGAAATATGCACTGTGGATAACTGAATTTATGATATTAGAAAATATAAAAAGGACATCTGTTGTCAATTCCATTATCATTATCCTAGTACATTCATAGAAATATATTTTTAAAATTTGCTATAAACCCAATAATGTGAGATATACAGGCAAAAGCAATCAGGGCTTTGGCATTTATTATTTGTTCAAGTTCATTACGTTAGCAGGTTCAAGGGTGGTATTGGAGTACTCTCCAACATTTGATTCAAAATTTAATGTTTGGGGATAATTTTAAAATATTGCTAAATAAAATATATGATTTTAAAAATTGAGGTTCACAATTTTAATGCTATTTCCAAGTATAATATTGATCACTTACAGGAAAGAAACTTCACATTCACTGAAAATAAAATTTTGATATAATACCCAAATCTGATTTCTCTGCAGGCTTATTTTCTATGTCTTGATTGTATTGTAGATAATCTTGTCTCTTATGAGGATCCTATTAATTGTTTGCTTAGCTGGTAGATCTGTCTGTTGTACCCTTTCCTTTCTCAAAATGCAGGTGAAACTGTTTCCTTATTTTCTGCTTAAAGAGTACTGGTCAAAGGGAAATAAGAGATTAGCCTTCTGTTTTGTGTCAGTAGAAAATTAATAGAATCAAATATTGAACCTAGGTAGTTACTAATTGATGTTTCAAATGTTTTAAAAGTGTCTTAAAATGAGTGTAAGTGTAACTGAACAGCACATTCAAGGCTTTTTCTATTTTAAAGTAAATAACTTTGCCTTGCTACATTTTGTCACAGATCAAAATTAAATGAATTAACAGTCCATGCTCACAAGTGAGAATTAAATATTTTTTGCAACTCTGATTAACAATAATTACCAAAAGAGTAAGAGTATCAATCAGTTTGGTTTCAATGTATTAACCATTTATACTACTATTTCTCAAATAATTACACATTTTAGGCACAAAGTCAGGCACCAAGTGTGCTGAGATGAACAATACTTAGCATTGTTCCTAAAAACAGCTCAGATTCATGTAGTGTGTCTCAGAGTAAGGTCTGAGAATGACCTGCCTCAAAATCTACTTGGTGTATTCATTGCAAATGTAGATTGCTACACATCACCTCATCCTATCGCTCAGGGGACCCTACCTCTGGGTCCCAGGCTTTTACGTAGGGCTGGTCACACAGTATGGTAACTGAAACTCAAGACCCTATCAATAAAGCCAGGTAAATTAGTGTAAAGCCAGTAACCACGGCCACCATCACAATCATCTGGCCGTGCGTGCAGGTTTGCATTGGATTAGGACAGACAGTAATGAAACAACAGAGTCAAGAACTGGTGGGCCATTAGCTTTTATCCTTGCTTGTACCCAGCAGGCAAGTAAAAACACACAGTGGGAAAACACTTCCCTTTCCATTCAGGGCTCCCAAAGCCACTGACTCATCCCAGTATTCCTAGAATCAAAGGTTTCTACCTCACCAGCCTTATTCACCTCTGTTCCCCATCTCCTCTCTGCACAAACTACACAAACTGGCTTCTCCTTCAGCATTCTGCTGTCTTGGCTGCTTCTCCTGGCCGCCTCCACGTGGCCTTCTCTGCTCTCCTTTCTAATGCTAATCTCAAGAACAGAGAGAGAGAGAGAAAGAGAGAAAGAGAGAGAGAGAGAGAGAGAGAGAGAGAGAGAGAGCTCCCTGTTGGCCCCATTTTATAGTGTAGAAATCCAAACCTTTAAGCCAATATACAAATAAGGAAGTCTCTGATACAAATCCACTTATCTGAGGCATAAATGGGATTCCTCGTAAGAGTGCACCACCCCACATCATGCAACAGTCAAGGGTGTGGAGAAAAACTTAGCTTTGAAAAGATCTTAGTATTAAAAGGGCGGGAAAAGCTTAGTCTTAAAACTAAGCCTTAGTCTATAATGACTTTGCTACTTACAGCCTGTCTCCCACACCCAATGCAAACTATAAGTGAGCAAATATATATATATCATATTTACAAACTTATGTGTCCGACATTTAGCAATCTATATGTTTGTACAAAGCAATTCTGATAAGTTCTGCTAAGTTAAAGCATACCCTATTGTTCTGGATATAAACATTTGTTTTCTTCATGGCACCTAATAAAATCCTAAGAATTTCAGGAGTTAGGATGCTGTAATCTCTCCAGTTTGAGATTCATTTTTCCTACTAGATCCAGAGTGAAAAATGTTTAGGTTAGCTTTAATTAATAACTTGTATTAACTGTCCTCTAAAGCTCAATATTTGAATTTATGTGGCCCATCAGTTCCATTTTCTTCAAACCTAGCAATTTGAAATAAGCTAAAAATGTCAAGTAACATGATTGCAATTTATTACATTATTATAGTTCCTTTAATGTTAAAGGAATTATGTCCACTTATATAAGCATTACAGTATTAGCAAGTACAAACATTTCAGGATTTAGTCTGCATCCAGGTCTGCTCATATATTGCCTCATTTAATTCTCAACAACTATGTGAAGAAGAAATTATTACCTCAGTTTAGAGATGATGATACTAAACCTTGGAAATGGTGTAAATAAGTTAGAAAGACTTTCTCTTCACTATTGAACAGTACTAAACATATACATGTCCCCACATAATAGTTTGTAGTGCAGATGCCAGGAGCTCTCATGGAGCCATCTCGTGTGAACTTCCTGCTCTCAGATAAGGTGTATGTTGGGCAGATAAAATGTATTATGCTCATGTAAGGCCAGGAGCCGTCATCGTGACCATTCACATGCAGGTTCCCATTGGATTCGGGCAGGCGATAAAGAAATGGCGGAGTCAGAGGATGGGGGGCCATCCTATTTATTGGTGTCTCACCAAGACAGGCAAACCAAAAAGAAGACAAGGGAAAAGCAGAAAACCAGCTCTTCCCATGAAGGGCAAGGGATCAGGGGAGCCCCTGCAATTGTGATAGCAGGAACTGTGTGTCTGAGCTCCTGGTCTGTCCCACTTTATAGTGTAGAAAACCAAAATCCCTTAATCCAATATACAAACAAGGAAGTCTCCGATACAAAGTCACTTATCCAAGGCATAATTGGATTTCTCATGAGAGTGCACCACCCAGATCATACAATCAGTCGAGGGTGTGGGGAAAAGCTCAGTCCCAAAACCAAACCTCAGGCTACAACAACCTGGCCTGCTTATAGCCTGTCCCCCACACCCATTATAAGTCACAAGCGAGCAAACATATATATCATGTTTACAAACTTATTTGACCAACAGCTCACTTTGTTAAAGATGGTGCTGCACATGTGGAGGCCATTGCCCAGGTGATATTAATGTGTGTCTCTGTGGGCCGTGGGCAGGCAGGATCCTTGTAGCCTGGGGCTTAGTTTTAGGACTAAGCCTTTCCCACCCTTTTTGATGTGGGGTGGTACAATCCCATCATGCCTCAGAGAAGTGACTTTGTATTAGAGACTTCCCTATTTTGTATATTGGATTAAAGGTTTTGATTTCTACACTATAAAATGGGGGCAGAATGGAAGCTTGCTCTCTCGGTTGTTGAGATTAGCGTTAGAGAGGAGAGCAGAGAAAGGCCATGTGGAGGAGGCCAGGAGAAGTAGCCAAGATGACGGAGTGTTGAGTGAGAAGCCAGTTTGTGCACAGTTTGTGCAGGGAGAAGGAAGGAGATGGGGAACAGAGGTGAATAAGTCTGGTGAGCTGGAAACCTTTGATTCTAGGAAACTCGGATAAGTCAGTAGCTTTGTGAGCACTGTATGTGAGTGGGTTTTGGAGCCCAGTGTGTGTTTTTACTTGCCTGCATGGTGTAAACTAGGATTAAAGATGATGGCTCATCAGTTTTTGGCTCCGTTGTTTCTTTACCGACTGTCCGAATCCAATGCGAACCTGCATGGGCCAGGGTGCTGTGATGGTGGCCATGGCTACTGGCTTTACAGTGTATCAGTTGCAAGATGAAGAAAGATTGATTTACTTAAAAGTAATCCAAAAAATCTAATAAAAAATGTGCTGGAACAAATAACTTGTATGCTATTTTACCTCATCAATCATTATGTGTGGGCATAGGCTTATTATTTGAAATACTCTACTCTTGTCTATTCATTTCTAAATTGTTTTATTAAAGAGAATGAAAAGTATTTTAGTCATTTCATAAATTCTTGTTCCCTAAGAAAAAAATGAAAGTTCAAGTGGATAAAAATAATAATTAGAAATGTAATATGAATTATAATTCTAAACTGTAATGACTGTTCATAAAGTTTGGTTAATTATAGAGGTTCTCCCTCCCATTTTAGTGAAGTTGATTAGAGACCCTTTTAGTCCTAAGAATGCTCACACAATCAAATGCAAATAACAGTAGTATTTTAATTATCCACACCTGCAAATGCTGTATTTGCAAAAAGCACTCCTGTGACATTTTTCATGTCAAAGATAAACATAAAACTTGTGTTCAATCTGAAATTTAAAAGAAATCTTCCAAACTATTTCTATGAAGCAAGAAAATAAATATTTCCCAGTAATTCTGTATAAAATATTTTCCCATTGGATCTTTTTTCTCTGTCTTTCCTCCATCCCTTCCATTTGTCACTTTGATGCTAGGGTTACTTTTTTACAACTACGTTTGTGATGTTGTTGCTGGTGTTTTTGTTTTTAAAACACCACTAGAATATTATACCCTTTTCTATAGACAATCTACAATATTCTTGACATAGTATATGCAGTCATTCAGAATCGGGCCCAAACATAATTTTAAATGTCAGTGGTAGCCATTGACACTGACCACTACAAATCCAATTCTAGACCACTCCAGAGAAGGGCCTATGAACCAGCAGTACTGGCATCCCCAGATGCTCAATAAACATTGCAATCAGCACCACTCCAAGCATATTGCATTTGAACAGCTCCCCAGGGGTTTCAGTCAAGAAGTACAGATAGAAGGTTTCAAAACATGGAGGCTGTTCTTTCCATCTTGGTGGTCTATCTTAAGGATCATTTTAAAGAAAAGAAACCCCGTTAAAGTAGCTAAGAAATTATGGAAAAGATACAGAATTGTCATAAGAACCCAGGATAAAGCTATTTAGCTGGTTCTGACCAGGGACTAGAACTACCTGCCTGCTTTAATGAGCCCCAAAAGCTGAGGCTGATCGGTTTCTCATCTGTACTTTGTAACTAAAGGATTACTCTATGTAACTTTTTCCTTCTCTCTGTAGTCCAGATTTCCTACTTTCACTTTCAAAAAATAGCCTTTCTAGTTATGAATATATATGCTTTCCCCAATTCTGTATTCCTCAAGTTTTAATGCCGAGACTCATGTTCCCTGAAATCTTAATTTTCAGGAAAAAGAATGAATTAGATTCATTTAAGGGTCAATATTCACACTGGTTTAATTGATTATGGCTGACGCAGGCATGAGGGTCATGGTCACCTTTAAGCTAACATATGGGGTAAATTCAAGATTCTTTAAATAACTACAATCTCACAGAAGGTAGTGTGAACTGGACATGATTTTCTCCTCCAGTGACCAGCCCCAATCTGTAGGAACATTTTTAAAACGCCATGATTCTTCCCCAAGGATAGCCAGGCATATGTGTGAAGTGTCTCTACCCAGGCAAGCCTGCTTCTGTCTCTGAGTCCCAGCCTTTCATGTAGAAATGGTCACATAGTATAGTAACTGAAACTCAAAACCCCAACAATGAGGGCAGATATACCTTCAGTCCCGATGTTTGCACAAAACAATCTGAAGATAAGCGGATGAAGCATGCCCCATTGCTCTAAATGTTATCAACACTATCAATCAGTAACAAAGAATATTCTGTGGGCTACACTCCCTGGGGGTTGACCAAGAATCATATCTGTTTGCATATTTCCCTTGATAAGGGCCATCCTAACAGTTGTGACATGGTATCTCATTGTGGTTCTGACTTGCATTTTCTAGATGATTAACAATGTTGAATAACTTTTCATATACTTGTGGCCATTTGTATGTCTTCCTGTAAAAATGTCTATTCAAGACCTTTGTTCATTTTTTCAATTGCATTGTTTATTTGCTGCTGGGTTGTTAAAGTTTCTTTTATATTTTAAAAACTAATCTCTATGAGCTATATAGTTTGCACATATTTTCTTCCATTTTTTAGGTTGTCTTTTCATTTTGTTGTTTCCTTTGCTGTGTAGAAGCTTTTTAGTTTAGTGCAGTCCTACTTGTCTATTTTTGCTTTGATACCATTCCTTTTCAGTATCATAGAAATTGACAAGATCAATGTCAAGAAGCTTTTCCCTATGTTTTCTTCTTGGAATTTTGCAGTTTCAAGTCTTATTCTTAAGTTTTTAATACATTTTGAGTTGATTTTTGTGTATGAGAGGAGACAAGGGTACAATTTCATTTCTGTATGTGACTATCCAAAGGTGTTAACAGCATTTGTTGAAGAGACTAGCCTTTCTCCGTTGTGTATTTCTGTAACCACCTGGTGGAATAGGAGTTACTGTATATGTATAGACTTAATCCTGCTTTTCTGTTCTGTCCCACTGGTCTGTATGCCTGCCTCGATGCCAGTACCATCCTATTTTGATTACTGTAGCTTTCCAATATGTTTTAAAATTGAGAAGTTTGCTGCTTATCATTTTCTTCTTCTCAAGAAAGCTTTTGCTGTTCTGTGTGTGTGTGTCTCTCTGTGTGTGTGCGTGCATGTGGTTTCATATAAATTTTAGGATTTGCCCTGGCCGGTTGGCTTAGCGGTAGAGCGTCGGCCTAGCGTGCGGAGGACCCGGGTTCGATTCCCGGCCAGGGCACACAGGAGAAGCGCACATTTGCTTCTCCACCCCTCCGCCGCGCTTTCCTCTCTGTCTCTCTCTTCCCCTCCCGCAGCCAAGGCTCCATTGGAGCAAAGATGGCCCGGGCGCTGGGGATGGCTCTGTGGCCTCTGCCCCAGGCGCTAGAGTGGCTCTGGTCGCAACATGGCGACACCCAGGAGGGTCGCAACATGGCGACGCCCAGGATGGGCAGAGCACCCCCTGGTGGGCGTGCCGGGTGGATCCCGGTCGGGCGCATGTGGGAGTCTGTCTGACTGTCTCTCCCTGTTTCCAGCTTCAGAAAAATGCAAAAAAAAATTAAAAAAAAAAATTTTAGGATTGCTTTATTTCTAGAAATCTCTCATTAGTACTTTCATGAGAATAGCATTGCAAATGTAGACTACTTTAGATAGTATAGTCATTTTAACACAAATTAATTCTTCAAATCTATGAGCATGAAATATCTTGTGATTAATTTTTAACACCATCAGAAACTTTCACTGAAATGCTTAATTAATCCTAAAAGCATATCAAATTTCATACTGCTAATGTAGGAATACTTTTATGTCTACACAGTCAGTGGTATAAGAATACTATATTTTCAAAATCTGACCCTAAACCTAAAAATTGAATATCTGTCAATATTATTTATTTCTTTCTCTCACCATGACTGAAATTTAGGTAGCCTTGGGCAATACAGCACAAGTTTTCAGGCTAGAATCCTATTTGTTTGGATTAAATTTGGGTCACTGCCACTTAGTTACTTATGTGGTCTTGAGCAAATAACTTAGCATTTCTTTGTCTTAGTTCTCCTGGTAGTGAAATGGAGTTGATGCTATTACTTACTCTATGGTTGTGGGATTAAATCTATACATGCATGGTGTATGTCAGTATGTGTTAAGTCTTTTTGTCAGTCTGTAGGTTGCCAACACAAAACCAATTTTCAGCTTGTATGGCCATTTAAAAGTTGGCAGTTTGGCTACTTCAGCACCAACGTTAATGTATGAGTAGCACTGGAAACCCCAGTGATAGAAAATTCTGTCTTTCTTGATAATGCCCTGTAGGCTGCTGCTACCAAGGGATACACAGATTTTAGCTATTGTAGAGCTCTTTGACTTCTGTCTTCTTCCACACTTTGGAAAAGGTTCTCCTTTCTCACATCTTGCCCCCCAAAGCACTTCTTTTCCTCCTACCCAGACAACTGGAATCATCTTTTCTGAGTTTGTAAAGGATTCTGACTCTCTTTCTGCAAGTACTTGTGCAAAGCACATCAACATAGAACATTTCAAATGGTGTGCTTAGAATATTCCTACTTAAACAAGGATGAAGAAAAATATAGAGGAAAACACAAAATGATTATCTCAAAAATGATCATGCTGTGTTGAGATTCTCCCTTTTTTTCATTAGTTGTTGGTATAATTTTAGCAATAGATAGGTCAATTATATCCATGTTAGTTAATTCACCTCATATTATTATGTATAATTTCTACATATCCAAATGCACTAACTTAAAAGTACACTAAATATAGTAAAAGAGATTCTTTAAGTTTATAATAAATAAATGGGGAAATTTTGCACTATGGAGACACAGAATCACAGAAAAGTAAGCAGTAAGAGTTGCAGAGTCAGACAGACGTAGAGATACCAAGAGCCACTTAACTAACTTTACACCTTTGAAAAATGGAAGAAAGCAAATCACTAAAGACAGACTTCAGATGAGTGGTTGCAGGAGATTGTAGGTGAGAAGAGAAATTGACCATACCATAAAACTAAGAGAATTTCAGGAGGTGATCAAATTAATCAATATCTTGACTGTGGTGATTTGACAAATCTCGTTGAAGTGAATGTAGAAAAAGAGTGAATACTACTATATAAAATTATACTAAAATAAAGCTCTTTTAAAAGAAAGGGGATGATGATGTATTCCTAAAAACTTCTCTGCCATGGAATGAGCACTTAATAAATACAAGCTTTTATTACATAAGATTCTCATCAGTCATATTTACCTTAGAGATAAATGTATAAAGTTTTGTTTTAGCATACAAAAGTATAAAATTATGGAAATTAGGAGGGAATAACATTGAGAATATTTCCCATAGTGTCACAAACCTGTGGATGTGGAGAACTGAATAGAATGACATGGTACCGAGAGTCGTTCAAAGTTGGTGAAATTGGAAAAGCAGAGAAAATTTAGATCATTGGCTCTGTGAATAAATTGTCGTTTCTCTATCACTGAACATCTGCAAAGTGGACCTCTCCGCCACCTTTACTTAGACAATGGTTTCTTTTGATTGGCTTTATTAAGCTGCTTTCTAGCTCAGAGCAAGAAATCCAGAGCTTACTTTTAAAGTGATTATAGAAGAAAAAGAAATGAGACACTAATACTGTACTAAGCTACTTATTCAGAACTTAACTGAAGTTTGTGGTTACAGTATAATGGAATATATATTTAATGCTTATGGAATTCTAGGGATTTTTTTAATCACTTTCTGTAAAATTTATTTATTTGGAGATAATTCAGTTTATTAGACATTAAAACATTTGAAAACCCCTTCAATAAGAATTCACATAATTTTTTGATAGTGTAAGAACTTTCATGGGCTAACAACCAATTATATATTTGGTTATAAATAGACAAACAAGCCAGACACTTTTTTTAGGCTCATCCAAACTGTTCCTAATTGCCTTTACCTGGACATTGAGTATCTGTTCATTCACCATTACTTGGCAATTGGAGATTTGGGGATTATTTTAACTGGAGCATAAATACTTAAACTGCGGTGTGTTTAATTGTAACTATCCTTGAATTTCAGCTCTGTTAATTTACTAGCTATATGACCTATGACAAGTTACTTAACCACTCTGAGCTTCAATTTTCTTTTCTGCAATATGGGAGGGATTACTGCACCTACTTCTAGTTTTATGAGGATTAATTTCTATGTATCATGTAAAGTGCTCAACAAAATGTCTAGGATAAGAACTCACAAAGTAGCACTATTGTTAATTCAATAAAAGTTATTATTTTATTACATAATTTGGGTGAGGTCTGGAAAAACAGACCTAGACCAAAAAGTTCAGAGGAAAAGCAAATTTGGTATGTGACTACTCCTTCCATATCACATCTATTTGTTTTCTTTCTCTTTCTCTGCCTGCACTCAGCTTTTTCTTTAAATTCTAAATAGGCTAGGAGTTTTTGTCTTTAAAATGATTGGTTTCAGAGGGAGACAATATTACAAAAAGGGCTCCTAAGTAACATTTATAGAGTCCGTATTTATGCTAGTCCTCTCTAAGTATTATATGTGTAGTAAGTTGATCCTCACAGCTCTTAGAGCTAGATGCTATCCTTACACCTCTTACAAAATGAGGAAACTGAGGTCTTACACAACAAGGTAACTTTGTTCAGATCACAAAGGTATAATATGGCTCAGAGAGTGCTTTTAGGAATAACTTCTGGAGATTAGAAAGTTAAAATTATGTTATGTGTATATAGTATTTTTCTTTTTTCTTTTTATTAACACTTACATCCCAGTCTTCTTTCTTTCTCTGCTATTTTTCTCTTCTGCCAGTTATGGCATGCTTACTACACTGCTCACAAACATTAGGGGATCAGGGAACGTGCAGATACTCCAGTACTTTCAGCCTTTTGTATAGTGCATTTCCACCAATGACATAAAAGTTGGTTTTGCATCTCATTTGCATGATTGAACAACTTTCTTTGACTTGTCACTTGCTTTTCTGATGTTCTTGTTTAATAAAAAAAATCAGCCTGACCTGTGGTGGCGCAGGGGATAAAGCGTCGACCTGGAAATGCTGAGGTCGCCGGTTCGAAACCCTGGGCTTGCCTGGTCAAGGCACATATGGGAGTTGATGCTTCCAGCTCCTCCCCACTTCTCTCTCTCTATCTCTCTCTCCTCTCTCCCTCTCTTTCTTTTTATCCCTCTCTCCTCTCTAAAAATGAAAAAATAAAATAAAATAAATAAAATAAAATGTTTCTTTAAAAAAAAATCAAATGCTTCTTTTCTTATTGCTTCATATTCATTTAAAAATATCCCTTAATTTTTGTGAGCAGTCTATATTCCATGGACATTATGAGACAGTTTCAGTACATTATCTCATTTGATAGCTATCCCAGATCCAGGTGAGGAAACTGAAACACTGAAACTTGTCCATGCTTATGACAGTATCAGAATTCATACAACACCTGCCTGCATGGATAGTCTGATGTTACTTCTGGAATGTCAGTGAAAGAGGTAATAGAAATGCTGAGTGACCACTATTCTTACATGACATGACATTGGAGGCACAACTGTGAAATAGGTACCAACTTCATTCATTCATAGGAACAAATACAGCATAATAACATGGTTGTCAAACTGGTAGCTATAACTATTTTCATTTTTAAGCTTAATAATTTCTAGCCTCAAATATGATTGTTTTTATATCAAAATGCACCACTACAAAAGTTCATTATGTACCTTGTTTCATGTCTCTGCATAATGTTACCTATTTCTATGAGTGACTTTACTGTCCTCTATTATATTAGATTCAAATACTGCTCAAGGGATATAGACTCTTAGAGACTTATTATTTTACTTTCTCTAATGCCCTCAAGGGTGCTGCAGAACAGCTCCTGCCACCTCATCATTACCACTAAAGGCCATACATAATTGGGAACTGCTGCATATTCACACACCATGTGCAGGCATGCACAGACACACATACACACATACAAACACATGCATGTGCACACAAACAGTAATGCACACAAATACATACACACATTTTTTAGTTCATTTGCTATTCCTTTTTTTTTCCAACTATACAAGGAAACATAAAGAAACAAAAACTTCTAAAAATGACTTCAGATTTCACTTTTATCATAGTAAATAAAAGAAGAAATATCTGGTAAAATGACTTTCTGGTCCTTTGAATTTTCTCAGTCATTTCTGCGTTGACCTATATTCTATAATCCTTTACCACTTGAGTCATCTCTGTTGATATGCTGTCTGGTAGATAATTCCCTCAAGAGTGTGAAAAATATATCTAGTGCCCAGTGTTTTATTTCCTTGTTCTTGTTAAGAAAAACAAAAAACACTCTTACCACATACCAGATCCTGTAGCTCCTATTGATAGTCGGAAGCTATAATCAAATTTAGATTTTATTATAAAGTTAGTTCTTAGCTTAATAACTTTATATATTTGAAAAGGTATTCTTTGTTTATAAACTTTACATAATATCAATGGACTTCTGTGATGAAATATAAAAAGTGAAATCATTCTAATTCCCCAATAGTTCCTTATCTGATACACTTTTCTAGGTTTGTAATTATGTTTTTAAATTTTCTTATTTTAGGTACAATTTAATTGTATAAAATATAATCAAATATGCTGAAACCACTTTATAGGAATTTACAAAATTAGGTAAAAATCTTAATTTTATACTAAGAAAGATGTAGACTAGTCATAAAAATACAATCACATTAATATTTTTTCTTATCTCAGGAACCATCTCCTTGTGTGTGTGTGGGGGGGGCAATCTTAATTGTGGTCACTGCAGTTTTCTGTTTAAGTACATTTCATATAGAAGGAAGAATTTGTGATATGACTTCCCTGACACCTCGGCCCAGCTGTCCATAGGTCACAACCTCAATTTTGAAAAATTTTACTCTTATTTAGCAATTCTTGTTCTGTTCTATGTGCCTGGAGGTTGTTGAGAACAGGGCTTATGTAATCGCAGTAGAAACTTTAAATAACTGATCTTTTGTTTTTAATTTATTTTTTTTGTGTATTTTTTTTGAAGTTGGAAATGGGGAGGCAGTCAGACAGACTCCCTTATGCGCCCGACCAGGATCCACCCGGCATGCCCATCTGGGGCATCGCTCTGCTGCAACCAGAGCCATTCTAGCGCTTGAGGCAGAGGCCACAGAGCCATCCCCAGCGCCTGGGCCAACTCCGCTCCAATGGAGCCCCAGCTGCGGGAGGGGAAGAGAGAGAGAGGAAGGAGAGAGGGAGGGGTGGTGAAGCAGATGGGTGCTTCTCCTGTGTGCCCTGACCGGGAATCGAACCCAGGACTCCTGCATGCCGGGCCGATGCTCTACCACTGAGCCAACCGGCCAGGGCTAATTTTATTTTTTTAATTACTGAAAATATCAATGAAATTATTTTGACACCAGAATAGTAAAGCAGGAAATCCTTCAGGAGGGAGACACTAGTGTTATGGTTTTGGTAAAAGTATTTAAAAATTATTCATATGCTAATATGAGCAAACCAAAAACAGGGCAATGTCTTTTTCTTGTTTCTTATGTTGAGGCATTTTAATTCAAAGAAACTAAAATAACAGCATTTCAAAATATTTTATTTTTCATAGAGTCGAAGCCTAGAACACATTGGATTATAAGAACTACTTTATATTTTGGCACTGTCATATAGTAAAAGCTCAATATATCTCAGCTGTACCTTTTATCATTACAGAAGGAATAACTGTGTTGCAATAAAAAAATATGATGATGGTAGACAAGACACAGAACTTCCAACTATTTTCCTATGGTGAATGAATTATAATGAAGTATGTTCCTCTATCAACAGAAGGGCAATGATTCTTTCAAGTAAGAAAAATATTACGCTCTTTACATGAATAGAATTTTTGAATGAATTATCTGGATAACCATCTCACTCTATGCATCAGAGGCAGAAGTCTGGTCTGAGTACTGCATTAGTCCTACTTAGCAGGCTCATTTTTTTGCCATAGATATGTTTTAGAAAGTTTCAAAAAGTATCTGGTGGAAATTGAGTTGTAAATCAATAGAGACAAGTAGTGTGTCAGCGGAAAGGTCAGAGGTATTCCTATTTTGAACATATGTTGCAGAGCTTTTTGTTGCCATCATTTTCACTGAAGATTAGATGGGTGAGAAAACTGCCACTTATACCAAGAGTTTTCCATGTTACAAGGACTATGGAGAGAACTTCTTCCACTTCATGCAACCTGACAGGACACATTTTATTTTGGAATGCTAGAGATGATTATGACTTTCTGAATTTGCCTTTTGAGCAAAATGTAACACTGTTTATTTCTCTACTATAAAGTAGATATTAATAGACATAATTTTATTTCCTAAACTGGGGGAAAATTAATAAGAGTTCTCTTTTTAACATGTACAGTCATCCTTCAGTATCCATAGCGGATTGGTTTCAGGAACTCTACTGATGCCAAAATTTACAGATGCTACAGTCTGTTGGATAAAAAGAGCATAGTATTTGTGTTTACTGTATGTACATCTTCCTATATATTTCAAATAATCTATAGATTACATAAAATACCTAGTAGAATATAAATACTATTTAAATAGTTGTAATAGTATTGTTATGAGAACAAGGACATGGAAAAACATCTCTACATATTCATACCAGGTGTAACATTGTAGGCCTAACTACATATTATACATCATCAGCAACATAACCTTTTTATTTATTTTTTTAAGTGAGAGAAGGAGAGATACACAGACTCCCACATGCATGCCAACTGGAATCCACTCAACAACCCCATCTTGGGCTGATGCTTGGACCACCATGCTATCCTCAGCGCCTGAAGCCAATGCTCAGACCAACCTAGCTATCTTCAGCACCAGTGCTGACACTTGGACCAACCAAGTTATCTTTAGTGCCTAAGGACAATGCTTGGATCAACTGAGCCACTGGCTGCTGGAGGGGAAGAGGGAGAGAATGAAGAGAGGGAGGGAAAGAGAAGCAGATGGTTGCTTCCCCTGTGTGCGCTGACTGGGGATCAAACCCAAGACATCTGCATATCAGGCCAACACTCTATCCGCTGAACCAACTGACCAGGGCCAGCAACAAAACTTTTAAAAAGATTTTTAATATTTTCCATACACAATTAAAACACACAAATGTGGAATACATGGATTTAGAGGGCTGACTGCTTTACACATTTAATATAGGATCTTATTTTGTATGATTTAGTGATTTTTCTATACTAGGCAAAGTGATATGTCAGCAAAGATCTCTTGCTCCACTTACAACTAAAAGTAAAATGATGTATTTCTTATTCTGGATGTAAACAAATGTATTTTTTTCATCTATATTTTATTTATTTATTTTTTACAGAGACAAAGAGTGACTCAGAGAGAGGGATAGATAGGGACAGACAGACAGGAACGGAGAGAGATGAGAAGCATCAATCATCAGCCCTTCATTGCGCATTGCAACACCTTAGTTGTTCATTGATTGCTCTCCCATATGTGCCCTGACCGCAGGCCTCCAGCAGACCGAGCAACCCCTTGCTGGAGCCAGCAACCTTGGGTTCAAGCTGGTGGGCTCCTGCTCAACCCAGATGAGCCCGCGCTCAAGCTGGCGACCTCGGGGTCCCGAACCTGGGTCCTTGGAATCCCAGTCCAATGCTCCATCCACTGCGCCACCGCCCGGTCAGGCTTTTTTTCATCTATATTTTAATCATGAGTATATACATAATGTGATACTTTCAAGGATAATTTAGAATTAAGAAAACTATATTTTAATAATCCATTATATAAATTACTCCTAACATAAAAATTGATTTATTTTAAAAAGAGCTTTAAATTACTCTGTTTCTATTAACTACATGGGTTCTGAATGTATTAAAATAAAACAGATGTCAAGAAGATAATCTAATATTGGGTATTGCCAAATGTTAAAAATTAATGCTATAGAATAATATCATGTGTAGATTTTGTATGTGTGTGTGCATGTGTGTGTTTAAGTAAGAAATGTAGGCCAGGGAGAGAATGTGGAACACAGGAACAAGAAAAACAAAACTTACATATTTGACATATTTGGGACAAGGTATTCTTGATGGATCATTGTCTTGTCTTGTTTGTTGACCCACATAGTATCTAATATCAATCAGAAAGTCTTCTGACTGCAACCCCCATTTGTGAGTAGTGCTCCCCAGTGCTGTCAATGGCAGGAAAAGCTCGGATTCATTCACCCCCTTTTATTGTCTATTCTATTATGCCTTTCACTGTTCAAACCAAATATTTGGTGTTTATATAAATGGAGATTTAAGACCTGGCCGGATAGCTCAGTTGGTTAGACTAGAGCGTCCTCTCGAAGCACACAGATTGCCAGTTCGAGACTCGGTCAGGGCACATACAGGAGCAGATTGATGTTCCTGTCTCTCTCTCTCCCCCTCTGTCTTACTCTCTCTCTCAAATCAACAAAATGACATTTAAAAACAACAACAAAAACAAATTGAGATTTAAGTTCTCAAATAGGTACTTGAATAGACTAGTCTGGATATGAGTATGTGTTCTGCATAGATGTATAGATGGTAAGAACTAATGTTTTTGCTGGAATCCAGCTTAAAAAGGCCATAAACACAAATCTTTATGTAAGGAATCCTGACACATGATGATATCTGTTTACAGTCACCTGATGCTAACAAATTGCATGAGATGATAAAATTGCTGATATAAGGGAACATTTCCATATATTTAAACATTTAGCTTTACCCAGATAATTGGAAAATGCTCTTAGCATGTGAGTATTTTGATGTTATATTATATTAATTTTAAACATTGTCAAGTTCATGGCTATGTGATGCAAAATGATTCAGGTAAAAATTATAAAATAGTAAATTATTAGCTGTTTTATCTGAAGAAATCTAAGAATTATGTATTTACAAACATTTAGTTAATAGTTCTAATTTTTTTTAATTTTCATCTAGGTATTTAATATTTAACTAATGAAACATCAAATAAATTCTATTAAAGATTTATTTTGAGAGAGAAAATGGATTAAACAATAGTTCATTTGAACTATTTTATTAAATAATTAATTGCTAATTATTTTATATTACTTTAAAAGATATAAATGAAGAATAAGTATTTTACCTTTAAATATGTAACTTCCAGCAGGCAGGTTATTTTGTATCCATATTATCAGCAAAGATAATCCTGAAGGAGGAGTCTTTGGTTCCTTTGTCTTCTTGTTTCCCTTTCATTTCAATGTGAAAGGCCAAAATTACATCTATAATACTTGACCTGACAAGAAAAGAAAAACATGGACAATGATTTTATTTGTGATTCTATTTCCTAAATTGCATTAGATGCAACATAAACCCTTTTATACAAAACATCAAAAGAACTTTATTT
This sequence comes from Saccopteryx bilineata, assembly GCF_036850765.1. Lineage (NCBI taxonomy): Eukaryota > Metazoa > Chordata > Mammalia > Chiroptera > Emballonuridae > Saccopteryx > Saccopteryx bilineata. The sequence goes on along the minus strand of NC_089490.1, from coordinate 68,767,689 downwards.
TGACAATTAAAATTTTAATGCAATAAAGTACTCCCAGAATGAAAGCTGATCACATTTCCAACAAGCAGCCTGTGTTTATTTTATCTACCTGAAACATTTGCATCTCTAAGCTTAAGTAGTTTTGTTAATAGGTTTACATCTCCAAGTAGGCTGTAGTTCCTTAAATATTTATACAGTCTTAATGTATATCATGCTGGTTTTATTAATTTTAACCCCAAAGCCTCTTCTACCAATTACTACTTAATGACTATAGTGCTTTTCCTCTTGATTGCCTTTGTTCTTTGCTACAATATTTAAAAAAAAAGGGGGGATGGGGAGGAATAAGGCTTGAAATAAAACAGGTAAACAAAATGCCACTCTGAATGATTCACCAGGAAGGACCTCACCTCTCTGACTCACGTGTCTATTACCAGCAAACTTTCCTGTTCTGGTTTGTTTTGTTTCTTAATCCAAACTCATAGACTTTCTTTTTATTCTAAGAAAAATAGTTTTTTAATCTTTTTTTTTGATGGAGATGTTTTTAGGCTTGATGTAGCTTGATAAAAGCACATCAAAGTCCTTGAATCATCCTGTATCTTTTGAACCATCAGCAAAAGAAAACATATCTTTTAACAGCTTAGTAAGATCACTCCACCAAAAATTTAAAATATTATTTTGTTGAATCTTAATATTTTATCAAATCTGTTTGTGAAAGACTTTTTCAAGGTTTAAGCTATTTTTTTTTCCATTTCTAATGTCAGTCAACAATGTGAACTATTTTAGAATATGAAATTAAAGTTGTGAAATATAGCAACTAACACACACAATAGGAAGTAGTTTCCATTAAAAAAAATGTATTTGGCCCTAGCCTATTGGGTCAGCGGTAGAGTGTCCACAGGACACGTGGAAATCCCTGGTTTGATTCCCAGTCAGGGCACACAGGACAAGTGACCATCTGCTTCTCCACCCTTGCACTACCCCTTCTCTCTATATATATATATATATCTATCCTTCCCACAGCCCTGGCTGGAACTGATCCAGCAAGTTGCCCAGGAGCTGAGGATGGCTCTATGGCCTCGCCTCATGTGCTAAAATAGCTCTGTTGCTGAGCAATGGAGCAGCGGCACTGAAGGGCAGATCATCACCCAGTGGGGGCTTGCTGGGTGGATCCCAGTTGGGGCATATGTGAGAGTCTGTCTCTGCCTCCCCTCCTCTCACTTAATAAATAAAAATAAAATAAAATAAATTTATTTTCAATGTTGTCTTTAAATATAATTGTTTATTTGTCTAAATATTTGTTGGCCTAAATATTCATAAAGAAATATCTGATAAATATGAATCCATTTGTATATCTATTTATAAATATAAAATTCTATACTATTATATTTTAGAAATTAGAAACTAAAAAACTCAGTTTGATTTCTAGAGGATAAGGTTTAAAATTATATTTTACTCATTTTATATATTTATAAATATTTTAGTAATATTTATAACTTAATATATCTGCTCTTATATATCTCTCTGCATTTTGTATTTATCTGTCTATGCATTTTGATAATCTTTAAAAAGATTTCTTGTTATATTTTGTTCATATCTCTACAAATGGAAGAACTATTTGAAACAGGTTGAGTTACAAATCAATTTCTAATCTTAAAAAAAAAGCTTTCTTTATTATTCATCATAGCTGCCCTGCTGGACGTCACTGGTTGATAGTTCTTATCCAAGTTGTGAGATAATTGTTTCCTTTCTAAATGATTGTTACTCATTTTTCTATTATCTTATTTATAATTGTTCTAGTTTTGTTTTTGATTTTGCTCCTATTTAACTGGTAACAAATTCAAAATTTGGTAAAGAAAAATAATTTTGTAAATTATGTATAAGTAATCTTCCTTAAATTTTGTTTTCATACTAAAACTTCTAGAATACTTAGGTGTTTGCCTTATTTTCCAGAAAAAAAAAAATCATTGCATGTTGCTACTCATATCCATTTTTTCTGACAGAAATATTTTAAAATAGTACTTAAATATAAATCATATAGAAATAGTCATATCAGTGTCTGACACATAGTAGATGCTAAAAATATTTGGTGAATATATGAATTAATCAATAAGTAAATTCCATAATATAAGTTTTCAATGAATCTTGACCAAATAACCACTGGCACATCTCTCATGGTTTTAACATGAATAAACATGTTGCTGTTACTTTCTTTTTAGTCATCTTGCAAGGATTCATACATCGCATTTTTTTCATATTTATTTAAGCATTACATCTCCAAGGAAAACGTTGATCCAACCTCAGCCCCGTCAGTTTTCCTGTGTGTCAAGTCATCCAGGACTCCTTTTAGTCTGTCCCAAGCTGCTCTCTAATGCTTTCTCTCACAGTTCCCAGGCACGGGGCATGAACTCACTCCATCCTTAGAGAATAATCTTCTGGCTCTTCCTCAAACATATCTAATTTACTGTACATTCTGAATCTTTGTTGCTATTGCATCCATTATAGTCTCTTGTCTTACACAGATTCTTGGAGCCCCAATCTAATCCTTCCCCTTCCAGGCAGCTTCCACTGTGGCCTCACTTTCCTCAGAATTCTGGCACTGTGATATTATCCAACCCCTCTTCTGTTGTTTGCAGTTCTCTATTGCATTTTTCTTGTATCTCTATATAGAAAAACGAACCCTAGATTCTTGGGGGAAAACTAGTTTGGTCTTTGTATTTAGATGCTCTATATTTTTAGTGTGTAAAGTAAGCAGATCTGCTCTTCTGGGTGCTTAGCTTATAACTAGTCACATCTCTCCTGAAGCAGAGTGAGTGGCTATTATGTAGAAAATGCAAAGAGCCACAAAGATTTCATTCTGTCAGTTGAAACAGAGCGATCTTTCCTCACTGTGTCAATGCTCTCCCGACCCACTTCTATGCCAAAGATTATCAAGTTGTCTTTTGGTGTCTTCAGTATTGCAGGTAGCTAAACCCTATCTGGTCCCAGATAATCCAACATGTGTGAAAAAACTTCATTATACCAGAACCAAGCCACATGCTGCAAAGTTAGTGTATGATTTTTTAAATAAAACCACCTCCTTTTGCTAAAATGCAAATTAAAATTTACTTTGTATTTTCAACTTTTACATATTTTTCTTGGAAAGGCAGGTATCACAAATACAATAAATGCTATTGTAGTCTGCGTTTTGGTATGAAAAAGACAAGATTACCTTATAAAAAATTTAAGTGCATCTTATTTTTAATAGTGACAATTTTAATTATTTTTTACAAGGATTACAAGAAATTGTTTATCTATTTTTATATTCTGTAAATCTGCTGCACACAGAGGACCTCATTGCTTGAAACATTTTTCTCTGTACATAGGCATTTCTATAAACTATTCAGAAGAAATTGTTGACTATAGAAATATAGCCATTCTCTTGAATGATTCTCAGAGTTTTTCAGTCAATGAGCTCCATGCGGCTCTGGCAGCACAAGCTACGCTCCATAAATCAGACTAAAACCATTTTATGCTGCTTTTAAAATTACTGCTATCAACAAAACCCATGAGTCTGAATTACTTAATCTATGCAGATGTTGTTAACTGCATTAATTATTTAATTCTGACAATAAAAGTTGCAGTGCCAATTTGCCTGCTACAGACCACACTGCTAATTTTTGAAAGGACATTTAATGATATGACCACTAGATGGGAGTAGACAACTTTTTAAACTACGGAAGCACTGTATGAAAATGATAGTTGCTAAACTTAGATGTAAGGTAATTCTAGGTTACTGTATTGCATTTCTAACCAAAGCTCATGAAATACCTTTTGTTAACCAGTGTAGGTTACATTAAAATTGAATTACTTTTCCTGGAGAAATGAATTGATTCGAAGGAACGTTCTTCTTCATTGCCAGCATAGTGATCTTTGATTCCATGAAGAATAAACGAAATAGAAGCTTTTTGCCACTTTTTTTGACATCGAAACCAATTTTATATACCAGACAGTGACTAGTTTGATGAATTAAGTGGTTCCATTTGAAATATGATTGTGTTTTTAAATAATCATATTAATTAGAAATTAACTAAAGGAATTGCACAGTTTACTGTCCTCTTTAGTCTGCTAGTTAATTGATTCTTTCATGCACATGTGTTGAATATTAAACTTCCCCAATCAACATGTGTATAAAGCAAAATGACTTTTTCTTCTTTTTTTTTTTAAACCTGGACATAGTGAACTGTAACAGGTCAATAAAATCATAATTGGTTCTAATTAGCATTCTTTGAGTTGTAAATTTATTTTACATAAACCTGCATCTAAATCACTTTGCAAGAAAGGTAAGAAAAAATGTCTTTTGGAATAACAAAGACGCCCTGGATGCCTGACTCTTTCAATATGACGAACACCTCCAAAGTTTAGGTTCTGAGTTTTTGGATTTTCTGGTGCTTTTTATTTTCTTGGTATGTCTTTAGTAATTTCTGGAATACGTTTATTTTAAATTGCAATATTTTTTTTCCCCCAAGAAAAAGCATGTCATTGTGACAGTCATGCTCTTTTTGTTGTTGTTATCCTTCATAGTTACGCGGGCGGGGAGTGAGGTCATTAACTTGAGGCAAATGTCACATTCTCTGCAGAAGCTTTGAGCTTTCTTGCTTTGCTTTGTTTCAAGAGATGCTGGAAATCTCTCTGATTCTAGCTCCAGTTGTCTTCAGGCCTGCCACACATGTGAGATGAACATGAAACTGATTGTGTTCTTTGTGTAATGCAAGTTGACATAAAAAAAAAATGAGGTATCTATTTCTCTTACCTATGTCAAATATAAAAGCAAATCCTTCAAATGCACGGTCATATTGTCTAATAAACTGAAATGTCTATGATTTTTTTACCTATGTACTGAGGTTCACCTCTATTTTTAAAATGTGAAATTTTCAATGTCAAGACTGCAGTGTCTGAATAGATATAACATTTGAAGCTGTGCTTTCAGATTTATTTTGTCTATAACGCCAATAAGTTCTTTAGCAACCACAGTGGAATCTGTACTTATTTTGAGAATAATGTTTTACTCTATTTCCAATTTCACATATTATTTGACTCAAAATTTAGTTTCTGATAGCCTCTTTTGTTTAAGAAATTATTAATAAATTTAATCTCATCTTTTAGGTTTTTTTCTATTCTTTCATTCTAGATTTTTTTATTTGACTCTATAAACACATATTTCAATTTTATATCAGTTATTATTTTAATAACTTTACACTAAATCTGAAAAATAATTATATTTGAACAAATACTAAATTTTATTCTAATGTTCATTTTTCTTGGAATAAATAACCTACATTTTAATCTATAGAATATTGCCAAAATAAAACATAAAAAAAAGGCTTTTAAAGTAAATGTAAAATATTAAATAATACTAGCGGTAACTGTTAAATATGTCTATTACCCTCTTACTTTGCAGTAATATGTCTGCCAAATGTGGACAAGAAATAGTCTTTGTGAAATAAGATAAAAGATAAGATTTTAGAGGAGAGTTCTAATCAGATTTTAATGTCTCCAGTATTCCATTTAAGCAAGTTGAATTATGTGACAACATTTTTTATCAGTGGAATTAACACTACGACTCTCCACTATATTTTTAAAGTAAATATTTCCGGTTATACACATAGTATAAAAATGCATATTAAATCAGATTAGACTATCAAATATATCCCATTAACATGTTTTCATTAAATATGGTTTAAGAACTTTAAAAGGTTGATACATTTATTTTAAGAAAGACAAAGGTGATGTAATGAAAAAGCTAAAATGGAACTATCGAATCAAAAATATATCTATTTAATTTTTTTGTTTAAATGACCCTAATGACATACTTGCTACAGAAAATACTTAACTTATAACTTATAAACCTCAATAAAAAAGCTAAAAAATAGAAGATTGCTGAGTATATTTTACAAAAAAAATCTCTTTTTAATAGTTTCCTTTGTATAACATTTTAATTTTAACATTAAAAATTAATAATTTATATTAATGAATTATTTGAACATTATAAAGGTAAGATTTTTTTATATTTTCTCATCAATTTGAAAAATTTTGTTGAAAGGAATTTTGTCAAAGGTCTGTATAATTGGACAAGAAAAACTATAGTTCAGATTACTATTTATTTTATTATCATGTGAAAGCTCTTACATGGTGTTAAAATTGTCTTCCATTTATAGTAGCATGTTATTGGTACATATAGAACAGTCCATAGTTTCCAATTAGCTGATTTTTTTATTATCACTTCCAAGTTGCAAGTATCAATGAGGCAAATGTTTTAAATAGATAAAATATTTATAGAACATATTTTTATATCTATCAATATTTCACATTTTGAATTTATATAAAAATTGAGATGTGTAAATAGAAACCCTCTCTCACTACTCATGTGTTCTAAATTACAGCCTCATAGTCAATCACAAATACAACATTAATGCCAAAATGGCCCTCCTGGGGACAACTGTGTCAGGTCACACAGAATTTGGCTCTAGTTTTTATTGTTTTCATTGTCTCTAGCTTAGAAAAATGTTCTAATTCTGATACAGCAAGTCATCTTCAGTTTATATATGTAAATTAAAAATATAACGACTAAATACATTTTTATACAAAATATAAGTAAAAGAAGGTAGGTATGACAGCTTGCTGAATTGTTGCTTATATTTTACTTAACATTTTCTTTTCTTCAATTAAAGTTAAATGTGTCATTGCCTGGGAACAGATCAAACAGTTAAGCCACAAGCATGAGTTTCAGCTCCACCCTTTACCTGCTGTGAAACCATCTGCAAATGCCTTCCTCTTCTGAGCACCTCAGTTTCTCAACCTATCAGATAAAGAAAGCACCACCTGCCCACCTTGTCACGCCTTTTTTTTTTTTTTTGGTTTGTTTTGTTTTAATCACAGAAATGTTAGAAGAACTAACAAAATCAGTTTTGCTAAATGCATTCAGCCTTGGGAAGAGGAGTAAGGATAATTCCTTGAGGAAATAAACATGATGATATCAAAGAAAATTTCCTTTAACAAAAAAACTATATATATTTATGTCAAGTTAAAAAAACCAATTTGTATGCAAAGAAAGCAGTATTTTAGGTTAGCTGACTTTTCTGAATGCAAACCTGGAGCCTTGGAAGCCCTTTCATTATCGCCAGTTCATGCCATTAGAAGATTAGACAACTTCGATGACTAAATAGCTTAACTGCTATAAATATTTTTAAGCTAAGCTTAAAATAAGTCTGTTTATTTTTTTATTAAGTTGTTAGCAAAATTGTATGTCCTAAAAAGGTAGAATAAACATTGTCTTCTGCTTTTGCCACTGGTGGTAGTAGTGGCTGATGCTAATTCTAATCTGCTTGATCTGTTTAATGATAATTACAATATATAAATTTAGGCACTGACATATAGCTAAAGACTGACCTACAAAGATTCCTACTGTGCATTTTAAAATTTAAAAATTTATTTTAAAAAATGTTTTTTTAAAAAATAGTATGTTAGAATTAAAAATGTATGACAGTTATAATTATCAAAATTGAAACTTCAATTAATATATTAATCAAATATAGAATAGGTATAAAATACCACAGGAAGAAAAGGTATATATATATAGTGGTTTCACCGGCCTTTTTAGTTTACCTAGTCAAGATAAAATCTCAAGACCCATACTTTTACAGACAAGTAGTAAAAGAAATTGTCCCTTGTCCTCAAAGTGAAATGTACAGGTAATTTTTTATAGTTTAAGAATTTAAATAACACAGATTATGTGCTAAATTATATTTTATAATCACAATAAACATATCTCACAGAAAAATCTTATTCAAATTAGGGAGCTGAGTATGAATGAAAACATAGACTATATTACAAAAGTCCAAGAGGACCGAGGTAGAATAAAGCTGTTGCTTCAAGCATTTGCAAAGCGAACAGAACAAGCCTCACTAAACGAGCTTATTTGATTTGGGAATTTTCCAAGCTTGCTTAACATAAACTACATTTTGATTCCAAATAATCAGCCAGAGGGAATGGTTTTCTAGTTGACACATAAGGTTTGAAATACTTAGACTTCCTGCAACTACAGGTTCAAATCCCTGTAGTGCTCCATTCTTTGGTTGTGGCAAAGTACCTTGCACGTGTACATACATGTGTGAGGGGATTTCTTACAGATGAAGCATCCAAAACAAGAGCATTGGTTGCACTGTGCGAATATCCCAAAGCAGTTTTCCTATGAACAGAGTGTGTAGCTCATGAATGACTGCGGTTTCTGGGAATCTTGCCAAAAACCAAGGGCAACTGAGAGTGTGGCTTTGCTTTAAAGGAGATTAAACTCTCTATTTAAAAGTTCCCTATACTCTACCATTGTGAGGGTTACACTCATTATTTTTTCCATGTTAGATGGTGAGTTAATACACATGCCTAAACTGTAATATCTTAATTTCTCTCTCTTTCCCTGTCTGAGCTGGTAGACTTGCCACCACACACATTCCAGGTTATTGATTTTCAACAGCACACACAAAATGCTATTACCAGGGAAATATTGTAGGCACCGGATGGATAAACACATAAAAGGCAAAAAATGACCCATAGCAGTTAGCTCAGTAAGAATATAAGCTTTTTAAAAAGTTAAAGGAAGGAGGTCTATTTCTCTGTGAATCATTTATTTGCATGCTTTCTAACTATGTCCATGGCCTCTTACACATCAGTATTTGTCACAAGATTGAGTCAATCAACACGAGTGAATTAACACTGAATGCATTTTTTGAGCTAATCACCTCCTGTGCACTAGTCAATATAGTTTTATTAATATACTTTTGAGGAATTCGATCAGTAATAAATAGCTCTTTCTAGATTGTCACCTTTGAGTATTGATCAATATAGCCCTTACTTATTTAAGATACCTGTTTTATAGGAACATCTACATTTTTCTGAAACCATTCAGACACAGAGAATTTGAGATGTAGCTTCATCAGGAACAATGTTTATGCTGCTGTTGGTGTTTTCCTAATAACATCTTTATTCTTTAAAAATGTAGTGCTATAATTTAATCACAGTATGATATTGCATATATTTAACAAGAAATAAATATGGTAGAGTCTTTCAACATCCTTTTGTTTTTATTTTTCAATAAAATTCATAAAATTATTTGTCTGTGAAATACTGCAATGAATTGTTTCCATGGAATCCTTATGATCAATTGACAATGGATTTAAATGTTTTTGGAAAAATATAAAGTACTGTGGCAGAATCTCATATCATTCATTTTTTTTTTCTAATTTAGGGCATACGATAAAATTAGCAGGTTTTGAAATGGCTAAAAGAGAGAAGAAAATTAAACAAAAAATATTTCATTGTAAAAGTACTCCAACTTAATCATTAAATTATAAAACAAATCCTGATAAATATTGACTGCATTTAGCATGGAGGTCTTACTAAGAATTAGTATGCAATTTGATTTTCCAGCATGCTTAATTTTGTGATTTTAAAAAAATCTGTGGTGAATTTGGTGGTTATTAAAAATCTTAGACATAGAATTTTAGAAAACATTAGAGTTTTTCATATCATCATTTTAAAAATTGGTTGGACGTAATAGCAAGGCCAGAGCTCTGTTTGTGAAAGATGGTATTAGTTTTTGTTTTGCTCTTTCTTTCATTTACATACAAAAGGTTGAACATATAATTATTCACAGAGGGCGTAACTATTAACACAGAAAAACAAAAATATACAAATAAGCTTTGATTCATAACAAAAAATTGTTACAAAACTTGTTAGATTAAAAATTTTAATATAAAACCCATTTATATTTCTATAACTCAGAAAAAACTACTAAAAAGCATTATTAGACAATGTATTTTAAAAGGTTGGTATTTATAGGTACATCAGAAATAAAGTGCCCAGAAGAATACTAATGTTTATTTCTGAAGAAAAATTAAAATACTTTATTGGGAGAAAATAAGACAAATAAATTGAGATGTACCAGATATATATATATATATATATATATATATATATATATATATGATTCTATTATATATAAATGTCAATCTTCCTCCATCTGATTTATAGATTTGATAAATTTTACATCAAAATCTCTATAGTTTATTTGGAGGATCTTGTCTAGCTGATTTTAAAGTTTATATGCTAGATAAAATAATATAATTTTCCAAAACATTCTTGTGAAGAACAAGAAAGGGAAATTGTCTCTTGAGACATCATAAATTATTACAGATCTATGATAAATAAAACAGAAGTATTGGTGTGCAAACTAAGAAAATATCAAGTGGTAGATTAGAAATTCAACAAATTGCAAATGTATAAATTTTTGATTTATCACAAAGCTGGCTGTGATTCTGTATAAATTAATAACTTTTAAATAAAAAATGCTGGTTTACCTGACGAGGTGGTGGCACAGTGGATAGTGTGTCAGCCTGGGATGCTGAGATTCTGATTGAAAACCGCAAGGTCACTGGCTTGAGCATGGGTTCACCAGCTTGAGTGCAGGGTCGCTGGCTTAAGCAAGGGATCATAGACATGATCCCATGGTTGCTGGCTTGAGCCCAGAGGTCACTAGCTTGAAGCCCAAGCTCACTGGCTTGAGCAAGGAGTCATTAGCTCTGCTGGAGGCCCCCCATCAAGGCACATATGAGAAAGCAATCAAAGAACAACTAAAGTGCCACAACTATGAGTTGATGCTTCTCATCTCTCTCCCCTCCTGTCTGTTTGTGCTGCCTTTCTTTCTTTCCCTCTCTCAATCTCTCTCTCTCTTTCTAAAAAAAAAAGTAAAATAATAAATTAAAAATTAAAAAAATAAGTAAATAAGTAAATGATGCTGGTATATTGGTTTGTTTACTCATTTAGATATAAGCAAAAATGCAGCCTTATACTATACACAGCAATCATTTGCAAGTAGATTAAAATCTCTAATGTGAAGGGAAAAATATACATCATTTAGAAAATAATATAATTGAATATTTTGTCACTGCAGTATAAACTAATTTATTAAGAACTAAATAACAAAAGAAAAATAGAAATAAGTTTGATAATACTAATATTTAAAACTTTGTATTTCAAACTATCAACTAGAAAATAAAATGACCAGTTTGAAATAGAATATTTGAAATACCTAACCTGACCCAACCAATTATGATGTATAAAAGAGAAATTACTATTCAAAAGATAAATGTTTAGAAGTCCTAAATAAGAACATTAAAATTGACCCATGAAAATGAAGACATTCTTGAACTACTAATAATCAAAGAAATACAGTTTAAAACTAATGAAATACAATTTCTCACTGAGGAGTTTTGCAGAAAATTAAAAAAAAATTCTTTTTGACAATAGGAAGTAAAGATGAAGCTATGAAAAAACTGGAATGTGGTATATACTATTGATGAGTTTAGGTTAGTGAAACCACTTTAGGGAAAAAAAATCACCAGGTTGTAGTAAAGCTGAAGATGAGCATATCGTTGACCAAGAAAATACTTTCCTTGGGTTCACCTTAGAGAAAGATGTGTACCTAGAGACATGTATCAGAATTTTCATGGCAGCACCATTTGTCTTAGTCAAAAATAGGAAACAAATCAATGTCCATCAGCAGTTGCATCCCTAAATAAATGATGATGTATGAAGAAATTCTACATCAGCAAAGATATATAAATTACAGCATGTTTGAATCTCAGGAATGAAATAAAGGCATAAACAAACAGATTGCAAAAAAAATGTATAAGCAAACAAATGTTAAAAAATGTATAAATTTGATTCAACTGATATCAACTCACAAAACTTGAAATTTTAAATAATATGTTATTAAGAGAAAAGTAACTTCTGTACTATATTAAAAAAACCAAGAAAGTAATAAACAAGGAAGTCAGGAAAGAAGTTACCTCTCTAAAAAAATGAGATGGGATGGAGAGAGTCATATAAGAGATTTCAAAGTAAAGTAAATATTTTATTTTCTATATAGCATGGCTAGCAATGGCTATGCATACTATTAGACTATATGATTAAGTATGACATACATGTGTGTATATATTATATATATATATATGCAAATATTACTTTTCATCTTTCAATATTCAACAAATGTCCTTTAAGTTCCAGGAACAAAGAAACACTGTATCAACTATTCATAAAATTAGTTTTCACTAAAAAACATTTAATCAGGCTGCTATAACTTCAGTCAGACCAGATCATTTGTACTTGGGCAACATTTTGAGTATATCTTAGTGTTTTGGTTTTTTTCTCATACATGTGAACTAAAACTGTGATATTATATTTACTGATACATGATAATAGGAAGCTATCATAAAATATTCATGGTATTCATACATGAGATGTTCTTGAACTCAATATTCACTACATCACAGAGGATTCTTCCATCAAGATAAATCAATGAAATATTTTTCCTAGCACTTACTTTTTAAAAAAAGAGAATTATTTCATTATTAAATGTCTCCTGAATTAATGGTGTGGACTTGGGGACCCCTTCTCACACTGTGTAATTTGGTTCTATTATCCTATAACTTCTGGCTTTCAGGCCTCACAGGGCCACTGTATGACCCACCTTCAGCATCATAAAATAATTTATAGTAAGAATTTTGTATAATTAACTTCTATTTCACATTCTTTTCTGGCACACTTTTTTCTTTTATTTTCTTTAAATTTGTATATTTTACTTGTATCCCATATTACATGTATCATGTATAGGCTATTGGATATTCTTTACTGAATAAATCAGGCTATAAATGTCTATAAAATTTTTAAGAGTGTTTATAAATTATGTGATTCTACCTTTTATCACTGAAAAATTGAAACTTGAATTTTTAAAGTAGCAATTCTTTTTATTTAATCTTTTATTTTTTAAAAATTGCTTTTATTTATTTATTCATTTTATAAAAGAGAGACAGAGAGAGAGAAAGAGAGAGAAAGGGGACAGGAAGCATCAACTCCCATATGTGCCTTGACCAGGCAAGCCCAGGGTTTTGAACCAGCGACCTCAGTGCTCCAGGTTGATGCTTGATCCACTGCACCACCCCAGGTCAGGCTGAAACCTGAATTTTTAAGACAGTTCCCCTACAAAGATGATACTTGCAAAATTACACTAGTAATTTCTATACTATATAATCAAGATACGGTAATTTTGTAAAACATTTATAAAAATCATATAATGAAAAAGCTCTTCATAGAAACATGTTATATATTCTTTCTTGTTCAAATCTTCTTAAAGAGACAAATATCAAGAAGTCATATTTTAAATACAATGAATATTAACATAAAGCATACAGAAATGTTTATTATGGAACATAAGAAAGAAACAAAAAGAGATAAAAACAAAAGGCAAAAAAACCTATATCGCTTTATATCTAAAAAACTGAACAGAGACCCTGGCCAGTTAGCTCAGTCAGTTAAGACAGTGATGGGACTTAAATAACTTAACAACTCATTCTCTGCCCTAATGACTGTTTTAAGTATAAAAAATAATATACCAAAAGGTAGTTTATTATTTCATGCATTTAATACTTAAAAAAGAATAATGAGATGTATAAAAAAACTAGATTATGTCATAAGAAAGGTTTTAAAATATTAATAAAAATATTAAATAATAGCTGGCAAAACAATAAAACTGTTATTTAAGGTATTTCCATATTGCTTCTTGATTGGCATCCTCACTTGCAATTATTTTTTCACCTATGGATGGAATGACCATTACTATGGGCACTTAGAATCCGCTGTTGCACAGATGAACCTTAAAGAAAAGTTAGAAATGTAAATTTGTGATTCCCACATTGGGAGGCTGCCCAGGCACCTGCTTTACAGAGAACCCTGATTAGAAGCGCCATTCTAACAACTGGTTTACCAAACTCAACAAAAAATTAGGCATCGGTTCTGCTGAACCGATGCGAGCTGGCTGAATCCCACCACTGGGTTAAGAAGAGCATTATCCCAAAACAAGAAGGTTGCAGGTTCAATCCATGGTCAGGGCACACACGGGAAGTAACCAAAGAATGCAGGACTGAATGGAACAACAAATGAATACTTCTCTTCCCTCTCCCTTCTCTCTCCCTTCCTTTGTCTGAAAATTAAAAAAAAATGATAGGCCCTGGTTGGATAGCTCAGGAGGTCCTCCTGAAGCCACAGGTTGCCGGTTTGATTGCCTGGTCAGGTCACATACAGGAGAAGCTCCATGTTTCTCTCTTACTCGCTCCCTGATTCTCTCTCAAAAGAAAAAAAAAATCCTGAAAAACCTGATTGGAGAGTTGTCTGTTCAAACTGGCTTAAAATTGTGACTGCAGTCTCAAATCAAATTTTTGAAAGTCAAATTAATATCTCAAAAACATTAAAAATAAAACTGACACGATGACTTAAACTATGCAATTTGCATCAATACTTTTGTGCAGGAAAGCACTGCGACCTCTTGTTTTACATCCTGTACAGCAGTGGTTCCCAACCTTTTTTGGGCCATGGACCAGTTTAATGTCAGAAAATATTTTCACGGACCAGCCTTTTAGGGTGGGATGGATACATGTATCACATGACCAAAACAAGCGTCAAGAGTGAGTCTTAGATGGATGTAACGGGGAATCTGGTCATTTTAAAAAAATAAAACATTGTTCAAACTTAAATATAAATAAAACGGAAATAATGTAAGTTATTTATTCTTTCTCTGCGGACCGGTACCAAATGGCCCACGGACCAGTACCAGTCCGCAGCCCCAGGGTTGGGGACCACTGATGTACAGAATGACTTCGAGCACGGGCTGTTCCTTCCTTCAGATGTAGTCAGGAGAGTGTACACTACCTGCCTCAGTTGCAAAAGGAGTTATCTGAGAAGGGCCTCAGTATCTATTATTGTGATAAAGAAAATAAGTAAACAACTTTACACACAACTTCATATTGTGCTTCCCTTACCAGATTATTACCATCTCACCAAAAACACACCAGGGCAAAGCTCCATCATATCTCAGAAGCACAAGAACTGGCACAAATAGACCTTGGTTTCCAGTCTCCTGTGAACAGGAAATGGAATTCTGCAGTCTTTTCAATAACATGTTCTCTCTCTCTCTTTCTCGCTTCCCCATACTCAGTCTCTCTTTTCTTTCCTTTTCATATTTTTGTTTTAACGCAGTGGCGGGATTTAGCCAGTTGGCACCGGTTCGGCACAACCAATACTTAATTTTTTGTTGAAATTCGGTGAACCAGTTGTTAAAATGGCACTGGTATTCAGAGTTGTCTCTAAGGTGGATGGGTGCCTGGGCAGCTGCCTAAAGTGGAGATCACAAATTTATATTCCTTACTCTTTTTTAAGGTCCATCTGTGCAACAGTGTATTCTTTTTTTTTTTTTGGTACTCTTTCTTTCTTTCTTTCTTTCTTTCTTTCTTTCTTTCTTTCTTTCTTTCTTTCTTTCTTTCTTTCTTTCTTTTTTTTTGCAATAGTGTATTCTAAATTTATTCCATTCATAGGTGAAAAAAATTGCAAGTGAGGATGCCAATCAAGAAGCAATATGGAAATGTCTTAAATAACAGTTTTATTGTTTTTAGTCAGGTATTATTTAATATCTTTTCATTAATATTTTAAAACTTGTAACAATCTAGTTTGGTGTACCTCTTTTATTATTCTTATTTAAATATTAAATGCATGAAATAAGAAACTACCTTTTGGTATATCGTTTTTTTATATACTAAAAATGGTCATTAGGGCAAAGAACTGTTTGTTAAATTGTTTGAAACCCACCACTGTCTTAATGTATTTGTTACTGGTGACATCCACTATTTTATATTATATTGTGCTTGTAATTATCATGTCTAATTTACATAAAATCTGTTTCAAGCATTTTTATGTTTTCTAATGAGTGATTTCGACTGATACTTATTATTTTCAGGTTTAGAACTTTTCATAATCAATGCCAGCCACATCATTTTCATTCCAGATATTTTACAAAATAAGTCAATTCTAATTAAACTATATGAAAATACAATAAATTTAAGATTAACTCTCACCAAGTGGCTCTACAAGTTTTATAAGTATACATAGGGCTTCCAATCTGAAATTTTCTAGCCCAAACAACCTCATGCTTCATCTATTTACCTTTGTTTTCACACTCCCTCTGGAGTTATTACATCAATCAAAGAGAGTTGAAAGTGTGGGGGAGATAATTTATTTACTCATTGTCTCAACACCACTAAATAAATTGAGATACATTTCTCTTCATTTGTTTGCATTCTTCGGGTTCCAGTTTTTTCTTTTTAATTAATTCATTATTTATTTAATAAAAACACTTTTCTAAGTTTATCAATGTATTAGTGTGTAAAAATTTTCACTTCGTTGATCTTTTATTGAAGGAAAAACTTAATTGCTTTCCAGGTGCTAGTCTCTCAGTGTTTTACACACAGTAACACATTAAATTTGCAAATCAAAGCTATGAGTTAGATTCTGTATCCCCATTTATTTATTCACTAAATATTGTTTGCCTTTTATATATCACACACAATTGTTGTCCTTGTTTTATTAACAGGGTCATGGAAGAGTTAGATATTATACAAAGATTACAAGAACAAATACAGATTGTTTGTGGGGTTTATATTATCCAGTAAAGGTTTTTATTGCAAAATTTATGATTGAGATGGAAACTGAACAAATACTAAGAATTAAGCAGAAGTTATACCAAGCATTCCAGGCAGAGGTCATAGTGTATGTTCCTGAAATGTTTCCAGAACAAAGTATACCAGCCCATGGTCAGTAGATATTTCATCCTTTGTTTTTACACAATAAAGCAGAATAGAAGAGTGGGATAATATCAAGGATTGTTTAGTTAACAAATTATGCAGAGTATGAATGAGTTGGAAGCATATTTACTGTTACAAGAAAATATTTGAGCCTGACCAGGTGATGGCACAGTGGATAGAGCATCAGACTGGGACACGGAGGACCCAGGTTAGAAACCCCTAGCTATGTTGTCGACTTGAGAGTGGGCTCACCAGCTTGAGCACTGGGTCACTGGCTTGAGCATGGGATCATAGATATGACCCCATGGTCACTGGTTTGAGTCCAAATGTCGCTGGTTTGACCCCAAGGTTGCTGGCTTGAGCAAGGGATCACTCACTCTGCTGTCAGCCCCCAGTCAATGCACATATAAGAATACCATCAATGAACGATTAAGGTGCCATAATGAAGAATTGATGCTTCTCATCTCTTTCCTTTCCTTTCTGTCTGTCCCTATTTGCCCTTCCCTCTGACTCTCCCTCTCTGTCAAAAAAAAAATTGGTTTGGGCACATGTGAACAACCCAAGCATTTATTCCAGTTGAAAACATTTGTTTCAGCAGAAGATTTGGCTTTCATATTTGTATGTGAGTTTCCAAATTGGTGTCCAATTGTAAAGAAGTAAGCATTTGGTTGGTGGCAATTAGCATAGCCAAATGCTTCTGCACATGTTTATTATTGAGGCCTGTGGCCTCTGCAGAGGTCCAAGTCCTCTTATTATGTTTTTACTGGTTGTTTGATTAATGACTTACCATGTAGCTGTGCAATGAGAATTACCCAAACTTTTAATTAGTGGGAAATAAAAATTTATGGAAACTCTCCAAGAGTCACTAATGCTTCCACAATGTTGATAAAGGACATTTATGCTTTCTTCATTTTCAACAACTTTGAAATGGTAATGAATAAACAGAAATCATAGAGCAGACAATCTATGTTATTTTATTACCCATACAGCAGCTAAATAATTCCTAAAGTTGACCTTAGAAAAATTAAGATGAAGAGGGGTTATTATTTATTTAGATAGTTAAATATTTGTGTCCAAAGCCTCCTTGTTTATTATTCTGCTTATTAACATGAGATAATTAAGTTTTTCAACTTATTGAAGATAAATCTAGAGCACTTTATTGATAAATTGTGGAAAGTTGCAGTTCGGTCCCCAAATCTAACCTCTCATTTTTTTCTTAGCATATAAACACCTAGTTAATTTAAACACTATATCCTTTAGGCTGCCTTATGGAAAGATGTAGCCATGAGATTAATTTATCACCAAAATGATATGAAAAGAAGTGATAAAACTTCCACCTAAACAGCATTCTAGAAAAATCCATGTCCTGGATTTTCTGCCTCTCTTTTTCCTACCCACAAGCTGGTATACAAATATGACAAGCAATCTAGTATTGCCATGAGGTCAAGAAGAATGCCATCAGCAGTAAGTAGGGTGAATTATTACATGAGAAGTCACTTCTTTTAGCAGAATAATTTTATTGTGGAGTCTCTTTATTATAACAGTCTGGCACTTGTATGAACTATTATAGTAAAGATCTATTCAACCAGTTTGCCAAGTTGGTAATTCTGGAACGGCAGCAGTGTCTCATATAGATAATGAAGATGATTAGTCAAGTATAAAATTTTTAACTGATATTATCTAAAAGCATAAACATGTTGCTAATATCAGTCCTTACTATTTAGGTAGCTAAATCTCAGAGATATGTGTCAGTTTATAAGGATCTTTATTCAATATACTAACTGAACATGTAATTTCTAGTTTTTAATAAAACTAAAATGTATATAAAATTATCAAAGATGATGATTATATCAGAATGCATAAACCATTTAGCCAGAATATTAAAATAAAATAAACTATGATATAGGAAATTTAATCAAATAAACTTATTCCAATAAAATACATAGAAAAATCAAATTTTGTCTTAAAGAGTACCACAAAAAATATAATTTTTTTCTGTAGGAAATACTGCAAACTATAGAGGATATCAATAAACAAGTAAGTCAGTCACCTAATTATAAAGAACAAATATATTCTGAAAGCTAAATAATAAACATTTTAAAATACTTAATAAAAACACATTTGAAACCAATTCTCTACCATATGCTTCATTTTAATTTTCCCACAGATATATGTAAAAGAGATAATATTACTTACATAAATCAATGTAAAAAAATCACAAAATCTGGATGATACAGTGTTTACATTAATGAATATATCTACAATAAAGAGTGACAGAGACCAGAATTTAATGTTTTATTTTATAAAAAGTGAACCTTTCTGTACTACTCTACTTGTTTCTTTACTTTAATAGTAGCTTTTACATTACCATATCATTTAGTCCAAATGAAAGCAGACACTGTTTTGTTTATAATTCACCAAAAAAAGAGATGTAAAATATTTTCAAAATGCCAAAAACCATTTTTGATTTTCATTAGTAGGACAAAATTGTTTAGGTTCACTCTTTTCTATTTGTCTCATCTAAATATGAATAAAACTCTGGAAAGAACACCACAGACATAAAAGAACTCTGTAAGGCAGAAGTAAGCCAGTAGAGCAGCTAAGGATGTCAAAGCTTGAATAACACCCACTGGTTCCCTTGGTTTTCTTTATTATCTGCTATACATCCTAGATGAATGCTGGAGAAACATCCACCCCAACTGCTGATTGTCATAGACAACAAAACAATACACAATAGGAAAAACAGAATAAAACACACATGCACACACCAATAAAATACCAGAAAGCTTGGGCTTTGACCAAAACCAAGAAAATAAGCCAGTTGGGACCTAACTGGAGGACTCATACCAGTTGGCTGCTGTGCTCAGATGTGCCAATTATCACTGACCTCACAGTCTTGACTGTGGGACCCATCTGTCAGCAGCAGTAGCAGCAACAGAATCTACAAGGATCCACCCACACCCTGTCCTAAGGTGCCAGCAGGCATATACCCAGCAGGTCTACTTAACCTAAGATCTACGTCCATTGGTAATAGATTGAACCCTCCACTTGAACAGGCCATAGACACAGGCCCTGTATCTCTCCATCTTCTGTCCAGTAGTAGAGAGGCATATTGTTGGCCCTCTACTCCAGGGGTATAAAGATGATATAGGCCAGGAATCTCTTAGCCTTCCTTCCAATGGGATAAGAGAGTCTAGGTAGGTATCTCCCTCCTCCCATGCCACCACCAGATATAGAAAGGAAAGTCCAATGGAAGTTGGTGAAATACTTTTTATCTTGGTAGTTGAGGGTTCCCCATCTAAAAGTCCTGGGTGTTCAGAAAAGTACTTCCCATGACTGTTGGCAGCACCGGTAGAGAATCAGCTACCAGCCAGGGCTCAAGCAGAACCAGAAGAACAAAGTTGACCAAAATAGCATTGTGAGGACTCAGAAAACAAAATTGTCAATGGAATTATAGCCCCCAAAAGTGGCACAGGACCTATACACTAAACCAAAACAGGGTGATGTCCTGCTACAAGAGTATAATTAAATAGAATGAAGAGTCTATTAAAATAAGTTCCAAAATGATTGAATACAGTAAAAATAATCATTCATTATATCAAAGGACAGAAAAATCACATGAATAAAAGGCAATCAATTGATGCCAATACAAAGGTAAAGCAGATATTAGACTTATCCAGCAAACAGTTCAACATAATCATCATAAAAATGCTGATTGTTGACAATCAATTACAAATTATCTTGAAACAAATGAAAAGATATATAAATTTCAGCATAGGAATAGAAAATATAGAAAAAGAACCAAATGGAAATTATAATGCTAAAATAATTACAAAACTAAAATTAAAAACTTGCTACATGAGCTTGAAAATAGAGTGGAGATAACAGGAGACAGAAGCAGTAAATTTGAGAAAAAATAAATATAATTTACTCAATCTAAACTACATAAACAAGACTGATTAAAAAACAAAAACAACTCAACATAGTCTCAGAGACCTGTAGGACAAAATAAAATATCAAATATTTGTAGCATTGGAATCCTAGGGGAAAGGAGAAAAAAATATGTGTCTGAGAAAGTATATTTAAATAAATGCTAAAAAATACATAGAAGTAAATGAAATTAGTGCTATGCATCAAAACATGTGAGATGTACCAAAAGTAGTGCACAGAGCAAAACTTACAGTATTAGATGCTCCCATCAGAAAAAAATAAAGGTTTAAAAATCAATAATCAATCTTTCTATTTTAAGAACTAGAAATAGGAGAGTAAAATAAACAGAGCTGGCTGAGAAAATAATGATTAATAAAATAAGAGGAGAAATCAATAATATTAAAATTAGAAAATAATAAAGATCAATGAAACAAAAGAAAACAAGAAACACAAATTACTTATATCATAAATAAAACAGGGCTATCACTACAAATCTTGCATTATTCAAAGAATAATAAGTTATTCCTATAAGTAACTTTGAAGTCATGAATTTGACATCTAAAAGAAATGAACTCATTCCTAAAAAAAGGCAAAATACCAAAACTGAATCAAGATAGAATTGATAACAGTTTCACTGTCATTCTTCTAACACTTTTGTGTAAACTTATAACAGTCCTCTTCAGTCAGCTACTCAAGGCTAGTTTCTGAGAGCAGCAAAGTGAAAAACAGCATCAGAAACTTACTGAGGGTTTTACAAATATATATATATATTTGTAAATATATATATGTCTGAATGATTTGAAAATACAAAATGAAAATTATCGGCAATCCAAAACACTTTGATGGTAGGCAACCTGGAAAATATATGAAACTTTAAATATATTTATGAGATTCAAACATTTCAGAGCCAATTTATTCTATTTGTTTTCTTAAAATTTAAAAACATTTATTTATAAAAGTTTAAGGTTGATTTACTTTTTGTTTAGTTGATCAATTCACCTAAATGATAAGAGGTCTTATCCAGGAGTATGAAGAACATGTACTTGTATTTATCTGGCCAAGAATTAGTGTTCTAGTTCAATGGCTAGAGGGTTATTTGTATAAGAAGGTTGGAATTACCATATATAGGATTATATTCAAAGGCATTCAAAATCTGATACATTTATATTTGGAAAAAGTTCAAAATACAAACAAAAAGTGAGAAAATTTGGTATACTGCTGACAATTGTTAAGTGTCCCAGAAATAATGCCTTAAAATTGCCTGGGACAAATATGTTTATCATATTAGCACAAAGAATAAAGATAAATAAAATAACATAAAATTCCAAAACATAGAGTCAATACAGAATCTTCATAAGTGATTAAACATCAATTTGGCCTCTTCATGTCTTTATAGTGAGTGCTTATTAAGCATCAAATCTTACTACATAATATCTTGGCTTTAGTCTTAGCTAAATTCACCATCATTTTATATTTAAAATTATGACCTGTGGTGGCACAGTGGATAAAGTGTCGACCTGGAAATGCTGAGGTCGCCGGTTCAAAACCCTGGGCTTGCCTGGTCAAGGCACATATGGGAGTTGATGCTTCCAGCTCCTCCCCCCTTCTCTCTCTCTCTCTCTCTCTCTCTCTCTATCGCTCTCTCCTCTCTAAAATGAATAAATAAAAAAAAAATTTTTTTAAAAAAAGTTATATAAACCTTAATCTTAATCTTTATATGGCTTTAAAGCAAAAAGATAAAAGTAAAATATAAATTTTAGGGATTAGCAACAGGAGTTTGATTATTCTTGTGAATACCCATTAGCAGAGTTAATCCAAAATATTATATAGCCTGACCTGAGGTGGCGCAGTGGATAAAGCGTCAACCTGGAACACTAGGGTCAACGATTTGAAACTCCAGACTTGCTGGTCAAGGCACATATGGGAGCTGATGCTTCCTCCCCCCACCTTTCCCCTCTCTAAAATGAATAAATAAAAATCTGAAAAGTTTTTAAAAAGCTTATATGCTTTGCATTCTTATATGGCACAATTGGATTCATCCATTTCCTAAGTAAAATAACATGCAGGTTCCCAGGATTGGGACTTGGACATAATTTGGGGACACCACTATGCAACCCACTACAGTGCTTAATCTTAAATGTGTGGAACCAATATATTTTTGAGAGATATTCCAAGTTTCCTCTAAGTGTCAAAAAAATTTTACTTGAATTTTTTTTTTAGTATTTTGAAAAATATTAAAAGATAAAAAGTTTCATAGTCAACTTCAGTTTTTTGCTATCTGGGTTTCTTCATGTGACAGTATGTTTCCTTTAGAACAAAAAACAAAGCAAAGTGTGCAAGAAACACAGTCAGGATGTGGGATACCTTTTAGGAGGCTTTTACTGTAATTACCAAGGCAGATCAGAGATGATATTAGGTTGTACCAGTAGCAATAAAGGTGAGGAGACTTTGTTGTGCTCTAAAAAGAAACAAAGTGGGTGTCAGTACAATTCCTTGATAGATAAAATGTGGGAGTTAAGAGAACATTATAAGAGCAGTCATGCAATTTTTCTTATCCAAAGCAACTGTACTCAGTAGGCAAAAATAAAAAATTCTCTCTTCCCTACAATTTAATTCAACACATATAAAGTGCTCAATAATATGAATAACTGAGTGAATCAATTGATAATTTGATCAATGTAACAAAATTAAAGACATGAAAATTATCAAATGAAAGCCAACCTACTCATTGTATAATAATGTTACCAAAAAAATTGACCAGGTAAATTTAATTATTTGGTAGCAAGGACTTTAATATATGATGCCAAAAAGTTTTCAGAAACAGTTTAACTTAGGGGTCCCCAAATTTTTTACACAGGGAGCCAGTTCACTGTCCCTCAGACCGTTGGAGGGCCGGACTATAAAAAAAACTATGAACAAATCCCTATGCACGCTGCACATATCTTATTTTAAAGTAAAAAAACAAAATAGGAACAAATACAATATTTAAAATAAAGAACAAGTAAATTTAAATCAAACTGACCAGTATTTCAATGGGAACTATGGGCCTGCCTTTGGCTAATGAGAAGGTCAATGTGCTCCTCTCACTGACCACCAATGAAAGAGGTGCCCCTTCTGGAAGTGTGGTGGGGGCTGGATAAATGGCCTCAGAGGGCCACATGCGGCCCACGGGCCATAGTTTGGGGACCCCTGGTTTAACTGATGGGGTAGTGTGATAATAGGAATAGCTGATGTTAATACATAGAGCATGTAAATGAAGGCTAACGTAAACAGAAATAATAAAATTAATTTCTTGAGAAGTTCTTCACAATCACTGTAAGAAACATACCTCACTGAAATAATTAAAACTTATAAATAGGATTTGTTATTCTGACAAAAGTTGTGCAAGTAGTCTACCATTTTAAATTTAAATTCGGACATTTATAGATCTGTAAAGCAATACTATATAGAATGCTTTATTTTTTATACATGTAGATTGGTAAATTACATTAATTTGAGTTAGTACAATTTCTGATTAAATAAATGGCATCTCCCTGTTATAGGTACTGTTATGCTTAATTTTTTTGTGTGTGAACTTGGCTAGACTACAATACTGTTATTTTAATTGTATGATATTGTTATAAAAATATTTTATAGATGTGATTAACATCTACAATCAACTAATTTTAAGTAAAGGAAAACCTATTGCTTCATCTAATCAGATATGTGGTGGGCTTTATCTAATCAGTAAAAGGCCTAAAAGTGAAATCTAAGTTTTCTTGGAAATTCTGTCTCAAAACTGTAGTAATAACACTTACCTGAGTTTTTAGCCACAGACTGCCCTACAGATTCTTGACTCAATAGCCTCCATACTCATTAAGCCAATTCCTTATAAGAAAATATATCTATATCTATGTACAGTGTTCATAAAAATTAGAAGATATTTTATTGCTTCATGTTCAATTTGAAATATCCCCTAATTTTTGTGATCAGTATATATATATAGCTATTGCAATAGATAATATATATCTATATATCTATAGCTATATCTTTATCTATCTATATCAACATATTTTCTATTGTTTCTCTACAATAAAAAAAAAGCATTGGGAAGGTATCATACTTCCTGGAATGTTGGACAGGTACAAGCAAAATAATGAAACTAGACCATCAACTTATGCCATTCACAAAAACAAACTCTAAAGGATACAAGATTTAAATTTAAGTCAAGGAACCATAAAAATCTTGGAAGAAAACATAGACAGTAAACTCTGATATCTCTCAAAGCAATATTTATGCAGATACATCTCCACAGGCAAGTGAAATAAAGGACAAAATAAACAAATGAAACCATGTCAAGCTAAAAAGCTTTTGCACAGCAAAAGGCACTATTAACAACAACAACAACAACAACAAAAAAGACAAAACACACAATGGGAGAACTTATTCGCCCATATGTCTGATAAGAAATTAATAACAAAAATTTATAAAGAACTTCTAAAACTCAACACCAGAAAGATAAACTATTCAATTAAAAAATGGGCAAAGGAACTGAATACATAATTCTTCAAAGATGATATCGAGATGGCCAATAGGTATATGAAAAAATGTTCTACATCACTAATCATCAGAGAAATGCATATTAAAACCAGAATGAGATATCACCTCATACCTGTCAGAATGGCACTCATTAACAAATCCACACACAACAAGTGCTGGTGAGGGTGTGGAGAAAAGGGAACCCTACTACATTGCTGGTGGGAATACAGACTTGTGTAGCCACTGTGGAAAACAGTATGGTGTTTCCTCAAAAAATTAAAAATGGAACTGCCTTTTGACCCAGTCATCTCATTTTTAGGAATATATCGTAAGAATCCCAAAACACTGATTCAAAAGAAGATATGCACCTCTGTCTTTATTGAAGCATTGTTCACAATAGCCAAGATCTGGAAACAGCCTAAGTGTCCATCAGTGGATGAGTGGATAGAAAAGCAGTGGTATACACACACACAAACACACACACACACACACACACACACACACACGTGCACATGCACACATATACATAAAATAGAATACTATGCAGTCATGAAAAAGGAAATTTTACCTTTGTGATGGCATGGCTTAACCTGGAGATTATTATACTAAGTGAAATAAGCAAGACAAAGAATGACAAATATATGATCTTACTTATATGTGGAATCTAATAAACATGGTGAACTAAGGTTTGGAATAGAGGCAGAGAAAGGGTCATGGGGAGCAGACAGAAGCTGTCAGAGAAAGGGGGGATGAGAGGATGGGATCAGAGAAGGTAAAGTGATTAGCCAAATTATATATACATAACATACAAATACAGATAACAGGACAGCAAATCCCAGAGGGAAGGGGCAAAAGAATATATGGGGAGGGGGACAAAGAGGATGTAATAGGGGTACATTGTTGGAGGTGGAGTGTTTTATATTGATTGAGTCACTTAAATCCATGTTAAGACAATAAATTTAAAAATTTAATAAAAAATAATAAACTTTAAAAGAAAAGCATTGGCTTTAATCAGAGGTGATGATAAAAAATGATAGGAATATTTGCCAGCACACCAATATAACATTAATCACAGGGCAGTTAAATTTAAACCTGTGTCAAAATTGAGAAAGACAAAGAAAATCATTAGCAAATTCTTGGTTCCAGATCAAGCTCTAGAATCAGATAGCTTTTGTCCAGATTCTGGTCCTGTAGGGCTCTTGGGGAAGCTACTGACTTTTCAGAATTCCAGTGTCTCATCTTCATAATGACATTGTTAATGATTCCTACCACATGGAGTATTTCAAAGATTTAATGAGGTCCTGAATGTAAAATGTTAACACAATGTCTTGGACATAGAGAACACATAATAAGTTTAATGGTTATTATTTCTCCATTTGAATTATTTCATAAGAGGCACAAAAAGAAATAAAAAGATTTTAAAAATCTGGTTAAAAATATCTTACTGATATGTGAAAGGAGAAAGTAAATGCCAGAAATTGATGTAAAACAATTCTAATTGTTATAGAACACTTGTTATTGAACAAATTCCAAAGGGGGATGTAAACATGTTTTGACCCGGAGTGAAGATGCAAACATGCTTTGACCAGGGGTAAAGATGTTAATGTATTTTGACCAGGAGTTGGTAAGTGTTGCTGTTGTGAGCTGATAGTGCGGGTGTTAGAAAATGATAAAAGTAAAACCAAAAATGTATGTAAACATGTTATTGAACTTGTAACTTGTTATTGAACAAGGCTTAAATAGGCATGGTGGCTGGCTCATAAATATATCAAAGGGGCTGAAGCTTCAAGACCCTTTCTCCTTCTACTGCTGGTCCCTGCTGACATCTGAACATCACAGACACTTGGAAACTGCATCCCACTGAGCAAGGTCATTCCGGGTCCTATCTAAGCTGAACCTAGACTGAGCCGGCCACTCTTCTGAATTGTGAGTGAATTAAATAAAGTCTATGTGCCTTTTATCTTGCATTTTGTCAGTCTCTAAGTTTAATTCTCCTAACACTTCATAAACCCTTGTTCACCAGCCAGGAACATATTCTTCCAGAGGGTTATTACCAAGACTAATTTATAAAGATATACTCATGAGGGGGCTATCTTTTAAAATAATAAAAAATATATATTCTTTGAATGAGAAAAACATCAATATCCAAACTGTCTTGGAAGTTAGTTAAAAAACAAAAATTGAAGAAGCAAAAATGAATTTAAGGAATATTCTCTAAAGAACTTTGAAGATAATAATAAAAGAAAAATGTCAAAGTATCAGAGTATTTAGTTTCTTTCAGTTTACTTTGTATTACAAATTTTTTGTTGTTGTTTGTTTGAGAGAGAGAGAGCAATATTCTTGTAATAAACACTATATATCTATGGTTTTCTCTCTGACAGGGGCCATTCACTATTTCAACGCAGTTTGCCATTCTTTCCAGCAGTCATTTGGAACCTCTGCGGAGGCAAGTAGAGTATACAGGCAGTCAAGTACACAACGCTGGGCATGGGCATGGTTTTGGTCTCACATGGAACATATACACCTGCTCACCAAAATTAAGGGATCAGAGAATGTGCTGATACTCCAGTACTTTCAGTCTTTTGCATAGTGCATTTTTACCAATGAAATAAAAGTTGGTTTTAAATCTCATTTGCATAATCAAACAACTTTCTTTGACTTGTCGTTTGCTTCTCTGATGATCTTGTTTAATAAAAAAATCAAATGCTTCCTTATGTTATCACTTCATATGCATTTTGAATATATCCCCTAATTTTTGTGAGCAGCATATTTATTGCTTAGGTTAATGAGAGAGAGGAAGCTGCAAAGAAGTTAACATACTGGCATACCTCATAGATTAGGGAACCTGTGGGGAAGAGCAGGTAAATCACTCTTATTTGCTACCTTTTCCCAGCAAACAGGACTTGAGGCTGTAGTTGCCCCAGCCACTGGAGTTAAAATACAATGGAGTCATATCTAGAATTGGGTATGCTAATGACTTTCCCAGACAATAATTATCTTCAAGAAATTATAGATTGAGTTTTTGGAAATTACAATTAAGTTTTGCAAAGGATTTGCCATAAGGTAATTTGAATGTAAAATGAATGCCCTTTTTAATTTTTCTTTTAAATCTTCTCAATTTTTCTGTTCTACACTTAAATTTCCTGATATGACTGTCTAAATATTTTAAAAAGTCTATTTTTATATTTTCAGTTTTATAATTAAGTATACCAAACTTTTATCATTCTGGTATCTCTATGTTTATTTTTGTTAATAAAATAGAGCGTGATTAGATGAATCAAGTTTAAATCATACCTTGGAGTTTTTTGTTTTGTCTTCATTTGTTTGTTGTTTTAAAGGTTGCTCTTGCCAACCACCAAAAGCTCTTCAGTTCTGAAAGGTTTTACTAAAGAAAAAACAATAGTAAAATCTAGCAGTTTGACACACACAGAAAAGAGTGCATTATGGTATAGGTGCATGAGTTCATAGGAAATAAAACTTTTTCTTGTCTCTTTAGAAATTGTTAATATGATCTGTCTCCATGTAAAGAAAACCTTGAATAATAATTTAAAACATTGCAGATCATTTTGATCTGCTCTGGCCTGAGCACCCTTAGGGGGTGCTATGACTTTCCCCTTCACAAAGTCTCTCTCCTGGCCACATTTAGTTCCCAAGCCCCATGACGGATGCTGCTACCACCTCCTGTTGCAGACACCTACTTTCCTCATCTGTCCCTAATAGTCTTGTTGGGAATTATTCCACAGCAAAGACATAACCAAAAAGGGAATGTTAGACTCTTTAAAGACAATCTGAGTGAAGCATAGTGGCTATCACTTGATTTCCAGCACTCTCAATCTTCATTCTAGGGAGCCAGAAAGCTTTACAGAAAACCACCAATCAAAACAAAATACATTTCACTAAACTGATCCCTGAGACAAACGACAGCATCCTCTTCAAATTTCAGTATAAGCAGCAGAGATTTGTTTCCACATCACACCAAACATACATTTTTTTCCCATGACCATGAGTTTATTCTTGCTTTTTTAATTTATTTTTTGATCAACCCTTCCATCCCCCCTCACCCAGCACCCAAACAGCTGTCAGACTGCTTTCTATGAATCTGTCTCTATTTTTCTTGTTAGTTCATTTTGTTCATTAGATTCCACATATGAGTGAAATCAAATGGTACTCATCTTTCTTGGATTGGCTTACTTCACTTAGCTCATGCTCTCCGGGTCCATGCATGCTGTTGCAAAAGTAAGATTTTCTTCTTTTTATGGCCACGTAGTATTCCATTGGGTAAATGTACCATTGGTTTTTTTATCCACTCATCTACTGATGGACACTCAGGCTGCTTCCAAATCTTGGCTACTGTAAATAATGCTGCAGTGAACATGAGTGCATATGTTCTGTCAAATTAGTGTTTTGGATTTCTTTGGATAAATTTCCAGAAGTAAAATCACTGAGTACTAAGGTAGTTCCATTTTTTATTTTGGGCGGCAACTCCATATGTTTTTCACAGTATCTGTACCAATCTGCATTCCCTCCAACAGTGCACGAGGGCTCCCTTTTCTCCATACACTTCTCTGTTGATTTATTGATAATAGTAATTCTGATGGGTATAAGGTGGTACCTCATTGCAGTTTTAATTTGCATTTCTCTGATGATTAGTGGTGTTGAGCATCTTTTCATATGTCTATTGGCCATCTGCAAGTTCTCTTTAGAAAAGTGTCTCTTCAAGTCCTTTGTTCATTTTTAAATGTATTGTTTGTTTTTTTATGTTATTTTATGTTATTTATCAATTTTGTATATTAGTCCTTTATCAGGTGAATCAGTGAATATGTTCTTTCATTCAGTGGGTTATCTTTTTATTTTATTTTTTTTGATGCTTTCCTTTGTTGTGCAAAAGCTTATTAGTTTGATTGGTCCCATTTGTTTATTTTTCTGTTGTTTCCCTTGTCCAAGAAGATATATAAGAGAAAATACTGTTATGAGAGGGGTCTGAGATTTTACTGCCTATATTTTCTTCTAGTATTTTTATGGTGTTGAGTCTAATAGTTAAGTCTTTAATCCATTTTGAGCATTTATGTTTTCTCGCTGGGTTTGGTAAAGTACGGTCGTCAGGCCAAGTCCTGCCCACTGCTCATTTTCCTAAAAACGTTTTACTGAAACACAACACATTACTCATTTACATGTTACCCATCACTTCCTTCATAGGAAAACAGCAGAATGAAGTTGTTGCAACAGAGACTTCATAGCCCACAAAGCCTAAAATGTTTATTAATGGGTACAGAAAAAGTTTGTTCAACCCTAGTATGTAGTGATGGCATTCACTGATATTAAGAAAGTACATAATATATTTTGACCTGTTCTATATCTGGTGCAACAATAATGATATATATTTCTAAGAAGTAGCTAGTTGTTGGCAATTCTTTCACTGACAGGCAGAATTTAGTACACAGAATCTTTTGAGAAAGTAAAATCCTTCTTATAGGACTCTATTAGACCAGAACATAATAGGTACTCCTTGAACTCTTATTCAACTACATGCGACTAATTATACATTAAAGCGCTGTTCAATAGATATATGTATGCTTAGTATGAATAACAATAAATTAATTAAATAATGTAGCTATAAAATCTGCCTCCATTCAAGAATGCCCCTTCACACTAGGCTTATATATTTGGAGAATAAAAAAAAATACTTTTTAACATTCTACTTAATAAACAAAAGGCTCTAACTCTATAATTTATTATTAATACATTTAAACATCTCTCTACAAATGTATATCCAGTGGGGAATTAAATGATTTAACGATGGATTCTCTTCCCTAATGACCGTTTAAAGTATATATAAAAAATGATATACCAAAAGGTAGTTTATTATTTCATGCATTTAGTACTTAAACAAAAATAAAAGAAGTACACAAAACTAGATTGTATTAATGGAAATAATATTAAATATTACCTGACAAAAAACAGCTGAACCAGGCAGTGGCATAGTGGATAGAGTATTGGACTTGGATGTGGAGGACCCAGGTTTGAGACCCCAAGGTTGCTGAATTGAGCATGGGCTCATCTGGTTTGAGCAATGCTCACCAGCTTGAGCCCAAGGTCGCAGGCTTGAGCAAGGGCTCACTCAGTCTGCTATAGCACCTCCCACTCCTGGTCAAGGAACACATGAGAAAATAATCAATGAACAACTAAGGAGCCACAATGAAGAATTGATGCCACTCATCTCTCTCCCTTCCTGTTTGTCCCTATCTGTCCCTCTCTCTGTCTCTCCCTGTCTGTCACACACATACAAAAAAAAAACCTGACAAAAAACAATAAAATTGTTATTTAAGATATTTCCATATAGCTTCTTGATTGGTGACCTCACTTGCAATATTTTCACCCATGGATGGAATGAACATTACTACACACACTTAGAATACACTGTTGCATGGATGAACATTAAAAAAGAGTAAGGAATGTAAATTTATGATTTCCACATTGGGCAGCTGCTCAGGTGCCCACCTTAGAGAGAACACTGATTACAAGTGTCTTTTTAACAACTGGTTCACCTAATAAAATTAGGTATTGGTTCTACCAAACCGGTGCCAACTGACTGAATCCCACCACTGTATATATCTATTAATTCCTGAGGTATCACAAAGATCACGTTATAAGTGAGATTATTTTGGACAAAGGTTGAGAACCAAACCTGTGTTGCAGCTCCCTTGTTCCAGCAATAAGGTTAGAAATGATTGAAGTTACTAAACCAAATAAATAATATATAAATAAAATTTGGAAAATAAGAGCTTACAATCTACCACAGGCTATGAAGAACCTGTGAAAGCAGGCAAGCAGGCAGGATGGGACTGATAAAGAAAACCATAAGCCAAAATCTGTGCAGAAAGGGCCACTTGAAAGGATGGCGTAACACCAAGTGGAGTGATCCATCCAGAGAGGCCTGCCAAAAGGTGACTCTTAGAGTCACTAAGAGTAGAGCTCCCTGATTTCATAAAATGAGGGCCCTCGTTCTATAAACTTGCTCATCCTCTTTGGTTAGGTGGCAAATACAGTGATGTTATTCTCTTCATTCAGTGACAACAAGATAGTTCCAGATGGACCAGAAGGAACTGAGGCTTTCTTTCCATAATGCTGGTTAGGGAAATAGTCTGTCCTATAAAACCTTCCCTATAGTTGTCTTCATTCTGAGTTTATACAAGCAATATTTCTAACTCTGAAGCAAGCCGTGTCCAACCCAACATTTACATGCAAATTGTCTGCAGATTTTGCAATGTTTAATGAGTTAATAAGCACAAAACATTTTACACACATATATATACAGTGGATATAAACATGTGTGAATTTATGCATATTATATTATATATCACATGCATGATAAATATGTGTCTATATATAACATATTATATATATATACATTATGTACATGTATATATATAATATATATAATATTATATTCAGAGGAATCTATACCATCACAGAAAAAACGTGACAATAAATAAACAGAAATAATATAACAAAAGTAACAGAGATAACTGAGCAAAGAAAAGAAAAATATAAGGTCAATATATTTAGGTACAGAACACATTAAAGTAGAGAAAACATTTAAAAATTCAAAAGAAATTATGAAATATAAATATTTGCTCACTTAAATTAAAAAGCAAAATAAAACATAAATGGTAATCATAGACAATTCTGAAGATATTTGTGCTATTGTCTAAGATTAGATAAGAGAGCAAGAAATAAAGGTTAATTAAAGTGAAATAGAGCCCTGCTCTTTCTTTCACCTCTAAGAGCAATTCCAAGAGGAGTAACTGAAAAGAATAGATAAAAGCAATCTTCAAATAATATATACAAAGTTTCCAAAAATACATTTAAAAATAATAGCCTGACCTGTGGTGGTGCAGTGGATAAAGTGTCGACCTGGAAATGCTGAGGTCGCCTGTTCGAAACCCTGGGCTTGCCTGGTCAAGGCACATATTGGAGTTGATGCTTCCAGCCCCTCCCCCCTGTTTCTCTCTTCTCTCTCTCTCTCTCTCTCTCTCTCTCTCTCTCCTTCTCTCTCTCCTCTCTAAAATGAATAAATAAAATAAAAATAAAAAAAATAAAATAAAATTAAAAAATAAAAATAAAAATAATAGAAAACTCAGATGCAAAGTGTCTAATAAGGACTGACTTACTGAATAGGATAAATTAGTAACAACAACATTACTATCCTAAAGCATTGTTAAGGCTGAATAGTCATAAATAATCAATAATAAATTAGATTATGAAACAGTGTACCAAAGATTGCATGTATGTGGGAAAATACTATGTATAAAAATGATTTCCAATTTGGAAGAAATCAATATTATCTACAATAATGTATGATAAAATAAAAGGATCTAATCTTAGCAAACAAATAATAAAATATAATACAAACTATTAAAACTTACTAAACATCCCATGTTCTTTTCTAGGCTCAGAGAAGCATCCACATTAAATAACAGAAATGTCATGAAGGAACTAATCATGACAAAATTTTTAATATAAGCAATATACTATAATTAAAGTATACAAACAAGCAAACTTGAGGAAGGAAATATTTGAAGTATACACACAAAATGATCAATATTTATAATAAATTAATAATGTTTAAGCCCTAGCTGGTTGGCTCAGTAGATAGAATGTCAGGCCGGCATATGGATGTCATGGATTCGATTTCCAGTCAAGGCACATAGGAGAAACAGCCATCTGCTTCTCCCCCCACACCTCTCCTTTTCCGCCTCTTTACCTCCCCAGCCAGTGACTACATTGATTTGAACTTTGGCCCCAGAAGGGGGTTGCAGGGTGGATCTCGGTCAGGGCAAATGCAAGAGTCTGTCTCACTCTCTATTCTCCTCTTACTTAAAAAAATAATAATAATGTTTATAAATCAACAGTGAAAATGAGGATAGAAGGTACAAATGATAGCTTAATATATAAAAAGATAATCAATGTTACAATGATTTAGAAAATTTTAAGAAGACACAAAAACCATTATTTTTTTTATTCATCACATTTCCTAAAATTAGTAAGTTTGATAATATTAACTACTAGTGAAGATGTAAGAAAATTAGTACTGTTGTATGGAAAGTAATTGGTAGAATCCAAGATAGAAGGATGTTTTTACATATTAACATTTAACATATATAAGCGCAGTGATGCAAATTGCACTTTGGATATCTACCCAGACATGAGCACACACACACACACACAAGACTTCAGGAACAAAGGCTATTGTACACACAAGACTGAAGAACAAAGGCTATTGTATCTGCAATAGCAAAGTATCAGATACAGTTTAAATACTCATCACTGGGGAAACTACCATGTGTTTCATACCCTGACAAGCTATGAATCAGTTAAAACAACAGATTGATGTACATATATTGATATAAAGTAAATTCTGTAAGGCATAAGGACAAATTGTTGAACAGTAACAAAAAATAGCAAATTAGAAAAAAAAAAACTTAGAATGCAGATAGCCAAAAGAATTATATGAGAAAAACTACAATATCTGTACGTTTATAAAACTACTTGATTTTTAACAAGTGAACTGAATTCCAAAGACTGACAGGTAACTCCAAAGAGAAACAGTAACACAAAATATTTAACTTTGGGCAGATCTCAGGCAGAAATAAGTGGGTAAGAAAAAGCTAAAACTTGAATGGCTTCTTAAACAGCTGTTACAAGAGTTTACAATACCTGAGAGAACCAGATACATGGTAATACAAATATTTGCTGTCAAGAACAATGAAGGATCTGAGATTTTTCCCTACTTGTATGCCAAAATTTAAGCTTGCCATAGTTTCATGGAATGTTGGCAGAAGATACAAGATTCCAGGGCCAGAGATAAAGGGTTTTACTGCTCAAGAGGCAGAAAAGGCTTCATGTTCACACATGCTCTCCTTGTCCCTGAAGTCAGCACAGGAATAAGGTTGAAGAGGCCCAAGTGGGGACCATCTACAGTACACTAATCAAATCATGGTCAGAAACACCTGGTGGAAGATAGAAGATTCAGAAACCAGTTAACGTAAGACAATTCAATGGATTGGGAAACTACACCATTATAGTTTCCTGCTGGAGGGAGGCTTCACAGGCAGTTTTGAAAGACAAAAGATACTTAATACCTCCCTAACATGTCTTCTTCACATTGAGAATTGTCTTCTAACTCATGCAAATTTGTTAACATGGGTGGACACCAGGTATTCACAGAAAATCAGGGGGCAAAGCAGCAAACTATTTAAGCCCCTGCAGTAGGGCAGAAATACAAAATGTTATATTTCAGACCTCACTTTCTTATAAATAAACTCTTAAGCTGCTTGGCAAGTGCCAGGAAGCTCCCAACTAAAGAGACCAAGGGATTATGTCTTAATTTAGAGACAAACCCCCCCCCCCCCCACAAGTTGTCTACTGCTGCAGAGAGAGAGAAAAATCCTCTGGGGCTGAGGATTATACACTAATAAAAGACAGAACTCCACAACCACTTTGAGAGGATATCTAAACTTCCTTCCAATGCAAGCAAGATATTCAACAGATACAAGGAAGGGTTTGGCTGTCATGAAAAGAATGAATAGGAATGCTCTGTCCCTGGGGCCCAGGTACTTGTGGTCTGGAGTTAGGCCAGGAAAACTGAGAACTACTATATCCCAACACTACACTCATAGTTAGGAGAATTTCATGGCAATCTACAGCTGGAAAAGGGACAAGACTATTGCAAGAGAACACCACTGTGAGGCAGTCATACAGATCTCAGCAAGGTAGGGTGAACCATGAAGCATCCTGCCACTGAAGGAATGTGAAGTTTACAGTGCACTGAGATAATCTAAAAATAGCAAAACTCTAAACCAGCTCAACTAGCAACTGAATGCAGTCTCCCACACAAATACCTGAAACTTTGTTCACTGAAATTTCTAATGTTATTTAGTATTAGTGCCAATTGTTCAATAAAAATTTCCACCAAAAATCAAATAAAAAAGAAACAACCAATTGTCAGGAAAATTTATAGTTGATAGGCTAGGCCTAGAGGCGATCAAGTTATTAGATCATATAAGGACTTTAAAAAAACTATGACAAATATTGTAAAGGAGATACTTAAAGAAAAAGAACAACATGAAAGTATAGAAAGGGCATTTTGTTAGAGAAGTGAAAAAATAAAAAGAGTTACGTGGAAATAGTTTCCCTAAAAAGATATATCAAATATAAAGAATTCCATTGATGGTATTTTCAAATGGCTGTACACAGCAAAAATTAAAAATTGTAGTTTAAAAAATTATCCAAATTTACAAAAAAAAAGAAAGGAGAAAAGAAAGAGAATGATTTAGAGCAATTTAGAACACAGCATAAGCCCTTGCCAGTTTGCTCAGTGGTAGAGTGTTGGCCTGATGTGTGGAAGTTTGGGGTTCGATTCCCGGTCAGAGCACACAGGAGAAGCGACCATCTGCTTCTCCATCCCATCCTTCTCTCTTTCTCTTTCTTACTCTCCCGCAGCTATGGCTTGAATGGTTCAAGCAAATTGGCCCCATGTGCTGAGGATGGCTCCATGGCCTCGCCTCAGGCACTAATAGCTTGGTTGCTGAGCAACAGAACAGTGCCCCCAATGTGTGGAGCATCACCCCCTGGTGGGCTTGCCTGGTGGGTCCTGGTAGGAGCACATGCAAGAGTCTGTCTCTCTGCCTCTCCTCCTCTGACCCTTTCACTTAATTAAAAAAAAAAAAAAAAGAAGAAAGAACATAGCATCCATTCTATGGGACACTATTAAGTAGTCCTAGCATGTGTAATTGAAGTCTCAGTAGAAAAGAAATAATGAGAGACGATGGCAGAAGAAATATTTGAAAATAATGACAAACACAAACATACTTGACAGTCAAACCTGCTGACAACAATAGAGAGCAAATATTGAAGACAGTCTGAGAGAGAGAAAAAGAAAGAGAGAAACTAAGAAAGAACAAAGGACAATGCAGTGACATATTAAAAATACTTTTTAAATAACAGAATACTCCAAATTTTATATCCAATGAAAATATATTTCAAAACTGAAGTTTAAAACATTTCAGTTGAACAAAACCTGGAGAATGTATCTTCAGCAGACTGACCTATAAAAAATATTAAAGGAAAGAATATGACATCAAATCTAAATTTGGGTCAATAAAATAAATAAATATTATGCAATAAATAAAAATAGCAGAAATGTAAAAAATGAGGATAAATATAAAAATACATTTTAAAAATTTCTTTAAAAGATAAATGACTGCCTAAAACAGAGGTAGTAATAATCTGTCTCAGGGATTATACTATATATAGAGTAATGCATGGAAACCATAGTGCAATATGTGAGAAGTGAGCTATAGACAGCTTATTACATAATACATGAAGTAATGAGATAATATATAAAGGCTAGTTCTTATAAATTAAATAAATATATTTTATGCTTTAGAGTAAATGCTAAATAAAAGGGAGTTCTAACTAGTAAACTGATAGTAAAGATAAAAAAGATTACATATAAATATATTAAATAAATTTGGAAAATAAATATTAATCCTCAAAAATGGCAGGAAATAGGAAAAGGTAAAAAAGAACACATGGATTGAATAGGACAAAGCAACTATCAATATGACAAATTCAAATCAAACCATATAAATTGTGTAAACAGCACAATTACAAGCTAGAGATTGTTATAATAGATAAATAAGAAGAAATGCATGGGTCAAATATGAAGTCATAGAGAAGGGAAAATAATATGCAATGAGTGAAAATAAAAATATGGTAAAGCAATACTTATAGGGAAATTTATAGTATTCAATATTTAATTAGAAAAGAAGCAGTCCCAAATTAATTAGGTCTCCCTGTTAAAAACTAGTAGAAGCTGAGCAAAATAAAACAAAATTAAATAGAATTACTAAAATAATAAATAGTGCAGAAATGAAATAAATTAAAAAGATAATAAAATGGGAAAGAGAATATCAAAATTTGTTTCTTTGAAAAAAATCAATGAATTCTTAGATAAATTTACAAAAAATAAAGGAGTAGAACCAAATTACCAATATTTAGAATGAAAGTCATTACTGACTTCACAGGCATGAAAATTATGCTAACAGACACTGCAAACAACTCTAGGCAGGTTCAATTCAGTAACAAAGGTAAAATTCAAAACCTAGAGAGGCATAAACTATCAACATCCATCAACATGAAATATATAACCTGAGTATTCTCATATCTGTTTAAAAAATTAAATTCATGGTTAAACTTTACAAAAATAGAAATATCTGCCTACATGGTTACTGTAAAGAATCTACAAAATATAATACATAGATAAGGAAGAAATAATACCAATCCTACATAATCTACAAACACCGAAGAAACAAAATTTAAGAAAATTTAAATAATTGGAGACACATATAGCATCTATGGATATGTGTAGCATCCATTATTTTTAAGTAATCAATTTTCCTCTAATTTTTAGATTTAATGCAATTTTATATACTTGTGGGTTCAGAAAAGTGGTGGCGTATTGGAAAATGTATAGCATTCAATGCTAATATTAGGAAAAAAAGAAAATCAATGCTAATTAATTAATTATTCAGGAATAATTTCTGTAGAAATTGACAAGAAAATTCTAAAAGTTATATGAAAAAACAAATGAACTAGACTGATTTTTAAAAATTGAGAATTAACAATGTGACAGGATGCAGTGCACCTGACTTTAACGTAGTATGTAGTTACAGCAATTAAAATATTATGATTATATGGAAATTTATATACCTGTTTATCTGAGTAAACACTCTAAAAATGTAAAATATATGTCCAATTGCTGTGACAAAGGAGCACAAGCAATTTAAATGAAATAGGATAGTCATTTAAAAAGTAGCATATAAAAAATCAAATATTCATATGCTCAAAAAGACTGTTGACCTGTACTTCATACTTCATGGAGATTTAATTTACTGTATATAAATTATACCTTTCATAATTCTCATTAAAAGTATTAAGAATAGATGATGCTCTTCATTTTTCTTTTTACAATGGCACCTTCTGTACATATAGATGTATGTACATAGTTCAGAGATATACCTCATGAATATATAATTCAAAGCATATTATGATTGGTACTGTTGGTTAAAGGGAACTTTAAATTTTCTATACATATTTAACATTATTAATTCAGTTCCTGCTATGTGCTAGCACAGTTCTGCAGCTTTGCACATATTAACACAATTTTTAAAAAACAACATAATAGTTAAATATATTTATTTACAGATTAAGGCACAAAGATGAAAAATTATTTTGATGAGTTTACATTTATTTGTACATGGTCAGTAAGAAGTTTAAACCCTGTCAGTCTCACTGCAGCTTACATGCCCTTACCTGCAAAGCCGTGTTGCGTCACTATGCTTCACTTCCTCTCTGAACTTGTAAAATGTAATATTGTAAATAATCTATGGAATAAAAAATAAACTGTCAAATTACAGTGTTTCAAATGCTCTGCATAGCATTGGTTTTGAAAATAGTTTACTATAGATAAGTCATTAAAGTACATGGGCAGGAGTCACACACAGGGTCTATCAATTTTTATTAATGAGCCAATTTAGGGGCAAAGTAAGTGTACTGCATTAGAACTTACTGAAATTAGTTTTATTTCTTTTCAAAAGCCTCAATTTTCTCTTGGAAACATTTGTAAATATCAGTTACTATTATTCCTTCAAGAACATAGTAAGGCTTTACTTGGAAGAGAATTCATTCACATATGAGAATTGTGGGGAGTCAATGAGTTACAAATCTCTGCACATCATCATGGTAGTTTTGGATTATTGACCATTAACAAACATGTATCCATGAATTAATAGATAAAATTTGTTGGAAACTAGATAAGCCACTCTCAGGAACCAGAATTTTGCCTACAATGAATAGGCAAAATATTCCCAACTCTATGGCATTAGGGTGAGGGGGACTTCTCTTGATATCTATCAATATCTTCTAGCCAAATATCACCAGGGATTCAGCCAAGCTGGTTTATTGAACCATACAATAATGGCGCCCTCACACAATGGAGAAAGAGGATGTTAGAAAGGATTCTAGGATTTGGGTTTGTACCAGGTGATTTACGAATGGGATCACAGGAAACAGGCTTTCTTATCGATTCTATCTAGTTAGATGAAGCAGTAGTATATTAATTATGCATCTAGAGGGAGAGAAGGAAAAGGAAACTCAGTTAAAGACATAATTACTAAAGAAGCATCAGTCATTCATAATAGCTCAGGGGTTACTTGGCATGTCTGTGGTTTGGACACTGTTTTTGTTTCTGTTTGTGTTCATACTTGATTACTGAGTGGTCTTGTTTTTATCTTGATCAATCCCAGTCACAGAGTAGCCTTGTCTGAATTAAGTGTTCTGTGAAATGATTTATGTTCATCATGAACACAGCACAGACAGGACTGAGTCAGCAAAATGAAACCCTGGGAGCTGACAGTTCCAGATTTTCTCTCAGCTGTCAGGGGATGATTTTTCTTTACCAGGACAAAAGAAAGAGTTGAAAAGAATGATGAATTCATTATTAAAACAGAATCCCATATATTTTACTCTAAAACTTACTGAAACTAATAAATAATAATCTGATAAGCAATAGATGTACCAATAATGATTTCTAATTTCCTACTCAGGGAAGAACTGTGAACATCAGTAACAAGAACTGACAAAGTAATGGTTTGTTTGAATTAATTCTTTCTTCTCATCTTCCCTATTCCTTCTGATATTCCTTGCTGCTGATGCTCACAGAAGCTTCCTTGCCCTGGGATCATTTTATTATAATTTTCTATCACAATTTCTCAAGCCTTATTTCTTTAATTGTATTAGTAAGATGCCCCTGTCATTGGTATTTCTACAGAGACTTGCAACCTCCTATTGTCATTTAATAATAACCACACAAATATTTTTAATATTTTTTAGCTATAGCCCTTCATATCTCTACCGTAAATGTGTTCAAAGTTATTTATTTGGGTCAAGTAAAATTGTCCCACTCATGCTTCCCAGAAATGATAGTAGAAATCATCAAATTCTATTCCCAGTTATCACAAGGAATTACTCCCTGATTAGGTCCTAATATGAATTTATGCCAGATATGGACATAAACATAAACACCATTATTTTCTGGGTTTTTTGAACTACCTAGAGATTACTAGCTCTTAAACTTTACCACTTATCCAATGATTTTAAACATTCCTATCAGAGGTACCATATTTCCCCATGTATAAAACGCTCCCATGTATAAGATGCACCTTAATTTTGGGGCCCAGAATTTGAAAAAAATATATACATAAAGTTATTGAACTCAAGTTTTATTCATCATAAAATTCATACAGTTCCTCATCACTGTCAAAATTCCCATCCATTAGCTTGTCCTCATCTGTGTCTGATGATGAATCACTGTCTTCATATATTTTCTTGTCTTCAATTCCATCTATGGCATTTGAAATGCCACAACCACTGTATAAAACGCAACCAGTTTTTAGACCCCACATTTTTCTAATCTCATTTAGCAACACTTTAGTCA
This sequence comes from Saccopteryx bilineata, assembly GCF_036850765.1. NCBI lineage: Eukaryota > Metazoa > Chordata > Mammalia > Chiroptera > Emballonuridae > Saccopteryx > Saccopteryx bilineata. The sequence goes on along the minus strand of NC_089490.1, from coordinate 68,725,986 downwards.
ATTTATTATTTTTAGTCTTTATTTCTCAAAGCTTAACATTATCTATATATTTTAATTCCTGGGTTTCCTTCTGTAATCTCGCCAAATAGATTTCATAATAAACCTTGCAACAGTAAATACTAATACACACACATAGAGTTTACTCTCCATAATTACTTTGTAAATAAGTTGTTTGGTCTTGTTGCTTACATATTCTTTAAGAAATTTGTTTATTAGAGTTCAATCATTATATATTGTCATCATGTAAACTAAGGAGTCAAATCATATCTATAACCTTAATTATCACTGGAGGAAGAAGCTGTCACTTTATTTATTTGAAAATGAGGGCTGATTGGCACACATCAAAATGCAAATAAATTATCTGAGAACAGACTGTTGCTGAGAAAAAAGGCAATAGCTGTGTGTGTGTGTGTGTGTGTGTGTGTGTGTGTGTGTGTGTGTAGGGAGTGAGAAGAGACCAGGCTGAACAATGGTCTTACATCATATATTCTGGAAGGTGATATTTAAAAAGCCCTTGTTTAATTTATATTTTTCTATTTGTATTTTTCCACTTGCTGTTTCTGAAAAGATTTAAAAGGATTCAAATCTCCCTATTACTTGATAAAGTCTTTACATGCAGAGCAAACATTTAGACTTTCTGTGTCTGAAGTACCTTGGGCCTCCTGCAGAATATGTGGAATGTTATCTGTGACACTTGGTCTTTGTTCTTATAGCATCTTACTAAATCTTTGGTATCCTTCTGATCCCTGATACTATTTATTCTTGCTTTTTCATTAACTGTACTATTCCTATTACATTAAATTATAAAATTTTAAGAATAAGAAAGAAATACAGGTCATAAAACAGACATAAAATAAGACCATACCAACCACTGGTTGGCAAGCTGCAAAAAAGAAACATAGGTTTTCAAGGTAAATAGCTATACTGAGTGCCCACTTATAAGAGACTTGGAACTATAATTTGGTCCAATTTTGTGTTAAGCTACTATTCTATACTTTCCGTCCCAAACTGAATTACTGCTAATTGAGTACTACTCAAGATTTATACTTCTATAGTATATAAAGACTTTAACTGAAATACCATGTTTTCCAAAGCTGTTTTTTTTTTCCTGAGAAGTGATTATGAGAGTATATTACGTGCTGAAATAACCTGGATATTTAAAACAATCTCTTTGGGATAAATTGTGCTCTATTTGTTATTTATATTAGTATTTATATTAGTATATTAGTAATATAGCATATTCAACAAAATTTTTTGTCTCTTGTTATTGATTTAATGAGGTGCAGGAGAAAATATTTTATATACTAACATTTGAACTGAAAACATGGGCAAATAGCTCCACAGCACCATCTAATTTTATATAACTCCATATGTTAACAAACAGCATAGTTATAAATTGCTGCTTACATATTATCATACTTGATTTTATATGTAACATATGATTTTGTGATAACTACTCTAATTAAAAAACTGGTGTATAAACATTCAATACTTCTAGCAAAGTACTTTACAATGGAGAAATTGAATTAATACTTCCCCAGAAGTAAAAACTGATAAATTTCTAGTAGCTTTACAAAAATTTGGTTTTATGAACCAACTTTAAAAATTACATTTTATTTTTGTCTATTTTTTCTTTAATTCCAATAAAAAATAAATGATCACCATTTTATTATCTACAACAAATAATTTAGTTATTACATCAGATCAGTGCTTCCTGGTTTTCCAAGTGCTTGTGATTTCTAGCTATTAAATCTGTGGAATATAGCTTGACTAGGTGGTGGCACAGTGGATAGAGCATGGACCTGGGATGCTGAGGACTCAGGTTCAGAAACCTAAGGTTACAGGCTTACCTGGCTTGAGTGCAGGCTCACCAGCTTGAGCTCAGGGTCTCTGGCATGAGCAAGGGGTCAGAGGTTTGGCTGGGGTTCTCCAGTCAAGGCACATATGAGAAAGCAATCAATGAAAAACTAAGATGCCACAAATATGAATTGATGCTTCTCATCACATTCCCTCGACTGTCTGTCTGCCTCTTTCTCGCCTGCAAAAAAAAAAAAAATAAATAAATAAAATAAATAAATCTGTGGAATAAATTGCCCATTGGTTATCCTAATTCATTATTTTGGCTTAGACATTATGATTGTTTAAAACACTTATAAAAATAAACAGATAATTTATTATTTTGGCTTGATACTTTAAAAATTCTCAACAAGTCTGTTCCTAAGCCTTGGTCTTATATATTTTAACTTAAAATGCTTTTCTAATGATAATATTATATTCAAGTCAGTTTACAATCAACTATATGCTATCTCAAAGAACATAATCACATTTATAATACTGTTACTTTACTACATGGCATGGCACAGAATTATTTGTCCCTTTCGCACAATCTCACTTTTCTGAATAACTTTTATAATACCAATCATTTATTTTATTTTTTTAAAAGTCTTTTATTCAGATATTTGTTTGTTTTTATTAATTTTAATGGGGTGACATTGATAAATCAGAGTGCATATGTTCAGAGACAACATCTTCAGGTTATTTTGACATTTGATTATGTTGCATACCCATCACCCAAAGTCAAATTGTCTTCCCTCACCTTCTATTTGGTTTTCTTTGTGCCCTGCCCCTCCCCCCTCCACTCCTCCTTTTCCTCCTCCTCCCCTTGGTAACTACCACACTCTTGTCCATGTCCATGAGTCTCATTTTTATATTCCATCTATGAATGGAATCATATAGTTCTTAGTTTTTTCTGATTTACTTATTTCACTCAATATAATATTATAAAGGTCCATCCATGTTGTTATAAATGATCTGATGTCATCATTTCTTATGGCTGAGTAGTATTCCATAATATATATGTACCACATCTTTTTTATCCAGTCATCTATTGAAGAGCTTTTTGGTTATTTCCATGTCTTGGCCACTGTAAACAATGCTGCAATGGACATGGGGCTGCAAGTGTCTTTACATACCAATGTTTTTGAGTTTTGGGGGTATATACCCAGTAGAGGGATTGCTGGGTCATATGGTAGTTCTATTTTTAATTTTTTGAGGTACCACCATAGTTTCTTCCATAATGGTTGTACTACTTTACATTCCCACCAACACTGGATGAGGATTCCTTTTTCTCCACAGCCTCTGCAACCCTTGTTATTACCTGTCTTGTTGATAATAGCTAATCTAACAGGTGTGAGGTGGTATCTCATTGTAGTTTTGATTTGCATAGCTAGTGAAGATGAGCATCCTCTCATATTTCTCTTGGCCATTTGTATTTCTTCCTGGGAGAAGTGTCTGTTCATATCCTCTTCCCATTTTTTTATTGGATTCTTTGTTTGTTATTGAGTTTTATAAATACTTTTTATATTTTGGGTATTAGGCCCTTATATGAGCTATTGTTTGAAAATATCATTTCCCATTTAATTGGCTGTCTGTTTGTTTTGTTGTCAGTTTCTCTTGCTGTGCAAAAGCTTCTTAGTCTGATGTAGTCCCATTCATTTATCTTTGCCTTCACTTCCCTTGCCTTTGGAGTCAAATTCATAACGTGCTCTTTATAACCAAGGTCCATGAGTTTAGAACCTATGTTTTCTTCTATGTAATTTATTGTTTCAGGTCTTATATTTAGGTCTTTGATCTATATTGAATTAATTTTAGTACAAGAGGACAAACTGTGTCGAGTTTCATTCTTTTGCATGTGGCTTTCCAGTTTTCCCAGCACCATTTGTTGAAGAGGCTTTCTTTTCTCCGTTGTGTGTTATTGGTCCCTTTCTCGAAAATTATTTGACCATAAATATGTGGTCTTATTTCTGGGCTTTCTATTCTGTTCCATTGGTCTGAGTGTCTATTTTTCTGCCAATACCATGCTGTTTTGATTTTGTGGCTCTATAATATAATATGAAGTCAGGTATTGTAATGCCCCAGCTTCATTCTTTTTCCTTAGGATTACTTTGGCTATTCGGGTTTTTTTATAGTTCCATATAAATCTAATGATTTTTTGTTCCATTTCTTTAAAAAATTCCATTGGAATTTTGATGGGAATTGCATTAAATATTGCTTTGGGTAATATAGTCATTTTGACTATATTTATTCTTCCTATCCAGGAACAAGAAATATTTTTCCATTTCATTGTATCTTTTCCAATTTCCCTTAACAATGCTTTGTAGTTTTCATTATATAGGTCCTTTACATTCTTTGTTATGTTTACTCCTAGGTATTTTATTTTATTTTTTTGTTGCAACCATGAAGGGGATTGTTTTTTTTGAGTTTGTTTTTTGATGTATTATTGTTGGCATATAGAAAGGCAATGGACTTTTGTATATTAATTTTGTATCCTGTGACCTTACTGTATTGGTTTATTGTTTCTAGTAGTCTTTTTGTGGAGTCTTTGGGGTTTTCTATGTATAGGATCATATCATCTGCAAAAAGTAAAACCTTTACTTCTTTTCAATATGAATGCTTTTTATTTCTATCTCTTATCTGATTGCTCTGGCTAGAACTTCCAGCACTATGTTAAATAAGAGTGGAGAGAGTGGACAACCTTGTCTTGTTCTTGATTTTAGGGGAAAAGTCCTCAGTTTTATGCCATTTAATATGATGTTAGCTAAAATTTTATCATAAATGGCCTTAATATGTTGAGATGTTTTTCTTCTATACCCATTTTGCTGAGTGTCTTAAACATAAAATTGTGTTGTATTTTAGAAATGCCTTTTCTGCATCTATTGATAGGATCATGTGGCTTTTGTTCTTTGTTTTGTTCATATGGTGTATTAGGTTAACCGTTAATCATTTTACATATGTTAAACTATCCTTGTGATTCTGGGATGAATCTCACTTGATCATGATGAATTATTCTTTTAATGTGTTGTTGTATTTGATTTGCTAGTATTTTGTTTAGTATTTTAGCAACTATATTTATTAGAGCAGGGGTAGGAAACTTTTTGGCTGAGAGAGCCATGAATGCCACATATTTTAAAATGTAATTCCATGAGAGCCATACAGTGACCCATGTACGTTACACATTATCCAATAAAAATTTGGTGATGTTCAGAGGACAGCTGTGATTGGCTCCAGCAACCCACAACCATGAACATGAGCGGTAGGAAATAAATGGATTGTAATACATGAGAATGTTTTATATTTTTAACATTATTTTTTTATTACAGATTTGTCTGCAAGCCAGATGCAGCCATCAAAAGAGCCACATCTGGCTCATGAGCCATAGATTTCCGTCCCCTGCATTAGAGATGTTGGTCTGTAGTTTTCTTTTTTGTGTTGTCCTTGCCAGGTTTCGGTATGAGGGTTATGTTGGCCTCATAGAATGTGTTCGGAAGTGTTGCTTCTTCTTCAATTTTTTGGAAGACTTTGAGTAGAATAGGAATGAAGTCTTCTTTGAATGTTTGATAGAATTCACTAGTATAGCTGTCTGGCCCTGGACTTTCATTTTTGGGGAGGTTTTTGATAGTTGTTTCTATTTCCTTCCTGCTTATGGGATTTTTAGGCTTTCTGCTTTATCATGATTCAGTCTAGGAAGATTGTATCATTCTAGGAATTTATCCATTTCTTCTAGATTGTTAAATTTGGTGGCATATAGTTTTTCATAGTATTCTACAATAATTCTTTGTATATCTATGATATCATGGTGATTTCTCCTCTTTTATTTCAGATTTTGTTTATTTGAGTTCTTTCTCTTTATTTCTTAGTGAGTATTGACAAGGGTTTGTCAATTTTTTTTATCTTTTCATAGAACCAGCTCTTTTATTAATTTTTTCTATTGTTTTTCTGTTTTCTATTTTGTTTATTTCTGCTCTGATTTTTATTATTTCCTTTCTTCGGCTGGATTTGGGTTGCCTCTGTTCTTCTTTTTCTAGTTCCTTAAGATGTGAAGTTAAGTGGTTTACTTGGGCTCTCTCTTGTTTGTTCATATAGACCTGTAGTGATATAAACTTCCCCTTATTACTGCTTTTGCTGCAGCCCAGAGATTCTATTATGTCGTATTGTTATTTTCATTTGTCTGTATTTAACTTTTGATTTCTGCTTTTATTTCCTTTTTGACCCACTTGTTTTTTAAAAAGTATGGTGTTTAGTTTCCACATTTTTGTGGGTTTGTTTACCTCTTTTTTGTAGTTAAATTCTAGTTTCAAGGCTTTATGGTCAGAGAATATGCTTGGTATAATCTCACTCTTTCTGAATTTGTTTATGTCATTTTTGTGGCCCAACATATGGTCAATTCTTGAGAATGTTCCATGTACAATAGAGAAAAATGTATACTCTGGCACTTTGAGATGAAATGTCCTGTAGATGTCTATCATATCCAATTGTTCTAGTGTTTCATTTAAGGATAATATTTCTTTATTGATTTTCTGTTTGGGTGAATGACCTAGAGCCATCTGCACTATATTGAGATCTCCAAGTATGATTGTATTTTTGTCAGTTTTTGTGTTTTGGTCAGTCAGTAGCTGTCTTATATATTTTGGTGGTCCTTGGTTTGGTGCATATATATTAAGAAGTGTTATGTCTTTTTGATTCAATGTTCCCTTTATCATAATGAAATGACCATTTTTCTTCCTGATTACCTTTGCTATCTTGTAGTCAGCATTGTTAGATATGAGTCTTGCTACATCTGCTTTTTTTGGATGTTATTTGCTTGGAGTATTGTTTTCCAGCCTTTCATTTTGAATTTATTTTTATCCTTGTAGTTTAGAAGTATTTCTTAGAGGCAGCATACAGTTGGATTTTCTTTTTTAATCCATTCTGCTATTCTGTGTCTTTTTATTGGTGAGTTCAATCTATTTACGTTTAGTGTAATTATTGACACTTGAGGGTTCCTATTGCCATTTTATATATATATTGCTTTCTGTTAGTATTGAATCTTGCTTGATTCTTCTCTTTTGTTTTTCTATCATTTGTTTTTGTTTGGTTGTAATTCATACTTCTTTCTTCTGTTACTTCTTTTTTCAAGTCATGTGCTTCTGTGGTGGTTTTTTCAGGGGTGGTTACCATTAAGTAATGGAAAGGGTATCAATCATGTTCATTGTAGTACATTATCTCATGAGTTTTTTGGAGTTTCTTCTCTCCATCCTCCTTTGCTATTGTTAATCTTCATCCTCTTCTCTTTTTTGTTTTTGTTGTCACAGATTAAATTTGATTTTATTGTGTTCTTGATGGAGCTTTTTTTTTTTATTTTTATTTATTTATTTTTTTTTTAATTTTTTTTTTTTTATAATTTTATTTTTTTAATGGGGTGACATCAATAAATCAGGATACATATATTCAAAGATAACAAGTCCAGGTTATCTTGTCGTTCAATTATGTTGCATACCCACCACCCAAAGTCAGATTGTCCTCTGTCACCTTCTATTTTGTTGTCTTTGTGCCCCTCCCCACCCCCTATCCCTCTCCCATTCCCCCCTCCCCCCCGAAACCACCACACTCTTGTCAATGTCTCTTAGTTTCAGTATTATGTCCCACCTACGTATGGAATAATACAGTTCCTGGTTTTTTCTGATTTACTTATTTCGCTTCGTATCATGTTATCAAGATCCCACCATTTTGCTGTAAATGTTCCGATGTCATCATTTCTTATGGCTGAGTAGTATTCCATAGTGTATATGTGCCACATCTTCTTTATCCAGTCATCTATTGATGGGCTTTTTGGTTGTTTCCATGTCCTGGCCACTGTGAACAATGCTGCAATAAACATGGGGCTGCATGTGTCTTTACGTATCAATGTTTCTGAGTTTTGGGGATATATACCCAGTAGAGGGATTGCTGGGTCATAAGGTAGTTCTATTTTCAGTTTTTTGAGGAACCACCATACTTTCTTCCATAATGGTTGTACTACTTTACATTCCCACCAACAGTGTATGAGGGTTCCTTTTTCTCCACAGCCTCTCCAACATTTGCTATTACCTGACTTGCTAATAACAGCTAATCGAACAGGTGTGAGGTGGTATCTCATTGCCGTTTTGATTTGCATTTCTCTAATAGCTTGATGGAGCTTTTACTTGTGTTTTTGTTTTGTTTTGTTCTTTGAATCTGGTCGGAAAACTCTCTTTAATATTTCATGAAGTGGGGTTTTCTGGTGATAAATTTCCTCATTTTTTTTTGTATCTGTGAATGTTTTTATTTCTTCTTCATATTTGAAGGATAGCTTTGATAGGTATAGTATTCTTGGCTAGAAGTTCCTCTCTTTCAGAACTTTAAATATTGGGGTCCACTCTCTTCTAGCTTGCAGAGTTTCTGCTGAGAAATCTGTTGATAATCTAATGGGCCTTCCTTTATATGTTGTATTCTTCTTTTCCCTGGCTGCCTTGAGAATATTTTCTTTGTCATTGCTTTGTGCCAATTTCATTATGATGTGCCTTGGAGTAGGTTTGTTAGTAGGTTAAGATAACTTGGTGTTCTGTTTGCTTCTTGAATTCGCGGCTTTAGTTCTTTCCACAGGCTTGGGAAATTCTCATCTATTATTTGTTTGAATATTTTCTCCATTCCATTTTCTCTCTCTTCTTTTTCTGATATACCCATTATTCTTATGTTGCTCTTTTTGATGAAGTCAGACAATTCCAGTAGGCCTTTCTCATTTTTCTTAATTTGTGAATCTATCTCCTCTTCTCTTTGTTGTGCCTCTTGTTGCTTGTCTTCTATGTCACTAATTCTCTCCTCTATCTGACCTGTTATATTAGCTAAGCTTGTTACTTTGTTTTCAGCTCATGAATTGTTTTTCATCTCTGTTTGATTCGTTTTCATAGTTTCAATTTCCTTGGTGATATATTCCTTGTTTGTTCAATTGTTTTTTGAACTCCCTAAATTGTCTTTCAGTGCTTTCTTATATATTCCTGAGTATTTTTAGGATTTTCATTTTAAATCCTCTGTCATTTAACTCCAAGGTTTCCAAGCTATTAAAATTTTTTTCTATAGGTTTTTTCCTCATCTATCTGTGCTACATGTCTGTCTTTTGTATCCATGATATTCAATTTCTTTTTCCTTAATGGCATTTGAGGGTGGTTTTGTTAATAACAATAATAAAAATTAATAAGAAATAAAATAAATAAGAAAAATTAAATAAATATAAAAATTAAAAGAAGTTTTTTGAGAAAATACAGTAAAAAATTGAAAATCATCTTGTGCTAAATGGAACAAAAAATACATAGAATGAAGGGCCTGAATTGACAAAGAGGCAAAAAACGAGGTAAGGACCCACAAAAGATTACTAGGAAAAAATATAGATCAAGAATAAAATAACTTGTTTGTAAATAATGGTCAAATGAGAGCTATAGTGAAAGAGAAAAGCAGAAAAAAGAAAAAAATACAGTGAAAAATGAAAATTCTATTGTATTAAGTGGAACAAAAACTACATGGAATGGAGTTGGGGAGAATGCTAATGAGGTAAAAAGTGTAGTGAAAAGCACACAAATGCCACAAAGAAAAAATTTGAATCCAAAATAAAATAATTTGTTTTTGAGTGAGGATCAAATGAGAGGAAAAGTGAAAGAGAAAAAAAGGAAACCAAAAGAGAGGGAAAAAAAAGGAGTTATGGTTTTGGGAATGTAACTTTCATATAGAGAAAAAAAGAATAGAAAATGTAACACCTATGGGTAATGAAGTTCAAAATGAAAAGAATAAACTGGAAAAAGGATAAAATGATCAAGGTGGAAGGAAAAAAGATAAAAATATGAAAGAGAAAAAAATGGAAAATATTATGAAGACTATGGATTTTTGCTTATTTTGAGGTTATCTTCTTCTTTTTTCTTCTTTCTCTCTCTTTTTGGCTGGTGGCACTATACCCCAGGTTCTGCCCCTGTGCCATTCTTAGGTAAGATTTGCAGTTGATGTGTCGCTATGTTGATGACATGAACTAGGCCTCGGTCTCACTGGTAGGCGAGGCTTGTTTGCTTTTGTAGGCTCCAACAATAAAAGAGTTTGTTTTCCCAGAGCCTCTCCCCAAGTCTCTCCTTCCTGGGCCTGTAGCCTGGGGACCCAGCTGTGAAGTTGCATCTTCCACTGCCTGGAGAGGCTCTAAGAGCTGCCAAATCCCCCCCTCCCCTCTATCCCCACTCAACGCAGGGTTCTGGGTAAGGCTTTGCCAGCCAGAGCTGCCAGCATAATCAGGCAGGGCTGGGAGCCAATTGCTCTCCAAGTGTTTTTCTATGAGCTTCCAGGCATGTCTAGTATGCCTCAGCGCTCCACGGGACTACTGTTCCCAGGTTTTTTGCACTTTGAAACCTGTATCAGCTGGCAGAAAGATGCCACTGCCTGCAGAACAGGAGAACTTAAAATCTGCCAAGTCCCTCCTTCAGGTCCTCTTAAAGCATAGCCCTGGGTATGAAAGCTCTGCCGATGAAACCCACCAGCTTAAGCAGGCAGGGGGGTGAGCTGACTTCTGGGCAGGCTCCTTTCTAAGGATCCCCAGATACATCTGGTTAAATGTGCCTTAGCACTCCGTGGAACTGCTCTCCACAGGCTTCTCCCTTGTTAGGAAGCCTACAGTCTAGCCTGCCCAATTTCTGCAATGTTCTCTTAGGTCTGCTCCGTAGGAATATGTTTTTTAACCTGTATCAGCTGGCGAGAAGTTGCCCAGCCACTGCTTGCAGAGCAAGAGGCCCTAAAAACTTTCAAGTCTCTCCTCCAGCTTCCCTTAGATCACAGACGTGGGATAGAAGACCTTGTCAGCCAGATCCGCTGCCAGTGTAAGCCAGCTGGGCAGTGAGCAGACTGCAGGATAGGCTCCTTTAAGCGATCCGATCCACAGATCTGTTCTCCAGAGACTGTCCTCAAGCTGCCTGCATGCCCCTCCTCCCAGCACTTCCATATTTTTCTTCTCTGGGAATGTGCTTTTTTGCCTGTATGGCTGGTGGAGGTGCCCCGCCTGTAGAAGTCTGGGTATAGGGAAGACAGCTTTTGTGAGTTCCCCGCACACTGTTGTTCGGGGAGTAGGGACCACATAGAGACTCCGGCCACAGCCCATGAAGAAGGCCACTGCTGACAGTTTCCGACCCAGCCCTTCCCTCCGGGATCACGGGCACCCACACCCGATGCGCCAGGAGAAACAGTCCTCGCCAAACGGGAGACCCAGAGTAAATAAAGTCCATTCTGCAGGAAAGCCATTCGCCCACCTCTGCTGGGGCCTCCTGCCGGTGTTACCTCCACGTGGGCCAAGCCATGGGATCACTGTCTTCTTGGCCCAAAGGTCTTGCTCCAGCCAGCCCACCATCTCCACCCTAACCTCCCCTTCCTCTCAGTTCCAAGTGAAAGCAGACTTTTCTCGGGTCAGTGAGGGAAGCGGAATACTCTGTTCTCCATCCTATTTCCTTCTAATTGTTTTATATATTTAGCCACCTTTTCACCCAATGGTACATTTGTTTGGTGTATGTGTATTTCAGATGCTCCTGGGATTTTTTTTCTGTCTTTAGTTGTTGGATTTGTTCAAATTTCAGGGAGAGGTATTGGGATCCCCCCTCACGGTGCCACTTCTCTGATGTCACCCCAATCATTTATTTTTTATAAATCTTTTTTTTTCTTGATTTATTCTATCACCATGGACTTATGCTTCTATGTAGAATTACTGACACTTGGATTAAGTCACTAAAAGATGAACCTGTGATTTCTAAGGATGAAAAAAAGTGACATTTAAATTTTAAAAAAAAAGCAGATTGAATATAGATCAAGCAAAAGGTACATAAAAATCTTCTTCAGTTTTCTTTTAAGACACTCATCTGATAATAAAATGATTTCCCATTAAATCTAAGCCACTTAATATATTATTTTTGTGTTTAAAAATAATACTACTTTAGATACTAGCTTTTATTTAAGAGTTTTAGCCTTTCTTATATAAAGGTTATTTTTTACTATCAGTTGAATAGGTTCTGATATTATTTACACAGTCTATATAAAACCACCATTATGTACTATGCTGTTTTGTCTCTTTGTGCATCACATTGCATTATCTTGTCTTCCATTACAATCCTACTTTTCATTCTTGCCTCCTTTCTCCTTATTTTTCCCTAGTCCTCCACAATGAAATTTACCAATTTCATCACCTATAAATTTAATATAATGCCTGTATTCACCACAATTAGTGGTTTTAAAACAATTTTAAGAAGTCTCAGCATGTCATGTATTTTAGTATTAAATTTTGCTCATCAATCAGATATATTAGACAATACCAAATATATAGATAATATATTCTATCTAAAATTATCTTCACTAGAAATTTGTTCCAAGAGCAGAAGTAGTTTATCATGAGTCATGTAAAGCTTATGTTTTGGGGACTTTAATTAGCATGATGCTTTTCCAAAGCCTTGGAAGAGCCCCAAATTTTTGTATTACTAGATCTTAATATATTTTAACTTAAAATGCTTTCCTAATGATAATATAAAATTTAAGTCAGTTTACAATCAAGTAAATGTTATCTCAAGCAACAACCACATTTATAATAGTGTTACTTCACTGCATGACATGGTACAGAATTACTAGTATACATTTCTTTTTTTTTTAAAAGTCCACCTAAATTTTATAGACTTTAGATACAACAAACTCTAGATCCTTCACCAGCTAGTTGAAAGCATAGTTGATGATTAAACCTATGTGTGCTTTTAATATGTCGTTTCCACCTCAACAGTCTAATGTCTTCCAATCTGATAATCATCCTTTATGATCTTGATTTCAAAGCTTAAAACTTCAAGCATTTGACCCGGAGATCTACTTTAGGTCTAAGTACAAGTAAAGAGATTTTTATATTGCATATGACAATTACATTACCTGATCTGAATCCTAACTTGATTTTCAAAACTATATGGGCAGAGTAATAATATATTAAATAAGCATTAGTGATATCAAATAATAAAAAATAACAGCATTGTGGAAACACAAAAAGGTAAGAGTGAAGAATTTACTATCACCCAATAAATGAGGAAAAATAAGGTAATTAGAGAATACAACTAAAGGATAAATACTATTAAAAACATTAAATATTAAGATTAATTCTGAAAACATGAAGGAATGAAATCTAAAAAATTATAAGTAAGTCTCTCAATATTATTCTAGATTTTCCCTATTAATATTTTGAAGGTGAATGAGATTTTTAAGTTTGCATTTCAATTTCAAAGCTAACAACTTTATACTATTAATTCAGGTCAGAGTTTCCTACAATAATTCATCTGAAAAATTAACGTTTTTTAAAATTTCATGTAATATATATGAAAATGAAATCAAATATGCAAAAATGAAGATAAAAACATATAAAGACCAATGTTCATTCTAAAAGAAATGTAAGTAGAAATCAAGTGTGATTGTAGAAATCAAGTGTGATTGTAGAAATCAAGTGTGATTGTAGGTTGTCAATCTAAACTGCTAGGTCTCATTAAGATTTCCCTGAAGGAACAGAACCTGCTACTTTCAGGTTTTCTCTCTCTAGAGGTGCCTGAAAGACAAGTGACAGGAAATCAGTTCAAGCAATCAAAATGTCACAGGTGCCTGATTTTGCTGCTCTCATGCTGTGCACATAGTAGGCACTCAGTAGGCTTTTGAATGATGGATTGGCCCAGCATGATTGTTAAACATTCAAAGAGCGAGTATGGAATTAAGAATAAGCTTTGGCATAAAGACTTCCATTATAAGGATTTTCTAAAGATGTTGAGGTTTTTGCTTTGTTTTGTTTTAAATGCAATACTTGTCTATAGCTCAGCTTCTGTTCTCTAAATGCTGCCCTTTATTTTATGAATCTGTAGGACGTGTCATTTCAGCCTCTGTAAACATTGATCTGCTCTAAAGGAATTCTTTAAATATATTACAATACTGGCACATAATTTTGCTGTTATTTTAAATCAATTCCAGGTTTTATTTATGAAAGTTAGTTTCTCCATGAATTCCAAACTGCATGTATGATTGTGTGATGTTATGTGTTATGTGTGTGTTTGAGAGTGAGAGAATAAAAGCAAGAAACATTTTTCAATGACTGCATTTAGAAGTTTATAGTATATATTTCAATTTGTATACTTTTCATCAGGGGTAGTCAATCTTTTTATACCTACCAACCACTTTTGTATCTCTGTTAGTAATAAAATTTTCTAACTGCCCACTGGTTCCACAGTAATGGTGATTTATAAAGTAGGGCAGTAACTTTCTTTATTTTATAAAATTTATAAAGCAGAGTTACAGCAAGTTAAAGTATATAATAATATAATTACTTACAAGTACTTTATGTTGGATTTTTGCTAAGTTTGGCAGAATAAATCTTTATAAAACAACTTACTATAGTTAAATCTATCTTTTTATTTATACTTTGGTTGCTCCGCTGCCGCCCACCATAAAAGCTGGAACGCCCACTAGTGGGTGGTAGGAACCAGTTTGACTACCACTGTTTTTCATCTTAGCATATGAAGGGCTCAATAATAGTTAAATATAAATATAAGTACAGTGGTACCTTGAGATGCAAACAAATCAACATACAATTTTTTTTTTAAATCAACATACAATTTTTTTTTTAAGCTACGAGCTGCTACTCAGTCTGTAATTTTGTTCGAGATCCAGCGAAATTCCAAGACATGAGTTGTGATTCGGGAAGCTGCTGCTAGTTGACACGTTGGCGCACGGGTCCAGTATCAGCAGTTTAATATATGAGTTGGCTGACTTACAAGCTCGGTTACAAAAATTAAATTCGTATCTCAAGGTACCACTGTAGTAGGTACTTTTCAAAATCTGACAATGTTAATCCTAATGCTATATACATATACAGGCAAATAAAATGAATCACAGAGGGTTAAAGATGTGGATATTTAAAATTGGATAACTCTTTTATTATTGGTGTTTTGTTAGTGTTATGGTAAGGTTTGGTAATACAACACCAATAAAGAATGGAAAAATCATTAGAATTTTAAAATTCCTTCCAATCTTTTTTTGTCAGAATTACTTATTTTGTTTCTTGATCTATCTTAAAACATGATACAGCAAACTTTTTTTTGCAATATAACAGACAGTATTCTGAAGGACTGTCTAGAGTAAACAATTACATGCCAATGAAAGAGCTAAGAAAAATCATTTTAATTTCTGTACATAAGAAAAAAAATAAAAGCAGAAAGACTAGCATGTTAGAGTGTGAAGGCATGGCTTTCACTAGGGAGGCTTTGCAGAACTCAACTATTAGGCATAGGGAATAACTGATAAAGGCTACAGCTCTACCCCTCAAAGTAATGAGTTTTACAGGAGATTTTTCAAAAAACCTGAGATCCTTAAGGGTGAATATCATCAGTATAATTATATTAATATAAAATTTCCAGAAAAGTTCTATCAATTTAATGTCTTATACAGCTGATAAGGATGCAGATTGTTACTAAACCACTTTGGGAAAACTATGTAATTACTCATTAACTTGAAAATTTACCTATCTATATCATTCATTTCTCTAAACATAATAAAAGCACTCACATACTACATACTATTCTTTTTTTTTTTTAAGGAAAGAAGGGGAGATAGTGAGACAGAATCCCGTATGTGCCTTACTGGGACCAACCTGGCAACCCCCATCGAGGGCCAATGCTCAGATCATTCAAACCATCTACAGCACCTGGGATGCTTGAACCAGTCAAGCCACTGGCTGCAAGAGGGGAACAGAGAGAAAAGGGGCAAAGGGAGAGAAAGAGAAGCAGATGGTTGCTTCTGATGTGTGCCCTGACTGGAGATGGAACCAGTCTGCATGCTGGGCCAGTGCTCTATTCACTGATCCAATTGGCCAGAGTGTCATATAATATTCTTGTTTAATTATTTTTTATGCTCTATAACAATTCTTAAATCTATATACCCGTGATGGCGAACCTTTTTATAAAAATCGCCCACTTTTGCAATGTTGATCAACCTGGTCCCTCCTACTCACTAGTGGGCATTCCAGCTTTCATGGTGGGACAATCGCAGTGCCATTTGGTTGCTCTGCTATCTCTCACCATGAAAGTTGCAACACCCACTAGTGGGCAGTGGGGACCAGGTTGACCAGCACTGCAAAAGTGGGTGGTATTTATAAAAAGGTTCGCCATCATGGTTATATACTAAGAGACACACACATAACTATATTTTACATAATAGAGAAACTTGTAAATATTATACAAATGTTAACTAATCATAAAATGAGTTATTCAGTTCTGGTATGTACATACAATAAAATTCTATAAACAAGAATAAATAAAATTTAGGTAAATACACCAATATGAGTAGATCTCAAAATCACTGTACTGTGTGACTAGAATAAATCACAAAGAAATCATACTATTATTATCTAACTCATGTAAAAAGCAGACTGAAACAAACATTTTTAGAAAATGAGTGACGAGTGTCACAAAACTACAAATAAGGTCTCCAACAAACTTACAGCATAAACAGGAATGTTTTTTGATAACAAGAAAGAGTGAAGTAAGGAAAGGTCTGAATCAGCAAGGAGGATGGAAGCAGATGCCTTCATAAGACAAAAGACTATAGTATTTATAGCACTTTTTTAATAACTTAATTGTTATCACCCAGAAAAAACCCAAAACATATAACTTGAAAAAAAGAGGAAACCAGAAAGAAGTATGGAATATCACCAAACAAAAACAGACAGAAACACAAAGGAAAGGAATCAATGAAGGCACAGACTATAACAGTAGTTATAAGAAATCCTCAAGAGAGACGTCACAGTGATGGTGCTGTAGGAAGCGATACCGAAAATCTCCCCATAAACTCAACAAGTTCTTCAACCAGAAACAGAAAAACCTATCCTTGGAGTCTTCAGATGCTTCACAACACACCCGAAGGTAGGATCGAGCGAAAGATTGGCTAAATATATGGTCAAACTCCGGGGGAAATAAGGAGTAAGAAATGCTCCGCCTTCCTCTCTAATCCAAACAGGATGGCTTTCACTGAGAACTGAGAATATAGAAACTAAGGCGGGCATAGGGAGTGAATAGTTCCAGGCTGCGGTACAAACAGCCAAACCAGGCTGTGGTACGGAGATCCAAGCCGTGGAAAAACCTGGGCAATTCAAGCTAACACGCGCGGCAAACCCAGACAAAGAAAGACAAGTGGGGCAGCCATTTTCCGTATCTCCTGGTTGGCGTGGTTAGTGGGCAAGAGATTCCTACGAACACTTCAGGGGTGGGCGCCGCCCATGCTAACCCACAGAGAAGCAGAGTCAGAGGCCTCTGTGTGGGCAAAAAGCAGCATCTCCTAGGAGCCCCAGCACCCTGAGGGGACCGGGCACGGGGAGGGAGCTGGAGCCAACTCCAACGGCGGAACTTTTCTGTGCAGGAGGAGGGCTTTCGCGGAGCGAGAGGCGTCCCGCCCGATCCTCATAATCTGGTCAGTGCGCACGCACGCAGAGTGGGCAGGAGATTCCTCCGAACTCCTCAGAGGTGGGCGCCCGTGTTTTCCCTCAGAGGAGCAGAGTCAGAGGCCTGTGAGCGGGCCAGGAGTGGAAGCCCCAGCGCCCTGGGAAAGCCGCACGGGGACAGAGCGAAAGCCAATTCCAACCCAGTAACTTTTCCGTGTGGGCAGAGGGCTTTCTCGGAGTGAGAGGCGTCCCGCCTGAAACTCATAATCTGGTCAGTGCGCACACAGGAAGAGTGGACAGGAGATTCCTCCGAACTCCTCAGAGGTGGGCGCCCGTGTTTTTCCCACAGAGGAGCAGGTCTGTGAGCGGGCCAGGAGCGGAATCTCAGGCAGCCTTAGCCCCTTGGGAAAGCCGCACGAGGATAGAGCGAAAGCCAATTCCAAAGCTCGATCTTTTCTGTGTGGGTAGGGATTTCACTCGAAGTGTGACCTGTCTGGTCTGACATCCTGGTGGGTGCGCACGGAGAGTGGGCAAGAGATTCCTCCGAACGCCTCAGGAGTGGGCACTCGAGTTATCCCACAGAGGGGCAGAGCCAGAGGTCTTTGAGTGAGAGGAAGCCACGCTTGATTATGCTGGCAGGTCTGACTGACTGAGCCTTACTCAGAGCCCTGTGCTTAGTGGGAATAGAGTGGGGAGTTGCCAGCTCTTTGAGTCTCTTACTATCCAGGCAGAGGCAGCAGCAACCCCATAGCTGGATTATCAGGCTTCTAATTGTGGAAGGAAAGACTAGGAGAGAGGCTCCAGGAACACTCTCACAGAGAGAGATCCTCTCACTGTTGGAGCCTATAAACACTAATGAACCTCGACTGCCAATGAGACTGAAGCCCAATACATGACATTACCATAGAGAATTATCAACTGCAAACCTCTTCCAGAGCATGCCACAGGGGCAGAACCCGGGGTACAAAGTCACCGACCAGAAAGACAGAAAAGAAAAAGCAAGACGACAACCTCTCAAAATCAAGAATAATCTGCAGATTTTATAACCTATCCCATTGTATTATATCTGTTCGTCTGTGTCTCTTTTCTTCATTCTTGATTTTTTTTTCTACTCCAATTTGGTCATTTAATTCTCTCTCAGTCTTACTCTCGCCTCTCTTTGAACTACACTACCCATAAGTGTTACATCTCCCATTATCTTTTCTTTCCTCCTCCTTTCTCTCTTTGAGGGTTGCAATCCAAAACCCCTAAATCTCTCTTTCTCTCTCCTCCTTTTTCTTTTTTCTTCTTTAAGTTGTTCCATCTTTTCTCTCTCTCTCTCTCTCTTTTCTCTCTCTATATTAGTCTCTTCCTCTCTCCTTTACGTCTTCTCTCATTCAAACTTCAATAACGAACAATTTATCTTATCTGGGACTCAAACTTAAGTTTGTGGCATTTTGGAGGGTTTTTACTTCACCTTTTTAACACATTAGCAGTGCTCCCATCCCTGGCTCTCCATTTTATCTAGTTCTTGTTCCACTAAATACAATAGTAATTTTTTAATTTTCCACCCCTTTTTCCTGTTTCCCTCTTATTCCTCTCATCATAACTCTGAGTCAGCCAACACCTAAAAGCAAATCATTTTATTCTTGACCCAAATTTTTTCCTAATTTGCTTTTTGTGGGTCTATACTGCTCCCCCCTTTTTTATATATAAAAATTTTTTTCTTGTATTTTTTTTTTCTTTTTTTTCTTTTTCCTTTACCCCTATATTGCTTCTCCCCAACTCAGGCCCTCCACTACAGGTATTGTTTGTTCTATTTAGTACAATATAATTCACAGTTCATCACAAGATTTTCTCAAAAAAGAGGGGAGAGGAAAGGAGAGGAAAAAAGGAGGGGAAGGAATTTTTCCCTTTTTTCCCTCAAATTTTTATCTTATTTTATTTTTCTTTATTTAATGATTAATTTAAAAAAACGCGCAATTTTTTATTTTTATTTTTATTTTTTTATCCTTTTATTCCTTATAAAATCTCATTAATACTATCAAGAAAACCACCCTCAGATGCCATTAAAGAAGAGAAAATCGAATATCATGGATACAAAAGAAAGAGAAGTAACACAGAGAGATGAGGAAAAATCTATGGAGAAAAAATTTAAGATATTGGAAACCTTGGAGTTAAACGACAGAGAATTTAAAATAGAAATTCTAAAAATGCTCAGAGATATACAAGAAAACACAGAAAGGCAATTTAGGGAGCTCAGAAAACAACTAGATGAACACAAAGAGTATATCTCCAAGGAAATTGAAACTATAAAAACAAATCAAACAGAGATGAAAAACTCAATTCATGAGCTGAAAAATGAGGTAACAAGCTTAGCTAATAGAACAGGCCATATAGAAGAGAGGATCAGCGAAATAGAAGACAAGTAACTTGAGGCTCAACAAAGAGAAGAAGAAAGAGATTCAAAAATTAAAAAAAATGAAATAGCCCTACAGGAATTATCTGACTCCATCAAAAAGAATAACATAAGAATAATAAGTATATCAGAAAAAAAAGAGAGAGAAAATGGAATGGAGAACATACTCAAAAAATAATAGATGAGAATTTCCCAAGCCTCTGGAAAGAACTAAAACCTCAAATTCTAGAAGCAAACAGAACTCCAAGTTTTCTTAACCCCAACAAACCTACTTCAAGGCACATCATAATAAAATTGGCACAAACCAACTGCAAAGAAAAAATTCTCAAGGCAGCCAGGGAAAAGAAGAATACAACATATAAAGGAAGGCCCATTAGATTATCATCAGATTTCTCAACAGAAACTCTACAAGCTAGAAGAGAGTGGACCCCAATATTTAAAGTCTTGAAAGAGAGGAACTTTCAGCCACGAATACTATACCCATCAAAGCTAACCTTCAAATATGAAGGAGAAATAAAAACATTCACAGATACAGAAAAGATGAGAGAATTTATCACCAGAAAACCCCCACTCCAGGAAATACTAAAGGGGGTTCTCCAATCAGATACAAAGAATAAAAAAACAACAACAACAAAGCCACAAGTAAAAGCTCCAAGAAGAACATAACAAAACCAACTTTAAACTGTGACAACAATAAGAAAGGGGGGGAGAGGATGAAGATTAACAGTAGCAAAGGGCGATGGAGGGCAAAAGTACTCACAAAATAGTTCACTACAATGAACAGGGTAGGGACCCTTTTCATTACTTAATGGTAACCACCATTGAAAAAACCACCACAGAAGCACATGATTTAAAAAAGATAGCAACAGAGGAAAGATGTATGGAACACAACCAAATAAAAACAAAAGATAGAAAAACGAAAGAGAAGAATCAAACAAGGCACAAAACTAACAGAAAGCAATCTATAAAATGGCAATGAGGAACTCACAAGTGTCAATAATTACACTAAATGTAAACGGATTAAACTCACCAATAAAAAGGCACAGAGTAGCCGAATGGATCAAAAAAGAAAATCCAACTGTATGCTGCCTACAAGAAACTCATCTAAGTAACAAGGATAAAAACAAATTCAAAGTGAAAGGCTGGAAAACAATACTCCAAGCAAATAACATCCAAAAAAAAGCAGGCGTAGCAATACTCATATCTGATGATGCTGACTACAAGATAGCAAAAGTACTCAGAGACAAAAATGGCCATTTCATAATGGCTAAGGGGACACTGAATCAAGAAGACATAACAATTCTTAATATATATGCACCAAACCAAGGAGCACCAAAATATATAAGACAGCTACTTATTGACCTTAAAACAAAAACTGACAAAAATACAATCATACTTGGAGACCTCAATACACCGCTGATGGCTCTAGATCGGTCATCCAAACAGAGAATCAACAAAGACATAGTGGCCTTAAACAAAACACTAGAGCACCTGGATATGATAGACATCTACAGGACATTTCATCCCAAAGTGACTGAGTATACATTTTTCTCCAGTGTACATGGATCATTCTCAAGAATTGACCATATGCTGGGCCACAAAAACAACATCAGCAAATTCAGAAAAATTGAAGTTGTACCAAGCATATTTTCTGATCATAAAGCCTTGAAACTAGAATTCAACAGCAAAAAAGAGGGAAAAAATCCCACAAAAATGTGGAAACTAAACAACATACTTTTAAAGAATGAATGGGTCAAAGAAGAAATAAGTGCAGAGATCAAAAGATATATACAGACAAATGAAAATGATAATACGACATATCAGAATCTATGGGATGCAGCAAAAGCAGTGATAAGAGGGAAGTTCATATCACTTCAGGCATATATGAAAAAACAAGAGAGAGCCCAAGTGAACCACTTAACTTCACACCTTAAGGAACTAGAAAAAGAAGAACAAAGACAACCCAAAACCAGCCGAAGAAAGGAGATAATAAAAATCAGAGCAGAAATAAATGAAATAGAGAAGAGAAAAACTATAGAAAAAATTAATAGAACAAGGAGCTGGTTCTTTGAAAAAATCAACAAAATTGACAAACCCTTGGCAAGACTTACCAAGGAAAAAAGAGAAAGAACTCATATAAACAAAATCCAAAATGAAAGAGGAGAAATCACCACGGACATCATAGATATACAAAGAATTATTGTAGAATACTATGAAAAACTTTATGCCACTAAATTCAACAACCTAGAAGAAATGGATAAATTCCTAGAACAATACAACCTTCCTAGACTGAGTCAAGAAGAAGCACGAAGCCTAAACAGACCTATTAGTAGAGAAGAAATAGAAAAAACCATTAAAAACCTCCCCAAAAATAAAAATCCAGGCCCAGACAGCTATACCAGTGAATTTTATCAAACCTTCAAAGAAGACTTGGTTCCTATTCTACAGAAAGTCTTCCAAAAAATTGAAGAAGAAGCAATACTTCCAAACACATTTTATGAGGCAAACATAACCCTTATACCAAAACCAGGCAAGGATGGCACAAAAAAAGAAACAGACCAATATCTCTAATGAATACAGATGCTAAAATACTAAACAAAATACTAGCAAATCGAGTACAACAACATATTAAAAAAATAATACATCATGATCAAGTGGGATTCATCCCAGAATCTCAAGGATGGTTCAACATACGTAAAACGGTTAATGTAATACACCATATCAACAAAACAAAGAACAAGAACTGCATGATATTATCAATAGATGCAGAAAAGGCTTTTGATAAAATACAACACAATTTTATGTTTAAGACTCTCAACAAAATGGGTATAGAAGGAAAATATCTCAACATGATAAAGGCCATATATGATAAACCATCAGCTAACATCATACTAAATGGTACAAAACTGAAGGCTTTCCTCCTTAAATCAGGAACAAGACAGGGTTGTCCACTCTCTCCACTCTTATTTAATGTGGTACTAGAGGTTCTTGCCACAGCAATCAGACAAGACAAAGAAATAAAAGGCATCCATATCGGAAAAGAAGAAGTAAAGGTATCACTTTTTGCAGATGACATGATCCTATACATCGAAAACCCCAAAGAATCCACAAAAAGACTTCTAGAAAAAATAAGCCAATACAGTAAGGTCGCAGGATACAAAATTAACATACAGAAGTCAATAGCCTTTCTATATGCCAACAATGAAACATCTGAGAATGAACTCAAAAGAATAATCCCCTTCACGATTGCAACAAAAAAAAATAAAATACCTAGGAATAAACATAACAAAGAATGTAAAGGACTTATACAATGAAAACTATAAACCATTGTTAAGGGAAATCGAAAAAGACATTATGAGATGGAAGAATATACCTTGTTCTTGGTTAGGTAGAATAAATATAATCAAGATGGCCATATTACCCAAAGCTATATACAAATTTAATGCAATTCCCATCAAAATTCCAATGACATTTTTTAAAGAAATGGAGCAAAAAATAATCAGATTTATATGGAACTATAAAAAGCCCCGAATAGCCAAAGCAATCCTAAAGAAAAGGAATGAAGCTGGGGGCATTACAATACCTGACTTCAAACTCTATTATAGGGCCACGACAATCAAAACAACATGGTATTCGCAGAAAAATAGACACTCAGACCAATGGAACAGAATAGAAAGCCCAGAAATAAAACCACATATATATAGTCAAATAATTTTTGATAAAGGGGCCAACAACACTCAATGGAGAAAAGAAAGCCTCTTCAACAAATGGTGCTGGGAAAACTGGAAAGCCACATGCAAAAGAATG
The DNA here is from genome assembly GCF_036850765.1 of Saccopteryx bilineata. Classification (NCBI taxonomy): domain Eukaryota; kingdom Metazoa; phylum Chordata; class Mammalia; order Chiroptera; family Emballonuridae; genus Saccopteryx; species Saccopteryx bilineata. The sequence continues at coordinate 68,702,494 of NC_089490.1, read as the reverse complement.
AAGCTGGACTACAGTTTGTCCCCCTGTACTAAAATTAATTCAAAATGGATCAAAGATCTAAACATAAGACCTGAAACAATAAAGTACATAGAAGAAGACATAGGTACCAAACTCATGGACCTGGGCTTTAAAGAGCATTTTATGAATTTGACTCCACAGGCAAGAGAAGTGAAAGCAAAAATTAATGAATGGGACTACATCAGACTAAGAAGTTTTTGTTCAGCAAGAGAAATTGATAACAAGATAAACAGACAGCCAACTAATTGGGAAATGATATTTTTAAACACCTGCTCAGATAAGGGCCTAATATCCAAAATATACAAAGAACTCATAAAACTCAACGACAAACAAACAAACAATCCAATAAAAAATGGGAAGAGGATATGAACAGACACTTCTCCCAGGAAGAGATACAAATGGCCAACAGATATATGAAAAGATGCTCATTTTCTTTAGTTATTAGAGAAATGCAAATCAAAACTGTAATGAGATACCACCTCACATCTGTTAGACTAGCTATTATTAACAAGACAGGTAATAGCAAATGTTGGAGAGGTTGTGGAGAAAAAGGAACCCTCATCCACTGTTGGTGGGAATGTAAAGTAGTACAACCATTATGGAAGAAAGTATGGTGGTTCCTCAAAAAACTGCAAAAAAAACTACCTTATGACCCAGCAATCCCTCTACTGGGTATATACCCCAAAAACTCAGAAACATTGACTTGTAAAGACACATGCAGCCCCATGTTCATTGCAGCATTGTTCACAGTGGCCAGGACATGGAAACAACCAAAAAGCCCATCAATAGATGACTGGATAAAGAAGATGTGGCACATATACACTATGGAATACTACTCAGCCATAAGAAATTATGACATCAGATCATTTATAGCAAAATGGTGGGATCTTGACAACATTATACGGAGTGAAATAAGTAAATCAGAAAAAACCAGGAACTGCATTTTGCCATACGTAGATGGGACATAAAAGTGAGACCAAGAGACATTGATAAGAGTGTGGTGGTTACGGGGGGAGGGGGGAGAGGGAGAGGGAAGGGGGAGGGGCACAAAGAGAACTAGATAGAGGTTGACAGGACAATCTGACTTTGGGTGATGGGTATGCAACATAATTGAACTTTAAGATAACCTGGACATATTATCTTTGAATATATGTATCTTGATTTACTGATGTCACCCCATTAACAATAAATACAATAAAAAAAATAAAATAAAATAAAATTACAAGAGTGACTCCAAAAGAAAAAAAAAAAGAAATCCTCAAGCATCAATAATTACCCTAAATTCAAATGGACTGAATTCACAAATAAAGAAGAACTAAGTAGCAGATCAAAAATAAATAAATAAATAAATAAATAAATAAATAAATACCAACCATATCTGCCTTCAGGAGATACATCTAAGCTGCAAAGAAAAGTTAGACTAGAGTGAAAGGGTGAAAAATAATCCCCAGAGCAAATAACATCCATAGAAAAATGGGTGTAGACATACTTATATCTGACAAAACTGATTTCAAGATAGCAAAGGTACAAGAGACAAAGATAGATATTTTATAATAATAAAGGGGATACAGCCCTGGCCAGTTGACTCAGTGGTAGAGCATCAGCCCATCATTTGGATGTCCCGGGTTCAATTCTGGGTAAGGGCACATAAAAGAAACAACCATCTGCTCTCCACTCCTCCCTCTCCCCCTTCTCTCTTTGTCTCCCCTCTCCTCACTGAGCCATGGTTTGATTAGTGTGAGTGCATCAGCCCCAGGTGCTGAGGACAGCTCTGTGGAGCCTTTGCCACAGGCACTAAAAATAGCTCAGTTACAAGCATGGCCCCAGATGGGCAAAGCATCGGCCCTAAACTGAGATTGCTGAGTAGATCTCAGTCGAGTCACAGGGAGTAGTCTTTCTACCACCCCTCTTCTTACTTGGAAAAGAAAAAAAAGTAATAACAATAAAGGGAAAACTAAATCAAGAATATATAACACTTCTTAACATACATGCACTGAATTAGGGAACACCAAAATATATAAACAACTACTAACAGAACTAAAGGGAGAAGCACAAAAAACACAGTCATATTTGGAGATCTTAATACTTTATTGACAGCTCTGGATAGATCATCCAAACAAAATTAATAAAGAATATCAATCTTAAATGACATATTACACCAAATGAACATAATTGACAATTACAGAGCCTTTCCTCTAAGAACACTAGATTATACATTTTTCTTCAATGAGCATGGAACATTACAAGTATAGATCATATGTTCGGTCACAAAACTACCCCCAACAATTTCAAGAAGAATAAAATTATACTAAATTTATTCTGGGACCATAATGTCTGAAATTAGAAGTCAACTGTAAAGAGGAAGTAAAGAAACCCACAAAAATGTGTAAATTAAACATACTACTAAAAAATGACTTGGTAAAAGAAGAAATAAAGGAGAGATCAAAAGATACATAAAACCTAACCTGTGATGGAGCAGTGGATAAGGTGTCTACCTGGAATGCTGAGGTCGCCAGTTTGAAACCCTGGGCTTGCTCAGTCAAGGTACAAAAGGGAGTTGATACTTCCTGCTCCTCCCCGCTTCTCTCTGTGTCTCCCTCTCTCCCTCTCTCTCTCTCTCTCTTTCTTCTCTAAAATGAATAATGTCTTTTTAAAAAGGCATATAGAGACAAATGAGAATGATGATAGACATATCAAAACTACTGGGATGTGGCAAAAATAAGATGAAAGTTCATATCATTTTACAGGCCTATCTCAAGAAACAAGTAAAATCCTAAGTAAACAACCTAACGTTATATCTTAAAGAACTAGAAAAAGAAGAACAAAGGCAACCCAAGCTTAGTAGAAGAAAGGAAATAATAAAAATCAGAGCATAATTAAATGAAATAGAGAACAAAAAAATCCATACAAAAAATTAATACAATAAAGAGCTAGTTCTTTGAAAATATAATAAAACCAACAAATCTTTGGCTAGAACCACTAAGAAAAAAAAGAGAAATGACCCATATAAATAAAATCAGAAATAAAAGGAAAGATGTGATCATGACATAGATATACTAAGGATCATACTAGAAAACTATGAAAGACTATATCCATAAAATTCAATGTATCTACTCAAGAATCCTTCTCAAGAAGAAGGATAGTGTGGCCCTGAAAAATGAGGGAGTCAATTAAGGAAACAGAGGATTCTAATAGTGTTTCAGAAGATGTCTCATTATGGACTTTTTTAGGTCTCATCCTTTTCTTGAATTACACTTTATGTTGAAATTATCAAATACTCTAAGCAGCATGATTGAGAATCCCTGGATAGCAGGTACTAAAATGTTCCTCAGTCAGTAATCCAATAATGGGATCTGTAAATCCCTTTCTATTACTGGAACACATCACATATCTCAACTGGGTCTTTGAATAATTTAGTTAACAGAGAATCATTTCAGTAGCTACCTTTATGTGAACTGACACAGCTGATTTATTTAAAGAACATAACAATATGCTTTAGATATGAATACTTAATAATTTTAACATTGTAGGCCAAAATTCTAACTTGACTGATGCAAAGTAAAATAAAAATATTATATTAAATCATAACATAAAATACATTTATTGTCAATATACTATATAATCTAAAAAAATCTCACACTGTTCTTTCTTATTTTCCATATTCATATATTTTCAAAATTCCATTTCTTCATATAAAGATTGTATGAAATGTTTTCTCCATTTCTCATCTGCCAAATTTAGAGATATATATTATGACCCTCATCTTCATGAAGGTCTCCCCAATTACCCTGATGAATTTAGTTTCTTCCCACTTTTTGCAATCTAAGCTCACTTAAAAGTTTTTATCAAAAGTACATTAATATAAAAAAAACAATAAAAGTGTATTAATTTCTTACAAGCTTGAAAACTATACTTATATAATTTTCATTTTGTGTGTTTTGTGTATCTCTGGAATTCAGAAAATCAATATATTTTATTTTTTACAATTTACTGAAAACCTTTTGAGTGCATGAAATGAATCAGAATAGTATTTTGATCCCTTATTACATATGACTGATAATCATCAATACCTATAAACATATATAAATTTCATTATGTATTGGTAAATGTCAAGGCCTCTTTTTATTTTTTTTATCACTATCAGAATACCATTTTCACACTTAAAAAATGTTACAATAGCTTGACCTGTGTTGGCACAGTGGATAACGCATTGACCTGGAATGCTGAGGTCGCCGGTTCAAAGCCCCTTGCCCAGACAAGACACATACAAGAAGTGACGACTACAAGTTGATGCTTCCTGCTCCCCTTGCCCTTTCTCTCTCTCTTCTCTTTAAAATCAATAAATAAAATCTTTTAAAAATATGTTGAAAAAAATGATACAATATTCCTTAATATCATGAAAAGTCTAATTAGTACTCTGATATTCTCAATTGACTCATTGTTTCTTATATACACATGAAAGAGTGGTGTGTTTGAACATATTGTTTAATTTTCAGTAATCTTGTGAACAGTGTTAAATACAACCATTTTAAAAAATTACATTGTATAATCATATGATTATATAAATCATATTACAAAATGAAGGTAAGAAAAACTAAAAAACCTCATCAAATCATAATTACTCTATTTTTTCTAATATCTTTGATATTAAGGTTATTTACATTTATCATATGTATATGGTGAAAATGTTATGTACCATTGTGTGACAGTGCATCTTTTCTCAACTCTGTTTTTAGTGATGCAATATTGAAAGCTTCAAATCAGCCATTGTGTAAAAAAGAAAAAAAAAGGCATGTATTTTTGTTCCTATGTTTATTAAAAAATTGAGAAAGAACAAACACCTCAACAGTAATGAGAATATGTAGTGCTCAGATTGTGATCTGGCATTCATGATATGATCTGGCTTATTAATTATATTCACAATTTCTTGGATAAATAGCTGATTCCTTATCTGGAGCACAATATGTGCAGAATGGGCCTGGAACATCTTACTATACAAGCTCACATGGAGGCTATAAGACTAAAGGGTTCATATTAAACATAACAAAATTTTAACAGGCGCCTTCAGAAGATGGGACAATATGAGTATCAAAAATAATAAATGCAAAAGATGAAAACATCAAATATGCTAAAATAGTAATAATAAAAATATATATTTATCATTTTTATTATTCTTAGAACCAATTATAATACTAAAACATTGGTAAATATAATAATAATTCAAGAATTTACTCTGCAATTTTTTGGCATTATAATTTATGATACCTAAAATAGTGTAATTCCAGATAGTTATAATAATAGATTTTGAATATCACCATGTTGCCTAAAGAAATAATGGTAATTGACAACCATCAATGGCATCTAAATTACTTAAATGAATGGCTAACAATAAATTTTATAAAAATGGTTCCAAATGAGAACATCTAGATACACTGTTCAAAATTAAATTAATAAAAAGTGATAGGGTCAGACATTGCCCATCTCTTGACAAATCGTTATAAGAAGTATGGAGCAACTTTCTTTTATTCTTGTCAACACTGTATAGTATTAAAGTTATGAGACTAAATAAATAAAATTCTATACTGAATATTTCTTTCAAATTGTTAGTTGTCTAAAATTAAATATAATCACATTTTGCACTTAAAAAGAAACAGTAGGCACTCATAGTGCTAAAACAATATTATTAAAAAAATAAATTTCTTTAGAAAGACAAATATTTCCCCTAAGTAACACTTATAGCAGTAGCAAAAAATTGAAAGATCATGGCGTCCAATTTCTACAGTTTGAAAACTATTTTCTTTCATGTCAAATAACACTTTAAAACCTCTTTGGCAGTGAAGCCTATCAATTAACTGTAAGTTATATTTGGAATATTTTTCAGAAGAAATGAGTAATTTTTAGCATCTAACATGCTATGTTATAATATTAATTTATACATATTTTAAACAAAACATATATTAAAGAAGTTAAACATGTGTAATCTATTAAGAAACCAAGTTGTAATTAAAAACTCATTAATTTCAGCCTGGGCAGGCAATAGAACAATGTATAGAGCATCGACCTAGGATGATGAAGACCCAGGTTCAAAATCCTGAAATCACCGACTTGAGCCAAAGGCTCATCCAGCTTGAGTGTGGGGTCACTGGCTTGAGTGTGGAATCATAGACATGACCACATGGTCGCTGACTTGAAGCCCAAGGTTGCTGACTCATGCAAGGGGTCACTGGCTTGGCTGGAGTTCCCAGGTCAAGGCACATATGAGAAAGCAATTAATGAACAACTAAGGTGCCGCAATGAAGAACTGATGCTTCTCATCTCTCTCCCTTCTTGTCTGTCCCTATCTGTCTCTCTCACCAAAAAACAAACAAACATAAAAACTCATTGTTTTCAGAATAAAAAAAAAATAAGGATATTAGGTTAACAATATATATATGTTTTAAATATATAGTTTACATAATAAAGTATTATATTATTTAATAATAATATGTGTATTATATCTGCCTAACGATATAATAAAGGTATTTTATCTTTTTATCTCTTTTTTCCCTCATGCTACTTGTGGATACACACATGTGCACCCAGGGTTATTATTAATCTACCTTGCTATCTATCTAATTTCCTTTGGATAAATATCAAATAATTTTTGCCTTTTAATTTTTTTGAATTCCACAAGTTTATATTTTTCAAATTTCACTTATTTTTTTCTCATTTGAACACGTTAACAAATTTTATTTTCACATTGTCAGATGTATGATTTATCAGGATGTCTATAAAACTAATACTTTGGTCAACAGTTATTTATGTAGTAGCTAGCACTGTAAACTATGTAAAGCTCTATCTGGTGATTGCCACATTTCCTATAGGCAGTAAAACATAGTTGGCTGGCAGTATTAACTTGTTGCCTACTTCAGCCAGGCTCTTTTCTTTCTTTTTCCTTTTTTTTTTTTCTCACTAAAGAGTTGGGAGGGATAAATTCCATGGATGAAAAGGATTAATGACAACATTATCAGTCAATACAAAGATATCCCCAGTATCACTGGCATAGTAAATTATTAAGTAAAAATATACACAACACCTCCCATAGCAAAGCTAATGATGCCGATCTTTAAAAAGAAGCAGCAGCCTTAGATGGTGGTATTTATGCAGCCCACACCTAGAATGTTCAGTTTTTCCTTTAAATGCATTGATTAACTAGAAATGCATTTAATGGAAAGGAGCCTTTAACCTTCATAATGAATAGGCCTCATTTTGCTGTTCTAATGTTCTGAGTCCTGGGTTTATCTTTGTTTCTAGTGGAGTGACTCTAAATCAAGGTTAAAAAGCAACTCAACATGAGGGAAAATAAAAAGGAGGTCATTTAATCACCCTGTTAGCTTCAAATGATTATTGATTCTTGCAGGTGATGTCTAATTCTGCCAGAAGATCCATTTCAGTAATGATTACTCCCTCTGTTTTATCTATGATACTGTAGGTTATTAAAAGTAGATATCTCAAGGGAGGTATGCAACTTTAAGCTGTTAATATCATATTTAATATTTTTTATTAGAGCAGAGTTTCTAGCTCTGCACTTTAACCTACAACAGAATCAGAGTGATAATTTACGAATATGTGCTTCATTACAAGTCTAATTGTTATATGATATATAGTCCTTTGGGAAACAGCAGCACACTGAAATACCTGATAGATAAATGTCAAAAAGTGTAGAGCATATTGGACTTCTCTCTCTGTCTCTTTTTTTTTTTTTAAATTAAGTGAGAGGCAGGGAGGCAAAGACAGAATCCCCCATGTGCACTGACTGGAATCTACCCTGTAAGAATCTACCCTCCTACCCAGCAATGATCTGCCCATCAGGGCTGCTGCTCCATTGCTCAGCAACTGAACTATTTTAGCACCTAAGGTGAGGCCATGGAGACATCCTCAGTTCCTGGGCCAACTTGTTTGAATCATTTCTAGCCATGGCTGCAGGAGGGAAAGAGGAAAGGGGGTGGTGGAGAAGCAGATGGATGCTTCTCCTGTGTGTTCTGATGGGGAATTGAACCCGGGTCTTCCACACATCAGGCCAACACTCTACCACTGGGACTACTGGCCAGGACCCATATTGAACTTCTCATTGTTTTTTATTACCACATATACGAAGCATTCAAGAATCATGCCTGGAAATCTGATATTACTATAATGCCTTGTGTTCATCCAAATTATTTTACAGTCATTTCTTAAATACTATTAGAATCACAGATTTACTAATATAAAAACCAGAAATTTCCAAATGCATTTCAAAATGATGAATGCAGATATCATAGATGTCTCTAAGATAGATAAGTAATGGAAGGATGACCATTTATATAGGTTTTAAGGGTAATATGCCATCAAAATGAAGATTTGCTTCTTTGAGCATGTCTGTATATTTGTAGTTGTTTAGTGAAATTAGGCAAAGTTAGAGAAGAGGACATCTATGGAACACAATCTAAAAACTGTTACATTGAGTCTGAATTTATTATTTAAATTTCTACTGTACTGTAACCCAGAATAGACAAAAAGATTGAAAGGAACTTCATGCAATGGGAATGGAGATAGAGATTTTTGAAAGTAGAATTGTTACATATTTGGTTGCAACTGTACATTGAAGATAAGGTCAATAGAATAGTCCAACATGACTACCATACTTATGATATATGCAATTGGATGATATCTTCATAAGATGAAATATAAGGGAAGGCTTAACTGGTAGGAAAAAGTATGAGCTCAATTTTGAAGAAAATTCATATGAATTTAAAGTTTTGATAAATCCACTAAAATATAATTCTAATATTCATAAAATGGGTATAGCATGGAATTAGAATTTTGTAAATTTAAGTTTGTAAGTCATCATGACTGTGAATGAACTACTGAGGAAAACAGTTAATAAAAGAAGCAGGGAATGGTCCATAGGAACCCATAAGTGTCAGGTGTACATCTCCAAATTTAATTTCTAAATAATAAAATAAGAGCAGGCAAAAGTATAAAACATTATGTAAATGGTGCTATATGCAATGGAAAAGTTGTAAATGAATGTAACAATTTTAAAAAGACTGATCACTGACAGTTTCACTGAGAATGAAACCTTTAAAATGGGAGTATTTTATTTTTTATGTTAACTAAATGAAATTGCAGTCTAGACAGTTCATATTTATTTAAATTATAAATGAATGAAATCTTGCTGAATAAAGGCATATCTATATTCAAAATATTCTAAAAAATTGTGTTTATGCATGTATCTCTCTATATATGACTTCTTTTATTTTAATCTTCACTGTTTATTTTAAACACAGATTGAAAGATCAATAAAGTTGGCAAAACTCTAGCAATATTGACAAAGAATTAAAAAAGAAGATACAAATAATAAACATTCAAACTGATATAGGGGATATCACTAAAGACCCAGCAGACCTCAAAAAAAAAAAGATAAATACTATGAACAGTTAAACATACATTTATTTGAAAATTTAGATCCAATGGACCAAATCTTCAAAAAAAAAATACTACAAATCACATAATATGAAACAGAGAACTGAATAGCCTTATAACTATAAGAAAATTAATTCATAATTTTAAAAGTCTCCAAACAAAGCTGACAATATCAGACAGTTTCACTGGAAAATTACATCGATCTTTAAAATAACAATAATACACAATCTATCACAAAAAATACACAGAAATTGCCTGATCAAGCAGTGGTGCAGTAAATAGAGCATCGAATTGGGGTGCCGAGGACCCAGGTTCGAGACCCCAAGGTCGCCAGCTTGAGCGCAGGCTCATCTGATTTGAGCAAAGCCCACCAGCTTGGACCCAAGGTCGCTGGCTCGAGCAAGGGGTTACTCGGTCTGCTGTAGCCCCATGGTCAAGGCACATATGAGAAAGCAATCAATGAACAACTAAGGAGTCGCAACGAAAAACTAATGATTAATGCTTCTCATCTCTCTCCATTCCTATCTGTCTGGCCCTATCTATCCCTCTCTCTGACTCTCTCTCTGTCTCTGTAAAAAAAAAAAAAATACACCTAAGTTAATTTAAAATAGACCACAAAATTATTAGAAAATATTTGGGCTCTAGGGCAAAGCATAACTGGAATGCATAAAAACATAATCTATAAAAAATTAAATTGAATTTTATCAAAATTAAAAACTTTGCTCTTTGAACAATTCCATTAAAAGGATGAAAAAATAAAATAACCTACGTTCTGGGAGAGAGCCTTTGCAAACCTCAATCTGAAAATAAGTTATATTTAGAATATATATAGGACTCTCTTTTTTTTTAACTATTTTATTTAGGAAATTAAGTTTAATGGCATGACATTGATCAGTAAGAGCACATAGGTTTCAGGTAACCATTTCTATAGCATTTGAACTGTTATTATGTTATGTACCCATCACCCAAAGTCAAATCATTTATTATCACCAGATATTTGTCCCTTTTTACTCCCATGCCCTCCTAACCCTCTCCACCTGGTAACCACTTCACTTTCATATATAGGACTCTAAAACACAATTGTAGAAAAGGGAGGCAGGGAGGGAGAGAAGGAAGCAGAAAGGGAGAAGGGAAGGAGGGAGGAAGGGAAGAAAGGAGGAAAAGAGGAAGGGAGGACGGGAAGAAGGGAGGGAAAAAAGGGGGGAAAGAGGAAGGGAGGGAAAAAAGGAGGGAAAAAGGAAGGGAAGCAGAGTAGAAGGGAGAGAGGAAGGAGGGAAGGAAGGAAGGAAGGAAGGAAGGAAGGAAGGAAGGAAGGAAGGAAGGAAGGAAGGAAGGAAGGAAGGAAGGAAGGAAGGAAGGAAGGAAAGAAGGAAGGAAGGAAGGAAGGAAGGATCACCAAATTAGAAAATGGAAAGAAAAAGACATGAACAAATATTTCCCAAAGATGACATATAAATGATAAATTCAGAAAATATGTTCAACTTCTTTAGCCATTAGAGAAAAGCTTAATTTAAACACAATGACTGATCACTACATATCCATCTTAAAGGCTTAATAAAGAAAAAGAGTGACAACACTAAATGCTGGTGACTTTGCAGAAAAACAGGATTACTCATACATTGATAGTGTAAATGTAAAATTTTATCCCTGGCTAGACAGCTTGGTAGGTTAAAGCATCATCCCAATATACAAAGGTTTCTTGTTTTGATCCCATCAGGACATATACAGAAACAGGTGTTTCTGTCTCTCTCTTTCCCCTTTTTTCTCTCTCTAAAATCAGTAAATAATTTTTAAAAAAATTTGTAATGGCACTTTGGCAAGCGGTGAGGAAGTTTCTTATAAAAATAACATATTAGTACCATAAAATCCAGTGATTATAGTCTTGGTCATTTATCTCAGAAAATTGAAAAGTTCTGTTGACACACTCCTGTATAAATGTCTATAGCAGTTTTGCTTAAAATATCATAAGTTGAAAACAACATACGTGTTCTTCACAAGGTGAGTAGTTAAATTAATGGTGGTACATTTATACCATGGATTACAACATAGAAATAAAAAGAATCACACTATTGATACACACAAGAACCTTGAAGAATCTTTAAGTAATTATTTTAACTAAAAAAAGTAATCACAAAAGGTTAGACAATATTTTATTTATAAAATTGTGTTCAAATGACAAAATAATAGAATTGAAGAATGATTAGTAATTATGGGGGTTAGGATGGTGATGGAATATGAGGAAAGTGGGTATGATTATTAAAGGGAACCTGAAGATTCTATATTGATTTATGAATTTTTAATGGATTAATTTCTGAAGGTGATTTATTTGGCATAGAGCATCAATTTGAAAATATTACAAAATGTATAATAATTTTACTTTATAAAATTGTATATGTAGGGCCAGTAGCCACAGCCATCATCATAGCTACCTGGCCTGTGCAGGTTCCCATTTAATTTGGACAGACGGTAATGAAACAACGGAGCCAGTAACTGGTGGGCCATTTTCCTTTATTGCTGCTCACAACCAACAGGCGAGAAAATACACACAGTGGGAAAACACTTCCCTTTTCACTCAGGGATCCCAAAGCCACTGACTTTCTCCAGTTTTTCATAGAATCAAAGGCCCTACCAGCCTTATTCACCTCTGTTCTCCATCTCCTCTCTGCACAAACTGGGTTCTCCTTCAGCATTCCGCCATTTTAGCTGCTTCCTCCCCTCCACGTGGCCTCTCTCCCCTAAACAATGTGGTCTCCTCTCCAAAATTGCCTCTTAGCTCCTCCTTTTAAAACTTTTCAGTGCAAAAATCCCTCCTCCAGCACATATTAGCATAACCAAGCTCCCCTTCCCAAGCATGAAGATAATCAGCCACCCTACATGGGCAGCGCCATCTTTAACAATAAAAATGAGCATAAAAATCGCATTAAACTTATTTGCCTAACAGCATGAAAGTAAAAATTTTTCTATATTCTCTATATTATCAGTGTACAAAGTAAGTTAAAAATATGCCATAAATATAGGAAAAAATTCTAAGTTGCGTTTTGGTATGAGTGACTAAAGGGAAATCAATTTAGAATCTTCAACTTACTCATTGCATCTTCTAAACTTTAGTGCACCATCTCAGGACCTCATAAAGAGAGTACATTTAAGTCCCTGAATAAATGTGGATCAAACTTGTGAACTTTCTGAAATTTGAAATCAGTCCCCAAGTCACATATCGATACAACAAAAAAGGTTGAAAAACTTAATGGCTCAGGGTGCTTAACTACGCCTCTGAAAGATCCATGGAAGACCATTAATCTATGTTGACCTGGGGGTGAGCACTAGGCAGCTAAGCTTAAAGTTAAAATAAGGAAAATAAATTGAGCATGGAGGCTCTATGCCACAGATTTACAGATTTCACAGAATCAGTCTTGCAAATTCAAACAGATGAATGAAAATGAAGCAGAAACAAGCCCTGAAAAGTAAAGAATAAGAACCAGAGATGCTACAATATAGTATATAAAATGTTCAGTCTTTAAAATTTTTAAATTTATAGATTTTTAGAGAGAGGAGACAGAGAGAGAGGAAAGATGAGAGAGAAGAAGGATGCAGTAGTTGCTTCATACACGTGGCTTGAACAGACAAGCCCAGGGTTTCGAACCAGCAACCCCAGTGTTTCAGGTCGACGCTTCATCCACTGCACCACCACAGGTCAGGCTGAAATGTTCAGTTTTAAACAAGTTATTATGAGATATACAAAGAAAGAATAAAAAATAACCCATATACAGGAAAGAAGCAGGCAATAAAAAAAATGCCTTTGAAGCCCTAAGCAGGTAGCTCAGTTGGTTAGAACAGGGTCCCCACACACCAAGATTTTGGGTTCTATCTTTAGTTAGGACACATATAAAAATCAACCAATGAATGTGTAAATGAGTGGAACAATAAATCAATGTTTCTTTCTTCTTTCCTCTCTCTCTCTCAAATCATTAAATTAAAAACAATAATAATAATACCTTTGAGAAGGACAGGTGTTCAACTTAGCAAACAAAGATTTCAAAGCAATTATATGTGGTTTTGGAACTGAAGAAAACATACTTATTTAATTTTAATTAGTTATTTATTTTTAAATATACTATTCTTTTTTAATGTTTATTTTATTGATTTTAGAGAGAAAGGAAGTGAGGAGGAATGGGGGGAGGGAGAGAGAGAGATGGGAACATCAGTCTGTTTCTGTATGTGCCCTTACTGAGAAATAAACCTGTCACCTCTGCACTTTGAGTGATGTGCTAAGCAATGGAGCTATCCAGCCAGGGCTGAAGGAAATATTTTTAAATAATTTAAGGGCAGTCTTATCAAATAAAATATATTAATAAAGAGACAGAAATTATTTTTAGAATACAGAAATGAAAATCTTGGATTTGAATAGTATAATAAGTGGAATGAAAATTTCACCCAGTACTCACCAGGAAATGTGAGCTGGCACAGGAAGTAATCAATATCCTTGAAGATAGATCAATAAAGTTGATACAATCTGAGAAAAAAAGAATAAAGAGAATTGAACAGAGCCTAAGGGAAACATGGGGCACCACTAATTGCATAAATATATAATACCAAAAAGAGAAAAGAGTAAGAATTGGGAAGAAAATAATATTTTAGAACATAATAGCTATGTTTCCCAAGTTTGCCCCCTAAAATATTAACCTATATATCAAAAAGCTCAAGAAACTTCAAACAGGATTTAAAAACTGATCTATATACAGATACATCATAATTAAATTGTTGAAAGTTAAAGAAAAAAAATATTGTTTAGAAGAAGCAAGAAAGAATCAACAAAATAACCAAAAAGTAGCCACAATAAGATTAAAAGCTACTTCTCAACAACAACAACAACAAAAATAGAGCCTGGAATGAGCATTCAAAGAAAAAAAATCTGTTATCTAAGAATCCTCTTTCCAGCAAAATTCTTCTTCAAGAACAAAGAGTACATAAGGCCATTTTTATATAAGCAAAACCTGAGAATTTTTTTACAAGTGTACCTAATCTTTCAAAAAATATCAAAGAAACTTCTTCAGGCTGAATGGAAGTGACTCCGAACAGTAATTCTAATCTACATGAATAAAAAGGAATGCAGGAAGGGGTAATTATGTTGGAAAGTATAAAAGATGACATAATAATATATTTCTTTTCCTTTATCCTCTTGTAAGTATGTAAAATTACACAGTCACATTCAAAGATAGTTTGGCAGTCTCTCAAAATGTTGAAAATAAAATTACAATTTCACAGAGCACTTCTAATTCTGCATATCTTTACAAGAGAAATAGAAATAAACATATATATATATAAATACCTATACATAAATATTTAATGTACAGGTATATTTAATGTATCATTATTTACAAAATCCAGAAGGTGGACAAAACCAAATTGTTTATCAAAAGATGAACGGGCATACAAAATACTGTATATCCATACAATAAAATACTGTTTTAAAACAAAAAAGAACAAAGTACTGATGCATACTACAAAGTGGGTGAGCCTCTAAAACAGGGGTCCCCAAACTACGGCCCGCGGGCCACATGTGGCCCCTGAGGCCATTTATCCAGCCCCCGCCGCACTTCCGGAAGGGACACCTTTTTCATTGGTGGTCAGTGAGAGGAGCATAGTTCCCATTGAAATACTGGTCAGTTGGTTGATTTAAATTTACTTGTTCTTTATTTTAAATATTGTATTTGTTCCCATTTTGTTTTTTTTTACTTTAAAATAAGATCTGTGCAGTGTGCATAGGGATTTGTTCATAGTTTTTTTTTATAGTCTGGCCCTCCAATGGTCTGAGGGACAGTGAACTGGCCCCCTGTGTAAAAAGTTTGGGGACCCCTGCTCTAAAACATCAGGCTAAGTCTGACCTGTGGTGGCGCAGTGGATAAAGCATCAACCTGGAAATGCTGAGGTCACCGGTTTGAAACCCTGGGCTTGCCTGGTCAAAGAACATATGGGAGTTGATGCTTCTAGCTCCTCCCCCCTGTCTCTCTCTCTCTCCTCTCTCTCTCTCTCTCTTTCTCTCTCTCTCTCTCTGTCTCTCTCTCTCTCCCTCTCTCTCTCCTCTCTAAAATGAATAAATTTAAAAAAATGTAAAACATCAGGCTAAGACAAAAATGCCAAAGACAAAAGAATATATATTGCATAATTTAATTTATTTAATATTCAGAATGGGTTTATATTTTGGTTTGTTTTCTGGAAATGTTTAAATTTAGACAATGTTAATGGCTTCATCACTGTAAATATATTAAAAGGCACTGACTTTTGAAAATTGAATACTGAAAATGGATATGGAGATTATACCTCAATGTAGCTGTTTTTAAGAGGTTAAAATTAAAAATCCAGTTTAAAAAATATACAGAAAATGCCCAAGTACTAAACACTTATGAAAGATCAATTAAGATAGGGACTGTTGTCCTTTAGATTTAGCAATACTCTATCTTGTAGTAAAATTTCAGGATAAAATGTGACTATATTCTCTTTTATTTTTTCATTTATCACACCATTTCCATTTTATCTCATTTACACTATGTCAGTGCTTTTGTGTTACTGAGTTTTATTTGCATTTCTGTATAGATTTTAAGATCTTGTTTCCTTTCTTAACTAATGGACCCTAATTCTTATTAAGGATGAAATATCTTACATCATTCTAAGTATACCAATCAGAAGTTCTAAACATAACTCTGTTTTTAGATTTATTTTTCTAGTTTTTCTGGGACAACTTTGTTATGTTTAACTTTTTGAGCTCTCTTTTTATTTTTTTGTAATTTTCCAAAAATGTGTGTCACAAACTGTAGCTGTACATTCATATTTAAGAGAAAGACTCCAAAAATCTGACTGAATACTGAATTCATTGGTCTATCTTCTCTAATCATAGATTTTTATATTGATTTCCTGGATAACTGACTATTGTCCTGGAAATTCTAAACTGCCCAAAAAATGGTGATCATTACTCTGATGTCATTTAATCTATCTGATGTTGGTAGGGAGAGCTATGTAG
Organism: Saccopteryx bilineata; assembly: GCF_036850765.1. NCBI lineage: Eukaryota > Metazoa > Chordata > Mammalia > Chiroptera > Emballonuridae > Saccopteryx > Saccopteryx bilineata. Next base: position 68,686,017 of record NC_089490.1, on the reverse strand, counting down.
CTATATGTTTCTTGTTTTGAACGCGGTAAGGCTTCATTGTCTTCCTATCCACATATTTATACACTTATCTGCTTTCTGTCACTAATTTTATAATTAAAGATACAAAAAATAATAGTCCTACAGTATGTGCTTTTTATATTTTTGATCTTTCAATTATCATATTTATGTTGATATTCATTCATGTTTAGCACATATGAATTGCTTGCTCTTTTTAACTGCTATGTTTTATTAAATTGTTCATTCCCTTTTATTTATTCTACAAGTAGGCCACAATTTGTTTATTCCTTCACCTGTTGATGGGCATGTGTTTATTTTTCCAGTCTAAATATTACAAACAAATATGCTATGACTATCATGCACAAGTCTTTATGTGGACTACACTCTCTTTTCTCTTGAGTAAACACCTCAGACTGAATGACTGAATTATATGGTTGTTGTATGTTTTACAAAGTGGTTGTATTTTTTTATATATTTTTCTTAGCAATATATGAGATCTCCAATTCTTCTACATCCTTGCCAAATCATTGTAAATACAGTCTTTTTAGTTTTGCTCTTCCAACAGGTATGTTGTTATAGCTAATAAGGTTTTGTTTTTTCCTAATGATGTTTAGCATCTTTTTATGTAAATATTTATTCTCTATATGTCTCCAATATTTTACTATTTTTAATAGGTTGATTATTTTCTTTTTCTAGAGTTTTAAGAATCATTATGTATTCTGGATTCAAGTCATTTATCAGATATATAATCTGTAAACATATTTCACCTGGTACACAGTTTGTCTCTGCATTCTCTTAAGTTTTTAATGAGCAATCATTTTTCATTTTGATGAATTCAAATTTATCAATTTGTTCTTTTATGCATTGTGATTTTCATGTTTTTTCCTAGAAAAACCGATGCTCTACCTTTTTAAAAATTGTATTTAGTCTCTCTTTTATGCCAAAAAATGTGAAGGCCCTGAGACCTTCCTTTACTTGTGAACTAAAAAGTTGGTCAGCCACAGTCTTATACATATTGGCACAAGACAAGAGAACCCTGGGTCAGAAACAAAGGACTCTCTTAATCATGGAACAATAGGCAGGAAAGGTTTTCAGTTGCTTTTGCCATCAAAGCCCTAGATGTACAATACAGAGGTGAGCTGTGTGGGACTTTACGCACAGGGTGATTATCTGCAGTTCAGAAACCTCAAGCTTCAGAATGCTAATTTTTTGAAAGAAGGCAATAATAAATGAATGGGACTATATCAAACTAAAAAGCTTCTGCACAGCAAAAGGAACTGCCAAAAAACTAAATAGGCAGCCAATTAAATGGGAGATGGTATTTGTAAACCATAGCTTGGATAAGAGGTTATTATTCAAAATATATAAAGACCTCACAAAGCTCAGCAACAAACAAGCAAACAATTTAATTTAAAAATGAAGAAAGGACCCGAACAGACACTTATCCCCCCAAAAAACTTGTAAATGGTCAACAGATACATGAAAAAATGCTCATCTTCACTAGCTTTTTGAAAAATGCAAATCAAAACTTCACTGAGACACCACCTCACACCTGTTAGATTGGATACTTACAATGAGACCAGTAATAAGTGTTGGAGAGACTGTGGAGAAAAAGGAACCCTCATTCACTGCTAGTGGGAATACAAATTAGTACATTATGGAAGAAATATGAGGTGGTTCCTCAAAAATTAAGAATTGAACTCCTGGCCGGTTTGCTCAGCGGTAGAGCGTTGGCCTGGCGTGCGTGGGACCCAGGTTTGATTCCCGGCCAGGGCACATAGGAGAAGCGCCCATTTGCTTCTCCACCCCCCACCCCTCCTTCCTCTCTGTCTCTCTCTTCCCCTCCCGCAGCCAAGGCTCCACTGGAGCAAAGATGGCCTGGGCGCTGGGGATGGCTCCTTGGCCTCTGCCCCAGGCACTAGAGTGGCTCTGGTCATGGCAGAGCGACACCCCGGAGGGGCAGAGCATCGCCCCCTGGTGGGCAGAGCATCGCCCCTGGTGTGCATGCCGGGTGGATCTAGGTGGGGCACATGCGGGAGTCTGCCTGACTGTCTCTCCTTGTTTCCAGCTTCAGAAAAATACAAAAAAAAAAAAAAAAAAAGAATTGAACTATCATATTACCAAGCAATCCCTCTACTGGATATCTACCCCCAGCATTCAACACCACTGGTACCTAAAGACTTATGCACCCTCCATGTTCATCACAGCATTATTCATGGTGGCCAAGACAAGGAAACAACCAAAGTGTCCCTCTATAGAGGATTGGAGAAAGAAGATGTGGTATATATACACAATGGAATACTACTCAGCCATAAGAAATGCTGACACAGTAACATTTACAACAACATAGATGGACCTTGAGAACATTATATTGAGTGATGTAAGTAAATCAGAAAAAGCTAAGAACTTTATGATTTCACATAGGTGGGATATAGAACTGACACTTATGGACATAGATAAAAGTAAAGTGGTTACCAGGGGAGAGGGATATGGAGGAGGGCAATGTCAGGGAGGGGGCTGAGGGGGAGGAAGTAGGGGGAGGTGATAGGGGTAAGAGGTAGGAGAAGGGTTTAAAGAGGGACAAATATATGGTGATGGAAAATGATTTGACTTTGGGTGATGGGTATACAACATAATCAACAGTTCAAATGCTATAGAAATGTTTATCTGAAACCTATGTACCCTTATTAACCAATGTCACATTGTTAAATTTAATTTTCTAAATAAAAAAAATCTCTTTGAATATCTTTCCTTGCTTCTCTATAGCCTGGGAATACTTATTTTATTTTCTGAAGTGAGAAGCAAGGAGGCAGAGAGACAGACTCCTACATGAGCCCCACCGGGATCCACATAGCATGCCCACTAGGGGGCTATGCTCTGCCCATCTGGGGCATTGCTCCGTTGCAACCAGAGCCATTCTAGTGCCTGAAGTGGAGGCCAAGGAGCCATCCCCACTGTGCAGGCCAACTTTGCTCCAATGAAGTGTTGGCTGTGGGAGGGGAAGAAAGACAGAGAGAAAGAACAGGGGGATGTGTGGAGAAGCAGGTGGACAATTCTCCTGTGTGCCCCGGCCAGGTATCGAACCTGGGACTTCCACACAGTGTGCCAATGCTTTACCACTGAGCCACTGGCCAGGGCTAGCCTGAAAATTCTTTTAAGGCAGTAAGCTTGGGGTAAGCATTGGGTTCAACTTACTTGCTTTCTGTGCCTCAAAAATACATGCCCTTTATTGTCTGATATTCAATGTCTTGGAACAAGTAAGTACTGTTTTTTTCTAATTTTCTATCTTGGTTAAAAATGTAGCATCCCCTTTTAAGGACTATAGTTATACATTCAAAGTGAGATCAGATAGCATGTGTGTATTACTGTATATGCATATGTTTACATGTGTAGACACTACCCCAAATTGCCCAGGAAAAAGGAGTTTACTGAGATGTAAAAATTTAGTACAATCACCAGAACTGTCACAGATAATTAGGGATAGTGAGTGGGTCATTCTAAATTATGTATATGTGAGTGTATGTGTATGCTTTCACTATTAGTGAGTCCTATTAAGGGAAATGCCATACACATACATGACTTCTGTACACTGGAATTTCTAAGAAACTTGTCAATACAGTATGTTGTGCCTTTGCTTAATTCAATCAAGTTAAACAAACATGTAGTAAGTGAAAGTGATAATATTGTAACTTTCATGTCTGTCTTCTCCTCACAGCATGGACATTTTAAATGAACTGTGGTAAATTGCAATAAGAACTCTTTTGACCTGTCTGGTTCATACAGAGTCTTTCTAAATGATGGTTAAACAAGCTTGGCTATGACATATATTTAGTGAAATCAGTTTTCTGTAACCATGTTCATCAAAGAACCTAAGTCTTTACTCTAAATTAATCATTTACTTAAGAATTTTTGTTAGACAGTATTATAAATGTATAATACAAAATTATAAAAGCCTATTTTATTGTTTTTTAAATTTATTAGAGAGAAGTAAATTTTTTGAGTGTGTGTGACAGAGACAGAGAGAGGGACAGACAGGGAGAGAGATGAGAAGCATCCATTTTTGTTGCGGTACCTTAGTTATTCATTGATTGCTTTCTTATATGTGCCTTGACCAAGGGACTAGAACAGATGGAGTCACACTTTGCTCAAGCCAGCGACCTTGGGCTCAAGCTGGTGAGCCTTGCTCAAACCAGATGAGCCAGCACTCAAGCCAGCGACCTCAAAGTTTTGAACTAGGGTCTTCCGCATCCCAGTTCAACATTCCATCCACTGCACCACTGCCTGGTCAGGCAGAATCAAAAGCTTATGTGAATAAGAGATGTGTTATATCTAATTTAAAATTATCACTGCATAATATATCATAAATTATAGAAAATTATGAAATACCATTTTCTATTTTTAATGTAGATTTCATGGTGACAATCAATTTGAATATGACTCATTGAACTTTACATTTCAGTATATTTTATAAAAATTGCTATTAACCCTATAGAGAGAGAATAAAGAATCTCAGCTAACAAATTGGATGCATAAGATTCATTAATGATAAGCAATACAATGATATATGATTAAGTTGAGCAATGGTCAAGTACCAGACTCAATACTGAAAAATTATTTCCCACAGTTAGTTACTTCATTGTCAGAATTACCTCCTGTTCATCCCTGTCTAGCTCTCTTTTAAACTGTTAATCCACTGCAATAAGGAGGCTTTGTATTTTATGAACAATTCTACTAATACATCTTGATATTTAATCTCCCTGTTTCAGTAAAAATCTATTTCTTAAACATTAATAAGTATTGTTTTTTTTAAATTTTTTTTATAAATTTTTATTAATGTTACTGGGGTGACATCAATAAATCAGGGTACATATATTCAAAGAAAACATGTACAGATTATCTTGTCATTCACTTATGTTGCATATCCATCACCCAAAATCAGATTGTCCTCCATCACCTTGTATCTAGTCTTCCTTGTGCCCCTCCCCCACTCCCTCCCCCTCTCCTCCTTCCCTCCCTCTCCTCCCCTTCCCCCATCCCCAGTAACCACCACACTCTTGTCCATGTTTCTTAGTCTCGTTTTTATGTCCCACCAATGTATGGAATCATGTAGTTCTTGGTTTTTTCTGATTTACTAATTTCACTCCGTATAATGTTATCAAGATCCCACCATTTTGTTGTAAATGATCAGATGTCATAATTTCTTATGGCTGAGTAGTATTCCATAGTGTATATGTGCCACATCTTCTTTATCCAGTCTTCTATTGAAGAGCTTTTTGGTTGTTTCCATGTTTTGGCCACTGTGAACAATGCTGCAATGAACATGGGGCTGCATGTGTCTTTACATATCAATGTTTCTGAGTTTTGGGGGTATATGCCCAGTAGAGGGATTGCTGGGTCATAAGGTAGTTCTATTTTCAGTTTTTTGAGGAACCACCATACTTTCTTCCAAAATGGTTGCACTACTTTACATTCCCACCAACAGTGAATGAGGGTTCCTTTTTCTCCACAGCCTCTCCAGCATTTGCTATTACCTGTCTTGTTGATAATAGCCAATCTAACAGGTGTGAGGTGGTATGTCATTGCAGTTTTGATTTGCATTTCTCTAATAACTAACGAAGATGAGCATCCCTTCATATATCTGTTGGCCATTTGTATTTCTTCCTGGGAGAAGTGTCTGTTCATGTCCTCTTCCCATTTTTTTATTGGATTATTTGTTTGTTTGTTGTTGAGTTTTATAAGTTCTTTGTAAATTTCATATATTAGGCCCTTATCTGAGCTGTTGTTTGAAAATATCATTTCCCATTTAGTTGGTTGTCTGTTTATTTTGTTGTCAGTTTCTCTTGCTGAGCAAAAACTCTTTAGTCTGATGTAGTCTCATTCATTTATCTTTGCCTTCACTTCTCTTGCCTTTGGAGTCAAATTCATAAAATGCTCTTTAAAACCCAGGTCCATGAGTTTAGTACCTATGTCTTCTTCTATGTACTTTATTGTTTCAGGTCTTATATTTAGGTCTTTGATCCATTTTGAATTAATTTTTGTACAAGGGGACAAGCTGTAGTCGAGTTTCATTCTTTTACATGTGGCTTTCCAGTTTTCTCAGCACCAATAAGTATTGTATACACTATAATTCTAAAAAAAAAACAACTCACCAAGATCTATTATTTTTTTATGATCTATTATTTTTTTATGTTCTCTTTCATTTAAATTCCAATTATTTCAGAATTCCTGCTGTCCTCTTTAGGAGAAAGACATACTATGGTACATGTTTAAGTCTCATTAAGAAAGGGTCCACAATATTAAGATTATTAGAATTGTTTATGTGCTTAAGTCACTAAATCCACTAAATGTTATTGAAAATTTTTTTAAATGAGGAAAATAATATTGACCAGTAAACATGCTTGAAATGTTTTCATCCTTTTCAAGGGACTTTTAAAGATGTCTGAGATGGCTGAAGAGAAAAGAAGGAACAGAACAAAAGACATGGATTTGAATGTGAAAGATTAATATTCTCTCCAATGCACAAAAATACAAGTTTAATGATTACCAATAATCTTTGCAATATTATTTTTCATACTATAGTTAATGTCTGGTTTATAGGAGGCAATAAAAACTAGAATGATGCACATTATCTACTCAGCAAAGTTTACCTTGTCTATCTAGGGAACACACTATTGCACCTGTATCTATTGTACTTGTCTGACATACAGGTGCTACAGTCTGTATTTACAAGACTCCCTGCCAGGCAAAAGACCATTTGTTTGAAGGGGATAAGGGATTGTGATTATAGGCACACAAAAGAAAAAAATCATTCCCTAATTCTCCTTGCTTCCATCTGTTTGGTTGCTACTTCTCAGGTGCTATTTAGGTGGACAGATGTGCAATCTGGGAATTCTTCCAAATTCATTGTATTTCCTTTCTAAGAAAAGAGGAGAATTCAATATTGTCTTCAGAAAACAGTTCTGTTTTTTTTTACTGGTGTTCTCTGCAATCTGTGGTTATATTTTATTCTCTGATCATAATGGAGAAGAAATGTGGGTCCTCAGACTTTTTATTTTCAGTAAGAGGAGATAGAGAAATAGACTCCCGCATGCGCCCCAACTAGATCCACCTGGCAACCCCATTTGGGTTGATGCTCAAGTATCAACCTATTTTTAGTACCTGAGATTGACACTGGGACCAATCAAGCCACTGGCTGTGGGAAGGGAACAGAGAGTGAAGAAAGGAAAAGGAAGGAAAGAGAAGCAGATGGTCATTTCTCATGTGTGCCCTGACTCAGGATGGAACCCAGGATATCTACATACTGGGCCCATACTCTATCAACTGAACCAACTGGCCCCGGATCCTTTGACTTTGACACTGGTCCTCTCTTTCTTCTGTTTTTGTCATATTGGACAGTGCTGTTCTTGGCAGCAGGCTCTGGTACTTCCTCCAGTGAACATTCTTCAGTTATGATTGTAGGTCTCTGGCTGATGCCAAAGGCCTAAAGAAAATTTATATAAAACTTACTATACACACTTCTCTTCCACTAACTGAGATCTGAAGGCAACCAAATCCTTTGGAGAACTGACAGAATCGTAAGATTCAGGGCTATTTTAGTCACCAGACACAACTGAACATCCAGAATACTTGAGAAACAGAATGGTCAATCGTTAAAATCCCATAAGAGGCAGATAAGAAAACTAGTGGAGACAGATGAACTCTTCCATTGCTAGTGACCTGTAGTATTAGTCAAAATAGATTAGTTTATGCTATGATAACAAAAGTAATCCTGAAAGTACAAATGCTTTAGTTGAGAATGATGCCTATATCCTTTACAATATTTATCAGAATGGTCAAATAATCTCATTGAACAGCCAGTTGGAAACAAAAGTTTAATTTTCATAGAAGATGAACCAAATAGGCACAGATGTTAATATTCTTCACCACACTGATTACATTATTGACTATCTATAAATTGGTTGATTCTTTCACTTCTCCACTGTTTACCATTAGGCATGGGGTCCTGTGTATAAGGAAAGAAAAAATATATATATATTCCTTATTTTTATATGTACTCTACTTAGATATATTTTCCTACTTTCTAGAAAATTCAGTGAGCCCCATCCATATTATACCCCCACCTAAAAAAAACACAAAAAACATTTAGTTGTTTAGAAAAAGTGGGCAAATATTATCACTTCAGTTATGAAATATCTAGTTTATTTTCAAAGGACATTGCTATCACTAACTTAGCGATGCCTGACTTACTGAGAACGATGGCAGGACTATGTTTGGAGAGGTCAATTGGATGCAGAAAAATGTGGTGGCAGATGGTGACATAGTGTGGGAGATAGAGTGGTGTGAGGAGAAAAACACAAATAGCAATAAAAAGATTAACTACAGGTGACAGCTGCTGGTGAGGGAGTTGACAGATTTTTTTCCTGGTGTCCAAGGTTTTCACCACACTTGTTTCAGAATTTAAAAATGTAAGACCAGTTTTGGCACTTTTGATCTCTTCTGGCATCACCCATAGTTCTCACATTTCAATCATCTATACAATAAGCCAAAAATTGATCCTTTGAAGTATCTGGCAATAACAAAGAATGACTGAAAAACACATGTCATTGTCTCTTAGCTCTCATCTTACTCAATAATTATTAAAGAAAAACCATACATGCCAATAGAAAGTAAATGTCAAAAGTTTTATGGTGAACTTAAATGTATTAAATCTTATCACAGTAATTTATTATTATAGAAACCATAAAGGAGCTTGTAATAACACAGAATTTACATTATTTAATAGCAAGAAAATAACTCATTGACTCCCTCTTCATACGTTAAGAGAATAGTGTCTGGCACACAATAGGCACGTCTTTGTTAAATATATAAATTAAAAAAAATGTTAGTAAAGTCAGTATTATCTTTCTTAGATAAAAAGTGACTATATGTTTTTACAAGGTCTAATTTAAGATAATTTTTCATAAGTATTTGCTGTTTATCATAAAGCTTTAAAAATTTTGTAAATAAACTTTGGTAAACAAAATTACACAAGTTAAAAAGTCTTGAAATCACATATGCAAAGCAGAGGAGGGCAAGAAGAAACAAGAAAGAAAATTTAAGCAGAATAAGATGTCAATGACAGTTTCAAAGATATAAGGTTTACTGTCCCTACTCCCATCTTCTCCTTTTTTTCTGATGTTATGTGGGATCTCTAGTAGAGAATAGGTTAAGCAGAAAACTTCTTTTTCTTTTTTTTAAAAATTCAGTGAGAGGAGGGGAGGCAGAGAGATAGAGTCCTGCATGCTCCCCTACCGAGATCCACCTGGGAAACCCACCAGGGGGCAATGCTGTGCCCATCTGGGGCGTAGCTCTGTTGCTGAGCAATGGAACTCTTCTTAGCACCTGAGACAAGGCCACAAAGCCATCCTCAGGGCCTTGGGCCAACTCGCTCCAATAAAGTCATGGCTGCAGGAGGAGAAGACAGAGAAAGAGACGAGGAGGAGGGTTGGAGAAGCAGATGGGCGCTTTTCCTGTGTGCCTTGACTGGAATCAAACTGGGAACATTCACATGCTGGGCCAATGTTCTACCACTGAGCAAACCAGCCAGGGCACAGAAAGCTTTTTAAAAATTTTTTCTGGAAGAAGTGAAACAAAGAAATGTGGTTGTTTGTCTGGTAATTGTGTATTATGGATTGAGATCCCCTAAAAATTCTTAGCGCTTTTTACTCTTATAGTCAATGACTATTTCAAATGACAATGGCATTTTTATTTGAGTCTTTCTGTGACTTTTGTGGAAAAGTACTTGCATCCTAGAACCCTGTTCGGCAAACTGCGGCTCTTCGGCCCCTTGAGTGTGGCTCTTCACAAAATACCACGTGCAGGCACTACCTCGATAAGGAATGTACCACCTATATAGTTTAAGTTTAAAAAAATTGGCTCTCAAAAGAAATTTCAATCGTTGTACTGTTGATATTTGGCTCTGTTGACTAATGAGTTTGCCGACCACTGCCCTAGGACATTGAGAAAAAAAATTAACCATCATCTCTCTACTTTTATGTTAACTACAATAAATTAGGGTGACTCATAAAAAATTGCATGGGTAGAAATGCTGAAAATCAATAGATTTAATTATCCTCAGTGACTGTATCACATATCTGAAGCAATCTAAATGCTACAGTGTGGTTGGATTGGAGAGGAGTAAAAGCATACTTAATCTTCCAGTCTAATGTTCATATTTATTGTTTATCATCAAAGAATTCACTAGGCATTGTCTGTTTTGTAAACTGTACACTGAAGAGAAGATAGGCTATCAATACAATAATTGAATTAATGTTTTTCTTAAAAAATATGACCCAAAATTATGACTTTTATAAACATAGTACATCAAAATCATGACAATCTCTTTTAGGCTTTTCTATTTTCCACAGATATTCCCTTATCATTGTGTTTTACATGTACTTTTTCTGACAGCTTACCACTGCTACACTATAGCAATAAGAATAAATCTTTTCCTTAATAACTAAGATATTAAATATTCACTCCTGGGGGAGGTCAAAGTTATACCTGAGTTTAAAAATATTAATCATATTTAAGAGAAATAATTTTCAAGTAAATATAGAGAAGCAACAAGTGTCATGAATACAACTTTTCTAATCTCTCCCAGTCACGTCATCCAGTTTTCACTTCATTTCTTATATATTTTACAATTGCAGTCACTGCTATTATAATAAAATAATCATTGAAGGTATCTGTACATTGTCTATTATTACCACTAAATTATAGGCTTTACTGGGCATTTCTGTCTTGTATATCACTCTATCCTACCACCTAGCACAGTGTTTAATTGACCAAGTCTCAGTTTCCACAATGAATAAGAAGGTATAATAACATACACTTCATTGGAAAATAGTACAGTATTGTAGTTAAGTGCATTGATTCTGGAATCAAACAAACCTAGTTAGTATTTTAGATATGGCAATTTAATAATTATCACAATCTGTAAAATTCCTTAGAATATCCACTAAAAGTTTTATTTGAGATATTATATTCTTCCACTACAGAATTTTAATTGAATTTTTTTGGTTCTTTATATAGATTTTAATTTTGTAGAGATTCTAGTCTGTCTATTCTAATATATTGTTTATTTCAGATTCTTGTCCTGATTTTTTTCTTCATATAAAATAATCTGTCATGTTTTTCTTGTATGTGAATTTAGAGATATTTGTATATAACCTGGAAACAAGATTATACATTGTTTAGGTTCTGGGACCTGTTATATTTTTTTGAAGGATATTAAAATTTGTTTTACTTGCTTATTTTAGCAGGGACCTTGCCTGATCTGAAACCACAAACTCAACCTTTCACATAGAGTGTGGCCATAGAACTCAATGTTCAGTTCCTTATAAATAGCTGGGAAGCTTGGAACCTGCCCCCTGCATTTATAGAGCGGATATTAGCTAGAGAGTTGGGAAAATTCTGTTTGCAGAATTAGAAGCAACTTATCTTTAGCTTTTTCCTTTGAACAATTTCAGTCTGCACATTCCAGCTACTGTGGTGCCCATGATATATGTTTCCTAATTTCTAAAGCCATTAAAATATATTGCAAGTTCTATCCAAGTTCTAGCTGGCATGAGTGCTAGCTTGAAACTTCCTTTAGGAGAAAAAGTGATTAAAACAGGAACCTCAGAGTCATTCTCTTTTTCCAAATGTTGATTCTTCCCCATGTTCTGTTGGTCTTTGGTCACAATTTAGTGATTCAGATAATATACAGAGGTGTACAAAAGTAGGTTAAATTACCAGCCATCATTACCTGAAAGATAAATCATAAATAAGGATATGAAATAATAATAATGATAAATAATAGAAATAAATAATACAATGATAAATAAATAATACAGCAATAAACTCTGTTTTGCATACTTAAATCTGTAAACTTACTTTTCCCTACCTTTCTATAATATAAAACTATATATACATAAAATTTATTAGAGTTTATAATTGTCTATAATCTGTAGAATATTACTTCTTCATTACCAAAATCCAAAACCTCCTCCCTATGCTATCTAATAATTATTTTCCATATTTGTTTTAAAAAAACAGCTTAATAAGAAACATAGCATTTCAATACATTTGGGCAATTATTGATTGAGATAATATATATGAATAACAGCAAAATTATGGGCATATTGAGGGTTCAATATGTGGATATAGCAATTTCAATAATTACATGAGTGAAGATTAAAAGAGGAAATATAAAGAACTTTAAAACTGTGAAATATTATATTATTAGGATGAATTAATTTGATAATTATTTGGACAAAGTTATATTAAATTGAAGACTATATTATTATCAAGTGATTAAATTTGTTTATTCTGGCAATAAAACCCATCCAGATATATTTTGGTTAGTGTGCTATATTGTGTTCTTAAAATATTTTCATTAATCAAAGATTCTATGTATATTAATTATTATAATAGATTTTTAAACTAAACCATATGATGCATTTGGGTAACAACTATCATCTCTATTTATTAATGCTAACAAAATTGATGGTGAGATTTTAAGTGAAAGTTTATTAAAACTATATAGAAAATATTTAGGCCAGTCAATTGGAGAAATAGAACAAGCATTATAAATTTTCTATTCTGCATGTCACTTTCTCTCTAGCAATTTCCATTTCTAGGAAGTAATATTATTTTATTTTTCTACACTAAAGGAATTATGTTGATGGTTTTGTTTTTTGTTTTTTTAATTTATTTTTAGAGAGAGTGAGAGAGACAGAGAGAGAGAGAAAGGGGTAGGAGCAGGAAGCATCAACATCCATATGCGCCTTGACGAGGCAAGCCCAGGTTTTCAATCATTGACCTCAGTGTTTTCAGATCGACACTTTATCCACTGTGCTGCCACAGGTCAGGCATGTTGATGGTTCTTTATGTTACACTTGCAAAGCATTTTCTATTTACAGTGTAATAGAGTTTTTAAAATGCTTTTGTAAAGCAGTCTTTCAACCAGTGTTTTTCTTCGTTGTATTAATGGGGGTTATCACCCCAGTCTCTCTGCATTTTCTTTTGCTATTGGAAATAATGAACACACATTACAAAACTAGAAATTGCATTTAATAGAATGCTTAAATATTAAATAATTACTAGTCATCCTGGCCCCAGCTAAAGAATTTACCTCGAGAAAAATATAGAACAGTTTTAGACAGAAATCACTTGACAGGAAATTAGCAATGCTGATTTTTTCACAACTGTCTAAAATTAAAATGAAAAGAAAAGAAATGACACTACATATTTTCTGTAGAAGTATTCTGGGATGTACTGTTATTTTAAACTCATTTTGAGTATTTCATTTTTTGAACACTTTTAAGACATTCCATTTTTTTTACATAAAATTCAGCCCTGTAAAATACTTAGGAACATTTTAATAATTACTACAGGTAAAGTGTGTATGCTTGTATTTATGTAGAAATATATGTATTATATAACTATATAATACACATATACAGGCACATTACACTTATAGCTTTGTTAATTCAGGCCTTTAGCAATGCCTCAATAATTATAACAGGCATAAAATCTGTGCTTAAGATTTCCAGCTTGACTAGCTATAAGAATGTGTCAGATGGCATTCTGGAACCAAGGGTAGAGTTATAGAATTTAGCAGTTTGGATAAAGGTGAGAAAAATAGTAGATATTCAACATATTTATTTTTTTCTGTATTAAAGTTTAAGTTCTACTTTTGCTTAAAAACTCTACCTGCCAGCCTTATTACTGAATGATTACTTCAGTGATGAATTTCCTCAATGCCCATGCCTTGCGCAACACTTTCTTAGCAGACGCTACCTCCTATGTTCAGATATGTACTGATATGCACCTTACGTGCCTCTAGTTAAATTGACACATAAGATATTGTTGAGGACAAGAATGGATCGTTATACCTTTAAATATACCAGTCATTCATCTATGAGTCTAATGTGTAATAAGTACTTAATACATTTTTTATTACAGTATTAATCAAAGAAACTACAGAATTGTAATAATTTAAAATTTGGGGCAGTCATAGTAATCATCTAGACCAGATGTCTGTAGGTTTTATAAAGGTTCAGATTGTAACTAGTCTAACCTTGGCAGGCCAGAAGGTCCTGGCATGTTTGCATGAACACAGCCACAGACAATACATAAACAAAAGAATGCAGCTGTGTTTCAATAAAACTTTATTTACAAAAATAGGCAATGAGTTATAGTATATCAACACCTAATTTAATAGATTCATTAGATCCTTAGGAACTCATAAAGATATTTTTCCCCAAGGTGAGAGCTGTCAAAAAATTGCAGAATGAGAGCTAAAATATATTTAGCAGCAGCCTTGCTCTCTTTCCAAAAACTCAAAAGTCAAAATGGTTAGTAGATAAAATGTATAATATTTTAGCATATAAATAACATAAAGTTCAAATTAATATAATGATTTCTTTGTCTTTGGAAACGGCTTGTTGTAACCATGTTGGACTAGAAACACTCAATTTAGCTTTTCATTTATCATATCAACTGAATCAGAAATATAGTGTAAGTTTATCCAACCACTCGTATCACATTTTCCATTTTTTTACCATAATTATCTAAAAAACAAGTGATCCATTGTGTAGTTTATTTAATAAGTCAAAACCTTCATAAAAGGAAAAAAAAATAAACCAGATTTAAGCTCAGAACAGAAAGTAAAACATGAGCGGGCTTTCTCTGTCCTTTTAGAATGGGAAAAGACACACGTAGTTGACAGTTTCATTGAGTTTCTTAGTAAGTGGAATCCATAAAAATAATATTGTTTGCATTTACAAGAAATAAATGCAAAAATTTTATAAGTGAAAATATTCTATTCATATTGAAGTTGACTCTTAAAATTTTTGTGCCAGCATTAAAACGCTTATTCTGTAATGATTTCAGTGGCCCCCTTCTGCGGAATAACCGGCTGCGCCCGCTCTGCAGAGTGGCATGGACAAAGTGAAGGGCCGTGGAGGGACTGGGTGAACAAGGTGAAGGAATTGAGAAGTACAGATTGGTGGTTACAAATAGTCACAAGGATGTAACGTACAGCATAGGAAATATAGTTAATAATATTGTAATAACAATGTATGGAGCTAGGTGGGTAATACAAATATTGGGGGGAACACTTAGTAAAGTATATGATTATCTAACCACTGTGCTGTATTCCTGAAACTAACACAAAATGATATTAAATGTAAATAAAAGGCTTTAATTGTATGTAAGTATACTTGGAAATCAACTGTATGATATGCAAGACTTATTTTTCCATATCTTCTATAAAGATATTTTTAATACGATAGTTTCATAAAAATATTTAAGTATTCATAGGAATATACTGGATTATTTAGAATTTAAAATCTTATATTTCAAGATAAGCATATAATTATTGCTTTTATCAACACCTGTACACAATCTCTTCTAATAAAAAAACCAAAGACAGATAAAAATATCATAGGGAAAATATAAATCATATTAAATTTAATTTGTATTATTAATCTAAATTTCATATATTTTCTTTAAAAATTGGTATCCATGTGTATTTATAATATTTGGTCATAAATAATAGAAGTCTAAATTTAGGAGTGTTTGTTAAGAAGGAGGATAATGTTCTTCAATAGTTAATAGCTCCTTCTTTTGCTGGGTCTGTGATCTTGAGTGCGTTTGTTTTCTCTTCAGGACTTTCTCTAACTGCAAGCTGAGGCTAATACAATCTGCAGTTTCTAAAGAGGAGGTTTTATGTGATATCGCTGTATGAAAATGGCTTAGCTAGAGAAGTGGCACATTATATATGTATAATAAACATTAAATGCTATAGCTACTATTAATTCTGGAAGTCACCCTGCAAAAAAAACATAGACAAACCAGAGACCATTACATATGAGAGAAAAAGTCTGAGGAATTGTGTCATTTCCTCTTTAAAACCAGTTTGCTTCTTCATACAATAAATATGTGTCAGTATCTCAGGTATTTGTGATGCATCAATCAACAAAAAAAATCTAGTCACAGATGACCAATATAATAGAGAAATAAATCTATAATATTTTAGGTGATAAATATTATATATATGTATATCTATATACATATGTATATGTATTTTATATGTATATTTACACTTGACATGCCACAATATATATGGTAGGATAAGCAAGAGAAAAATCAGTTAAGTACTGACTCATTAAGAAAGTGAATGTGCAAAAAAAAATGTAAAAAATGCAAGAGGATTTCCAATCTGGCTATTTTGGGGGAAGTGCAAAACCAGACAGAATAAAGAGAATACAATGGGAGTGTGCCTGACATGTTCGATGGTCAGCAGGTGATAGCAGAGTGAACAAAGAGTAGTAGGAAATGAGATCAGAAAGGTAAATAGAAATAAGAGTAATACAAAGTTGTGGGGTCATTGCATAACTTTTGTGTTTACTTAAAGGGAGATATAGAGAGCATAGCAGGTTTTAGATCAGCATATGGTCTGATTGTGGTTTAAAGAATCAGCCTCATTGCTGTGTTGATAGGAGATTTTAGTGAGCAGAGAAAGAAACAGACTGATTAGAAGGCAATGGCAGCAATAAAAGTAGATGATGGTGGCTCAGACTAAGAAAAAAGTGGTCAGATTCTATATTATCTTTGATTGTCTGGTGGAATAAATGAATACAAGCAGAGATAGAAATGAGTCAAGAATGTCTTGAATTTAAGGTTTTAGGCATGTTCAATTAGGAAGTAAAAAGGTTAAGCAGGCAATAGAAATAGAAGTCTGTAGGAATAAAAAAATCTTGACTCAAAATAAGTATATTGGAATCATTGACCCATAGATAGTATGATATATAAAACCATGAGACTGATGTAAATCATTAGAGAGAAAACCAAAGATTAAGCATCAGAGCTCACTACAAACAGGCTAAAAAACAGAACAAGCACAGGAAATTAGGAAGAAGCACCAGTGTAACTTGAGGAATCAGGATGCAGTAGTGCCATAAAAGCCAAGTAAAGGAAGAATACCATGGAAAGAATCAAATACCATCAAGAGTCAAATAAATAAAGATTGAATATTGAACACTGACACTAGCAACATTTGGAGCATTCATAATTAGAAGCAGTCAGAGTGGGTATAATTAAGAATAAGAGACAAATTGAAGACTGAAAATATGAACAATACCTTTAAAGAGTTTTATGAAAATAAAAGAGGATAAATGGGTAGTTGTTGGTGGAGAAAATGGGGTAAAAACACACTTTTAAAAAATTTTTGGCCCTGGCTGGTTGGCTTAGTCAATAAAGTGTCGGCTTGACATATGGATGTCCTGGGTTGGATTCCTAGTCAGGCACACAGGAGAACAACCATCTGCTTCTCTCCACTCCCTCTCCCCCTTCCACAACCAGTGGCTCCACTGGTCCAAGCATTGGTCCAGGTGCTGAGGATAGCTCAGATGGTTCGAGTATGTTAACCTCAGGCACTAAAAATAGCTCAGTTGGTTTGAACATCAGTTCCAGAGTGGGTTGCCAGGTGGATCCTGGTTGAGGAGCATGCAGAGTCTGTCTCACTATCTCCTCTACTCTCAATTTTTTTATTTTATTGAATTTATTAGAGTGAGATGGGTTAATTATACAGGTTTCAGATGTACAATTCTATAATATTTCATCTGTATATTCCATTGTATGTTCACCACCTCAATCAAGGTTCCTTCCATCACTATTCCCCTTCTACTTTCATCTACCCCCATCCCTTCTCTCTCTTGAAATCCCTACACTACACTGTTGTATGTATCTATAAGCTTTTATTCTTTATTTAATCCCTTCACCTTTTTAACATGAGAGAAATAGCATTGTGTTTATATGATGATGTGCATGAGACAGTGTATTGTGTTGAATGGTGTCCTTCCACCCAATTCACGTTTACCCAGAATTTGTGAATGTGACATTATTTGAAAATAGCATCTTTGCAATTGCAGTCAAGTCAAGATGCCTACTGTCCTTACAAGAAGAAGGAAATTTGGACACATACATAAGGGAGAAGGCCATATGAAGATGGAGACAGAGATTGGAGTGATGCATCTACAAGCCAAGGAACACCAGGGATCGCCAGACATCAGCAGAGCTAGAAATATCAATAATGTGTCTTCCTTTAGAGTCATCAGAGAGAACTTGGCCCTGCTGTTACCTTGATTTCACATTTCTAGTCTCAAGAATTGTGATAAAGTTTCTGTTGTTTTAGGAAGACACCAAGTTTGTGAAACTTTGTTACAGCAGAAGTAAGAAACAAATATGGAAAGATAGTTGATGAATGAAAAAGAAAGGTTATGGATATGTAGAGAAACCAGAATAGTTCATCTGTAGTAAAAGGTAATAAGGCAGCGTACATGGGTGCAGATTCTGATAAGTGAATGGTTAGAGTGGTATTAAGAGACAGTCATTTCTTAAAATCATTATCAGGAAGATCTTAGAGCCCACATTGTAAACCATAAAATATATTTTAAAATATTGATCTAGATTAGCCTCTATGTTTTAAGATGAAAAATTAAGTAATGACATTTGACTATCACCTAAATACACCATGCCCTTTCATAACTACCCATATTTGCTCATTTTATTTTGAATGTCCTTCACCTTACATATTTGTCTATAAAACTCATAATTACATTTCTAAACCCAGATAAAATATTCACTTCTATCCCCAGCATCAATATGTACAAATAATAGTTTCTGATTGCTCATGTTTCTCTATTTGTTTAAAGAACATTTCTCACCATCATCCTGTGGATACATCTGTTTCAACAAATTTTCAAGTTTCTTGAGATTTAAAACCATATCTTAAATATTCTAAATCTCTTAGAATGTTCAACAAAGACCCTTTTTATCAGACCAAAATTAGAAATTATTTAGACCAAAATCCCTTTTTTGATCAGGAAATTTAACTGTATGTTATTAAATTAACTCATATATTTTAATTTGGCCTAATACATAATAATATTTTTACTATATAGTGTTGCCTTCAGCATTTTCAAAATTATGCTTTGATAGGGATAGAATATATAGTATGATGTTTATTAAAAAAATTTAAATACACATTTAGGTAAAATAAAACAGACCACACTGATGTAAAAAGGAAACACTGCAACTTTTATACACAATAGGGTTGACTATTTTTCCTGGTTTTCTTTTCTAGTTGCCTTCCTAAATTTTCATCATTTATCTCTGCTCATTATCAGCTGTATTACATGGCTAGGGAAAAAGAGAAGTTAGGAATGAATTGAAAATCTGTTGTTTGCTTATTTCCTACTACATTCAGCCAGAAGTTAAGAATGTGAACATTAATGACTACCACAGATCAGGGTTACTTCAGATTTTCATTCAGCCAGATTCTGCTGTTTCCCATTACCAATGGTAACTGAGATTTGAATGAATCATGAAATGATATTGTCCCATCAGCAATCTAAAATGGTTACGGTAGATGAGAGAATTAGTATTCCGGGGCCATATCTATGTGAATCTCCAGAATCAACTACTTTACAGTTAGTTAAAATGCGTTTTCTGAAATTTTTGAGGAGTGAGTTTGACACAGTTGACAGAATACATCATATATTTCACTCAACCTAGTCATTAAATTGACTGAAAATAATATTTATTGAAAAATGTCAGCTGAGAATTGTCAAGTAGATATAATTAGAGGGTCATGTATTTTTTATACTCTTAAAACTAACAAAATATTCTTTAATTCTCCTCGCATTTTAATCTAATTCACTTTTTTTATGTGTTTAAATTATAAAGAACTTGTAAAATATTCAGTTAATTCAAGTATGAGTTGTGAAAAAAAAACTAGTTAAAACAAATTTGCCTAAATTTCAGTTAATTTTTGGTACTTAGTATTGTATTTGGGAAAAGGAAATTAGTCATATTAAACTGTTGGTCATTAAATGATCTGATTTTTATGGTATTGTCTTCCCAATCAAATGAAAATTTTTGTACAAGATTGCCTTCTAGAAGAATTTTCTTATTTGATCAGCATGATAATGCCACTGTAAAGTAATTGGTGTGTGTGTGTGTATATATATATATATGTATACACACATATATATAATTTTATTATTATTTATCAAAGATGAGAAATCTTTGCCCCATTTAGTATGTAAGAAGGCAAAGCATGAAGCTGAATTGTCTGACTTAAAATATTATGCTCTTTCTACTACCCAATGCTGAATTGGTCAGTGATGAACTGAATGTTCTTGGACTTGGGGGTTAATTCTGGTTGTCAAAAATTAGAAGCATGACTAAGAAAATTTTAATAAAATGCTATAGGTGAGAACACAGTTCTACTCTATAGACTAGACTATCATTATTTCCCAACCTCAAGTTGAATGTTCTATACAGCTTTACATTTATAAGTATGTGTGAATGCGTATGTGTGAATATATATCAAACTCTGAGATATTAAATTCAAGGTTGAATAAAAGAAGTTTTTTTTATGAATTCTTAAACTTTTAATGTTTATAGGTGCTCCGAATTTTAATCAGCAGTTTAACTTTGCATTATTTATATAACTGTATATAAATATGGGTCTGTTTTGTCAAGAAAGCTTATTGGTATTTAGGGGAAATAGCAAGCAATCTCAAGAATATATTTTGGAACAAACAACATATTTTTATATTTAAACATAAAACTGAACTTATGAATCTGGTTTTGGAATTGAAATGACTTTTATTGCTTCCTCGGAGGGGAAGGAAAAATATCAAAGCACTGGATGGAGATAATCGCTATTTTTACTCAATTTACATTTGGCCAAAAAGAGAATTTGAAAGATTTCTAAGAAGCTGATTAAATTAAGAATCATTCTGGATGTCACTGCTGTCTCTGAATGTCTAGTATCTTTACAAAAAGAATATGGCAAATATTATTCATTAATTGGTTTTAGTTATTTGATTGTTTTAAGTAAAATATCAGGAAATATATAATTTTACACATTAATTTCTTTATCTGCATATTATTTGATTTAGAATAGTTGTTTAGCATTTTAGAGCTTACTTAGACATCAGAAAAATGGGATTTTAGTAATCTGATTGCAGGCCATTTGAAAATATTAAGCATAATTTTTGTAAAGAACACTAGATTCTAAATTCTTTGCTTGCTTGAATCATTGCTGTGTCATATGTACCTGTACTTGAATTCCTTCCACAGTAAAATTAAGAACTGACATGTAGTAGTGACTTCTGTGTTTTAAGCGGATCATAATAATCATTATATTATTATAATAATGAAGAAAATAGGTGACATAGATAGTGTAGCTGGTTTCTAGGGAGCAAGAAGAACAGAAAAGTCAGAACAAGGAAGCAATCCAGAACTTAGTAACAGCAAGAAGCCTCTACCAGAACTATGGCTCCAAGCACAAGGAAAATGAATATAACAGAGACCAAGAGCAGGGATCACTGACTTGAAAGGCAGGCCTGCCTGAAGACCGATGTAACTATGGAAGAGAATGACCACCTTCACAGGTACCCCTGAAGCAGGAAAAGAGAGGCACACTGGTTTCTTCTTCCAAGTCTCTAATCTGCTGCCAGAACCTCTCATTGGTCAAAAATATCTCAAATTCAGATTGCAAGGAATATAATTTAATTAGAAAGCATGAGATATAAATTGTGAGCAACTAGCTCAACAGAACATATTGATAAGGTTTTCTGATATTCATATAAAAATTCCATTTATGGAAAAGGAGTGACTGATCAAGAACAGAGACTTAGATTTACAAGCATAAAGTTGAAGTTTAAGTTTAAGACTGAGTCCTCTTATCAGTATTTAAAAAAATAAATTGTTGAAAAGCAGACCAATAGTTTAGAGAAAGAGAAAAGGAAGGAAGAGGAATAATAAGAAGCAGAGAAAATGTTTCTATATAGAGATTAAATAAAAAAGCAATCTGAGAAAATAAGCAAGGAAGATATGATCCTTCTGACTGATAAAGTACAAAATTAAAAAGAGAAGGGAGGCCAAACAAATAAAATCCAATTTTCACTTCTTTAATTATTTATACATATATTTTTCATATATATGTAAATATACATATATTTGAATATATAATATATATTATACACATGTTCATATATGCATTTGCACATAAATGTGATCCATATCTACATATATCTACCTATATACAATTACATACATGCATGAATATATTGTTCAAAATATCTCCAAATCTGTATTTCATAGATTGTCAGGTTTATTTCCCTAATACCTCTATAAAGATTATATAAAATATTTTTCAAATTTTTATTTTTAAGGTAAAAAATAATAAGAGAATCTACAATGTAGAAGCTCATTCTAATCAAAGGGCTCTTTGATTTCATGAAGGTCTACACAGAGAAAGGGAAAATGGATAATGCTATTGCTATTTTTCGGTGATCTTTTTTTTTTTTTTTTTTTTTTTTTTTTTATTCAGTGAGAGGAGGGGAGGCAGACAGACATACTCTCGCATGAGCCCTGACTGAGATACACTTGGCAAACCCAATTCTCTGCCTATCTGGGGAGTTGCTCCATTGCAACTGGAGCCATTTCTTAGTGCCTGAGGCAGAGATCATGGAGCCATCCTCAGTGTCTGGGGCTAACTCACTCCAATTGAGTCATAGCTGCAGGAGAGAGAGATAGACAGAGAGAAACAGAGAGAAATATATAGAGAGAAGCAAGAAGGGAAGGGGAGGAGAGGCAGATTGATGCTTTTCCTGTGTGTCCTGACTGGGAATCAAACCCCAGACATCCACATGCTGGGCCGACATTCTACCACTGAGCCAACTAGCCAAGGTCTCAGTGATCTTTAAGTGGGGAAATATTTGTCCTCCATGAGAAAACTATTTTGTGTCTTAGCCATGATTTTGTTTAAGAAATTAATTTTTATATTCATTGCAATATGTTTTTTATGTTACTGTTTTATTCATTCTTCCAAGGGAATAGAAAATCTTTATAACATTATACTCAAAAATTTTTTTTATTTCTAGACCCAAGCTCGTTACCTCTACTGCTACCTGTTAGGCCAGATCAGGAATAGTCAACCTTTTTCTACCTACCACCCACTTTTGTATCTCTGTTAGTAGTAAAATTTTCTAACTGCCCACCAGTTCCACAGTAATGGTGATTTATAAAGTAGGGAAGTAACTTTCTTTACTTTATAAAATTTATAAAGCAGAGTTACAGCAAGTTAAAGCATATAATAATAATTAGTTACCAATTACTTTATGTCCGATTTTTGCTAAGTTTGCCAGAATAAATCTTTATAAAACAACTTACTATAGTTAAATCTATCTTTTTATTTATACTTTGGTTGCTCCACTACTGCCCACCATAAAAACTGGAATGCCCACCAGTGGGCAGTAGGAACCAGGTTGACTACCACTGGCCCAGATCATTATCATGTGTTTCCTGAATCATTTCAATAACTATCTTACTAGTTTCCTGTTTCCACTCATTCCCCAACTCATTTTATTCCAGGCTTGACACCAAGCTATTTTTTCCTTCCTATTGTAAATCAAGTTATTTCTAAATCAGACACTCCCAGTGTCTTTTGTCTCAGAATATATGCTCAAACCTTTATAATGGCCTCCAGCTCATCGTGGTCTGTTTTACCTCTGTTCCCTCTTAGAGTATGTGTCTAGCACTCACACCGTCACTCAATGTGTTCCAGCCACAGCGGTTCCTTTGCTGGTCCTTAAACATGATGACCAAGTCCTCACCCCAATACCTTGATTTATTTCCATTCCTTCATTCTGAAATATTTCCCATCTTCATATTTAAGAAGTACTGTTTTGGATACATAAAATGCCAGCCTCCAAAAGAAAAGTTTAGTAATAGAAAATTTGAATGTGATTAAACAGACATTCAGAACACCCAATTGTGTTTACTTACTTTCTCACACCTGGCATATGTAGTAAATGATAAATGGATAAGAGGTTCTTAGATATTCATTCAAAAATTTAAAAATTTTTAGATCTTATCTTTGGGTCAGTGAGAACCAAGGACAATATTTTATACTACTTCTATAGTTTCATCTTCACCATTATCTAATGAGAACATTTAGAATAACAAGCCTGAAGCATATGCAAATCCTGAATTGTCATCGATTCAGTTATCTTCAGAGTCATGAACTTGCTAAGGTGGGCAAAAAGACTAATACTTTTGAGAAAGATTTAAAAAAAATAAGGATTGACATTAAATGACTGGAGAGTTAATTTTTAGTATTCATAGACTTTTATTAATTATATTAGCCAAAATTTTAAAGCAATATTGATAATCAAGATTTTTCTACATATAACTTCTGGTTTGAAATTTGCTTTGAACATTAAAGAATACATTTGAAGACAAAAAGTAAAAGTTTGTTCTTTTGTGATAGCAATAACTTCCTCTGTTGAGGCTTTATATAGCTATGGAATTAAGTAACTATATTCTTCATTTTTAATTTAATTAGATAGAATAGTGTAGCAACTATAAATTTTTCAAGGTAATAATAGTTTGAAAAATAAATACTATTACTTATTAACTAATTTTTTATAATTTATTTAATTTTTTATTCTTTTATATTTCAATAGTTATTCTTATTTATAGGATATAGAGAGTTTTAAATTAGAGATTGATTATTGATTAGATAGTATTTTATTAAATTCCCTAATAAACTAAGTTATGCAGATATTCCTTTCTTATCTTCATGGACACATACAATGAAGATATTTTAAAATTGTCTACAGGATAATATATTTTATTGCTGAAAGAGAGCAAAAGTATTATATATGTAAATTGTAGCCTGGCTTTTAAATGTAAAATTCATAATTAGATATCCTGCTCAGCCAGACTTCATTAATCTTTAATCTTTTAACATATTGTATGCTTCTAGAACATAAACTATTTCTGGCACAAACTAATTTTCAGGATAAGCAATATAAACATTTTTTGAGCCTGACCTGTGATGGCGCAGTGGATAAAGCGTCGACCTGGAAATTCTGAGGTCGCCGGTTCGAAACCCTGGGCTTGCCTGGTCAAGGCACATATGGGAGTTGATGCTTCTATCTCCTCCCCCTGTCTCTCTCTCCTCTCTCTCTCTCTCTCTCTCTCTCCCTCCCTCTCCCTCTCTCGCTTCTCTCTAAAATGAATAAATAAAATAAAAAAAGAAAATAAAAAACAAGGTACACAAATACACGATTCATCTGAGAACTTTTAAACTTAGAAAAAAGCACATTTTTTTAACCTCTGATTCTATACTTTTAATTTGTTAAACTTTTGTTTAATTTCAGAGCTCAAAAGAAGCAATAGAGTCATAAAATGCTCGACTGCATCTTTAAGTTGAGAATGGTTGAGCCCCTTGGGATGTTTCCATTAAATTGAGAAATAAAATATGCCATGTTTGAAGAAGAAAAATTGATGGTGAGATTTTGGTCAAGAAAGAGATTGATTGTGTAACACAAAATGCCTGTGTCTGAAGCATTTTAAACTTGATTTGATGTGGACTAGTCCTGCCGGGGGTGAGGATGACGGAGATGCAAAGACTCGACTCCGGGGACCAGGTTCAGTGACACAGATCCACTTTATTCAGGAAGTAAGCTAGCTTATATACACAGGTTCAGCCTATAGGGTGTTACAGCGTGTTCCTCAAAGCCAATGGCTGAAAATATAGGGGAGCTGCGTGGTTGGCAGTAAGTCACTTCCTTATAGCGGGCAAGCTTCCTTCCTGGGTGTGCCTAGGAGGGCTCTGGGAGCTGGAGTATTCGAACAGCATTGCATCAGCCACAGCTGCTAGGAATGTGCTCTGCGCTTCACCAGCAATTTGACTCATTTTCCATTATACAGTATGCATGCAAATTATTTCCCACCTCTATTGACTTATTGTATAATAGTAAATTTGATAAGGTCTATTAAAATATACAGAAGGAAAAAGTAAAATTGCTCCAGAAAATTGTAGTTTCTGTGTTTGAAATAGTGTTTCCTCAGGTAAAGTTTCTGAGAAAAATCTCATCTAGAACCAATGTGCTATAAAGAAAAACTCTATTTACCAATACAATAAGATGTAATTCCCTAGGAAGGGACCATGCAGTGGCCCTAAAAATGGAAAGAACTTAGAGGCTATCTGATAATATGACATTGCATGGAACTGTGGGTTACTGGAGGGAATTCAGAGGTTACACTGGAGGTACAATAAAACTGGATCTAAATGCCCATCATCTGATTCAGAGTACTTTGCACTGTTATTTGCTTTCTCTCAGTCAGTGGTTTTATTTTTCTCACTCAAATAAAAAATATAAAGTCCAAACGGGCTTTTATGGTAATTAAACAAAATAAATAGGACAAAATTAAATTTATTCTGACATTAAAAATTTTTGTTACATTTTTTGAGTTATGCTTTTTAGAATTCATAATAAAGGGGGGTTAAAAATTTTTACAAAGAAAAAAAGTTACCTTTTTGTATATATAGATACATTCTTAGTAAGATTTATTATACTTGGCAGGTCCAGGGATGAATGTGCTAAATTTTTTCATGTTTCTGAGAAACATGAGCCTGATGTGTCCTAGCAATTTCTTCAATGTTTGGGCATATATTTGAAAGGTAAACTCTCATTTTCTCATCAATACATTGAAGAATTCCTCTCTTTTTACTCTAAATTGTGTTGAGTGCAGAAAATCCCCACCATACATATCATCTTAATTTTACACCAAACAAAGGATAGAAGAAACTTGCCTCAAGTCTTTACAGGGAACATGGGTGGTAGTGTAAACAATCCAGCACCACAGCTTAAAAGCCTTTTACAGTCTAATCAGGCAAGTGAGGTGGGGGGGTTGGACAGACTGTCAGTTCACAGTCAATTCCCCAAACCTCTGTCCCCCAAAAATCTAAACTCCAAAAACCCTGTTGGTTTTTTGGTCACCAACAGGCACATATTTTTCTGGAACACCATAGGGCACACATGGAAATCTTCTAGGTTGCACCAGTGTGCCCTGGCACACACTTTGAAAACCACTGGAATACAGTCTGGGAACTCACATTCTCTGATTTCAAGGCTTAATAAACAAGTACATAATTAATGCATTGTAGAACTGTTGAAAGAGTAAACACAGAACAGTGAAACAGAATAAGGAATGCAGAAATAGACATGCATACAGACCTGTTTAACTGATTTCAACACAGGTATCCAATAAATTTAATGGAAATCTGACAGAATATCAACCAAATGGTATCAAACATTAAACAATCATATTCAAAAATAGTGATAATCTCAACCCATACTTTATAATCTTATCTCACATATAAAAACTCTTTTAAATTCAATGTAGACCTAATACACAATCTAAAATTGTAAAACTTTCAGAGAAAAAGATGTAATATAATGCAATATTGTGTTAAGCAAATATTTCTTAGGGTACATAGAGTATGAATCATAGAAACAATTTTGAAAAAATGTACTTTATCAAAATTAAAAACTTTAGCTTTTCATAGGCATTTTAAAGAAAACAAAAATATAAAGCACTGATTGGGAGAAATATTTGCAAAACACACACCTGATTAAAAAAAATGGAATCCAAAATATAGAACTATCATAACCCAAAAATCCAAGTTAAAAAACAGGCAAAGAATTTAAGCCTACATTTCACCAAAGATCATCTACAAAGAACACATGAAGTGATGCTCAGCATTATTATTATGTTGTTGTTGTTATAGCTATTTTTAGATAATGTGATAAATTTGCATGTCTATTAGAATGGGCTAACCAAAACACAAGAAAAAAAATGACAATATTAAGATCATGAAAAAATATGAGTCAATCAGAATTCTCATACATCTCTGTGAGGATAAAAATGTTACTATCAATTTTCAAAGCTGTTTGACAATATTTATAAAAATAAACATATTTAGCATATGATGCAGCAATCCTTTTCTTAGAAAATTTATCTACAGTAAATGAACACATATTTATTCAAAAATTTATATATAAATATTTTAATTAATTTAGTCATAATCTTCAATACCTTTCAACAAACCAAATGCCCATTACTGTAGGAAAGGTTATACATCTTGGAGATGTTCATACATTGGAATACTACTCAGCAATAAAATGGAATTTAAGGGGATCTTAATAATGAACACTCTTTGGTACCCTTTATGCGGCATTCTAAAAGATAAAAATAAAAATTACAGAAAGAAAAACATTACTGAATGCCACTGGCTGGAGTTCAGGAGTGGGGATTAACTGCTAAGGAAACTTTTTAGGTCAATGAAACTTCTCCTATATCTTAATAGTGGTGGTGAGTATATGACTATGCATTTGACAAAATTCATTGTACTGTACCCTTAAACAGGTTAACTTTTACAAAATATAAATTATACTTCAATAACTTTAATGAAACAACTGATACTTGATTACAAACTAGTGGGTGATGATGAAGAGGGATACTGACTCACAACTGTAGCTAATGACAACATTGATAATTTTCCACCAGATTTATAATGATTGAATGCCAACCACTATGTTGTTTTACAGATATTATCTTGAGCATTTTTGACAAAATTGGGAACTCTGTGTCATATAATCTTTTTTTCTCTCCACTGGGAGTCCTAAATGACAGGTCTATTTGATTCTAAAAGACAGTCTGCTTCCTTTGGAAGTGAAAAAAAAAAGGAAGAAAAGGAGTTGAGAGATTTATTGAGAAGTAAGCACTTTTATAAGAGCATTAGAAAGGTGCTTGAGAGGAGATTAGATTCACAGAAGGAAATGGAGTGGCTGACAACTATTGTGAAAGTTGAATTTGATAATAACAAAGCACTGAAGATCATATATATGTGATATTTTGTTCTTAAGAGGGTCATTTACATGTATATTGAGATTTTTGAGTTGATGGCAAAAGGGGAGTCAGTTCATGTTCAATTAATTACATTATAATTAATTGAGAATTCATTTTGTGTATAAAATTATTTCTGCTTGATTCTCTGTGACTGAATATAATATGAGGATCTTTAAAGACAAAAACAGGCAGGGCTTTTTCTCAAAAGGAAAGGAAAATACTCTGGAACGGAAATACAAATATACATTTTTGGCTACTGGAAAGGAAGGAAAGAAAAAGGGAGGAGGGAGGTAAGAAGGAAGAAAGGACACGGGAGGAGGGGGGGAGGAGAGAGAAGAGAAAAAAAAATAAGCCACCTGTTAGCTTGCAAATTGGAGGAAATACCAGCTATACAGAAGTCTAATAAATAAAAAGTAAGAATGAAAGTCGGTATTTTCATCTTGATCCAAAAGGAATTAAGTGCATAAATCTCTGCATTTACCTCTGTAGCTTCACCCTAGGAAGTAGAAATAATTGAGGAAGTGCCCACAGAATCCCATTATTAGAGAGTGAAATTAAATAGAGAAACCTAATCCTGAAATCCTCGTGCAGGTGAAGTCTCCTCGAAGACAAGCTCATAGACTATGGGGAGCTGATAAATGAAATTGTGTGTGAGATTATCAGTCTCCTGGAGACTCTTGTGTATGCTTACTTTATTGGAACAACAAGAACATTTATTTCCTGGTGGTGAGAAATGCCTGGAAAAGTTACCTATTTATTACCTACAAGGAATGTAAAAAAGAACCTATAATTTCATGTAAAAATATGTTCATTTGCTAGAAATAAGAATTGAGAGTATATGCTTATAATTGGTTTGAAATTCATTCTCTAACATAAGAAAAAAAATCTTTAGACATTTCACTAGGTTAAAGCAAAAATAAAAATCAAGCACCCTTGATCATGATGTAAAAAAAAAAAAACTTCTGCAAAATCATTTTATATTTTCCTTTCAGGGCACTGGCATTTGGGAACATGAGTAATTTATAAAAGAAGTTGTGCTTTTTTTCATGTAAAATGAGGAAGGTGTCAGGACACTCCATTGCGATATTAATGCACCCTATACTTTAAAAAACGCTAATTTAAACTTCTAAATTTTTTTTATATATAATCTCAATAAATTATCTATACTGATGCAGCTTCTATTATTATGCCTATTTTACAAAAGAGGAAGTGAAAGGCAGAAGAGCATGAATCCATATACTTTGGAGCCATAAGGAATGCTCTTACAATTTTCCCTGTGGGGCCCTGTGAAGCTCTGGGGGAAAAGATAATCTTTGGCATGATTTCATCTTTACCCCTACTTCCTCAGAAGTGCCCTTCAGATGATTTTTGGAACAACCTATTACTTGGTTGGGCAAAGATCCATGCTCAGATTTTTTCTGAATATAATTTTATTGGTGTTCATTCCCTGAGGACATTGCAAAGTAATCCTTTTTCACAGGCTAATGGAACAATGTAGTACCTTCCCAGCTAACAGAGTTGCATTTCATAAGAGCCATTTTGGAGACATTAATTTATGGAAAAAAAACTGCAATCAATGAAAGACTTTCAGGCATCAATCAGGTCCTAATATCTGAAGTTACTTAGAAAGTTATTCTGTGCTATTCTACCTATAACACTGGGGAACATTTTTTTTTATTTTTCATTTTCTGTTGCATGAGGTTTTAGAACTGTTTCTATATATTTCTACATCGCTGATTCTAAATCTGAAATCCTTTTCTTGATGCAGGCACTAGTTTTTATGCAATTTTAATTTCTTTTTGTTACAGTTAATGGCATGCATTGGTTTTTAAATTGGAGTTAAAGGGCAACGACTCTTAGATTGAACATAATCACAAGGCAATTAATGTTTTACAGACATCACTTTTACCTAATTGTAGTTGTTTTAAAATGTAAAAAATTATTATCTGATTAAAACACCCTCTTATTTTGTTTTAAGATTGAATCATGGCTTCTTTGAGTAGGCATAAATGTAAGAATAGCCCTGACACCTTCTGTTATATATGTGGCTGTTACACACTTCGACGTCAAAGGCGCAATATTTCATCATTTGGGACGCGTGCATATATTGCCTATTTTCAAGTTCCCCTAGGTGATCAAGACAAGAATTGGGCTCTTTATACTTACTGTGTGTCATAATTGTGAAGAAATGCTTTGTGACTGGACAAAAGGAAAATGCAAAGTAATGCCTTTTGGCATTCCCCTGGTTTGGCATGAACCTAAGGACCACAGCAGTGACTGTTATTTCTGTCTGAGCCATAAAAAGGGCATCGGCAAGAAAAAATGGCATATGATCGCATATCCTAATATTCCTTCAGCTATACAACCTATCCCACACTCTGAGACACTCTCGGTTCCAGTTTTGAATGGTTTTATTTTTTCTAAGGACAAAGAAAGTGAACATGGTGATCAAGTGTATGTTGATAAGATGCATGAGGAAATGGTTGTAGAATCTGAAGGGTCTTCTTCTGATGCCAAGCAGTCATTAACCCCTCAGCAGTTCAGCCAACCCAAATTGAATGACTTAGTAAGAATGACATAAAAATTGCCCTTGATTTTCTGAAGTATGAGGAACATAACTGTATTACTTGTATAGATCCTAAAATGGTAAATTTCCTGCTAGGACAGCAGAGGTTTCATGAAGTATCCTTGCTTTTTGTGTTTGTGGGACAGCTGAGCTCAGGAGAAACACTGGACACAGAAGGATTGGCAGAAACATGAAGCTCTGGAAGCAGGAATGCAAAATATTGTGAATGAACCGGTAGTTAATCAAGACAGGATCATTTTTCCCTCACTTCACATCAAAGTTGGCTTAATGAAGCAGTTTGTTCAGGCTTTGAATAGAGAAAGTACATGTTTTCAACATATTATTCTGCTTTTTCTGCCTTGTCTTTCGAGAAGATAAAAGCAGGTGTATTCAATGGACCTCAAATTTGAACCCTCATACATGATGAAGAATTTGCCAGGAAGATGAATAAGGAGGAGAAAGCAGCATGGCAGTCTTTTGTGGCAGTTACAAAGAACTTCCTTGGCAAAACAAAGCAGAAAACTATGAACTTCTGGTTCAAAGGATGCTGTTGGCTTTGCGTGACATTGGATGTAACATGAGCATTAAGATTCACCTCCTGAACAGTCACCTTGATAAGTTTCCTGAAAATCTTGGAGCTGTAAGTGATGAGCAGACTACTGCTGGAGCATCAAACGAGACTGTCCTCAACAAGTACACAAATGCCAAGAGCTACAAACACAAATTTTTGCCTTAATATAATTTAAATAAGTTTTGCATAAATTTTATGATTAAAATAAGTGTTTTAATATGTTCTATTTTGAAATTGTAGACAAATTCTGATGCAATCATAGCTTTTTGTGTATTAGTGTATTTACTGCATTATATAAATTATTATATTTTCACAAAGATGATGCCCAAGAAGACATGTTAAACTAAATGTTGAAAATTTTAAAATAAGAAGAAAACATAAAATCTTGAATTGAAAAAAAAATTAGCTTAAAGAGAAAAACTAATGTCAGATTTGAGATCAGCACACTCGAATTAGATAAGAAGTGTTTTTGTGGATGCAACAAAAATTTTGTTCCCCAGTGTAATGTACAGGTTGGGCTAAAAGTAGCTTTACAGTTGTGAGTACACAAAACATAGAGTTTATTCTTGTATTATTATTTATTAATTATTGTATTATTTTTCATATGAACAAAGGGAAACTTCCTTTGGCCCCACTCTGTACTTAGCCATAACATCCAAGTCATCCTGTTAAAGGCTGGACTTTTAAACATCTTGGACCCCAGAACTGGTTTAAATTACCTTGTCAAATTAGATGTTCACAGTGATCAGGGGTTATCAACTTCAACAGAATTGTTCACTTTCAGGGGATGGATCAAGATGTTTGTTGGTACTGTTGTCCCTTGTCATATCGCAGTCCACATTTTACAGTCTCACTGTATCGCAGATTTTTAAGTTGTATATATATAATTTTGTATCACAGATTTATTACTATATCACAGGATTTTGCGATATATAAGTATATATATTTATTATTTATATTTATTATTTTTATTATTATATATTATTTTATTATATACAATTATATAGATACATATTATATTACTTTATTATATAGGTTTTACATATTTATTATTTTAATTATTTTGTGATGTAATAAGCATTTTCTAGAATGTAGAAAGTGTTTAAGAGCAGAGGAAGTGTTTATAAGAGTGTGGGAAATGTTTATAAGAGTGTGGGGAGGGCTTATAAAGCCTTAAAAATATATAAATAATAAAATAAATATAAGGTTGCTACTTTGCAGATTTTTGCCTATCGCAGGGGGAAACTAACCCCCGTGATAGACAAGGGATGACTGTATTTAGTAGTGGTAAACTACTAAAACTCAAAACTGACATGGATCTCTCTTCACTGAGAAAGTGCTAAAAATGATACCACAAAAACATGCATCTCTGACAAAATAAACTAAATACAATTCTAAGTGGCACTATCATGAGAAATTGTACAAAAGGATATGATAAGATTTTGACTACAAAATATTTAGAAATTCTAGAATATTTTCTAAGAAACCCAAGTCAGAACTGTGCATGAAATACCATTAACAAGGAAAACATCCTCACATTCTACCATGAGAGTTACATGATCAATTGTAAAAATTTTAAAACCTCTGGCTGTATACTCTAAATGAAATGCATGACATACTTTTCAATCAAGCAATGGATAGACATAAAGTACAAGTACCAAAATCATAACAGCTTATTATTTTTGCTTTCAATATGAATCTATAAAATAGTGCATAAATTACATAAATATTACTAAATGCCTTAAGTTGTCACCAAGTATTTATTAGGTACTTGCCATTAGAATGTTCAAATGTCACATTTCCAAAGTTTAAATTGACATTTAAAATACTTTAAGTTTTCTCAACAGTGTATCTAAAAGTAGATATTCCCCAATATTTATTTTGACCCTAAAAAGTTTGAGTTTACACAACATAGCCAAATTTCCATTATATACACTGATAAATACTTGAGTTCTAATCTAGTGGTTTTCTGTACTAAACATAGAATATTTATATATTAAAAATTTTCAATAATAGAGCATGATATCTAAAGGATATTATGAAGTGGAAAAGCCTGCTTTTTGACCCTCATGTCCTGTTAATACACAGCTTCTTTTATATTTATTTCCTGATCACCAACCTAATCTGATTTTTAGACATGCCATACACATTAGACCGCCCCTGTTGTTTCCTCTTTTCACTCAGGTTTTTGTTTTCTTCTCTGTCTCTCTTTCTCATATATATATTATAAGTATGAATTATATATATATATATAATTATATATATACTTATAATATATGTATTATAAGTATTTCTCATATATATATTTCTCATATATATATTTCTCATATATATATTATAAGTATGAATAAAAGTATGTATTTACATGTGTGTATGTAAGCTTGTGAATGCTACACACACTAATTAAGCTAACCTCCAAAGGGCCATGACTGCGCTCCCACATCAGCCTCATTTCTAGCTCTTCTTGATGACACATTGGATATACTGTAGATAACAAATATCTTTTCTCAGGGTATTATAACAATGCAGGATGACAAGGAGTTGATCTGATAAACTATTCAATAATAAAGTGAAAAAGCTTGAAGTAATTCCCAGAAGGAGGTAACAAAGAGCTTTCAATGGTTGTTGGTATGACTAGATAGAGTTACTAACTTTCGAAAGTTTATCTTCCCTGACTTTATTTTATCATCCATAAAAATGAACCAATAAGTCAAGATTGATTTGAAATTAAAATGTCTGAATTATGTATACAACATGGGAGCATGGGAGCACATTCAATGAGAATCTGTTGATTTGAATCTCAGTTGAGAGAGCAGATGTAGAGAGTTAATGGCTGGAGGGGCCTTGGAAAGAAGGCGCAAAGTAATAGGAAGGGAAGAGGGTGAGATGGGTCTTAATGGGAAAGGTCTTGATATGTAAACATCAAAGGTTAATATAAAAAAGCAGAGGCACACATAAATACAAGAGGGTATGAGAATGTAATCAGGATGGAGCTGAAGCTTTTGGAGCTCTATATATTAAATTATAATGTTTTATGGGAAGAAGATAGATAAAAGGGGGGAGAAGAATGAGATTATAGGTCAGTGGTAGTCAACCTGGTCCCTACCGCCTACTAGTGGGTGTTCCAGCTTTCATAGTGGGTGGTAGCAGAGCAACCAAAGTATAAATAAAAAGATAGATTTAACTTTAGTAAGTTGTTTTATAAAGATTTATTCTGCCAAACTTAGCAAAAATCCTACATAAATTACTTGGTAATTATTATTATATGCTATAACTTGCTGTAACTCTGCTTTATAAATTTTATAAAGTAAAGTTACTTCCCTACTTTATAAGTCACCATTACTATGGAACCGGTGGGTGTTTAGAAAATTTTACTACTAACAGAGATACAAAAGTGGGCGGTAGGTATAGAAAGGTTGACTACCTCTGTTTTAGGTTAACACCTATTGGCAAATGAAATGAAGAGGCAGTGATTTGAAAACTGGTAAGGTGACATGTATTAGTGGTATAAAAATTAGATATAAAAGGAAATATACTGCTCACAAGAATTAGGGGATATATCAAAATGAATATGAAGTGATAAAATAAACCTTAATTTTTGTGAGCAGTGTAGTTTTATAATTTTAGGAAGTTGCACAAAAGAGTAAGCACTGGCTATAAAATTTAACCTTAATGTCCAAATGTGTCTTCCATACATTCCCTCTGATACCTTATGAGATCCTTTTTAAAAAGTAGCTTGATTTTCTTTGCTGGAAAAATGTCCCTTATAGAAGGATTAACATGGTACTTAAAATCCCTGAAATTGATCCTATTCTCAGTGCTTTGTTAATTTACAGAGGATCCATTTGACAGCTGTGAGAAAAGTTGACTATCTATATGGCTGAGGAAATTAATCATCAAGGTTGCACTGCAAATATGGGGGCCATATGGAAGCACAGGCATGTAAATTTTAAGTAACAATGATCTTTATTTGAGGATTTAAACTTTATAATCAATTTAAAAATCCATTAGGGTAATAACTACACTGAAATACTCTTTTTTGGACACACAAAATATTTTATAATTTAAGGGTTATTTATGTACTAAACTTTAAGCTGAAGTAAAGTACTCTGCTGTGTATGTTACAGACGGTTCATTTTTGTTCATAAGCAATTTAGGGCTATCATGTATTGCTTAATGGCTGAGGACTTTCCAAAATAGGCTTAAAGGAATCTGTGATATATAATTGTTGGCTTTTAAAAGTTGAGAGAAAGTTGTCATGGTTTATTTGGAGATATCTTATACTTTACTGAACTCTCCTGGGCTTGTTGACATCCCTGACGCTATGTGAAATGAGGCCTTTTTTATTCTCCCTTCATTTGTTTAGTTCTTTACGTAATTGATTTTCTGTGCTAATACACTAAAGGTCTGAAGAAGGCAGTGCCTCAGGTGTGACAGATGAAATAAGGTGCTTTTAGTCATTGCTTTTATCTTCCATGTCTAATGTGTTGGTTACAGCTGTGCAATTTAACAGCAAAATCAATACATCATTTGCTGCTGGTACCTGAAAGAATTTGGAAGCCCTTCAATATTTTAACTGTTAGATTTCCTTTGTAATTTTATTTATTAATCTATTACTTATTGACTTATTTATATG
This sequence comes from Saccopteryx bilineata, assembly GCF_036850765.1. Taxonomy (NCBI): domain Eukaryota; kingdom Metazoa; phylum Chordata; class Mammalia; order Chiroptera; family Emballonuridae; genus Saccopteryx; species Saccopteryx bilineata. The sequence continues at coordinate 68,649,438 of NC_089490.1, read as the reverse complement.
TTTCTGATACCGAATGCTACAAGGTGAGGAATTTTCTCTCTCTCTCTCTCTCATCTTCTCCTCAAACATTGTCTTTTCTACTTTGGGTTTTGAAACATCTGCCAATCTAACGGAATACTGTAAAGTGTAAAAGAAATGTTTAGACATTTTTTTCTGTTTTGAATAAACCATCTTTGAGCTTAAACATTTAGCATATGTTCTTCTGAAAATGAAGCCACTTTATATTGTGTACAGAAGGCCGTATTTTGGGGGGCACTTGGGTAATGTCTCATGAAAATAGATAATTTTATTGCCAGTTTTCTATTTTGTATTGGCAATACCATTGTTTCAGCTTGGAACAGAAAAAACATCCACTTGATTAGAACATTATTTTTTTCTATCCAATATTCTCCTACATATATTTATGTCCTCTCTTTCATTATTCTTTGTGTTTAATAAATGTTCATTTTACAATACTTCAATACTTTGAGTGTATGCTTCCAAAGGGCAGAAAGTATGATACTTCACTCTATTTAGACAGAAGAGACCCATGATATGAATGGCACCTTATGCAGTTCTGAAAGCCCATGTAGAGTTTATCAAGCTGATTTACTCAGCACAGGTTCTTTTTTTACTTCTTTCAGTGACAGAAGGGGAGAGAGTGAGACAACTCTAGCAGGCACCCTACCAGGATCCACCAGCAACTCTGACTGGGGTCAATACTCCAACCAAGTTATTTTTAGTGTCTGAGGTTGGTACAATCCAACTGAGCTATCCTCAGTGCATGGGGACCATGCTGGAACCAACCAAGGCACTGGCTGTGAGAGAAAAGAGAGATAGAAGGGGGAAAGGGAGAGTAGGAAGAGCTGATGGTCCTGACCGGGAATCTAACCTGGGACATCCATATGCCAGGTCAATGCTCTTTCCACGGAGCTATCCAGCCAGGGCCTCATCCACATTTTTATAAGTGAGAACAAATAGTAAATTAACAAACTATATTTGTGAATTTACTTTAAATGTAATTTTTTAGATATGTCATAATATAGGATGTAGGTTAATCTCTTCCTTGGTCTACATCGGTAGACATACATAGGCTATGCTTGTTCATAATAATGACCATAAAACAAAGTAAGACCTTTCTTAATATTAACTCAGTTTATGTCACTTGGGTATAAGTGCTTTTTAACTTAATTCTAGTTATAATTTTCTTTATTTTATTTTATTAAGTGAGAAGTGATAACTCAGAGAGACAGACTCCTGCATGTGCCCTGAACAGGATCCACCTGGCAAGCCCCCTATGAGGCTATACCCTACACATCTGAGCCATTGCTCTGTTTCTTCACAACCAAGCTATTTTAGTGCCTGAGGCCAGGCCATGAAGCCATCCTCAGTGCCTAGAGCCAACTTGCTCCAACCAAGCCATGGCTGCAGGAGGCAAACAGAAAGAGAAGAGGGGGTGGGGTAGAGAAGTAGATGGTTGCTTCTTCTGTGTGCCCTGACCAGGAATTGCACCCAAGACATCCACATACTAGGCCAACACTTTACTACTGAGCAAGTGGCTGGGGATACTTATAATTTTGAAAGTATAATACTTCACAAATATGTCATTTCTCTGACTTTACTGGAAACTCCAACTTTATAAAATATTTTAATTTATAACATGTCCTTTAATTTTTAAAAGTACCTGTTAGAAGTTTAATAAATTGTGTACAAATTTAATGAATTGGTTGAACTGTTGATGTTTTTGGGGGTAGAATTCCATGTTATTCTTTTTTAACCTCTACAGAATATAGTAAGATTGGAATAGGCAGGAGATATGTATTCATATAGTTATACATAAATATGTTTATATGTCTTAACATATTTATATAATGATTACTTAGTGTTGTTTTTTTTCTTCATGGAAGATATCTGTATTAGTCATCAAAAATATTTTTTAAGGTGGGGCCGATTTCTTTTCCTGAACATTCTGAGCTAGTGGTCTCTAGACAGGTTTGGTTTACTTTGTAATTGTACAACCCTGTGCTTTCATTGTTCTGGCCTAAGTAAGTAATGGAATGGGCTGAATCATGCAAAGGCTTTGTCTTGACATTAAACCCAATTCCTCAAAAACATGTAAAAATGTTTATTATTGATTACTTATTATTGACATTTGCTTTAGTTCATTTAATTAAGTGATTAGAAGAAGTGATTCCTTCTGCTTATGATTTTCATAACTACTATTATGTGATTATTTTGGTTTTTGACCAGAAAATGTGACTAGATTTCATAGGAACTTGACTGAAGTTGATTGTTGAACTAAATGAACAGTGAATTAGAATATTTAATATGACCTAATCTTTTTTTTTTTTAATAATTTTATTTTTTTAATGGGGCAACATCAATAAATCAGGATACATATATGCAAAGATAACATGTCCAGGTTATCTTGTTGTTCAATTATGTTGCATACCCATCACCCAAAGTCAGATTGTCCTCTGTCACCTTCTATCTAGTTTTCTTTGTGCCCCTCCCCCTCCCCCTATCTTGTTGTTCAATTATGTTGCATACCCATCACCCAAAGTCAGATTGTCCTCTGTCACCTTCTATCTAGATTTCTTTGTGCCCCTCCCCCTCCCCCTTTCCCTCTCCCTCTCCTTCCTCCCCCCATAACCATCACACTCTTATCAATGTCTCTTAGTCTCACTTTTATGTCTCACCAATGTATGCAATAATGAAGTTCCTGTTTTTTTCTGATTTACTTATTTCACTTCATATCATGTTATCAAGATCCCACCATTTTGCTGTAAATGATCCGATGTCATCATTTCTTATGGCTGAGTAGTATTCCATAGTGTATATGTGCCACATCTTCTTTATCCAGTCATCTATTGACGGGCTTTTTGGTTGTTTCCATGACCTGGCCACTGTGAACAATGCTGCAATAAACATGGGGCTGCATGTGTCTTTACGTATCAATGTTTCTGAGTTTTTGGGGTATATACCCAGTAGAGGGATTGCTGGGTCATAAGGTAGTTCTATTTTCAGTTTTTTGAGGAACCACCATACTTTCTTCCATAATGGTTGTACTACTTTACATTCCCACCAATAGTGGATGAGGGTTCCTTTTTCTCCACAGCCTCTCCAACATTTGCTATTACCTGTCTTGTTAATAATAGCTAATCTAACAGGTGTGAGGTGGTATCTCATTGCAGTTTTGATTTGCATTTCTCTAATAACTAAAGAAGATGAGCATCTTTTCATATATCTGTTGGCCATTTGTATTTCTTCCTGGGAGAAGTGTCAATTCATGATATGACCTAATCTTAAACAGATTCAAAGTCCTTCATACTTTGGCCAAATATATCCATCTATAGTCAATATAGGCTTATTAGAGAGATGCCCTATTAGTACACTTTAGACCGGAGGACTCAACTTATTTTTGGGCAGGAATAGATCATCCCTTAAGGGAAAAGATTTCTTTACATAGTCTAAATGCAATTAAGTTGGTGTGAATCACACAGCCTCAGGCTTGTCTGCATTTGCATTCCAATAGCATAATATTTTCATTGCTGTACTCAAGCTGCTTTAATCTGCTTTATTGTTTAAATTGGGGAAGTAGCCAATTTTATGATATATTGATGCTTTGGCAATCTTGCCCAAGATTGAGTCATCAATCTCCTGAAAAATATGGCCAGGAAAAGTATAGACTTGATGTAGTTAGTCGAGAAAGTAGGCAATAATCTCATGAAAAGCAGCAGTGAAAATATATAAAACCTCAATCCTTTAGGGATGAAAAGAACTAACAGGATATCTATATTCTGTCCCTCTCTTCTGGGAAAGATATATCTAAATATGAAATATATGTATTATGTCATCTTTTAGATTAGCTGACTAGCATTTACATAGCCACTACAATATAATCTATATTCTACAAGCATACTAAAAGATAAGAAGATGAGTAAGTCTTTGGTCACTGTACCCTGGGAATTTATAATCTAGTGGTAGAGATGGCCATGTGCCCACATATTGAGATTTTAAGCAATGAAATGATCAGGCAAGGTACTTAATGGAAACCTAGATTGAAAAATGGGCTGAACAGTACTATGTGTTCCCTAGAGATCCCAAGAGACAGCTACTCAATTTCTGTCAGTAGCACATTTCATCTACTAGATCCATTAATACTGCCTCATGATGGTCATGCTGCCATAATTTATTTTTCTGGATATGCCAATGTTTACAATAATTCTATTTATAAGCTTAATTCTCATCAAATTATATTTACCACACATTAGTATTTCTGTAGCATTTCATAATGGATTTAAAATTGAAACACTTAATAATTTAGAAATAAAGGCCTCCTGCTTTTAATGATTTCTTATAATTATTAGCAATAGAGAGTAAATGTTGGAAGGGTGTATTTCCACCCATATTTTAATGTGACATCTATGTTTCTGACACTTATTTTTATTAACTTCGAGCACAGTATAGTGATACAGATATATTTTTGGTATTTGTTTTTTGATTAGCTTGATTAGCTATATCATATACATCAGTGATCTATGCAGAGGACACATTAAGCATAGCATCCAGGGGCATGTTCTCAAAACCTTGATGGTTTAGGGAAGACAAAAGACCTGGATATCAGATTCAAATATAATTATTTCCAAGTAATTTTTTTAAGGAACAGAAATGTTAGGTGCTTTTAATAGAAATATAAAGGTGTTTGTGTATGTATGTGTATATTTATGCAAACATGTATGTGTGTGTGTATCAAAAACTGGTGTTCCATTGTCCTTTAATCCTAGCTCACACCCGGCGGGGGAATAAACACACAGAGGGAAATACTTCCCTTTCTATTCAGGGCTCTCAAAGCCACTGCCTCATCCAAGTTTCCTAGAATCAAAGGTTTCCACCTCACCAGTCTTATTCAACTCTGTTCCTGTTGGGCGGATAAAATGTACTATGCTCACTTTGTTAAAGATGGAGCTGCCCATGTGGAGGCCATTGCCCAGGTGATATTAATGTGTGTTGGGGGCTGGCTGTGGGCAGGCATGATTCTTGTAGCCTGGGGCTTGGTTTTGGGATTAAGCCTTTTCCACCCTTTTTGATGTGGGGTGGTACAATCCAATCATGCCTCAGAGAAGTGACTTTGTATTAGAGACTTCCCTATTTTGTATATTGGATTAAAGGTTTGGATTTCTACACTATAAATTAGGGGCAGAACAGGAGCTTGCTCTTGGTTCCTGAGATTAGCATGAGAGAGCAGAGAGAGCACAGCAGAGAGCAGAGAAAGGCCACGTGGAGGAGGCCAGGAGAGGCAGCCAAGATGGCGGAGTGTTGAGTGAGATGCCAGTTTGTGCAGTTTGTGCAGGGAGAAGGAAGGAGATGGGGAACAGAGGTGAATAAGTCTGGTGAGCTAGAAACCTTTGATTCTAGGAAACTTGGATAAGTTAGTAGCTTTGTGAGCACTGAATGTGAGTGGGTTTTGGAGCCCAGTGTGTGTTTTTTGCTTGCCTGCCAGGTGCAAGCTAGGATTAAAGATGATGGCCCACCAGTTTTTGGCTCCATTGTTTCTTTACCAACTGTCCGAATCCAATGCGAACCTGCATGGGCTGGGCTGCTGTGGTGGGTAGCCCTGGCTTCTGGCTTTACAGTTCCCCATCTCCTTCTCCTCCACGAAATGCTTCTCCTTCCCCCATTCTGCCATTTTGGCTGCCTCCTCCATGTGGCTTCCCTGTCCTGCCTCCATGGGTTCTTCCTCTCTATAAGAATTTAATCGCTCTTATCCCTAATGGCCTCCTAGCTCCTACTTTTAAAACCCTTTGGTGTAAAAGCCTCCCCCAACACACATTAGCATAACCAGGCTTCTTCCCAAGCAAGAAGGGCATTAATGTTATCACCTAGATGACCAACATCCATCTGGGCAGCGCCATCTTTAACAAAGGGAGCATGTAAAGCCAGTAGCCAGGGCCACTATCACAGCCACCTGGCCCACGCAGGTTCACATTGGATTCGGAGGGTCGGTAAAGAAACAATGGAGCCAAAAACTGGTGTTCCATCATCTTTAATCCTAGCTTGCACCTGGCGGGCAAGTAAAAACACACACTGGGCTCCAAAACCCACTCACATTCAGTGATCACAAAGCTACTGACTTATCCAAGTTTCCTAGAATCAAAGGCCTGTACCTCACCAGACTTATTCACCTCCATTCCCTATCTCCTTCCTTCTCCCTGCACAAACTCTGCAGAAACTTGCTTCTCACTCAATACTCCACCATCTTGGCTGCTTCTCCTGGCCTCCTCCATGGGCCCTTCTCTGCTCTCCTCTCTGCTCTCTGCTCTCTAATGCTAATTTCAGGAACCAAGAGAGCAAGCTCCCATTCTGCCCCCATTTTATAGTGTAGATATCCAAACCTTTAATCCAATATACAAAATAGGGAAGTCTCTAATACAAAGTCACTTATCTGGGGCATGATGGGATTGCACCACCCCACAACAAAAAGGGTGGGAAAGGCTTAGTCCTAAAACCAAGCCCCAGGCTAGAAGCATCTTGCCTGCCCACAGCCCACCCCCAACACACATTAATATCACCTGGGCATCGGGCTTCCATGTGGGCAGTGCCATCTTTAACAAAGTGAGCATAATATATTTTATCTGCCCAACTGAGCATAATATATCTTATCTGCCTGATAGATAGATGATAGATAGATAGATAGATAGATAGATACTATATCTATCTATCTATGTTCTGGAAAATTCCAGATCCTCTGTATAGCTTCCGAGACGATAGCACCAAAGCTCTAGCTCAAGATATAACTGAAAGGTAGAAACCTTGGGCCAAACTGAAACCAGGAGTCTAGTGTGTTACAAAAGGAAAGTTTATTTTAAAAAGTCCTGGGTGCAGGTAGGCTAAAACCAACAGGAGTCACCCCCGAGCTGTGGGAGGGAGACTTAGATATAGGGGTTGCTTCAGGCCTTTGTTAGCATGGGGTTGGATACACCTGGACATACTCAGATTACCATATCAGGGTTTGTGGCCTTGGTCACTGACTTGATGTCGAGCAGGAGGAGGGGGATTCAGCCTCAGAAACACAAATTCTTTCTGATGTTGCACAGGCCTAATCAATGTGGTCCTTTGTGGTGTCCTTGGTAAATCCTGAAGACAGCCAAAAGGTCAGGAATCTCCCAGGAAAAGCCGGGCCTGTGGCTCGTCTCTCACTAACAACTATTGTGATTTAAACTCCTCTAATGGTCAGGTCTCTTCCCAATGCAAGCTTTCCCTGACTATCCTACAGAGGTAAACTTTTTGCTACATTTCAAAGTGAAGGCCAGGAAGCCATTAAGAAAGAGAATAGCAAGCAAATTAATTACAACCTCACAGTGAAGGATGAGAATATTCTGTTTTGAGCCCTAGGGGGAATTTGGGTGAGGGAATTTGAGTTTTAAAGGGGCCCTGGATACAAAAGAGCCCTGAACCTAAACCTAACAATCACAAGAATTCTTTCCCTATGCCTGTAACTGTAACTGTTACATACACAACAGAACACACTGATACAAGATGGCATAAAACATATCCAAAATCTTGAGCCTGACCTGTGGTGGCACAGTGGATAAAGCGTCGAACTGGAAATGCTGAGGTCACCGGTTCGAAACCCTGGGCTTGCCTGGTCAAGGCACATATGGGAGTTGATGCTTCTAGCTCCTCCCCCCTTCTCTCTCTCTGTATCTCTCTCCCTCTCTCTCTCTTCTCTAAAAATGAATAAATAAATAAATAAAAATTAAAAAAAAACTCCAAACATATCCAAAACCTTGAAAAGCAAGACAGGTGATTGATTTGTTTATTCATTAATTAAAAATGTACATTGATTGCTCGCTATTTGCCAGACAGTAAAATACTGAGGGAATAAAAGTGGGCCTTGGCAGTGGGTAGAGCGTCTGACTGGGATGCAGAGGACCCAGGTTCTAGACCCCGAGGTCACCAACTTGAGTGCGGGCTCATCTGGTTTGAGCAAGGCTCACCAGCTTAGACCCAAGGTTGCTGGCTCGAGCAAGGGGTCATTCGGTCTGCTGTAGCCCCACAGTCAATGCACATATGAGAAAGCAATCAATGAACAACTAAGGTGTCGCAACAAAAAACTAATGATTAGGCCCTGGCCGGATGGCTCAGTGGTAGAGCGTCAGCCTGGCGTGCAGGAGTCCCGGGTTCAATTCCCGGCCAGGGCACACAGGAGCAGCACACATCTGCTTCTCCACCCCTCCCCCTCTCCTTCCTCTCTGTCTCTCTTCCCCTTCTGCAGCCGAGGCTCCATTGGAGCAAAGATGGCCTGGGCGCTGGGGATGGCTCTGTGGCCTCTGCCTCAGGTGCTAGAATGGCTCTGGATGCAATAGAGCGATGCCCCAGAGGGGCAGAACATCGCCCCCTCGTGGGCATGCCGGGTGGATCCCGGTCGGGCGCATGCAGGAGTCTGTCTGCCTCCCCATTTCCAGCTTCAGAAAAATGAAAACAAAAACAAACAAACAAAAAAACCAAAAACTAATGATTGATGCTTCTCATCTCTCTCCAGTCCTGTCTGTCTGTCCCTATCTCTCCCTCTCTCTGACTCTCTGTCTCTGTAAAAAAAAAAAAAAAAAGTGGGCCTTGGTCTTAATAAACCTGCCTGGAAAAAAGTAAGAATGGGAACCAGGGAAGCCAATCAGACTAGAGTATCTTTCTAGGAGGTCTTTTGTAATTCCTATCCAGTTCCAAGCAATAAATGGTATGTATACAGCAGTGGTCCCCAACCCCCGGGCCACGGACCAGTACTGGTCCGCAGAGAAAGAATAAATAACTTACATTATTTCTGTTTTATTTATATTTAAGTCTGAACGATGTTTTATTTTTAAAAAATGACCAGATTCCCTCTGTTACATCCATCCAAGACTCACTCTTGACACTTGTTTCGTAAGTTCGACAATTATATTTAAAACTACTGTGGTATTTACGCTGGTCACATAATTTTATTTTGTGCATTTATGCATCCCACCCTAAAGGCCGGTCTGTGAAAATATTTTATGACATTAAACTGGTCCGTGGCCCAAAAAAGTTTGGGGACCACTGGTCTACGGGATAGTGCTTCCAGGCTATTCTAGTGCTTGCACTCCCTCGGATCCTATTTCTTTGAAATTACTTTGGGTTACTTTAGCAAGTTTACTAAAGGAGCGTTGAAAAGACAAGTTGTAGCAAAGGTTCCCTAATTCTTTGACAATAAATTAGACTTAAATACATATACTGTGGTACCTTGAGATACAAACAGACCAACATACGATTTTTTTTTTAAGATACGAGCTGCGACTCAGTTCGTATTTTTGTTCAAGATCTGAGCAAAATTCCGAGATACGAGTTGTGATTCAGGAAGCTGCCACTAGTTGCCGCGTTGGCGCACGGGTCCAGTATTAGCAGTTTGATATACAAGTTGACTGACTTACGAGCTCAGTTACATAATGAATTAAATTAGTATCTCAAGGTACCACTGTATATGGATTTGGTATTACTATTCACTTCATTTCCTACTTTCCTCAAGCAAATACACAAATAAAAAGCATGTTTTTTGCCACAGTTTAAAAATACATCCCTTGAAGATATATGTGTATGGCCAGCAGTCACTGCTGTTGTGGCCATGCACATGCAGGTAGGTTCTCATTGGATTCAAGCAGATGGTAAAGAAACAGTAGAGCCAAATTCATTCATTCAGAGCTCACAAAGCCCTGACACATTATCCAGTTCCGCAATCAGGAGAATCTTCTCAGGTTCCTCCTAGAATCAAAGGCCCACCAGTCTCAGCAGAGCACACAGAAAACACTCACCTTTGGTTCCCCATCTGCACACCTTCTCCTTTGTCTGCAATCACTCCTCCAGCAAACATTACCAGGTGTCCTCAAACTACAGGCCCGTGGGCTGCATGCAGGCCCCTGAGGCCATTTATCTGGCCCCTGCCGCACTTCCGGAAGGGGCACCTCTTTCATTGGTGGTCAGTGAGAGGAGCACTGTATGTGGCGGCCCTCCAACGGTCTGAGGGACAGTAAACTGGCCTCCTGTGTAAAAAGTTTGGGGACCCCAAATTACCCAAGCAGAAAGGTAATTTGCAATTTCACAGACCCACGTATATCATACCTGGTACTGCCCAGCCCCCAATGCAAACTATAAGTGAGCAAACCTGAAAATCACATTTTACAAACTTATTTAACCAATAATGTATCATAAAGGCATATTGACCTAAGAGATGATAATTTGGCCCTGGCCAGTTGGCTCAGCCGTAGAGCGTCGGCCTAGCGTGCGGAGAACCCGGGTTCGATTCCTGGCCAGGGCACACAGGAGAAGCGCCCATTTGCTTCTCCACCCCCCCTCCTTCCTCTCTGTCTCTCTCTTCCCCTCCTGCAGCTGAGGCTCCATCGGAGCAAAGATGGCCCGGGCGCTGGGGATGGCTCTGTGGCCTCTGCCCCAGACGCTAGAGTGGCTCTGGTCGCAACATGGCGATGCCCAGGATGGGCAGAGCATCGCCCCCTGGTGGGCAGAGCGTTGCCCCATGGTGGGCGTGCTGGGTGGATCCCGGTCGGGCACATGCGGGAGTCTGTCTGACTGTCTCTCCCCATTTCCAGCTTCAGAAAAATGCAAAAAAAAAAAAAAAAAAAAAAAAAGAGATGATAATTTAAAGGCAACTGATAGACTAGCTATCTTTAAATACTAACTTAAAAAAATAAATTCATTTCTCCACAATCTCTAGGATTTTAAATAACCAGCAAATTACATCATTTTCACATTGTCAAATAACCCTTTTATTCACATGTGCTTCTACTTTTCCAGGTGCAGAAGGGAGACGTCTCTTATTTCTCATCTAACATTTTTGTTTTGTCAGAGACAGAGAGAGAGAGTAAGAGAGAGGGAGAGATAGGGACAGACAGCAGAAAGGGAGAGAGATGAGAAGCATCAATTTTTCATTGCAGCACTTTTGTTGTTCATTGATTGCTTTCTCGTATGTGCCTTGCCTGTGGGGCTACAGCAGACCGAGAGACCCCATTGCTCAAGCCAGTGACCTTGAGTTTAAGCTGGTGAACTTTGCTCAAACCAGATGAGCCCGTGCTCAAGCTGACAACTATGGGTTTTGAACCTGGGTCCTCCATGTCCCAGTCCAATACTCTACCCACTGCGCCACTGCCTGGTTAGGTTCTCATTTAACATTTTTTAATTTTTTTAAATTTATTTCATTAACATGGCTCAACAAACTATACAGGTTTCAAGTGTACAACTCAATATTACAGCACCTACACACTGCATCATGCCACCTCCACATTTCAAGCAAAGTCTCTTTCCACTCCCGTTCCTCCCCTTCCTCCTCCCCCTACTTCCCTTGGGCTATTGCCAGTCTGTTGTCTTTATCTGTGTGTATGTTTATATATTTTTTGACTAATACCTTCATATTTGTTGATCCAGTCCACATTTCCCCCTTCCCTCTGGCAGCTGTTCATCTGTTCCCTGCGTCCATACCTCTGTTTTTATTTTGTTCCTCAGTTTATTGTGTTCATCAGATTCCACATATAAGTGAAATCATATGGTATTTGTCTTTCTCTAACTGGCTTACTTCACTTAGCATAATAATCTCCAGGTCCATTCATGCTGTCATGAAAAGTAAGATTTCTTTCTGTTTTATGGCCACATAGTATTCCATTGTGTGAATATACCACAACTTTTTTACCCACTCATCTAATTTTTATCTATTTCCAAACAAGTAGCCTTATCATGCCCTAATGAGATGCAGTATTACACAGTATTACATAGATGGTAAATATATATATATATATATATATATATATATATATCCAAGAAAAGGTGGGAAAGCAAAAGTTTTATGATATAAGCATATGGAAAGTAGTGAATTTGTCCTACAGAGATTCATTCTATAAATTACTTGTGGTTTTTTTCCCATAATAAACTCAATTACATCTTTCAGACACTATTCAACATATGCTGTCTGGGTACGGGTAGTAAATAAAATGTAAAAGGGTGAGTGTGTGGGAAAGTAAACTGGGGCCTGTCTTTTGTTCACTGTTTCTGACCTCTATGGGAGTACTCAGATTCTGTAAACACTGCACTGTTTCAGGTCTTTTGTCGTATCATTATTTGTAACATCTCAATAAAATGGAAAGCATTATTATAGGAAAAAGCCACTTGCCTCAACAGAGTATTTTGCATCACTGGTTTAACTGTGAGCCAAATTTACACTGTTGCAGACACTCAAATTAGGGGCCCCAGCAACAGAACTGCAAATGGATGCAGACCTCTGAATGTTATCAAGGCACATAGTCATGCCATAAATGGCTCTTTGTCTGCTTTTTCTATATGTTTCTGCTTACATTGGATGTAACTCTAAATTGCCTTTTTCATAAAGTTGAAATCTGTTGATCTATAACTCATGCAATACTATTTCAGCAAGATCAATTGTGAAAGCAATGGGTCTACTTTAATTTATAAAATGTAGCATTAATGCAGTTCTTTGTAATGTGAAAACTCAAAGAAGATGAAAACCAACATGGTTTAGTTCTTTCCTTTTTATATGCAAGCTGTCAAATCAAATAAAATGCTTGAATACCTGTAATTATAAAAGGGGAAGACTGACTAGGGAGTGAGTTTGAACTTCTTTAAGAAATTAAGGAAAAAAAAACTGAATGAGGCTCATGTAGAAATTATTTTCAACATGAGTAGTGGTCCCTTTCCTTATATTTTTAGGTATTCTGTACTATTTTGCTGATTTATCCATTTTACCCATGAAGGTTAAAGCCTGGTCTGCCATAGATGGAACTGATGAAAATCTCTAGTATGTCAAATTCCAGGCACACATCAAATGGCAAGTCTTAAAAAGTGATTAATGGTGAATTTTGCAGTTAGGTGTTTAGCAAGCAAAGGAAACACTTTATATTCTAGTCGTGCTCCCATTGACTTTTCCCCTGATTTAATCTGAATGTTACTGACCTCTGGAATCTCAACAAAAACAAGATATGGTCATTCCATAATATTTGTCAGTCGCTTATGCCAATAAAATTGTGTAAGCTAATGTTAAAACAAACAAAGTGTAGGATTACTAAGATAGGGTGTGTCAAGCATTATTTAAATTAACAGTTTTGGAATGATTAATGGTAGAAATGACATGACCGTATTTAACTTGAGAACTTCCAAGTTGCCCTGTGTCTGCTTAGGGACCACAGTTTTTCCTCCATCTTTCCTTGAAACTTATAGAGAAGTTCTGTTCTAGTAATTCAAAGCATTCTCTGGAGAAAACTTCCATCATAAATTAATAATAGCCCAATCAAGGGCCACATTGGAGTCTTTGGACACTGTATGCATATCTAACATAAAACTAAATATTCTAGGGTATGAAAATTGTCTGGAGTTCGTAAAATTAATACCACTTCTCTAATAACACTCTGAGAACATTAACTGAGTGAAATAAGTAAATCAGAAAAAGCTAAGAGGTATGATTTCACACATAGTTGGGATACAAAATTGAGACTCATGGACACAGATAAAAGTAAAGGGGTTACGAGGGAGAGGGGGTTATGGGGAGGGAAGTAAAGAGAGACAAATATGCGGTGACAGAGAGTCATTTGACTTTGGGTGATGAGTATACAACACAATCAACAGTTCAAATACTATAGAGATGTTTACCTGAAACCTATGTACTCTTATTGATCAGTGTCAACTAGTTAAATTTAATTCTCTAAATAAAAAAAATTTTAATTACAGAAAAGGAAAACAAAATATACTTTAATTTTTTTAAATTATTTATTTATTTATTCATTTTAGAGAGGAGAGGGAGAGACAGAGAGAGAGAGAGAGAGAGAGGAGATACAGAGAGAGAGAAGGGGGGAGGAGCTGGAAGCATCAACTCCCATATGTGCCTTGACCAGGCAAGCCCAGGGCTTCGAACCGGCAACCTCAGCATTTCCAGGTCGACGCTTTATCCACTGCACCACCACAGGTCAGGCCAAAATATACTTTATATATCAGGATATCTATCTTCTTATGTTGAGGTCATGAACTGTTTTCAGTTGAACTGCAGTGCTATATTTGCCTTTCAAAACAGCTTTTTAAGCATTATGTCACAACAATAATTGGACTTAGTTATGATACTTCAGTTCTAAAGGAATTATCATTTTAGCTATGTATGCAACCCTAAAGCAAGAAATATTTTCTTATCCCCTATTGTGTAATGTTATATAATTCTGGTCATTACTTCTAGTGATTTCCAGAATCAAGAAGGACATTACATTAAACTAGTAGTAGACATATGAAAACTTTTTCTATATAGCAGAGCAATGCTGTGACTTTACAATATAACTGGTAAATTCTAAGTCTCTATTGTTATTGAAGATGGCAACTAACCACATTCTAACTCATAGGATTTATTTGAAGCATTGTCATCCTCTTTGACGAGAGTCCCCAGAATCTGTCAGACAGAATACTTTTGTATAAGATACAATTTATGTTTGTGTCTTTGTATATCCAGATTTTTCATCAATTGTCAATGAAATAACTTATTTTACTGTAGACCAATTACTCTTAAAATTACTTTTTGTCCAAATCAGATCATGATCTCTACTTTTCTAAGAGCAATAAAATAAAAATAAATAAAATTACATTTAGAATCAAAATAGCATAATCATTACTATCACCACCACCACCATTATCATCATGATCATTACTATGTCATCATCATCATCAAAAGGGAAGGAAGGTGAGATTTACAATTCTAGTCATAAAGAAGTAGCAGTTTCAAGATTTATCTTCCTAATACAAATATCTAGAAACTAGGCCAAAAAATGTGTTTTCAGACACTGAATAAGAAACCACAGGGCTGTGATATTTGAAAGAGGGGAAACAAATGAGGTATGTCATACACTTGCTCCAATTTTCCTCTTGAGAAAATTTCCTGATCACAGTATAAGAAAGGGGACCTTCCAAAGCACTAACAGAGCTCCATCAACCTCTCTATATACATACTCTTAATCTTTGGCAACAATAACCAATAACAATAAATGCAGACATCATGTAAAAATTGACAGACAAATTTGGAGGGAAATAATAATCATTTGAATTAACAGATCTAGAAATTATTTCAATTTTCACCATCCAGTGTGGAAAATTTATCTGAAGCTAGGGAGTGTTTAGTAGGCACCTTAGAAAGGTTATGCCTCAGTTGGAAAGCTAAACCTGTACAAAAAGTATAATACATCTATCTTAAAAAAAACACAAAGAAAAAATAACACTTTTGAATTTATCAAAATAATCTGCCTGTAACATTTGATTTCTAGATAGCTCAAAGTCCAACATTCTTTAAAGTAATACAAAAATTCAACATTCAGCATTATAAAGTCATTATGTTCAGCATACAAATAAAAATGAGAAGAAATAAAAATAACTAAAAGAGAGAACAAGAGTAAACAGTTTACATTTAGAAATAATAAAGATGGAAGATTATGCTAAAGAAGTTCTCAAGAATCAACTTAATAGGCTCAAGGAATTATTAGAAAATAATAAACCTGATAAGAAAATAAATGGCCTGACCTGTGGTGGCGCAGTGGATAAAGTGTCGATCTGGAATGCTGAGTTTGCTGGTTCTAAACCCTGGGATTACCAGGTCAAGGCACATATGGGAGTTGATGGTTCCTGCTCCTCCCCCTTTTCTCTCTCTCTCTCTCTCTCTCTCTCTCTCTCTCTCTCTCATTCTCTCTCTCTCTCTCTACTCCTCCCCATTCTAAAATGAATAAAGTCTTTAAAAAATAAAAATAAAGAAAATAAATGGAACTTATGAAAACAAAAAATAACAAGAAACAAAAATATAAAAGCTAAAATGGAAAAATAAAGTCTTAATTATAGATTAGACACTACAGAAGTAAATACCAATGTACTTGAAGGGTCATCAATATAAACAACTCAAAAATATAGCAGAGAAAAAATGAAAAAAGGAATAAATTTTTATTGATTTACAGTAATATAAGAAGCAATTTAGCATTTGGTAATTGGGGTGTTAGAATAAAGTGATATTAGAAAAAATATTTAAACAACATGAAACTTGCAAAATCTGAAGTAAGCTATAAACTCATATATCCTAGGAACTCAACATAGCCCAATAAGGATTAACAGAAAGTAAACAACACTAATAGACAATATAATTAAATTACTGATAGATACTGATTAAAAGAAAAGCAGCTCAAGATAAAAGATACATTACCTATAGAAACATTAGAAAATCATAGACATCCTATCAAATATTATGTAAGCCAGAACAAAGAAATTGCATCCTTACCTACAGTGCTAATTTAAAAAAGAAAAAAAAAAATGAAGCTCTCAACTTGGTAAAATAAGACATTTGCAGACCAAAAAAAAAAAAAAAAAAAAGCATATTTACCACCAATAGTCTTATACTACATTATGAATATTAAAAGAAATCTTTAAGTTAAAAAAAAATGACATAACTTGAAAATATGTTATTAATATTTATATAAAGGATGACAAAGCACCAGAAATAATAAATATGTAAGTAAATATAAATTTTTATTACTTTTCAAATTCTTAAAAGGTTCTTTGACTCTTATAGGTTTTACAACATATGTAGGAGCAAATTTTATAATTAGAGGGTAGTGAAACCAAAGAAAGGAGGAAAAAAATGAAAGAATATTGTTGTAAAAATTTACATATAATGTGAAAGAATGGAACATCATGATAGTAGATTGTGATAACTTAAAAGTGCAGAGTAAATATGACAGTTACCATCAGAATATAAAAGAGGGATAGTTTATAAACCAGTATTAAATATAAAATTGAATGCTAATTATTAAATGTCAGAAGAAATTAGGGCAAAAAACTATAAGAACAAATAAAAATTAGACAAAAACTATTAGATTTAAAGCTAATTTGATTTGTAACAATAATAAATGTACATGGTCTAAAAATTTTGATTAAATGTTTAGAACTGTTTAGAGATAGTAAAATTTGAGAAAAGAGCTAGAGCCAAATGTATGCTATATATTTATATATATTCACATATATTAAATTAAATAAAAATACAAAAAAAAGAAAAATAATAGTAAATACATAGCATACAAAAATAAATAAACTCTATAGTGATTGTACAAATATGAAAACAATTAGATTTCATAATAAATATAGTATCAAGAATAGAGAATTCATAATAAAGGAGAAAACTAATAAATATTAATAATATTAATAATATACTAATACAGAATGAGTGTTCATTTAATAGCAGAGTTTGAAAGTCCATGAAGTAAAACTGACAGACTAGAAAAGAGAAAAAGGCTACCTCACAGTGATAGCTATTTCAGCAATAATCTATAACTGACTAATAGAACACATAAATAGGAAATAAGGAGAGATATAAAAGATATAACATAATCAAATAAACTGACTTAATTAACATTTTAGAATGCCCCAAAAACTAACTAAAAATATGCATATTTTTAATGTACAGTCACCCAGATTCTCCATATGCTGGTCCATAATACCATTCTTTATCAATGTAAAAGTGTGTCAATTCAAATATACAGCACTGCTACAATGAAATAACAAATCAATATATATCACAATATCCAAGTATTTGAAAATTAAATTAAATAAGTCTGAACAACCTATGGGTTAAATAAAATCACAAAAAAAGAGAAAAATATTCAAAATTATCAAAAATAAAGAAAAATGAATAATTTTGGATGCAACAAAAGCAGTCTGCAAAATGAACAGTTGATTCAAATGCTTACATTAGAAAAGAAAGAACATATACAGTGATCTAACTTAACAATGTTAGAAGGTTAAATTGGAACAGCAAAGCAAACTCAAGGAAAAGCAAATAAATAATAATTATATGAGCAGAAAAATATTAAATTGATAACTAATAAACAGATAAAAATAATTAGACCAAAAATAGTTTCTTGGGAAATATCAATAAAATCTCTACTAGATTGACAAAAATAATAAAGTTTTAAAACTAAATATAAATAGCCTGACCAGGTGGTGGCGCAGTGGATAGAGCGTCGGACTGGGAGGCGGAAGGACCCAGGTTCGAGACCCCGAGGTCGCCAGCTTGAGCGCGGGCTCATCTGGTTTGAGCAAAGAGCTCACCAGCTTAGACCCAAGGTGGCTGGCTCCAGCAGGGGGTTACTCGGTCTGCTGAAGGCCCGCGGTCAAGGCACATGTGAGAAAGCAATCAATGTACAACTAAGAAGTCGCAACGCGCAACGAGAAACTGATGATTGATGCTTCTCATTTCTCTCCGTTCCTGTCTGTCTGTCCCTGTCTATCTCTGCCTCTGTAAACAAACAAACAAACAAACAAACAAAAAACTAAATATAAATAAATGGAATTAATAAAATAAAGATAAATGGATTAATAACAAAAATTCTATTTGCCACTATTAGGAATGAAACAGGGATCATCAAAACAGATCCTTCTTACATAAATGAATATAGTGATTATTGTGGAAAATTTTATGTCTATAGATTTGACATATCTGAATTGTTGGTGAAATAGAAAACTTCTTAGTAAGGCATACCTTGCCAAAGTTGTCACAGAAACCTAAAATCTCAGAAAGGTCCTGCAACACCTAAAAAAATTAAGTAATTACTTAAAAACCTTCCCTTTCCTGATAAAAAGTGACAAACTGACTCTGGAATTCATATGAAAATGTAAAGAAATAAACAAAAAGTTAGTAAACTTGCAGCTTTTGCTTTCAAGTTTTTTTATGGAACTAAAGTGCTCAGGATAAAGTAACATTAGCCCAAGAATAAAATATATAGATCAGTGGAGCAAAAGAAAAAACCCATACTCATAATACACATATACAGTCAATTAATTTTTGTCAGAGTACTGAGAAAATTAAACAGAAAAGGACAGTCTTTTGAACAAATAATACAAAAGCAATTACATTATAACTAAATAAAGAAAAAAATGAGCTTTATTACCTCCATCACACCAATCGTTAATTTAAAATAGACCTCAGACTTTTTCTAAAAATAAAAAATATATATATAATCTCTACCAAAATATAGGAGAATATAATTGCAAACTTTAGTCAGGGAAATATTTGTTAGATAAAATACAAAATCTACAAGCCAGTTTTTTTTAAAAAAAATAGATAAAATGTACTTCATCAATATCAGTATCTTTAGCTTTTAAACTACACCATAAAAATGAAAAAATAAGATACAGACTGAAAGAATAATATATTTAACATGCATATATATGACAAAGAACATTTATCCAGAATTTGTATATACATTCACTATTAAGAAGGCAAGCAATCTAATGAAAAAATAAACAAAATATTTGAACCAAATCTTCATGAGAATATCTGTGAGTGGTCAATAGCACAAGATGATTTAATTAATACCTTAAATTTTAAAGAAAATAAAAATTGGCCCTGGATGGTTGGCTCAGAGGTAGAATGTAAGCCCCATGTGTAGATGTCCCCAGTTTGATTCCCAGTCAGGGCACACAGGTAAAGCAACCATCTGCTTCTCCACTCTTCTCCCTCTCCTTTCTCCCTCTCTCTCTCTCTCTCTCTCTCTCTCTCTCTCTCTCTCTCTCTCTTTCCTTCCTCTTGCAACCATGGCTCATTTAGAGCGGGTTGGCCCTGGGTGCTAAGGATGGTTCTGTGGCCTCACAGCAGGCACTAAAAATAGCTTCATTGCTCAGCACATCCTGGAGTCTGTCTCTCTGCCTCCCCTGCTATCACTTAGTTAAAAAAAAAAGGGGGGGGGAAGAAAAATTAAAACCATAGTGAGATATTACACCGATGTTGAAGTAACTAAAATTAATAACAGTTGGCAATAAAAAATGATTTTTATAGAGCAAGGTGAAACTCTCATACATGGCTTTTAGGAATGTAAATATACAACTATTTTGGAAAAAAAATTTAGTACTTTCTATTTGAACTGTGGTGGCGCAGTGGATAAAGCTGGAATGCTGAGGTCGCCAGTTTGAAATTCTGGGTTTGGCTGGTCAAGGCACATATGAGGGTTGATGCTTTCTGTTCCTCCCCCTTTCTTTCTCTCTCTCTTCTCTCCTCTCTCTAATGAATAAATAAAATTATTTTAAAAAATTTAACACTTTCTTAATTATATAGATATGCACTGAATATTTTCTGCCCAGCAATTCCATTATTAGAGATTTATCAAGAAAAATTAAAGTATATGTCTAAATAGAAACTTGAACAGGAATGGCATGGCACTCTGTTTTGATAAACCCAAACTGGAACCAATCCAAATGCCCACCAAAAAGTGAAAAAAGATAAATACAGATATAACATGAATGAATCTCAAAAGCATTCTGAGTGAAAGTAGCCAGAGATACAAGTATATATATCCTATTACCCATTTTATGATATAAAACTCTAGATAAAATACATTGAATATGTATGAAAGAGAAAATCAGTGGTTGTTAAAGTTAAGTCTTGCAAGAAGGTAATCTGCTAAGAGAACTTTATGGGGTAAGGTATTATTTTTATATCTTTATTGTGGAGATGGCTACATAGGTAAATATCTTTGTTAAAAAAACCCATTTATATACCGTGTTCATGGTTAGGAAGAATAAACATCATTAAAATGTCTATATTACCCAAAGCAATTTATAAATTCAATGCAATACCAATTAAAGTACCAATGACATACCTTAAAGATATAGAACACATATTCCAAAAATTTATATTTGGAAGAAAAAAAGAACACAAGTAGCCTCAGCAATCTTGAAAAGGAAGAATAAAGTGGGAGACATCACATTTCCTGATATCAAGTTATACTACAAGGCCATTGTACTCAAAACAGCTTGGTACTGCCATAAGAACAGGCATATAGATCAATGGAACAGAACAGAGAACCCAGAAATAAACCCACACCATTATGAAGAACTGATATTTGACAAAGGAGGTAAGAGCATACAATAGAGTAAAGACAGCCTCAACAAAAGGTGTTGGCAAAATTGGACAGCTAGCTGCAAAAAAATGAAACTAGACCACCAACTTACACCATTCACAAAAATAAACTCAAAATGGATAAAAGACTTAAATGTAAGCCGTGAAACCATAAGCATCTTAGAAGAAAATATAGGCAATTTGTTCTCTGACATCTCTTTCAGCAATATATTTGCTGATTTATCTCTACGTGCAAGTGAAATAAAAGACAGGATAAACAAATGGGACTATATGAAACTAAAAAGCTTTGCACAGCTAAAGAAAATAAGAACAGAATAAAAAGACAAACCAAAAAAAAAAAAAAGACAAACCAAACAATGGGAGAACATATTTGACAATACATCTGATAAGGGGTTAATAACCAAAATTTATAAAGAACTTGTAAAACTCAACACCAGGAAGATAAACAATCCAATCCAAAAATGGGCAAAAGAAATGAATAGACACTTCTCCAAAGAGGACATACAGATGGTCAATAGGCATATGAAAAAATATCAACATCGCTAATCATTAGAGAAATGCAAATTAAAACCACAATAAGATATCACCTCACACCAGTCAGAATGGCACTCATCAACAAAACAACACAGAATAAGTGCTGGTGAGGATGTGGAGAAAAGGGAACCCTCCTGCACTGCTGGTGGGAATGCAGACTGGTGCAGCCACTGTGGAAAACAGTATGGAGATTCCTCTAAAAATTAAAAATGGAACTGCCCTTTTACCCAGCTATCCCACTTTTAGGAATATACCCCAAGAACAGCATAGCACTGTTTCAAAAAGAGAAATGCTCCCCCATGTTTATGGCAGCATTATTCACAATAGCGAAGATCTGGAAACAACCTAAGTGTCCGTCAGTGGAAAAATGGATTAAAAAGCAGTGGTACATATATACAACAAAATACTATGGGGCCATGAAAAAGAAGGATATCTTACCTTTTGTGACAACATGAATGGAGCTGGAAACTATTATGTTAAGTGAATTAAGCAAAAAAAGAAAAATATCATATGACCTCACTCATTTGTGGAATCCAGTCAACAGTGTGAACTGAGGAACGGAATAGAGACAGAGGAGAGATCAAAGGGACCAGAGGAAAAGAGGACAGAGGGAAAGGGGATGATAGTATGGGATAAACCTGAAAGGAAGGGTAGAGGGTCCTATGGGGAGGGGGGCAAGAGAGATGTTGAGGGGAATACAGAGGAGAGGGGATGCATTTGGAGCAACACTAGAATCTATGTAAACACAATAAATTAAAATCAATAAAAAATAAACAAAAACAAACCATTTAGCTGTCCAATTAAGATATGTTTATTGTATATAAATTATGCATAATACTGTTAATTTAAAATATAGGGGAAGGGGCCTGACCAGGCGGTGGCACAGTAGATGGAGCCTCCGACTGGGATGCGGAGGACCCAGGTTCGAGACCCCCGAGGTCTCCAGATTGAGCGCGGGCTTATCTGGTTTGGGCAAAGCTCACCAGCTTGGACCCAGGGTCATTGACTTGAGCAGGGGGTTACTCGGTCTGCTGAAGGCACATATGAGAGGGCAATCAATGAACAATTAAGTCACAACAAAAAACTGATGATTGATGCTTTTTATCTCTTTCCTTTCCTGTCTGTCTGTCCCTGCCTATCCCTCTCTCTGACTCTCTCTCTCTGTTAATTTTTATATACATATATATAAAAATTATATACACACTGACTTGTTTCTTTCCTAAATTTTAGGAAACTCAGGAAAGATTCAGAGCTACATTCTCAGAGTTATATAACATATCAAGGTAACTATAAGGACTTAGCTGAACAGAACCATTAGTTTATTACATTGCCCTCTCTCATAATTGAAAGGAACTGTACAGTATAGCTTAACAGGCATAACCTTCAAGAGTAAGCACAAGGACAGGTTGAAATGAATATAAGATACTAGGAAGATGGTTCATCTATTTATCCCCTTATTAGCATGTTTATCTGAGAAGGTTTTTCAAGATAAGGAATGCTGGTCAAATATAAAAAAAAGCCTCAAGACAAGGAAAGAAAGCAGAGAGAAGTAAGACCTATATGGATGGGAGAAGGAGGCATATATAGAGTTGAACTTAGGAAGCAAATTTGTCTTTGCTCAGTGGTTTAAAATCCTTTGGGAATAAGGGAGCCCTAATGAGTCTTGATGGAAGTAAAGGTGCATCACTTCTTTTTCTGTTATGATATTTGATGTGTATCTTGATATAGATTAGTGTGCTGAACAGAGAAATACTCAAATAATGTTTGTTGAATGAATAAATTAAATAATTGATAAAGATGGGTGGTTATTAAAAGAATACATAAGGCAATAAAAATAAAATTAATTTAATATTTAAACTCCTACAATAGTGTCGGGCACTTATTGCACTCAATATGTTACAGCTTTAATAATTATTATTTCCTAATTTTGGCTAAAATCAGCCCTGTAATAATTGAATTCTAGAATAATAAATGAATACCATAGAATAGTTTTCAAAGAAAGGGAATATGTAAGGTTAATTAAAGCAGGACAGTTTTAAGGAGTTCATTTTAACTATGTTTAAAATTGTTCAGTTCACATTATATTTAAGTACTGTAGGGGAAAATCCACTTTGACCTGAAGTTCAGAGCCAAAACTCAAGTTAAAATAAGAACTGTTCGGTATTAATTACAATGATGAAAGATGAAAAAAGTTAAAGAAGTACTTGTGATTTATTTAGTCAAGTCATTCAACTGTATTGTAAATGAAAGGAAGTTGTTAAAGAACTTGATTAATAAAAGGGGAGGGCCTGTCATAGGTTTATCCTCCTTCAGTATAATAAGCTATGTCTCTATTCCAGACCCTGACCTCAGTGGGTTCTTGTGCCCTTGTGTGCTTTTCTCAAATTTTTCTAAATTTCTTTTGGGTGTCATGAATTGGCCAGATTAGAGAACACTGTATGAATAAGGCATCCTATGTTTTCACTGGGATCCTTCAGGGTGCTGCATGAATCTCTAACACAACCCATTCTCTCTGCCTGAGGAGTCAGCCAGAAGCCATACGAAGCCCCAAGGGTTCACGATGGGATTATACTGGGACCCTGGGGTTAGATGATTTCAGGAGTATGAATGAAGGAGAAGACTGCTGCTGCTCTCTACTATGACACTTCTTTCCAAGGATGACACAAAAATGAGTCCTCAAAAATGCTGCTGACATGCTTGTTGGGGTCATTTAAATAATTTGTATAGACAGAAGCCTTATTGAAAGGTATTTTTCTATCTCTTTTCTTCTAGCCTGAGAGATAACAGATAGAGTAAAATAATAAGAAAAATGGTAAAGTCACAATATCTGAAAGAATATCCAACAGTAGTGAAATATGAGTCGTCTTATTATGAACATGCCCTACTTTAAATGAAAATCCACTAAGGTAAAACTGGCATACTTAAACTTCAAGTAGTTAAACTAAAACAAAAAATAAGGCATTTGGAATCCCAAGCTAGGTAGAATTTAGGAGTAAATAGAAATATCTGTTTAACCTGGGGAGATCTATATGGTTTACACTGTAATTCCACAGTACAGAATAATCACTGAGCAAGAATGGCTATGTTCTCAAAAACAAACCAATGGCCTTTGCAACCAAAGGTTATTGAATTGGGCATATATCTAAAGGTAATTCAATAAAGGAACATGCCATGCTTAAATGAATCCAGTGCCTTTAAATATTGTCTCTCACTTATTAGATGTGTAGTAAATATTTGTGTTCTAAATGGAGCTATATATAGTTGGACTTCTATATTAATAATGCATTCAATTTCTGAAAGAATAAAGTAAATTATAATATATGTAAGATATTTTAGAAACATAAGACATGTAAGACAGAAAGTACAACTAGTATAATCTCACAGCATTGAGATTTAACAATAGTAATTCCGCAGTACAGAATAATCACTGAGCAAGAATGGCTATGTTCTCAAAAACAAACCAATGGCCTTTGCAACCAAAGGTTATTGAATTGGGCATATATCTAAAGGTAATTCAATTAAAGGAACATGCCATGCTTAAATGAATCCAGTGCCTTTAAATATTGTCAATTAGGATTTTCCAATTTTTAGAATAGTCAATTAGGATGTTCCAGTTTTATATGCTTAAGTATAGAAAGAGTATTTTGCAAAATAATATAAAAATAGAGTAAAAGATAATGTGCCTTCTCTGGGTAAGAGGATCTAACCCTTGAACTATCTTCTTCTTTAAAATTTTTTATAGACTAGAATAGATCCTAAAGAATATTTAGACTATGAATTTTATATATGTATATATGTGTGTATATGATATATATCATACATACATAATATATATATATATGGTTTTTATATTGTGGAAATATAATACTTAATCCCTGAGAATTATGATTAAAAACATTTTAAGATAAAATGTTGCCTTTGGCTGCCATCTAGACCTAATATCAGATCAAATTCTAATTCATGTTGTTGGGTTTGGGTTTTCGTTTTTTTTTTTTGTATGCTATCATTAACTGAGTGAAATAAATATTTTATATGGTTGAATAGTTTCTAGATTTCATCTTTCTGAATTGAATAGAATTATCGTAAATGTGGGAAAAGTGTAAGTTTTGAATCTTAGCTTTAGAGTTATCTTGCTGCAGATTAAATATGCCATTCTAAAGAATGCACATATCTAGTTCAGTTTGGCTATAGGAATAGTTACCATGGGGATATATTTAATGGGTAGGGTAAATTCTGTGGTCTCTTATGAAACTAAATCTACTCTTCATCATAATATATACTGAGTTTACATCTTTGAAAATAATTTTTTTTTATTTTCTAATATGTCTCTCTTCTCTAGAGATAACTTCTGATACCTTCTAAAGAAAATATCATCTAATATTAAGACTTGTAGGCTTAAGTATACATAAAAATGTGCTAGGCATACTTAAATTCCAAGTTCATTTTTTAAAATTACAGAAAATGAATGAATTACAATAGGATTGCCTCTCCCTGGAATAATCTCTATTTTTAGAAAATGTACTCTGATATAAACAAAACAAGCTATATTAAGTGATTTTTTTAAGGGTAGAAAAACATGATGTGTTCTCAAGCTTTGGAGAATTGATTTTAAATATTGTTAATATATAAAGTCAAAGCATTTGAAATTGAATGGTTTCCCTTCTCTTTTTTAAAAGCTTTAGTTAGAAATGTTTTCAGGATGAAAGACATGACTGAGGCTGATGGTTTAAACTGGCAATTCCTTGTCATCTATGTTTGTCTACTAGTGACATTTCATATCTATATGATCACCTGTCATACTTGCATTAAATTTTAAAAAATCTTATGAAAAATATTAACTAAAATAAGTTTCTTTTCCTCTAATCACAAACATCACTTTTAGGCACTCTACATTTTTTATTTTTACTATATATAATTTTATGTTTTTTAATTGATTTTAATTTATTGTGTTTACATAGATTCTAGTGTCCCCCTGAATACATCCCACCCCCTCCCCCATGTTCCCCTCAACATCTCCCTTGTCCCCCTCCACCCAACACCCTACCCCCTTTACTTCAGGATTTTCTTTTCAGCTCTTTATAACGCTGGTCTATGTGTATATAATTTCACCAATCATTTTCCGTTCTCTGATCCCATCCTATTATCCTCTTTCCCTTTGTCTGCTTTCCCTCTGGTTTCTTTGATACCAACTCTGCCTCTATTCCACTCCTCAGTTCACATTGTTCATTAGATTCCTCAAGTGAGTGAGGTCATATGATATTTTTCTTTCTCTGTTTGGCTTATTTCACTTAGCTTAAAAGTTTCCAGGTCCATCCATGTTGTCGCAAAAAGTAAGATTTCCATCTTTTTCATGGCCCCATAATATTCCATTGTTTATATGTACCACTGCTTTTTAATCAACTTGTCCACTGCCGGATACTTGGGCTGTTTTCAGATCTTGGCTATTGTAAACATTGCTGCCATAAACATGGGGGTGCATATCTTCTTTTGAATCAGTGAAGTGGTGTTCTTGGGATATATTCCTAAGTGTGGGATGGCTGGGTCGAAAGGCAGTTAGATTTTTAATTTTTTGAGGAATCTCCATACTGTTTTCCACAGTGGCTGCACCAGGCTGCATTCCCACCAGCAGTGCAGGAGGGTTCCCTTTTCTCCACATCCTCGCCAGCACTTATTCTGTGTTGTTTTGTTGATGAGTGCCATTCTGACTGGTGTGAGGTGATATCTTATTGTGGTTTTAATTTTCATTTCTCTAATGACTAGTAAAGTTGAACATTTTTTCATCTACCTATTGGCCATCTATATGCCCTCTTTGGAGAAGTGTCTATTCATTTCTTTAGCCCATTTTTTAATTGAATTGTTTATCTTCCTGGTGTTGAGTTTTACAAGTTCTTTATAAATTTTGGTTATTAACCCCTTATCAGATGTATTGGTGAATATATTCTCCCATTCTGTGTGTTGTCTTTTTATTTTGTTAATGGTGTCTTTTGCATGCAAAAGCTTTTTAGTTTCACATAGTCCCATTTGTTTATCCTGTACTTTATTTCCCTTGCCCATGGATATAAATCAGCAAATATATAGTTGCGAGAGATGTTGGAGAGCTTACTGCCTATGTTTTCTTCTAAGATGCCTATGGTTTCCCAATTTACATTTAAGTCTTCTAACCATTTCGAGTTTTTTTTTTGTGAATGGTGTAAGTTGGTGGTCTAGTTTTATTTTTTACAGGTAGCTGTCCAATTTTCCAACACCATTTGTTAAAGAGATTGGCTTTACTCCATTGTATGCTCTTACCTCCTTTATCAAATATCCATTGTCCATATAAGTGTGGGTTTATTTCTGGGTTCTCTTTTCTGTTCCATTGATCTATATGCCTGTTTTTATCCCAATACCAAGCTGTTTTGAGTACAATGGCCTTGTAGTATAACTTGATATCAGAAACTGTGATACCACCCATTTTATTGATCTTTCTCAAAATTGCTGGGGCTATTTGTGTTCTTTTTTGGTTCCATATAAATTTTTGAAATATGTGTTCTATATCTTTGAAGTATGTCATTGGTATTTTAATAGGAATTGCACTGAATATATAAATTGCTTTAGGTAATATAGACATTTTAATTATGTTTATTCTTTCTTTCCATGAACACGGTATATGCTTCCACTTGTTTGTATCTTTTTTATTTCTTTTATCAATGTTTTTTAATTTTCCGAGTACAAGTCTTTAACTTTCTTGGTTAAATTTACTCCTTGGTACTTTATATTTTTTGTTGTTGCAATAGTGAAGGGGATTTTTTTCTTAATTTTTCTTTCAGACAGTTCATTGTTGGTGTATAAACATACCTCTGATTTTTTAATATTAATTTTATATCCTTCCACCTTGCTAAATTCATTTATCAGATCCAGTAGTTTTCTGACTGAGACTTTAGAGTTTTCTTTGTACAGTGTCATATCATCAGCAAATCATGACAGTTTTACTTCTTTTCCAATTCGGATGTCTTTTATTTCTTCTTCTTGTCTGATTGCTGTGGCTAGGACTTCCAGAGCTATATTAAATAAGAGTGGTGAAAGGGGGGCACCCCTGCCTTGTTCCTGATCTTAAGGGGATTCCTTTTAATTTTTGCCCATTGAGTATGATGGTAGCTGTGGTTTGTTATAATTGGCCTTCATCATGTTGAGGTATGTTCCCTGTACACCCACTTTGCTGAGAGTTTTGATCATAAATGGGTGCTGGATTATATCAAATGCTTTTTATGCATCTATTGATATTATCATGTAATTTTTATCCGTCCTTTTGTTTATGTGATGAATCACATTGATTGCTTTGAGAAGACTGTACCAGCCTTGCTTTCTCAGTATAAATTCCACTTGATTATGATGTATGATTTTTTCCATTTATTGCTGGATCTGGTTTGCTAATATTTTGTTGAGAATTTTAGTATCTAAATTTATCAGGGATAATGGCTTATAGTTTTCTTTCTTGTACTGTTTTTGCCTGGTTTTTGAATCAGAATTATGCTTGTCTCATAAAAGGAGATTGGAAGTGTTCCGTCCTCTTGAATTTTTTGAAACAGCTTGAGAAGAATAGGAGTAATTTCTTCTTTGAATATTTGGTAGAATTCACCTGTGAAGCCATCTGGCCAGGGTATTTGTTTGTTGGGATTTTTTTTGATAACTGTTTCAATCTCATTTGTTGTAATTGATCTGTTTAGGTTTTCTGATTCTTCCAGATTGATTTTTGAAAGATTATATGTTTCAAGGAACTTGTCCATTTCACCTAGGTTGTCTAAATTTTTGGCGTACAGTTCTTCATAGTATTTTCTTACAATTCTTTATATTTTGATGTGTCAGTTGTTACTTCTCCACTCTCATTTCAAATTTTATTTATTAGAGTCCTCTCTTTTTCTTGGTGAGTCTGGTTAAAGGTTCATCAATCTTGTTTACCTTTTCAAAGGACCAGCTCTTGATTTCATTAATCTTCTATGTTGTTTTTTGAGCCTCTATGTCATTTATTTCCACTCTGATCTTTATTATTTTCTTCCTTCTACTTCCCCTGGGGTTTACTTCCTGTTATTTTCCTAGTTCTTTTGATGCAGGGTTAAATTGTTTGAGTTTTTTCTAGTTTCTTAAGGTATGCCTATAATGCTATGAAATTCCCTCTCAGGACTGCTTTTGCTGTGTCCCATAGATTTTGAGTTGTTGTATGTTCATTTTCATTTGTTTCAAGAAAATTTTTGATTTTTTTCCTTGATCTCATTGTTAACTCATTCATTATTTAATAACATGCTATTTAGTTTTCAAGTGTCTGAGTGTTTTTCAGTTTTTCTATTGTAGTTGATTTCTAGTTTCATGCCATTGTGATCCAAGAAGATGCTTGATATGATTACAATCTTCTTAAATTTATTGACTTGTTTTGTGTCCTAACATGTTGTCTATCCTAGAGAATGTACCATGAACACTTGAAAAAAGTGTATATTCTGCTGCTTTAGGATGAAACATTCTGAAGACATTAAATCCAGTTGATCTAGTGTTTCCTTTAAGTCTACTGTTTCTTTGGTAATTTTCTTTCTTGAGAATCTACCCAGTGCTGTTAGTGGGGTATTGAAATCTCCTACTACTACAGTATTGCTGTTCATCTTGCCCTTTATGTCCATCAAAATCTGCTTTATATATTTTGGTGCTCCTATATTAGGTGCATAGATATTTATAATGGTTATATCTTCCTGTTGGATTGCTCCTTTTATCATTATGTAGTGACCTCCTTTATCTCTTACTATAGCCTTTGGTTTTTTTTTATTATTTTTTATTTTATTTTATTTTATTTTCATTTTTCTGAACCTGGAAACAGGGAGAGACAGTCAGACAGACTCCCACATGCGCCCGACCGGGATCCACCCGGCACGCCCACCAGGAGCGATGCTCTGCCCACCAGGGGGCGATGCTCTGCCCATCCTGTGCATCGCCATGTTGCGACCAGAGCCACTCTAGCGCCTGAGGCAGAGGCCACAGAGCCATCCCCAGCGCCCGGGCCATCTTTGCTCCAATGGAGCCTTGGCTGTGGGAGGGGAAGAGAGAGACAGAGAGGAAGCGCGGCAGAGGGGTGGAGAAGCAAATGGGCGCTTCTCCTGTGTGCCCTGGCCGGGAATCGAACCCTGGTCCTCCGCACGCTAGGCCGACGCTCTACCGCTGAGCCAACCAGCCAGGGCCAGCCTTTGTTTTAAAGTATATTTTATCAGATATAAGTATTGCTACCCCAGCTTTTATTTCATTTTCATTTGCATGAAATACAGTGTGTCCGTAAAGTCATGGTACACTTTTTACTGGTCACTGGAAAGCAACAAAAGACGATAGAAATGTGAAATCTGCACCAAATAAAAGGGAAACCCTCCCAGTTTCTGTCGGATGATGTGCCAGCATGTGCGCATGCGCAGATGATGACATAACATCGTGTATACAGTGGAGCAGCCCACAGCCATGCCAGTTGAGATGTGGACGATACAGAGGAACGTTCAGTGTGTTCTGTGGCTCACTAAATTCGAATCCATGACCAAAGTGCAACTTGAATATCGGCATGTTTATAACAAAGCGCCACCACATAGGAATAACATTACTCGGTGGGATAAGCCATTGAAGGAAAACTGGCAGTTTGGTGGAGAAACCAGATTCTGGTAAGCCATCAGTCAGTGGCAAGTCTGTAGAGGCTATACGGGATAGCTACATAAGGAGCCCTAAAAAATCTGTGCATGAGCCCACATCAAACTGCACTGAATAGGTATGAAACTGGGAGAGTTTTCCTTTTATTTGGTGCAGATTTCACACTTCTATCGTCTTTTGTTACTTTCCTGTGACCGGTCAAAAGTGCACCATGACTTTATGAACACTGTATTTTTTTCCATCCCTTTACTTTCAGTCTATGTGTATCTTTTGTTTTGAGGTTGGTCTTTTGTTGACAGCATAGGTACAGGTCCTGGTTTCTTATCCACACAGCTACCCTGTGACTTTTTTTTTTGGAGCATTTATTCCATTTACATTTAAGTTTATTATTGACATGTAGTTGTTTATTGTCATTTTATTATTAAAATCTACATTCCTATTTTACTGGGTTTTTTCCCCCTTTGTTCTGTTTACAGCAGGCCCCTTAACATTTCTTGCAGCATTGGTTTGGTTTAATTAAATTTCTTGATTTTTTTTGTTTTGTTTTGTTTTTTGGTGTTTTTTTTTTGTTTGTTTTTTTGGTCTGGGAAGATTTTTATTTCTTCTTCCATTTTAAACGATAGCCTTGTTGGATAAAGAAGTCTTGGTTGTTCTGTATTACTTTAAGTATTTCTTTCCATTCCCTTCTGGCCTCAAGTGTTTCTGTTGAGAAGTCAGATGTAATTCTATGGGGGCTCCTTTGTAGGTGATTGACTGCTTTTCTCTTGCAGCTTTTAGTATTTTTTATCTTTTAGATTTGCTATTTTAATTATGATGTTTCTTGGTGTAGATCTCTTTGAATTCCATTTTAAGAAGATTCTCTGTGCTTTTTGAACTGTGTGACTTTTTCCTTCATCTATTAAGAAAGTGTTTAGCTATGATTTGTTCAATCATGTTCTCTATTCCTTGTTCTTTCTCTTCTCCTTCAGGAACCTCTATTATGCAGATGTTGTTTCTCTTCATGTTGTCACAGAGCTCTCTTAGAGTTTCCTCAGATTTTTTGATCCTCTTTTCTTTTTGCTGTTCTGCTTCCATGCTTTCACTTATCTTTTCCTCTAAATCAGTGATTTGATCCTCTGCTTCATCCAGCTTGCTTTTAATTTCTTCTAGTGTAGTCTTCATTTCTGATATTGTGTTTGTCATTTCTATCTGATTCTTTTTTATGATTTCAATGTCCTTTTTTATGCCAGCTATATTTTTATTTAGGTGCTCATTTTGTTCATCTATTATTGCTTTAAGATTCTTGAACATCCTAACAATCATTATTCTAAATTCTGCATGCAGTATGTTGTATATTTCTATTTCATTCAGTTATTTTTTCTGGGGATTTCTCTTGTTGATTCATTTAAATTGCACTTCTCTGTCTTCCCATTTTGTCTCTATATATTAGATACCACTCTAACTATGGTTGTTAGGTCCTGAGCTGATGCTCTCTGTATCTGGCCACTGGATGTACCAGTCCTGGACCTCCCTGACTGGAACCTGGCTGAGACCAATAGGGATAACTGTTTTTGACTGGCCCTTAGCAACCTTCTTGGAGCTACAGGCAATCCAGAATTTGTGGCAGCCTCTGTCAGGTCCTGATGCCATTGTAACTATCAGCTGCACTCCTAGGCTGGCTTTTATATACTCTTGGCCAGTGTTTGTGGCTTCTCTAATCTTGATGTGAGATCTTTCTTCCATGGCCCACTCTGCCTCCGCCTCTTTAGGCACTCAGGCACTAGTGCAAGTTCGTGGGCTGCAGCTCAGGCAGCTTCATGGGCACAAAAGACTCTTTGCCTCTCTAGGCTCCACTCCTGTGGGCATGTGGGATGCCTCTTCAGACTCTACCCCTCCTTCACAGTGTTGGCCGCTGGGTTCTAACTTTTGCAGGTGCTCAGGCTGCTTCTCTGCCCCCCCCATCTCTGCATGGGCTGCTTGGCTCCGCCTCGAGGGGGCACAAGAGATGCCTCTTCCTGGAAGTTTCCACCCTCGTGGGCATGCAGGAGGCCTCTTTGGGCTCCGTACCCTGCTATGCTGCATGGGCTTCATTGCTGGGCTCTGCCCTTGACTGTCATGCAGGCCAAGTGCCAGAGCTGCAGCCACAGCCAGGCCCTCCCACCATTTTGAGGGTAATCAGCAGATTGGGTGGGCCATATAGCCCAGATCTCAGCACTCAAATCCTGTGTGCCTGAAGCACCCCCTGCTTCTAATTGTCTCTCTGCACTAACAGGAGCAGGAAAGCCTCTGTTGGATGGGACAATTGCTGCCCTTTGCCGGCATGGTTCTCCCAGGAAAAATGGGCACTTTAGGTTTGGGAAGTGACCTAGTACAGGTGTCAGGGTGGCTATCCCCCACAGTCTCTCCCTATGCTTCTGAGACTACACTCTCCTCTCACAACTTCAGTTCTCTCAATGCTCTCACTCCCAGAGCCCTGGGTAAGTGGCTGTGAACAAGGTTTTCTGTGTGGTCCCTTTAAGATGGAGCCTGGGTCTGAGAGTTTTGTCTCTCTCTCACAAAGAGTAACCTGGCTCATCTTTCAGCTAAGTACTGTCTGTACACCTCCTCTAGTCTTTGGGGATCCAGGCTGGGGCTCTAGTTCTAGGGCCGAGGGTCCACAATTCTCACAGAAACCCATCTTGCCATGAGAGACCCTCTGGGCCACCGCTCACTCCGGGGAGAGGGAAAGCCCTTTCCATGTCTCCACCTTTCCTACCAGCTCAGTGTGGTTCCTTCAGTGATGCTTGGTTATAGATTCTTCTTAGTTTAGTCCAAAGTTTGTTTTTCAAAATGATTGTGCCTAAGCTAAATTGTAATACAATTTGGTTCTGGGAGGTGGGAGTATTAATGTCCACCTACTCTGTCACCATTTCCCCCCCAAACCTATAATTTTATGCTGTTTAAATGGAGTTTCAGCCTCAGAAGGGTTAGTCTCTGAGATTTTTCCTGGCTATCTCATTTGCCTCTCTCTGAAATCAGGCATGAGCCATGCTCCAAAACACCCTACTAAGACATTCGCATTACCTGTCTACTTGTGGCTGTGTACACTTGGAGAAAAATGTATAATGAAGCTAAATAAATCTGTTGCTGTCAAAAGCAAAAATTGGACAAATATCAGAAAATCAGTAGTTTATTATGTAAAAATTTCTTTTGAGTATGACTTTCTTTAAACTAAATAAAGCAATTTTTTCTGTTTTTATAATGCTAAGGATTATGCATTTAACATGAATATTTAATTACTCCCTTTTTTAAAGTTTCAACACCTAATAGTAAAGGATTTCTTCAGAGGGTAAAAATACTTTTTAAAATCATTCAATGTTGGTAAAACCACTCCAGCAAAATCAGCTCATCTCCTACAAAGCATGGTTATTATATAGACATATTTGATAAAAACACAGATGGTTTTTAAACTCTGCTTACTGCTTCTGTAATATTGTTCTTTTGATAGTTTACTACTGATTTACATAATGTTTTCTTCTTTCTTATTCCAAGGATAATCTTCAGGGTCTAGTCAACAAAACCTTTGTGAGTATAAAAATCCCATCTCTCTATTGCTTGTTTTGTAAAGGAATAAACTTCTCTTCTCAAACTATATCTAAATATAGCATCAGTACTGCTAACATCAAGATGAAATCAAATTTTTAAAAGAATAAATCAGTATTTTACAAACTGGGATGCATAAAATGATCCATTCCAGTTCATAAAAAGAAAAGAGAAAATGTTTTTATATTTGTATTTTATTATTTTTTAATTTCAATTTTTGTGTATATTGTATAACATTTATGCAATTCATAGTTATTATGTAAATCAAATATCTCAGAAAGACCCAAAGAAGCAATAATATATTAGAGTGCTTTAAGGATGTGCTTCTGGAGACTGACCACTGAGGTCTAAATCCTCCTTTCCTCACTAAACAATTTTAACAAAATTACTTCTGTCTTTAAAATACAGTAAAAAATAATATCTACTTTATAAGTGATATGATGATTAAATAAGTTAATACTTATCTAGTACTGTACACAGAATTTTATATGGCATGCTTAGCACTTATAAAAATGGTATCAACTATAATTTATAAATAAATAAACATATAGAGAATATATTCATCTAGAAACTTATTGAGGTAGTATATGACCAAAGTTAAGAAGTTATTTAAACACATGCATTTCTAATCTATGGATACAGAGATGTGGTGAGAATAGGTCTTAAAAGCAATCACTTAATAAATGAGTGAAAAAAAAGACTTAAAATGTAATGAATTAAAAGGTCCCTGGTGAAATGTCCTCCTTTCTAAAGTGTGTCATAAGAAAAAACATTTCACTTTCTGAGGAGAACAGACTTAGGTTTGTTTCTGACTCGGCCAGTAGTTTTTTTTCTAATCTTGGATAAAATTGTCCAGCAATCTGTTTCTCATCTAATGAATTGCAATAGTAATATTATTTCATAGGGTTGTTGTAAAGATTAAGCAATGCATTACATGTAGGGTTCTGAGTATACTCTTTGCCATATAATGTTGAGAAAAGAATCAGTTCAGTTTTCTTCTTAAAATCTTTTTTAATGTTATATATTCATTTTTTTATTGAGGGGAAAGGGAGAGAGAGAATAGGGGAGGAGTAGGAAGCATCAACTTCCATATGTGCCTTGACCAGACAAGCCTAGGTTTGAACTGGCAACCTCAGCATTCCAGGTCGACACTTTCTCCACTGAGCCACCACAGGACAGGCTTATCCTTAAATTCTTATATTCCTCAGATAATAGAAATTTTGATTAGTAGAAATCATGATTCTAGTAGAATCTACTAGAATATCTCATTTTGAAATACTTATTTAATACCCTGGCCAGTTGACTCAGTGTAGAGTGTCAGCCAGTGTGTAGATGTTCTGGGTCGATTCTGGTAAGGGCACACAGGAGAAGTGACCATCTACTTATTCAACCCTCCTCTTCTTACCTCTTTCTGTCTCTCTTTCTGCCCCATGCTGCAGCTATGGCTAGACTGGCTGGAGCGAGTTGGTCCTAAGTGCTGAGGATGGCTCCGTGGCCTCCACCTCAGGTGCTAAAAATAGCTCGGTTGCTCAGCATTGGAGCAATGCCCCAGTTGAACAAACACCATAGGCAGCTTGCTCAGTGTATCCTGGTTGGCACATGCAGGAGTCTGTCTCTCTGACTTTTGCTCCCACTTAATTAAAAAAATAATAAACATTTATTTGATAAGAAATATTTTCTAAAGCATCCTGATGACATAGAATGAGCATGTTGATAAGGTAATAAGGCAGCATAAAAAAAAAAGGTGTTGATGTTTCTTGTAGGCATACTTAGACATGTTGGCAAAGTCCTTTCCTCAAGGGAAACCTCAACAGGCTAAGCCAGTGGTTCTCAAAGTGTGCACCCTGGTGCCCTAATTTCCAAGTGTGCCCTATGATATTCAGAGAAATATGTGCCTGTTGTTGACCAAAAAACCAACAGGGTTATTGGAGTTTAGATTTTGGGGGGACAGAAGTGTGGGGAATTGGCTGTAAGCTGAAAGTCTGCCCAACCTCCCTCCCACCTCACTTGCCTGATTAGGTTGCAAATGGCTTTTAAACTGTGGTGCTGGATTGTTTACACTACCCCCCATGTTCTCCAGAAAGACTGGAGGCAAGTTTCTTTTATCCTTTGTTTGGTATAAAGTTAAGAAGATACATATAGTAGGGCTTTTCTGCACTCAGCACAATTAAGAGTAAAGAGAGGAATTCTTCAATGTATTGTTGAGGAAATGAGAGTTTGCCTTTCAAATATATGCCCAAAATTGAAGAAATCTCTAGGACACATCAGGCTCATGTTTCTTATAAACACAAGAATGAAAAAACTGAACACATTCATGCCAGGACCTGCCGAATTTACTAAATCTTACTAAGAATGTATCTATATATGTAAAAAGATAACTTTTGTCATTTTTAACCCCTCTTTTTTACGAATTCTAAAAAGTATAATTTTAAAAATATAACAAAAATGTTTTTTAATGTCAGAATAAATTTAATTTTGTTGTATTTATTTTGTTTAATTACTATAAAAGTATGCTTTGACTTTATATTTTTTCTTTATTATTTGACAATTACTATAACATATTTCTCAGAAATTTGTATATAGTGTGTCTAAAATTATTTGTAGGATTTTTTTTTTTTGTATTTTTCTGAAGCTGGAAACGGGGAGAGACAGTCAGACAGACTCCCGCATGCGCCCCACCGGGATCCACCTGGCACGCCCACCAGGGGCGACACTCTGCCCACCAGGGGGCGATGCTCTGCCCCTCCGGGGCGTCGCTCCACTGCGACCAGAGCCACTCTAGGGCCTGGGGCAGAGGCCAAGGAGCCATCCCCAGTGCCTGGGCCATCTTTGCTCCAATGGAGCCCTGGCTGCGGGAGGGGAAGAGAGAGACAGAGAGGAAGGAGGGGGCAGAGGTGGAGAAGCAAATGGGCACTTTTCCTATGTGCCCTGGCTGGGAATCGAACCTGGGTCCCCCGCACGCCAGGCCAACGCTCTAATGCTGAGCCAACCGGCCAGGGCTTTTGTAGGACTTTTTTATTTTATCTTTTTAATATTTTATTTATTGATTTTAGAGAGAGGGAAGAGAGAGAAAGAAGGGGGAGGAGTAGGAAGCATCAACTCCCATATGTGCCTTGACCAGGCAAGCTCAAGGTTTCAAACCGGCAACCTCAGTGTTCCAGGTCGACACTTTATCCCACTGCGCCACCACAGATCAGGCTATTTGTAGGATTTTAAATGCGCCTCCAACTTCAAAAAGTTTGAGAACCACTGGGCTAAGCTATATTATAGTTGCATTAACATTTATTTATGAGGTATTATCCATGTGATTGCTTCCTTAGCACAACTGTGACTCCAACAATACCATTACTTTAAGTCCAAGTCTATTTTCAACTTTTATGAATGAACTAGAAAGGAAAAATCTATCTTTTCATCCCAGGTACAATAAACTTTGGTCCATTGTTTATGAACCAGAATTAGGGACCAGTTCATCTATTTTGATGCCTACATCAGGCTTTCCCAAGAGAAATAAATCGACCCTATCCTTAGGCACCTAGAATGTTCTTATCAGAACTGTCATTTTCTTTAATGTCTCCTGTAGATAAAAGTAGACACCACTTTGGTTCATCTTGAACACAGAAGCAGACTCAGCATCTCACACTAAGATCCGAGATCTCTAACAACAAGACATGAGAATTTAATAACTTTCTTCTTACTGTGTGCTATCATCAACCATAATCTCAGGGTGTTCAGAAATCTGGATAAATTATCTATCTATTTATCATCTATCTATTATCTATCTATTTATACATTATATAAAGTATATATAATATATCCATCTATATCATATAGATACCATATATATATATATGCACATGCACATATGCATATGCACTATAATGTAAAATTCGTGTAATTAAGGTGCCCATAATGGGTAGTGAACACAGAAAAAGAATAGGAAAATACTAAGGGGTGATGAGATAGTGAAATAAACTTTATTCTTATAATATTTTTTTCTATACCTGGCTCTTGATACAACAGAAAACTCAAAAACATTAAATAATTCATTCCTTAAGAGAAATGTATTTTGGTAAAGAAATCAATGCAGTAATTAAAGAATTATAATGTGGGTTTATTGGAACTGAGATGCCTGAATGCATTGAGGTGGCAATGTGTGCAGTCATCAGCTGGACCTGTGAGTTTGGTTCATAGTCATCAGCACACGGCTCACAGGTGAAGCCTTTGGTAGGAATGAGGTGACTAAAAGAGTGCCTGTGAAGTGAGAAAGAGTGAAGAACCAAAACTGAGGCATACCTACATTTAAAGGATTGCGTGGATAAAAAACTCTGAAGAGAAGCCTAAAGGTGAATGACTGCAATATTTTGAGCTATCACAGAAACAAAGAGAGCTTTTAGTAAGTTAAGGAGTAAATGCAAGTCAAGAGCTCCAGAGAAAACCGGAGTATATAGAACGTGCTGAAACATGACCTAGACTTACAGGATAATTGATAGAAGCTATAAATTAATAAGCTAAGAGTAAAGAGAAGTAAAAAATGTAGAGATCAGAGTGAATACATGTTGTTTATGTTAGAAGACTTTGGAGCTTTATTAAGAATTATAATCAATCAAAGGCTTAATGGAAATATGCTTAAATGGTAGAAATATTTCTTCCAACTTTAGTCCTAGGTCTTATTAGTTCCTATATTTTCAACTAATTCTTCAATTTCTTATCAATGCAATAAATCATTGTTTTTCAACCACCAGTCCATGCATAATCTTTATACATCAGGGTGGTTAACTCTTGCAGACCGGAGCTTGAAAAATACTGCATTAAATAGTTTAGGGGAGGAAAGTAGTTCATCAATTCTGGGTAATGTGATTAGAAATATTAAGCAAAATATAGCATAGTTATTGTAAAGGAAAAGGCTAGTAGTCAAACTTATCACTTGATACGCTCAAGAACATAGCTGATGTTCAAGACAAGGGTTGAGCTGATTCTCAGAGAAATATGTTTCCAAAGGAAACCATCACATTTATTGAGGGCTTAGACTACATATGGGTGAAGTGAAACATATTCCAATAAATGGTTTTATTTGAGACGAACCAGAATAATGTACTCATGAGTATAATTTCTTTTTAAATCAACCTGTGAGTGGAGTATAGTTTAAATTTTAGAGATGCAATGTCCTTTAAAAGGGATATAATAAAAGAAACGCACATGCCTATAAGCTGTGGTAACAGTACCTTTCATTATTCCTCATTTAAAGCTCAGAATAAACTGGTTCTTTCTTGCTACTGTGAACTGAAGACAAGGAAAAATAAAGAGGGCTAGAAAGCCTCAAACCTCTCAATGCTCCTCATTTCCTCTTCTGGAGAGTGTAAAGAAATGGACAGTGAGAAGTCAGGGTGAGCTAAAGAGATATGACTGCCTGACTGTGCTAAGCAGATTAGTATTTACTCACATTCAACACCAAAATATTCAAGCTGTAAGGATTTAGTCAATAGAACATAGTTATTGAAAGCATATTAGTAGCAGAGAGAAGTGTTACTTAGCATTATCTTTCTGAATTAGATAATTGCTGAGCAAAGTTTTAAGAGAATTATAATTATATAGATAAAAGAAACAATGTAACAAGTGGACAATTCTTAATACCATTTTAAGTATGTTTGATTACATAAGAAAATGTGCACTCATTCAACTGTTAGAAAGACCCATTGAGATATCCCAATCCATCAACTGAGGTCATGAGTAAACTAATCCATGCAGGAGAGCTATTCTCAAAGATTCAGCTTCACATACAGTCAGGATTTTTCCTCATTCTTCCTTCCTCACACATTCTTATATTATTTATGTCATTACCTCATTTTCTTTCATGATAAACTCAATATGTGCTGACTCATCAATTACCCCCAGACATGTATCTAAAAGGTCTTTATACCTGAGAAATGATCAAGGCTTCACCATTTCAAGTAGTAAAGACTATTACTCCTTTGCTTGCCTGAACTATGAATATACATGTCATCACATCCAGACCTTTATATCCTCAAACAGATGGTGAATGGGCATTGATGAAATCCTGGGATTTGGCTGGTTCTCCCAGCACTGCTTTGGTCAGTCAGGAACTAAATATAGTCTCACTTTAATGCTTATATTATATCCATCTCTTAAGCTACAATTATGTCAGCCTCAATCAATAACAGTGCTGTTCCAAGCACATGCAAACTTAGCAAAAAGTTGGCCTCTGGTCTATAACAGTATTTCTTAATATTTATATTCCACAGGAATTAAGAAAACACTTTTGAAAAGCCAGGAAAGGATCAGTGGAGTGCTAGCATCCCAGAATTCATCCTGAGACTCTCAATGTCTTATTTAGTCATTTCTCTGATATTGATTAGGAGTAAGGAATATACTTAAATCATTTCACTAAGGAAAGAATTTGCTAGAGACATGATAATTCACATGTTGAAAATAACTACCAGATGGTTCCTCAAAAAACTGCAAATAGAACTACCTTATGACCCAGCAATCCCTCTACTGGGTATATACCCCAAAACCTCAGAAACATTGATACGTGAAGACACATGTAGCCCCATGTTCATTGCAGCACTGTTCACAGTGGCCAAGACATGGAAACAACCAAAAAGCCCTTCAATAGAAGACTGGATAAAGAAGATGTGGCACATATACACTATGGAATACTACTCAGCCATAAGAAATGATGACATCAGATCATTTACAGCAAAATGGTGGGATCTTGATAACATTATAAGGAGTGAAATAAGTAAATCAGAA
The DNA here is from genome assembly GCF_036850765.1 of Saccopteryx bilineata. Taxonomy (NCBI): domain Eukaryota; kingdom Metazoa; phylum Chordata; class Mammalia; order Chiroptera; family Emballonuridae; genus Saccopteryx; species Saccopteryx bilineata. The sequence continues at coordinate 68,607,998 of NC_089490.1, read as the reverse complement.
AAAAACAAGAACTACATGATTCCATACATTGGTGGAACATAAAAATGAGACTAAGAGACATGGACAAGAGTGTGGTGGTTACCAAGGGTGGGGGGGGGGAGGGAGGACATGGGAGGGAGGGAGGGAGAGAGTTAGGGGGAGGGGGAGGGGCACAGAGAACTAGATAGAGGGTGATGGAGGACAATCTGACTTTGGGCGAGGGGTTTGCAACATAATTTGATGACAAAATAACCTAGACATGTTTTCTTTGAATATATGTACCCTGATTTATTAATGTCATCCCATTACCATTAATAATAATAAAAAAAAAAGAAAATAACTATCAGAGCAACTGCTTGTCTTTTACAAATTTTGAATTAAACAACAGATGACAGGATTTCCGGAATTCACAGTTCTTTTTCTGTAATTATTTTTACATAATATCACCAAAAAGTCATACAATTCATATAGGTTTCATTATTCAGAATATGGTTTTTAAAAAAAGAAGCCATCTCAGAACCAATATATTCTTAAACAATGGCTGCATTCATAATCATAGTCCATTTATATACCTAATTTGTAAATAGAGAACTAGTTCAAAACTTCAATATTTTACATGAGACTTTACTATATATAACAAAGAGAAAATTCCAATTTCAAATGCACTTTTCATGGAAAACCAGTGTAAGTTTAATAGAAAGTGAAGTCTTTATGAAAGAATTCATGATGCAACTCTATAAATTCCCCAGCAGTAAATCACTGGAACTGGATGAGTGTGCTGTGATGAGTGTGGCAGAAATATGGTGTGAAATAGCAGAGATATTGACAAGGATATACCTTCAAAGCAATAAACACATGATTATTAGAAAGTTTCCCATACTCAACAGGGAGTCTAGGAATCCTAGCTAATTCTGAGCTTAAACTAGGAAATACAGTAAAAAATATAGCAAATTGATAGTTTATTTCAAGTAATATAATTATAACACACTGCAAGAATAATTGTTTTAAGGTTTGAAACTGAGGTTATTAGCCTTATCCTGAATAAAGAATTCCCATTTCCCACATGAACTTCATGACTTTAAACTTCTTATATCTTAACTGAATATATTACATTACTTTTAAGTTTGTTTGGTTTGCATTATTCCAAGGTACTGCCATACACATATTTTAATCAGCATTAGAAAACCAATGTTTGCACAGCATAAAAAGCAAAACATAGGAATTAAAAACATTAAAATGCAACATATGTATTTGGCCTACGTTTTTAAAATATATTTCTTTCATGCTTCTTTAATGAAATCTTGAAGCAATTTCTGTATCCCCATTTTTATTCACATTTCAGTCTTAAATCTCTGAATATCTCTTATTGAAATTATTTTAGTAACATAGCATTTTTTTATGATTTTATCATAATCTTCCAAAGTATTTAAAAAAATTTCCAGAGAAAACTGACTAAAAACTTATTTTGCTTGACGAGGTGGTGGCACAGTGGAGAGAGCATGGGTCTGAGAGAGACACTGAGGGCCCAGGTTCAAAACCCCAAAGTTGCTCGTATGAACACAGTCATACCAGCTTGAGCACGGGTCGCCGGCTTGAGTGTGGGATCATAGATATGACCCCAAGGTTGCTGGTTTGAGCAAGAGGTCACTGGCTTAGCTGGACACCCCCCAGTCTTGGTCAAGGCACATGTGAGAAAGCAATCAATGAACAACTAAGGAGTCGCAATGAAGAATTGATGCTTCTCATCTCACTGTCTCTGTCTCTCTTTCACTAAAAAACAATAATAAAAAACTTCTTGTTTTTTTGGTATAATGAATTGAGACATTAATTCTTGCCTGGTTATGTGGTTGAAGACACAAGTGGACATAGAATTGCCTCAGCTGGTCTGGAAGTCCTGCGTTTGTGGCCCATGATCTATTACACAATAGGAGCTGGACACTTATTCTGGTTAATTTACCTAGAGGTACCAGTACCACCAGCAATGTAATGCATTACAATGCTTTCCAGACTGTAATATATTGTCAAGGTTTATATTTTTTAATAATCAGAAAAACTCCAAAAACTGGAACTCAGTAAAATTATCTATTTATTTTTTAAACCACATGATCAGAATAAAGAAAAAATAGAAGACCCTCTGATTCTTCATTACATTTTCTATCCACACCATACAGCTTCATCTGCCTGCCCCTTTATTTCACTGGTGCAAATTTTTATACTGGCTGACAGAGTTAAAGAAGTGGTCTAAGGCTATGAAACAATTGTGGTTTTTCCCCAGAGAAGCTGTAATTGACATGCTTGGTGGCTGCACCTCTGTCCTGACCTCATTATCACCATTCTCAATGAGGTACATGGATGAACTCAATTTATATTAATATACTGCTTACAAAAATTACGGGATATTTCAAATGAATGTGAAGCAATAAAATATCCCCTAATTTTGCAAGCAGTAGACCTTTTAAATTTTGTTCCTGTCGAGAAAGAAGGTAGGAGAAAAAGATAAAAAATATGAGATGTTAATAAATTCTAGAATAAATTTAGTATATCAGAGTGAAGAAGAGTCAGTTTTCCATACTGTGTTGTATTTACCAGCTCCTAAAAGTATGAAAAAGGCTTAGAAACTTTACAGATACCTCAATGCCCATTATCCACCCACTTCAGGGTGTGATTTAAAAAGCAAATGGTGTGTTGGTGGCATTAAAAAAGGTATAAAAGACATTTTAAAGACAGTGTAATCAAAGATTATACAGCAGCTGTCACAACTAAGGCAGCCGTAGTAATTGGGGGTGACCAGAAGGCTTCCCAAAATAAGCTTCTTTTAAAGATTCATTTAAAATTGTCACCAAGGGGACTGTTGACATTTTAATTTTTTTCTTTAGATTTTGAGTCATTATTTTCCTTTTATCTTTTCTTTGCAGAACAGTACCGCTCAATGTATTATCTGTCTGCTTTATAGTGAATAATCAGATACAGAAGCAAAGGAAAAAATATATATAATTGATTAATATATTAGCTTGCCTTAAACATCATAGAGATAATTTATATATGCATAATAAACATTTATATCATTCATTTGTTTGTTAACATTTCTAGATATTCTGGGCCAAGAATTCTATGCTCAAAAATACATTGCTACCATTAGTATCATTGTCATGTTAATCTGATAATAATACTTCTTATTGTTCCATTATGTTTCAAGAGTTTTGTGTAATAACTGATATAAATATATCTTATATATAAATGGATTATCTTGCTTTTTTCAGCATTTAAAAAAATTTCCACTGAACTCACTGAAACTAAACTATAGTAATATTTCATCACATTAGTACTTAGACTTTTAAAACATATTTTCTACATGTTTTGCACTTGTTTCTCACAACAGCCCAATAACATTACAAGGTACAGCCATAGTTTGCAGATCTTGAATTGAGAATAAGAGAATTTTATTACTCAGTTTACATTGCATAATAAACAATATATTTGCAACTTAACTTTGCAAAATCTTTGCCAGAGCTTGGTATTGATGGGCTCTTTTAAACCAATTTAATAGGTGGTCATATCATTGTGGTTTTAATTTGCATTTCTGTAATAACTGATGGAGACGAGCATCTTTTCCACTGCAAATTTGCTACATCTGTTTTGGTGAAATGTCTGTTTGAATACTTTGCTCACATTTTAAAAAATTGTGTTGCCATTATTGAGATTTGAGAGTTCTTTATATAATGTGCTTATAAGTCCTTTGTGAGCTCCAATTTGTCAATTTGTCATATTGCACACCATGCTTTTGGTACCACATCTAGTAAATCTTTACCTAACCTAGGGTTTTAAAGATTTTCTATATTTCTATTTTTATAATTTTACATTTAAGTCTATGACCCATTTTGAATTGATTTGCATATGTTATGTGAAGCAGCTTGACATTTTGTTTGTTTTGTTCAATTGATATTATTATTTTGGCATAAAGTGTCCTTTTATACTAGCACCACCTGTTGAAGAAGACTGTCTTTTCTATTAACCTGCCTCGGTACTTCTATCAAAATCATTCTGTGGGTCAATTTCTAGACTCTACGTAATTTATCTATGTGTATATCCTTCCACCAAAATTACACCATTTTGATTACTATAATTTTTATTAAGTATTAAAGTCAGGTAGTGTGGAATTTTCAAATTTCTTTATCTTTATAAAAAGTATTTTAGTTATTCTGGTTTCTGTCTTTCCATGTATTTTTAAAATCAGCTTTTCATCATCTACACAAATTGTTGCTAGAATTATGACTAGAATTGATCAGTTTAAGAATAAATTGCACTTTTTAAAGTGAGAGTAGGAGAGATACAGAGAAAGATTCCCAAATGCACCCCAACCAGGATCTACCCAGAAACCCATCTCATGTTGATGCTCTGCCCATCTTGGGCCATGCTCACAACCAACCTATTTTTAGCACCTGAGGTAGATGATCCATGGAGCCATCCTCAGCGCTCAGGTCTTACACTCAAACCAATAGAGCCATGGCTGCAGGAAAGGAAAAGAGAGAAAGAAAGAGAGAAAGAGAGAGAGAGAGAGAGAGAGAGAGAGAGAGAGAACAGGGAGGGGGAGAAGCAGATGATCACCTCTCCTGTGTGTCCTGACTGGGAATCGAACCTGGCCGGGACTTCCACATGCTAATCATCCAGGGGCAAATGACATTTTAAAAATGTTGAACATTTAAAGTCACAGACAGAATATGTTTTTCCAATTATATAGGTCTTCTTTAAATTCTTCTGTTTGTGTTTTATAGCCTTGGTATACAAATTCTACACATACTTGGCTGCATTTATGACTAAATTAGTTTCCCTTCCTTCCTTCTTTCCTTCCTTCCTTCCTTCCTTCCTTCCTTCCTTCCTTCCTTCCTTCCTTCCTCCTCCTCCTCCCTCCCTCCCTCCTCCCTCCCTCCCTCCCTCCCTCCCTCCTTCCTTCCTTCCTTCCTTCCTTCCTTCCTTCCTTCCTTCCTTCCTTCCTTCTTCCCTCCCTCCCTCCCTCCCTCCCTCCATCCTGCTTTCCTTTCATTTACATTTGAATCAGAGTCAGTCTCTCGGTTGTGATAAAGCTATCAGGAAGCTGGCAGAGTTTATATTTCCATACTTCCATACTGACTTAAGTCTAAAAGGATGAATTGAATTTAGAGAGAAAGCAGGAATTAGAATGATAAGTGGAACAGAGAGAGTTTGAAAGAGTATTAGTCTTGGAGGCACACACATCTCTACTGCTCAGCTACAGTTTGATTTAGACTTCCATAACTTAAATAGGAAAGAACCATGACAAAATATTGAACCACTTACTTTTTGTTTTATATAAATAGCACTTTTTGATGAGCCATTTTATTTCTTATTAGAAAAATTAATGACATCACATGGAATTAAAAAAATACCAGTTTGAATATGCTTTCAGAACAGGAAACTGTACTTTATTTCCTAGTGAGGGTTACAATACCACTGCTGATATTTCACCTTAATATTATAAAACTTTTTTAACCACTGAGGGCAAGGTAGCATCAGGTTTCCAATCACTTCTGCTCTGGATCAGTACCATCTGTAGAAAAGGGTTCTAAACAACAAATACTAAAGAATCTAGAATGTTACTGTAGGTTTGGGTCCAGGACCCCTTTAAACTCAAAACCTCCTTACCCAACCTCTTGCTGGGGCAACTTCCTCATTATATGGTGACCAATCATCCTTCTTTAGGGAGGACAGTCCTTCTTTCATAAGTTCCATCCTCCCTCAAAAAGTGTCCTCCTACATGTCCTCCTTTTTGATACTGGAAGACTAATCTGTAAATGCCCTTATTCCATCTATGCAGAGTCGATCCATTGAGTGTGATATAAAATATATTTTTTTAATTTTTAATTTTTTTTCATATTTTTTCTAAGTTATAAGCTGGGAGGCAGTCAGACAGACTCCCTCATGTGCCCAACCAGGATCCACTTGGCATTCCCAGCAGGGGGCGATGCTCTGCCCATCTGGGGCATTGCTCATTTGTGGCCAGAGCCATTCTAGTGCCTGAGGCAGAGGTCATGGAACCATCCTCAGCACCCGGGCCAACTTTGCTCTAATGGAGCCTTGGTTGCAGGAGTGGAAGAGAGAGATAGAGAAGAAGGAGAGGGGGAAGGGTGGAGAAGCAGATGGGCACTTCTCCTGTGTGTCCTAACCAGTAATCAAACCCAGGACTTCTACACACCATGTTGACACTCTACCACTGAGCCAACTGGCCAGGGCGTGATGTAATGTATTTGTATTTGACATGACGATTCATCAAGAATCAGTACAGTGCAGCAAGATGTGATTATGAGACACAGGCATTCTGCACGGGAGACCTTGAGAGAGTGCGCAATATAACTAGCGTGCAAATGGCTCTGTGTACTTCTTACTGAAACATGACATGGCACATACAACATTGTAGACTCACAATTATTTCTTTCTCAGTGAATATTCAATCACAGACAGGTAAGAACAATTCATGTTTTATTAATTCATTATCTATTTAAAAATTTCCAAATATGTATAATTTTATTTACAATATCTTCCCAAAATTTGAGTATTAAAGTGGAAATCTAACCTCAAACCATATCTATTAATAATGCATTTTGATTAAATAGTTGCATAAAACATGTTTTTTAATTAGAAAATGATAGCTGACCTGTGGTGGTGCAGTGGATAAAGCGTCGACCTGGAAATGCTGAGGTCGCCGGTTCGAAACCCTGGGCTTGCCTGGTCAAGGCACATATGGGAGTTGATGCCTCCAGCTCCTCCCCCTTCTCTCTCTCCCTCTCTCCTCTCTCTCTCTCTCTCTCTCTCTCTCTCTCTCTGTCTCTCCCTCTCCTCTCTAAAATGAATAAATAAAAAAATAATAATTAGAAAATGATAAATACACCCAAATATCACTCCAAATTAGTGGTTTTGTTTGATATTTAGTTTTGTTAATTTAGCTTCCGGAAAATTCGCCTACCATGATGTAACATTTTCAGTTCCTAATGTGCTTACATTGTTCATTTATAGCTCTATATTTTATTCTTAATTTTAAATTTCATTTAAGAGAAGGAAAAATCAAAAAAGAGAAAATGCCATTTCAACACTAAATTGAAAAATGAATTTCCATTCCTCATATCAAAGAAAGATACCATTGTTTTCTGCAATATTTGCAGTGGAGAATTTTGTACTGCAGTCAGGGGCAGAGCAGCAATAATGAAACACTTGACCACTAACAAACATAAACAATCATTAGATGCATCAGCTTCCAGTTGTAAAATAACAAGTTATTTTAAAACTTCAAATTATTCTGAAGATGAAAAACAGTTGGCTGCAATGGAGGGAACATTTGTATTTCATACCATAATTCACAATCAAAGTTTTCATACTATGGATTGTACAACTAAATTATTGAAACAGTTTCACAATGCAAAATTTTCATGTGCCAGGACAAAATGTGAGGCTATTTTGAAATCATTATTTAAAAATTACTGTGACAGGATACTTATAGAGGACTTGGAAATTGCAGCATTTGTAACGATTTTATCTGATGTATAAAATCATAATGAAATTAAATTGTGTCCAATAATAGTAAGATATTTTAATGTTACCATGGGCATTCAAGTAAAAGTTTTAAATTTAGAATCCATTGAGGGAAAAACTTCTGAAATTTTGTCAAATCATCTATACAGAGTAATAAATGAAAACAATTTGAAATCCAAAGTTGTTGCACTAACAGCTGATAATACAAATGAAAATTTTGATGGGCAAAGACACAAAGGGGTGAATAATCATATATGTAAAATTACAAGAGTTACTCCAAAAAAAAAATAGTAGGAGTAGTTTGTAACACACATATTTTGTCAAATGCAATCAACACAGTGTCATGTGCCATGCCAATTGATGTAGAAGTAATAACTACAATTTATTTGCATTTTATTCATTTTACCGTTCGTGTTGCTACTTTAAAACAATTTTGTGAAGAAGCAAATGTTGAATACAAAAAACTTTTAGGATATTCAAATGTTAGATGACTTGCTCTCACACCTGCTATAGAGCGTGTTCTACAATTCTTTGAGCCTCTCCGTTCATATTTTTTCAGTTTAGACAAATGTCCTAAAATCCTGTAATCGTTAAATAATATGATATCTGAGATATTAATGTATTTTGTACATAATCCAGCATCTATTTTTCACAAACAATTCAAAATATTGAAGATGAAAACATTTCAGCTATGGAAGTTAGTCTTATTTTAAATGACTTTATCCTTCAATATAAATCTTGTTTTGAAGAAAAATTTCCTTTAATTATAAAAAGAAAATTGTCAGACTTGGAGAAATCAAGTTCAGGCATAACAGAAAAGTTTATCAAAGAAGTGCAGAATTTTACCAGACATGTTTTTAATATATCGAAGAATGGTCTGAAACAAATATCACGGGAAATAACAGTTTTCAGTGGTGTTGTTTTACTTCATCGCAAGTATATTGGACAGATATTGAATCTTGTCTTGTGTTTTTATCTAAATGCCAGTCATCAAAATAGACAATTGTCTCATTGAAAAATTAAAAGACTGAATTTATATTTAAATTCTGAAAAATTAATACAATGGGAAAATGAACACGTCAAAATTGATAAGAGCCCTGGCCGGTTGGCTCAGTGGTAGAGCATCGGCCTAGCGTGCAGGAGTCCCAGGTTTGATTCCCAGCCAGGGCACACAGGAGAAGCACCCATCTGCTTCTCCAACCCTCTCCCTCTCCTTCCTCTCTGTCTCTCTCTTCCCTTCCCGCAGCCGAGGCTCCATCAGAGCAAAGTTGGCCCAAGCACTGAGGATGGCTCCATGGCCTCTGCCTCAGGTGCTAGAATGGCTCTGGTCACAGCAGAGCGGCACCCCAGATGGGCAGAGCATTGCCCCCTGGTGGGTGTGCGGGGTGGATCCTGGTCGGTGCATGCAGGAGTCTGTCTGACTGCCTCCCCATTTCCAACTTCAGAAAAATACAAAAAAAAAATTGATAAGAAAATGGGTGACAATATTTAGCCATTTCAGAAAGAAACATATTATATATAAAAATTTATTTATTCTTGTTCAATTTACATTGTGCTTCCCTAGAACTAATTCAGCAGTTAAAAGTTTTTTTCAATTGCTAATGATTTTTGGACAAGTGAGACATTGAGATTGAATGTTGATACTCTAGCTGCAGCACTTGCTGTAAAATTTAATATGAAGTATATTGCTTTTTCAGATATTTCCAGTATATTGTTACAAGATGATACATTGACAAAAAATATATATTTATTCAATGGAAAAGCACTTATTTAGATAATATTATCTAAATGAGTACATTTTTCTTACAATTATCAAAAATAAGCATGTAAGCATAATTACAATATAAAATATTACAAATATTTTTATTATGCATTTATCATATTATAGTGTATTATTGTTGCAATGAATAAAATCTTTCTTTTATTTATGATATTGTTTTCTTCAATTTATTTTTGTCCTCCTTTTCATTGTAAAAATGTTGGTCACCTTATTATTAAGGGATCTCCGTCACCCAACCCCCTCCAATTAAGCAATTTCCCTACCCCCAAGAGGATCTGGAAAGTATCCTTGAGGCAAGACATCCAGGAGGAGCATGGGAGGGTTGGAAAAGGAGACAGCCTGTGACTAAGGCCATAAATCAGGACTAATCTGAGCATAACCAGTGCACTAACCTCCATGTCAGGCGATGCCTTCAGTAGTCCCTATATCAAACACCACCTTCCACAGCTCAGGGCCGATGCCAATAGGGTCTCAGCTGGTTTGTTTTGCAGATAGATGAATAAGTTCTTACAAAACTTAGGCCTTACGGGTCTCTCCTTTGGTGAGCCTTACAGTTACTAAGTAAATCAGTGGTTCTGCAAATGTGCACCCTATGGTATTCCAGAGAAATATGTGCCTGTTAGGGACCAAAAAACCAACAGGGTTATTGGAGTTTAGATTTTGGGGGATGGAGGTATGGGGAATTGGCTGTAAGCTGACAGTCTGCCCAACACCCCATCTCACTTGCCTGATTAGGTTGCAAAAGGCTGTTAAGCTGTGGTGCTAGATTGTTTACACTACCTCCATGTTCCCTGGAAAGACTGGAGGCAAGTTTCTTCTATCCTTTGTTTGGTGTAAAGTTAAGATGATATGTATGGTTGGGGTTTTCTGCACTCAACACAATTAAGAGTAAAAAGAGAGGAATTCTTCAATGTATTGAGGAAATGAGAGTTTGCCTTTCAAATATATGCCGAAACATTGAAGAAATCACTAGGACACATCAGGCCCATGTTTCTTATAAACACAAGAATGAAAAAACTTAACACATTTGTGCCGGGACCTGCTGAATTTAATAAATCTTGCTAAGAATGTATCTATATATATAAAAAGGTAACTTTTTTGTTTTTTATATTTTTTAACCCCTCTTTTTTACGAATTCTAAAAAGTATAACTTTAAAAATGTTACATAATAATGTTTTTTAATGGCAGAATAAATTTAATTTTGTCATATTTATTTTGTTTAAGTATTATAAAAGCATGCTTGGACTTTAAATTTTTTTTAATATTTGACTTAATTACTGTAACATATTTCTCAGAAATTTGTATATAGTGCTCCTACAGTTATTTGTAGAATTTTAAATGCACTTTGACTTCAAAAAGTTTGAGAACTACTGAAGTAAATAAACTCTTGAACATTCTTTATACTCAGGCACTTATAATTGTATATGCTGCAAATATTTAATAATTATTTACTGTATTCTAAATCACAACTTCCCTAAGTATGTACGTCTTCTTGTTTCAAAATTTAACTAATAAAAATGCCAATAAATTGAGTCACTCCTGGGTTATGTTATACCACCTATGCTGACCTTACTTTGGAGGTATTGGTGCAGACACTTAGATTTTTCTGACATTAAGTGTGAACAAAAGTAGAGAAATTACTCACAAAAGTGAAGCCCTACAAAATCCATCAGTTGAGTCATTTATAATTTGAATTTAATTTAAAAATTATTATTATTAGATGTTGTTCATACTGTAAGTTTAATAAATTCCATGAAGCACATTTTGTATTCCAAATATTCAAGAATAAATGAATATTTTTTTAAAAAGGAAAAGAATGGTATATTATAATCATATAAATAGTAGTCAATTGTTGGAAGTGTTATGATTGAACAAGTCAATCATAAAAATACATGTTTCAGACAGTTAGGGGAAAATAAGTTTGTACAATTTGGGGAAATAGCAAACATTGTGCATCACATACTAGGAGATTATTGTTAATTTTGTTAGATGTGATTATGTTAATAGTTTTATTTTCAAAAAATACTATTAAAGTGGACATGGAAGTGTTTACAAATAAAATAATATTGCATTGAAATTTGCTTTACAATACTTCAGCAACAAACAAATAAATATTGGAAAGACAATAAATGAGGCAAGTATATATAAATGATGTTGCTAGTTACTTAGGCTCATATTGAGTATATGTGAGTTTATTATACTGTTCTCCCTACTTGTGCATACTTTTGAAAGTTTCTGAAAATAAAGAAAAGTACAGAAAAAAAGTTATGTTTCAAAAGACCTTATAACAACATAGGAAAATGTTGGGACAAAACACATAAGTTAAAAAATAGAAAAGTTACAGACAGTCTGTGAGGAGCAGAGAGAGTGCCTGGACCTGTTTCTCAGGTACACATCTTCCAAGCCCAATAACAGTGAACTCTTCTTGTGAGACCACTTTTCCTGGGCACATCTCCCTGACCATGTATCAGATTCAAGAGTGATCTACTTCTGCCCAGTTTACATGAACATTGCAAGGTTCAACCTTACAGTCTCTCATGGGGCAGAGCCGAGGACTAAGTCTAGGTCTTTCAATAATGAATGTTCTGAGCTATAAAAATGAAAAATTTTACAAGTGAAAAAATAAAGACTAAGAGTTTTGCTAACCTGTCTAAAAGATCATAGCTAGTAAATGGTAGACCCAGGCACAGACAAATTCCAGAGACACAAAGCTTAGGAGTTCCTCTTCGAGCACTGTGGCAATGGCACATGTAATGCAAATAACAAAAGGTACTATTCTGGGCTAAACAATTAAAAAATTATTTTTTCACCTCCAACTGACAAGAGACTAGGCTGGGTGAGCAAAGAAAAGGCTTCTGATACTGTCACAGCAGTCTAGATTATTATTTTTTAATCATCCCATGTTTTTCTCTAGAACTTTTTTCCTAAAATAAAAAACAGCTTTTTGTTCGAACTTACTTAAATAGAGAAAAATAAAATTAATTCTAAATTCTACAAGAAGGTAAAATAAAATAGATACCCTGAAACTATATATGGTATAAACAAGACTTATATTAAATATAACTTTATAAAACATTCTACTTTATAAAAACATATATATGAAGTATGGGACTACATACATCAAAATTTTATTGCTTATCTCTCTGATAGAATTGCTTTCTGTTTTTATATATTTAGAACATTTAACAATTGACTTGTATGAATTTTATAATTAAAAAAATAAATTTATTTACAATATCTATTCAGTGTAAGGCCAGGGGTCACCATTGTAGTGGCCATTCACATGCAGGTTCTTATTTAATTAGGATAGATGGTAAAAAAACAGTGGAGCCAAAAAATGGTGGACCATTTCGTTTATTAAAGTCTTGCACCAGCCAATAATCAAACTTACCGGGAAAACACTTCCCTTTCATTCAGGGCTCCCAAAGCCCTGATGCATTCTCTGGTTCTACAACCAGGAGAATCTTCTCTGGTTCTCCTAGAATCAAAGGCCCCCACAAGCCTCAGTAGGGTTCCTAAAGCCATTCAGCTCTTGCCGCAGACCACTGCGGCTCCTAATAATGGTGTGGAATTAAGGAAACACACTTTTCAAAACAAAAACGATGGGACCGGGAGGATACTTCAAAATGCCTGGCAGTATCTGAGTGCCCCATACCCCCAGTTTGCTTTATTATATAGCCATATGCAAATCAAGGACCTTGATACAAAGTTGCACATCCAAAGCTAAGAAAGGAACTCTCCCAAGGCATAAAACAGGATGCATTAGTGAAATATACCAACATCCGAAAACAAACAAAGAGCCAGAGGAAGGGCATGTATACATATATTGCTTCCAGCAAACCAAGGAAGCAAGTGAAATGGGTACAAATAGTCAGCATCATAGCCAATATGGAGATGAAGGGGGGAGAACTTAGCCTTTTGCTAAGCCTCGAATCTAACAATGGCTTTTTGCCATTTACAGTCCACAACATATCCCCCTTTCCTTTTTTTTTTTTTTAATTTGTGTGCTGAGATTTGCACTTATCTGATTTCCTAGTTTCCCAGATTCTAATTTGGAGGCAGACTAAATAAATACAGAACAAACAAAAATTAATATAGTCACTGCTAACAGATACCCAAACAAACATCTAATACATTACAGTGATTAAAGCCTTTAAGCAAACTCTTGACCAATACAACAAGAATCCATAAAATAGTAGTGTCCTTAACATGTTCACCAAGTTCAAATTGGCATCAACACCATTCCAAATCTCTGCAAATGCAACCCAACCCCAGTTCAGTCCATCAAAAGCTGTCACAGGAGCAGGAGTCCAGGAAACAAATCCAGAAAAAGTCCACATGACACTGGAATTGCTGTCACACTTCCACACTCTGCAGCTAGCATCAAAGTACCAATGACCGCTGATCCCAGCTGGCAATGACCCAGGTAGACTGGAAAAGCCATCTGCAGCATGCATGAAGATGGAGCTTCCCTTTTCTTTAAACTGGAAAGATGAACCCAGGGAGCCTTATACTGGAGCTTTACAGCCATGGGGTGGTAAGGAGAACCTTGAGATACACTAAGCTGGGTGGTAGAGGTAAATTTGTAAGTTGGCAAAAAAGGAAAAAAGGAGCTCTAAATTAGGAGTAGGTCCCAGCCTAAAATATGAATGGGGCATTGAGGTAGGAGGAATAAAGGAAAACTATTGAATATATATTAAACAAAGCAGCAGAAAATAGTACTATCAACACCCACAACAGAGATCTTTGAGGGAAGAATAAAAAACCTGAATATTCAGGTAAGACTTAGTTAAGTGGCCCTTGTGTAAATGAGATCAGTTTACCTGCTACTTGGAAGAAATACCCTAGGCTCGTCCACAGTGTCGTAGATAGGGCCGATGGCCCTGGGCACCTTTTATCCTTCAGTGGCAAATCCCAGTATTCTGGGCAAGTTAAGGTCACAGGTGGCTGGAGCAGGGCTGAAAGAGACTGAACCCTCCCTTAGAAGAGCGAGGGAGAAGCCTACCTTCCAGTGTCCCTTCTTCCTCACAGCAAAGGCATGTAAGCCTGGCAGGCTTTGGCTTAAATGACCATCCTTTTCACTATTGAAGCTGGCCCTGATGGAGTACTATGAGGCCCTGTTGGGCTGTTGGAGCCTTTTGAGGGTGTACCAGGCATCCCCAAACTACGGTCCGCGGGCCGCAATGCGGCCCCTCTGAGGCCATTTATCCAGCCCCCACTGCACTTCTGGAAGGGGCACCTCTTTCATTGGTGGTCAGTGAGAGGACCACTGTATTTGGCAGCCCTCCAATGGTCTGAGGGACAGTGAACTGGCCCCCTGTGTAAAAAGTTTGGAGACCCCTGGTGTATCCCAAGAGCTAGTATTTCACCTGATCTCTTTTGGGCTTTTTCTGCTTCTTGGTACCTTAAAAGCCATGCTCAGAAGATCTCACTGAGGGGTTTGAGAATCCCCATCTGCCTATATAAACCTTTTCCATATATCTGGAGCTGTTTGGAAAAAGACAGAACAGTGTTATTAGCCGGATCAAATTTTAAAAGAGGATAGAAGTTTGCAGGAGAAAAGGATTTGGCGTCTCCTGTTCATCAACATTCAAAAGAAAATTTTTTAAAAGATAAGGTGGATTTACAGGAATTCCAGGACATGACTCCCCCTTTAATATTTTTAAAATTGACCTGAAATATTTGCTGGGCGCACTTTATTAATACCTCGACTTTAAAGATTGTAAGAAATACCCGTAATTCGAAAGATTTGACAAAATACAGTAAATGCTTTTGCTACATATGCAGGAACATTGTCAGTTTTAATCACATCAAGAAGTCCAATAATAGAAAATGCATACAATGAGCTATATAACATGCTTAGCAGCCTCTCCTGTCCTAGCAGAGGCTACCATAAATCCAGAATAAGTATCCACTGTAATGTGGACATAGGACTGTTTGCCAAATGAAGGTATATGAGTAACATCCAATTGCCAGTTATCCTGGTAGGAGTCCTTGAGGGTTAACTCCAAATGAAGGGACAGATTGTAATATAGGTCACCTTGGACAGGATTTACCAATCTGTCGTGCTGCTTCCCGAGAAAGTTGAAACTGTTTACGTAGGGCTGCAGCATTCCAGTGATGAATAGTATGAGACTGAATTGCTCAATCTGTCATGGTTGCTCCAAATAATTTTCTTTTGGGTAGCTTGATTAACAAGGGCATTCCCTTGTGCTAAAGCTCCAGGGAGCATGGAGTGAGCTCAAATATGTCCTATAAAACATGGAGCTCTATGTTGATGTACAAGTCTTTGAAGGAGAAACTGCTGAAATAGTTCATCAGCAGTTGTCCCTAAAACAGCAGTCTCTATAGTGGAAACAACCATAAGTAAATATTTGCTGCCTCTATACATATTAAAGGAGGAATATGGCAAATGCTGAAAATCCATGATAATGGTGTGTAATTCTACTCTTTGAACTGATTTTAAGGTGACTGTTTCAGTATAAAGTTGTCCATTGATTATTAAGCCTGGTATTCCTGAGCTGGATCTATCAGTAAAGATTATAGGTGGTTCAGGAATGGGCTCATTAACACTTGTCTTAGGAAATATAAAGGTAGTAATTAAGGAAAATTGAACTATTTTATCAGCTGGGTAGTGAGAATCAATTTGGCCTCTAAAATTTGTAAAACAATTTGCCATTTAGTGGAAGTTTCCCAGAGCCATTGTTGTTGATTCTTTGAAAAAGGAACAACAATAATTTGAGGCTCAAAACCTATAAGCTGTAAGAGTCACCTACACCCCTTGATAATCAAGGAGGTGACAAGATCAAGATATGGAGAACTGCTAAATGAATACATTCAATAGGACATGAAGCTTGCCACAATAGTCACATTGGAGTATAACTTCAGGAAAAAATTAGTAAGGGAATTGATTCTTCAGGATTTATGCATTTTAATTGTGCTTGCTGCAAGGCCTTTTCTACAAGCTTTAAAGCTTAATGTCCTGCAGCTGTAAGTAGCCAAGGAGAAGCTGGTTCAGCCAAGCCTCTAAGACTATCAAAAAGTGGCTTCAGTTTTCCATTAGTTAATTTCAAGGAAGGTCTAAGCCAATTAATGTCTCCTAATAATTTCTGGAAATCATTTAAAGTTTGCAAATGATCTGTATTTCTAATTTCTGTGGACAAATTTGTTGTCCCTCAATAATTTGTCCTAAATAAGAAAAAGGTAAAGATTGCTGTACTTTTTCAGGAGCTATATAAAGTCCTGATTCTCTCAAAGAATATTCTAGTTGTTGCAAAATGGTCAACACAGTGTGTTTATCTGAATGAGTAATAAGAATATTATCCATATAATAAATTATGTACATCTTAGGGAGCTGCCTTCATACTGGAGAGATAGCTTGAGAAACGTATTTTTGGCACAAGGTAGGACTGTTAGCCATATCTTGAGGCCAAACTCTCCACTGGTATCACTCCATGGGAGCCTGGAAATTAAGTGAAGGAACACTGAATGCAAAATGCTTGAAATCCTTCAAGTCAATAATTACAAGGTGAAAATTCTGTGGAATGGCAGTAGGAGAAGGGAGTCCCAGCTGGAGAGGACCCATAATTTCCATAGTCTTATTTATTGCTCTCAAATCTTGTAATAGTCTCCGGTTTCCCAATTTCCTTTAATGACAGATAATAGGTGTATTCTATAAACTATTAGATGGTTCAATGTGCCCAAGCTGTAACTGCTCTTGTACCAATTGAGCAGCTACCTTAAGTTTCTCTTGAGAAAGGGGCCATTGGTCTACCCATACAGGATTATCTGATTTCTAAGTAATTGGGTCCGCACAATGCATTATTGGGGTAGCAGGAGCTACCAAGGCCCCTATGTTAGATTTTGATATCCTAATCCATGCCTTCTGATTGGGTACCACTTCTATGGGGGTGAGAATTTCCTGCTGTTTTTTTCCTAAGCCCTTAGTGGGCAAAAATTCCTGATCAAGCATTTGAGTGCTAACTAAACTATTAGGACTGACAAGCAACACCCCCATATTTTTCAAAACATCTCTACCCCACAAATTAACTGGCAATCCAGAGAGCACACTAGGCTTAAAACATCCAGAATGACCTTCTTTATCTTCCCATTTTAAAAAACTAAAACTTTGTTGAGGGGATTTACTCTGCCCTATACCTTATAATTCTGTAGCTGCTGCATGGGTGGGCCAGGAAGGAGGCCAATGTAGCTTAGCAATAACAGATACATCAGCTCCAGTATCTAAAAGTCCTCTAAATTTACACCCTTGTATTGTAAGTACCATTTCAAGGTGTTCCTGACCTATTTTTTTAAATCTAATTGGCAAAATCAGAGGAGCCAAATCACCAATTTCCTTGGGGCTCCTTTTGCAGGGTGTGGCCTGAAAAGCAGAATTAGCATCCTTCTACTATTATTCTAACTGCCTGAATTAGCCATGGGACTAATTCTTGAAATGACTTATTAGGGTCCTGCTTAATTTTGCTCAATTCCTTTGGTTTGCCTAACTGAGTATAACCTTACACATAAACAAGACAATTTACACACAAAAAACACAAGTATAACATATAACTTTGATCAATCCTAATACTTAAGTTGCTATTTGGCTGTTAACTCTGAACACACCTCACAAAACACTAACCAAATCAGTAAGTCTTAAGGATCTACATTCTATTCTATTTAAATTTAAATGAGTGCTCCTTACAAGTTTTAAAAATATTTTATTTTTTCTAAATATTAGAGCCAGCATTTCCAATTTTTGCTTGCAAAAAAACCTTAATTCAGGCCTTAAAAACAGACACATTTTTACAACATTAAACAAAGACTAAACAAAAACAAGAATTAGATGAACCAGACAACCCAGAGAGAAACCTAGGATTTCAGAGCACATCCAGATTAGAAAGATCCCTGCCTGATATTAGTGAGGGCATTTTCAGACAGAGGGACTGAAGGATGTGACTAAACACAATCTCCCCAAGAAAATTTGCTCTCGGCAGCTGCTGGGATATTTTCTATAGTCAGATCCAACACAGGTCCCCTGCCTCAACCTCCAGGCAAAGAACAAAAAAGAAATAAAATAATAGCTCAGAAGATTGTAGTTAAAACATTAAAGAAAATCAGACCATGACAGGAAAAGCTGCAATCTTTCTAATACCTTAGTCTCCTTTCCATTCTCAAGAAAGTCTAACTTCCACAGCAAATAATTACCCCCAGAGAGACAAGCACAAGAAATCGCCTTCCAGTCATTTGGGGGAAGAGCCTTTGCACTAATAGTATCTAATAAACCAAGTGAAAAAGGGGAAATAGGCCCATACTCAACACAAGCAAGTTTAAACTCTTTCAGAGTTCTAAAAGGTACAGGTTCATGTTCTCACACTAGTCTCCCTGTATCATCCTGTCTTTCTACAACAGGAAAACAGGTATAGACATCATTTATTGTTTCCCCTACATTTAGAGCCTGGTCTATAGATTGTTGGAGGGGATTTCCCAGATTTTGAGCTATAGACTCCGCAATCAGCCCGATAAGTGAGCGGAGGAGCAGAGGGTTGAATGTAGGAAGGAGCTGAGGGCGGCAGAGGTCCCAGGGCTAAGGCAGCCATAGCTGTGGATTTTTCATCCCCCCTGTCATCCTCAGACTCCAAGTTATCCTCATATTCACATCCCTCTGTTTCCAGCTCACCCTGATACTCTTCAGACAATGATTTGTCTTCATACAGAAACATTTCTACATAAAGATCCCTTATTTTTTACCCTATCTGTCCCATAATCTTTTACTCCCAACTACACTTTCCCCAAAAACTTTCTTTACTCACTGTGCACACTTCACTTTGGGGAGTTCCGTCACTTTCCTTCAGTTTTAGTGTCCTCGTACTCACACTCAAGTCCCTGTTCGGGCACCACTTGCCATGGACCAGCGCGGCTCCTAATAATGGTGCGGAATTAAGGAAACACACTTATCAAAACAAAAACGATGGGATCGGAAGGACTCTTCAAAATGCCTGGCAGTATCTGAGTGCCCCATACCCCCAGTTTGCTTTATTATATAGCCATATGCAAATCAAGGACCTTGATACAAAGTTGCACATCCAAGGCTAAGACAGGAACTCTCCCAAGGCATAAAACAGGATGCATTAGTGAAATATACCAACATCCGAAAACAAACAAAGAGTCAGAGGAAGGGCATGTATACATATATTGCTTCCAGCAACCCAAGGAAGCAAGTGAAGTGGGTGCAAATAGTTAGCATCATAGCCAATATGGAGGTGAAGGAGGGAGAACTTAGCCTTTTGCTAAGCCTCAAATATAACAATGGCTTTTTGCCATTTACAGTCCACAACAAGCTCTGGTTCCCATCTACATACCTTCTCTATCTCTGCAAAACTGGCTTCTTCCTCATCATTCTGCATTCTCTCTGCTCTCCCTGAAAAACTACCTGGACCCACAAAGACCCATCCTCTAGAAAACATTAGCAAAACAATGGCCCTTCCAAAGCAGGAAAACAATCAGCAATTTTCAAGCAACTGCCCTACTCTGAGGGCAAGCACACAGGTGGCTGTGCGGCGCCATTTTTTAACAATAAAAGTGAGCAATCTCAAAAAATACAAATTTTATAAATTCATTTGCCCAATAGTCAGTTATCCATATTAGGTTAGTCTTTGGGAAAGCATGAAGTTCCTTCATTCACAGTCTTTAAAATGGTTTAAATGATGTTACTGTCATTCCCAAACTAGTGAAGTAACATTCACAACTTTATGTGTTGATAACAAACAAAACTTGTTTCAATTTACATCATTAACACTGCTATTTCTTACAAAATGACCTATGTTTATTTCAGGACACATTAATAAAGCTGAGGCCAAAAACAGCCTTTGATAAATTCTAGAATTTGAATGTAACATTTTGAGTTTATGTTGTGGTTGTTTTATGCTTGGGTTGGGAGTATATTAGTATCATAAGCTTAAAGAATCCTGAATTGAGTAAATGTACAACAGAAATGGACAAGAATACATTTTTTATTATTTTTTTATTTTTTCTTTATCAAAATGTTAAATGAAACTTTTTTAATTGTCTCAGTTTGGGTTGAGTCACATGAGCTTAAAACAGCAATTTTCAACCAATGTATCATAAGAATTTTTAAAATATGCAGTACCTGACTAGTCAGCGACATGGACCTCTTTTCCCTTAGACTGTCAAATAAAAAATGACAACAGTGAAAACAACAATAGCCTCTGCTGTGAATGAATCAAAATTATATCCATTTTTTTGGTCAGCTTGGCAAAAAATATATATTTTGGTGTGCCACAGAATTTTAGTAATTAGTTTATGTGTGCCATGAGATAAAAAAGGTTGAAAATTACTGGCTTAAAACAAAGTCATGGTGTACTTTTGACTGGTCACAGGAAAGCAACAAAAGAAAATAGAAATGTGAAATCTGCACCAAATAAAAGAAAAACTCTCCAAGTTTCATACCTATTCAGTGCAGTTTGATGTGGGCTCACGCACAGATTTTTTAGGGCTCCTTAGGTAGCTATCCCGTATAGCCTCTATAGACTCATCATTGACTGATGGCCTACCAGAACGGGTTTCTCCACCAAACTGCCGTTTTCCTTCAACTGCTTATCCCACCGAGTAATGTTATTCCTATGTGGTGGCGCTTCATTATAAACGTGCCCATATTAACATTGCATTTTGGTCATGGATTTGAATTTAGTGAGCCACAGAACACACTGAACTTTCCTCTGTACCGTCCACATCTCGACTGGCATGGCTGTGGGCTGCTCCACTGTATATACGATGTTACGTCATCATCTGTGCATGCGTACATGCTGCCACATCATCCTACAGAAACTGGGAGGGTTTTTCTTTTATTTGGTGCAGATTTCACATTTCTATTGTCTTTTGTTGCTTTCCTGTGACTGGTCAAAAGTGCACCATGACTTTACGGACATACTGTAGTTACCAGGTCATTTGTGAGAAATGATGAAGAAGGGAATGGAAAACTAGCCCTTATCTCTCAACACATCTATGTGGCCGGAGGCCGTGGCCATGCAGGTTCACATTGAATTCGCACAGATGGTAAAGGAACTGTGGAACCAGAGGAGGGTGGGCCATTCTGTTTATTAGAGTCTTGCAACAGTGGACAAGCAAGCAGGCAGGGAAAACCACTTTTCTCTCTCAGAACTGAAGAGCAAACAGGCCATGGGGGGAGGTGCAGGAGGAGAATTACTTCTGCAAAGAATAGCAAAAATGCCTCTCCCTATGGCTACAGCAATCCTCAATTTACAATCTGCCTTGCTGAGAGTAAGCTCCTGCAGCCTCACATAGATGGCACACACGTGGTGCTGCCCTGTGCTCATGCACCAATCAGGCAAAGTGCAAGTTAGCAAGCCTAACACACTTGTTTGCCCAACAACATCTAAAGGCTATGATGGAAGTACTGGTAAAGGAAAGTCAGGACAGAGGATTTCTCCACCTGAAGTTACCTAAATATTGTCTCTTCCCTTTGCTGTCTTCCCCTTCCTCCTTACAGAGTATAGCTGCTTTTGAAGAGGAGAGACCAGCTCTTTCTAGCTGCTGAATATTGGGTAAGATGCAGAAATCTTTGACCTCAATGCCAATAAGGAACAGGACATGAGAAGAGTCTGACCTGTGTCTGCTGTAATTGGTGGGGGTTGGATTGGTGCTTGAATCACAACTAAACTCCTTTAGAGAATATGACTGGATTTTCCTATACACAAACCAGGCAGAAAACACTGTAGGGTATGCTGGTTTCAATTCCCCGAGACCACACAATGGTAGATATTTACTGCCTACTGAAGCGGACACTGGGGAGAAACCTGTGCTTGATGCATCCCTGGCCCTCGCAGTGCGTTGAAGAGCCTCTGCACTCCCTCCCACCACCACCCCCATTTATGTCAGAATGTTACCCGATTTGAAAATGGAGCCAAATGGGTGCATCTTATATATGGGGAGCCTGATTTTAGAGCTATGTTGTCTAAAGAATTGAAAGAAAGTTCTCATCAGATAACTCTTAAATAAAACAGTTTATGTAAACTAGTCTGAGAAGCCAGTCCATCAAGTACTATAAAATTGTAAAATATTTTCTATAGTCTAAAGTCATACTATTTCCTTACTTGTATGTGTATGCTATGTTTTCAGAATAACATTGTTAAATAAAGAACAGGATGAAAATTTCTGAATTTGAAAATATATTATTCACAAAAAAATTACTCATTAAATTAAAAAGAAATACATTCCTATTTTTGTAAATACTTCCAAGAAAAGAGAAAATACAACCCAATTCATGTTGTGGTGCTAATAAGCTCATTTAATCTTATGATCTATACCATTTACAATATGAGTATTAAAGAAAACAGGCCCTGGCCGGTTGGCTAAGTGGTAGAGCATTGGCCTGGCGTGCAGGAGTCCTGGGTTCAATTCCCGGCCAGGGCACACAGGAGAAGTGCCCATCTGCTTCTCCACCCCTCCCCCTCTCCTTCCTCTCTGTCTTTCTCTTCCCCTCCCGCAGCCAAGGCTCCATGGGAGCAAAGTTGGCCCAGGCGCTGAGGATGGCTCCATGGCTTCTGTCTCAGGTGCTAAAATGGCTCGGGTTGCAACAGAGCAACGCCCCAAATGGGCAGAGCATTGCCCCCTGGTGGGCATGCTGGGTTGATCCTGGTCGGGCGCATGCGGGAGTCTGTCTGACTGCCTCCCTGTTTCCAACTTCAGAAAAATACAAAAAAAAAAACCAAAAACAAAACAATCAACAAATAGACAATCACAAATAGACAATGAATGGGAGAAGATATTCACCAATGACACATACATTTGATAAGTTAATAACCAAAATATATAAAGATTTCATACAACTCAATACCAAAAACAAATAATCTGATTAAAAAAATGGTCAGAGAACCTGAATAGACATTTCTCCCAAGAGAACATACAGATTGCCAAAGGCCTTATGAAAAGATGCTCAACATCACTAATCATAGGAAAATGTAAATTAAAACCACAGTGAAATATCACCATACTCCTGTCAGAAAGGCTGTTATCAATAAATCAACAAACAAGTGTTAGCAAAGATGTGAAGAAAAGAGAACCCTCCTGGACTTTTAGTGGCATTGTAAATTGATGTAGCCATTATGGAAAAGAGTATGGAGTTTCCCAAAAAGAAAACTAGAATTAGAAATAGCATATGAACCAACAATTCCACTTCTGGATATTTATCCAAATAAATCCAAAACGTGAATCAAAGAGGTACAGAAATCCTTATGTCATTACAGCATTACCATATTTCCCCATGTAAAAGATGCACCCTTTTTTTTGAAAAATTTGGGGTCTAAAAACTGGGTGCATCTTATACAGTGGTTGTGGCATTTCAAATGCCATAGATGGAACTGAGGACCAGGCAATATAAGAAGACAGTGATTCATCATCAGACACAGATGAGGACAAGCTAATGGATGGGAGTTTTGACAGTGATGAAGAGTTCTATGAATTTTATGATTAATTAAACTTGAGTTCAATAACTTTATGTAATACATTTTCTTCAAATTTCAAGCCCCAAGGTGCATTTTATACTTGGGTACATCTTATACATGGGGAAATATGGGTTTTTGCAATAGTGAAGTTATGGAAGCAACCTAAGTGTCCATGAGAGACAAATAGATAAAGACATGGTACATTTATACAATGGAATATTACTCAGCTGTTATAAAGAACGAAGTTTTGCCATTTGCCACAACATGAATACTAAGTGAAATAAGTCAGATAGAGAGATAAATACTGTATAATTTCACTTACGTTTGGAATCTAAAAAATAAAATGTTAAAATGAATGGAAAAAAGAAAAAAAAACTCAGATACAAAGAACAAATTGATGGTTGTCAGATGGGAGAAGTGTTGAACTGGGAAGAAAAGGATAAGGAATTAAGAAGTACAAATTGGTGATTATAAATATAGTCACAGTGTAGAAAATACAACATAGTAAATACTGTTAATAATATTCTTACAATTATGTATGGTGTCAGGTGGGTACTAGACTTATCAGAGTAATCACTTCATAAGTTATGTAAATCATTATACTGTACATAATAAAATTAATATTATTTGTCAACTATAATTAAAAAATCTTTAAAAAATTAAAAATATTAGTGATATTAGAAGCTCATCATAGATTGATTAACAATGTTCAAAAATCCTCAATAAAACATTAGCAAAAGACACTCGATATTGTTACTGCAATTTTATATATATAAAATGTTTTTATATTTATATATTTATATTTATATTTATATTTATATAGAGGGAGAGAAGAGAGAGAGAAAAAGAAGAATTTTCATAGCTAGTCACACAGACAATTAACTAGGTCAAGACAACTACAGCATTACTACCATGTAACTACTCACTCCATGGGATAGAGGAATCAGTTTGTTTTCTGATTGTTGTAAGTTTTGTTGTTTATCAATAATTGTTATTCCCTTGTTACATTCCTAAACTGTGCCCAAATCCACTGTATTTTTAGGATTGTGGGCCTCTGACACCAAACTGTGAGACTTAGAAACCATAGGAACTTCAAAAATGTGCTTTTGCTTACTCTGCTTTCTCTGTCTTGAGAAATAAAATCCTTTGTTTCTTACCCAAGAGTATATTTGCTTTCTACCATTATTTCTGAACCAGTAATAGACAAATATGGTAAAAGCTGAGTCTTAAAAATCTTGACAATACATTTATATAAATCCAACAGTATATAATAAGCTACATATAAAGGTATATGTGTATCCATAATCATTTCAAATGTTATTAAAAAACAATTTGATAATATTCAATAGCTATGCATGATTTAATCTTTGCACAGGAAAGTCCTCAGTATGATAAATCCTGTTTATAACATCTACACACAATATACCATTTGTAATTATGCATCATTAGAAGCATCATTAGAAGCATTCTGATTAAAATCAGAAATAAGTCAAGCTTGCTTTTAAAATTATTTCTAGTTAACATTATAGTGGAGGTCTTAGCTAATAAATAAAAAAAGAAATATAATGTAATGTGTAAGGACTATGATTAAGAAAATAATGGTCAATAGTCAGGTTATAACATTATTGAAATACCATAAATATCCAAGAAAATCACCAAGAAAACAAAAAAAGGATGTTGAAGTTACTATAAATTCAACATATGGATATTATATCTATTTGAGTATACAAGCAAAAACAGAAAATGTAGTTAAACATAAAAGTTATTGTCTTCAACAGCAATGGCAATATAGTATACATTATAATGAACCAATCAAGGTACATGTAAGATATTTGTAGAGAAAACTAAAAGGCATTGAAAGTAATAAAAAATTTTAAATGAATAGAGATTTATGCCACAGTCTTAGATAAAAATGGGCAATGATGTAAAAAAATTTCTAAAATTAAACTTTAATTGAAATTTCACTGATTTTTTTATACTTTAAAATTTTTTTTGTATATGGTTCTAAGAAAATACAGAGAAAGAACCAAAATTACACTCAAGTAATCCTAAAAAAGTAGACAAGTTTATAGGCTTTTTCTTAAAATAAACTATCAAAATTATTTATGAAAATGTATCTTATTTCAGCATTCAATTGAAAGACTTTTTGATTAACATATAAAGGAATAGCCCTAGCCAAGTAGCTCAGTTGCTTAGAGTGCAGTCCTGGTATGCCAAGATTGGAGGTTCATCCATGGTCAGGGCACATACAAGAATCAACAACTGAATACATAAATCAGTAGAACAACAAATCGATGTTTCTTATCTCTCTCTTTCTGGTGGCCAAAGCCAGGCAGGTTCACTTTGGATTTGTGCAGAAGGTAGAGAACTGTGAGCAAGAAAGCGTTGGGCCACTTTCATTGAATAGAGTCTCACAATGGCCCCTGAGCAAATAGGCAGGGAAAACCACTTCTCAGGCAAACAAATAGCAAAAAAGGCCCTCCACAGTTGCCGCAGGCAATCTGCCATTCACCATCTCTCATTTGCCATCTGCTACCTGCCCGAGGGCAAGCAACCATAGCCACATATAGCCTATACACATATGGCGCTGCCACATGCTCATGCATTTATCAAGGAGAATGCCTGCAGCTGGTAAACCAGCAAGCAAGCCTAACAGAGATCTTTTCCCAACAAAATGTCAAGAAAGAACTTCAGTTTCTGTTTCCACATGTAAAAGCTTGTAAGTCGCCTTTCTCTTTTAACAAAGAGAAAGCTTAACTGGCTGAGAAATCAAATCTTCCTGGATCCCTAAGGAAAGGAAAGACGCAGGATGAACCACTGCCTTTGAGATGAGAGAGTCCCTAGACAAATAAAGAAAAACACAGGAAGCTGTGGCTTACCTGAGCAGAAACTGACTAGCAAAACCCAGCACCTCAGTCAGAAAGCCTGAACCATAATTGACACCTTGCTGGTGGCTCAGTGTGGACAATTCTTTGAGCTAAAAACTCCAGGGTGACCAGTCATAGGGTTGTCCTATCGCTTTGTGAGATTACCCCAGGAACTCCACCAGATTCCTGCAGTAAATATCAGAGGGAAGTCCCCTTTGGATTCAGGCAGGAGGGAAAAGGAACTGTTTTGAAATGCACCAGAGCATTCTGTCCTTTTTTAAACCAGACCTGCCCTCAGGAGAAACCAATTAACCAGAAACTAGCCTGCCCGCAGGAGAAACAACCTAAATAGAACCTAACTGGCTGGAGGATTATCAGAGCCTAATTGGCCTGAGGAAGAGAAAATCCCAACTCCAGCTGGCTGTAACAATCCTGTCACACTTAAGTACACAGGAAAAAAACAGAAAAACATTTGTAAAGTTCACTGTGAGAGGCACTGGCTCACTGAAAGACCAAAACCTAATCATAGCACTATATGCTATCCTCCCCCCCTACACACCTTACAACCATATAATTCAAGGCCTATTTACAGCATTTCTTTTTTTCCCCATTGCAATCTTGACCTGCTTTTATGAAGAAATGAAAAGGCATGACAAGAGGTAAAAGCAATGTGACTGAACAGAGCAAACGTCAGAACTACACATGCAAAGATGATGGAATGATCAAACTGGGAATTTAAAACAATTATAATTAATATGCTAAGGGTGCTAATGGATAGAGTTAACAGCATGAAAGAACAGATGGGTAATGTAATCAGAGATGAAAATCCTAAGAGAGAATAAAAAAATGCTAGAATAAAAATCACTAACAGAATTAAGAAAGCCTTTGATGTGCTTATTAGTAGACTGGACACAGCTGAGGAAAAAAAAGACTCTGCTACAGGATATAGAAATAGAATCCTCAAAAACTCAAGAGCAAAGAGAACAAAGACTAAGATAAAAACTAGAACAGAATATATAAGGACTGTGGGACAACAACAACAAAAATTATCATATGTGTAATGGAAGTACCAGAAGAAGAGGAAAGAGAGAAAGAAAGGAACAAAGAATTATTGAAACAATAATGACTGAGAATTTCCCCGAATTAATGTTATATGCCAAACCACAGACCCAGGGATCTCAGAGAACAACAATAGGATAAAGCCTTCTCCCTCTCCATAAACAAACAAAAATCTACACCTAGTTATACCATATTCAAACTACAGAAAAATTCTGAAAGAGCCAGAGGGATGGAACAAATCACATTACCTAGAGAGAAAAAAAACAAAATATGAATTATATCATCTGCCTTCCAATCTGAAACCATGTAAGCAAGAATATAGTAGAATGAAATATTTAAAATGTTAGGGAGGAAACCACCGAACCACAATCTGTACCTTGCAAAATGAATATGCAAAAGGTAAATAGGAACAAAGTTTTTTTTCAGACAAGTAAAATAGGTATAATTTTGATTCATTTACTTCAAACAGCTATTGTGTTGGCTGGTGTCATTTTTTTTTATTTGACAATTTAAGGGCAAGGAAGATAATTGGACTTTGGGTGGTGGGTAAATATACACTTGAAATCTATATAAACTTATTAACTAATGTCACTCTTATAAGTTTAATAAAAGATAACATTTTCACTCTGATAAAAAGTATATAGATTTAATAAAGCTGGAAATATTTGTAAATGTTTAATGTAAATAAACATAATTGTATAAAACTAAATACATCAAAAGATGTCAGGTTCTGCTGCTAGCTAGAGCCAGGGCACCTGTGCAATAGCTATGCCAGAGGAGGTGACTGGAAGCAGAAGCACATGAGCTGTTGCTCCCACAGTTATACTGTATAACCTGCTGCCTTATCTATTAGCTGATTCAGCCAAAAGAGGGAGGGAGCACATGTGTGACCTCCTCTGTACTGTATAAAAACTGGCCTTCCCTGGCTGGTTGGCTCAGCAGTAGATTGTCGGCCTAGTGTGTGGAAATCCTGAGTTTGATTCCCCACCAGGGCACACAGGAGACGTGCTCATCTGCTTCTCCACTCTTTCCCTTCTACTTTCTCTCTATCTCTCTCTTTCTCTCCCTCAGCCAAGGTTTCATTGGAGCAGAGTTGGCCCAGGTGCATTATTAATAGATATGGTTTGAGATTAGATTTCCACTTTAAACTCGAATTTTGGGAAAATACATGTAGGTGAAATTATACGTATTTGGAAATTATTAAATAGATAATGAATTAATAAGACATGAATTGTGTTTACCTGTCTATGATTGAATATTCACTGAGAAAGAAATAATCATGAGTCTACAATGTTGTCTGTGCCATGTCATGTTTCAGTAAGATGTACACAAAGCCGTTTGTGCATTTGGTATATCTCGCACTCTCTCAAGATCTCCCGTGCGGATCGCATGAGTCTCATAATCGTGTATTGCCACACTGTACTGATTCTTGAGGAATCGTCATGTCAAATACAAATAAGTCACATCACACGCAATGGATCTACTCTGCACTGATCCAATATGGACATTTACAGATTAGTCTTCCAATATCAAAAAGGAGGACATGTAGGAGGAGATTTCTTGAGGGGGGACGGAACTTACCAAAGCACTGTCCTCCGTAAAGAAGGACAATCGGTCACCTTACCTTTACAGCTTTAGCTTTCACATGACAAATGCCTGGTTTCTATGACTTCTTTGTTTGTAAACCTATATGACTTTTGTGTCTCTGGGAGGGAAGGGTGTAAGACAGCATACTGGAGAGTTCTGTCTTTGATAATCATCTTACTCATTCTTCTTGCTGGAGCTGTGAGTTCCTTTCAAGGAACTGATAACAAGCAATGACTAGCTGCGGTTTGTTATTTTTCAAACTTATCTTAGTTTGTCCTTGCTCACTCAGTCCTAAACACTGAGGTCACTGGCTTGAGCATAAGATCACAGACATTACAGGTCCCCCTCTTCTGCATTCTTCTGGTTTCTCCTCTCCCAACTTTGAAAAGAAAAACTATTAATTCTAATTAATTTTACAGTCTAATTAATAAAATAAATATAGAAATTTAAAAATTAATAATATGTATTTAATTCCTAGAGTAAACACATAAAGAAAACCTACACATATATATAAAATCAAAAATATATGACATCCACGAGGTAGAAGGAAAGAATGAAGAATATATGGCAACAAACACCAATCAAAAGAAAGACTAACGTACATGTATTTAAATCATAGCTTCAAGTTACATAAAGCAAAAATGGAAAGAATCAAAAGGAAACTAACTGGACAAATCTACAATATTAGCTGGGTAATTGCTTACTTCAACACAAGTATATAAAAAACAATTAAGTTCTTATATAGAATATCTTTATCACTTGCATATTATTCATATTTTAGAACACTCAACATCAAAAAAACAGAATACACATTCTTTTCAAGTGTGAATGGAATATTCACCAAAATAAACCATCCCTCTGCCATAAAACAGTTAAATTTAAAATACTTGAAATTATACTAAATATGTTCTCTAACTATAGTGAATCTAACTAGAAATCAATAACAGAAGGAATGTTTTTACTTCTCTAAGGAGGATAATTTGGAAATACTTACTTAAGCTAAAGTTACATGACTTAGTACCAGGAAGTACAATTTCTTAGCATATAATTTAGAGAAACTTTCTCACATTCTCACAAAGGGACATCTACAAAAATTATTCAAAAAGTGTGGTTTGTCCCAGCAAATACTATGAAACAACTTAAAGGTCTCTCTCAATTAATTAAATAACCCACCAATCAATAGTATCTATAAGGGAAGTAATGTAGTATTGAAAGTGAATGATGGAAAGCAACATTTATTAGTAGAGATTTTTCTCTCAAACCAAGTGCTGAACTAATAAAAAATATGGAGAAATAGATAAATACAACTCCACATTTACGGCTTAGTTATATTCAAAAAAATACACATTCATCTTTTAAAGATATAAGGTATGAAGTAAAAAAGTCAGCTCTGAAGACAGAAATCATCTCTTGGTGTAGAAGAGAGTGAGCCGATGAGATTGGGAGGAGAGGATACATAAATCACTTCACTAGATTTTAAAGTTTTCTTTTCTAATTTTAACCATGAATAGGTGAATGCTTAATTAAGTTTTTATAGGTAATAATAGCATGTAGTTATAAGACAGAAACATTTCTTATTTAATTGTACAGTCAATACATTCATAATTCAAGGGCCTTGTTTTATTTAAAAATGTTGACTTAATCCCAATTTGTAAATTTTAGATTTAAATGTTTTGGTAGAAAATGCAGAATACTGGCAAAGATTAAGAAAATCTGGAATACCAGCTTTGTAATATCAACAATTGTGAGGTTGTAGAAAGAGAAGAATGTTGCATATATTTATATATGTGAAGGGAATATATTCATTCAATCCTTTTTAAAAATTGATGATTCTTAGTAGAGTTAGTGTTCAGTGCCATCTGACCTAGCAGATAAATTTCTGAATATATTTCCAAGAAGATTCCATTATGCCTCTTTCAGAGCTCTACAGTTCCCAGTTAAAATATAAGGCGCAGTTAGATTTGAATTTTTAGTTAAATAGGTTTTTAGTATAAGTACCTCTCAGTTTTTTGTAGTCTTACTTACACTAAAATTTATTTGCTGTTTATCTAAAATTAAAATTGAACTGGAAGTGTTGTATTTTTTTATTTCCTAAATCTGACAACCTTAATAAGAGTTCATGTACATTACTTAGCAGTGAGCTGAAAGCAATGTAAATTTTATTCTCTGCACCAGTGGTTCTGAAAGTCTGGTATTTGAAGCGGCAACATCAGCAGCACACCCTAAGAACTTACAAGAAGTGCAAATTCTCAGGCTTCAATTTAGTTTTACTGAATCAGAAACTCCGGGCCCTGTGCCCAGTAACTTGTGTTTTTACCAGTCCTCTGATGCTCGTTAAAGTTTCAGAAACACTCCTCTATGCAAACAGAGAAGATGTTTGAGGTATCATTATTCCTCACCTGAATTACTGTCACAGTAGTACATTACATCCATCCTTGAACTATTTCGATCCACGCTGTATAAAGCAGCTAGAACATTCTTTTAAAAATTCTATCAGATGGTAACTCACAGGCCCAAAACCCTTTATGGCTTCATATTACTGCTATAATAAAAATTAAATGTGTTTTACACTTGTAGAACTTTTTCAGTCTAGCTGCCTGCCTAAAATTGAATTACTCTTGATTTTTTTTAGGCTCTGACGTTCTGGTTTTGTTTGATTCCTTCCAGTACCGAGCTCTTGAACGTCAATGCTTTCATCAACCAATACAAAGATATAATTTTCTGTCTGGAAGTCTCCCTCAGCCTTTCTAACTCTTATTTATAATTTAATTAACACTTCAAATAAACTACTTGAGGGAGACTACCCCTGGTTTCTAACACTCCAGAAATGTACTCCATGGAAGGTAACCACTATATATACAGCCCATACTTGAGGGCTCCCCTCCTTGAGGGACAGAGCACATTATCTGGCATTGTGCATCACAGATAATTGTATTCCCCCTTTAAGTGACAATATGAATAAATAAATAACTTTCTTTATATCGGTGTGGCCTTATGGACATATTTTATACTTTGGTTTATAATCTATTTCTGTTGCTCAAATTATTCCAGCTTTGCCTATTAGGAGCCCTTTTACCTGACTCCTCTGTTCCTTTGACATGAGGGTGTGTGTGTGTGAGAGAGTGTGTGTGTGTAAGAGAGAGAGAGAGAGAGAGAGAGAGAGAGAGAGAGAGAAAGAATCAAATGACAATGAGTTTTTAATTTTTGATCACAAGGTAATCTGGGATCATCTTGTATATGTTTTACTGCAGTCTTAGAATCAGGCATTTGCCTAAGGATCCCTTGTTCTCCTGAAGAATAGTATTACAAAACCAAGATCTGGATGCTAAGTATGCTTTTTGCTATTGGGCTGTCACTGCTTGTAGGCCCTCTCAGCAAGGAAATATATATGTTCATAGTAACCTGTGTATATTTGTGTACCTATAAATATTTTTATAAGTAATCACCAATATCTGCATTGAAGTAAACATGAATTCATATTCATGTTTCTAACATAATCAATTACCTCATAGATTATTCTAGCATCCTCCCCTTGCTTATGTGTAACTTCCTATTCCAACAGTAAAAAACCTGGCTCCAACCATTCGTTACCCATTTACTTAATTGTTCAATTGCTGTAACATGCATAGTGGTTTCAGAAATGCTAATCTTTTCTCAGATGGGAACCACCTTTACCACTTACAATACAGTGCTTATGTGTAGTTTTCTTGACCTTTAGTTTTAAAGACTCCATTTATTTTCACAGTTACTTAGCTCATCACATTATACTCTACTCCTCAGTGTTTTAAAACGGGAGTAATTTCGTTGTGCTAAAAAACAACAACAATGCTTCAAAGTTGTTCTCAATTATCTCTATCCAAACCTCGTTAAGGATTTGCAATAGAGCAAGAATATATTGAACACATTATAATACTTGATTTTCATACATGTTACTTTTGATTAGAAACCATAAAGCTGGTCTTGGCCGGTTGGCTCAGCAGTAGAGCGTCAGCCTGGCGTGCGGGGGACCCGGGTTCGATTCCCGGCCAGGGCACATAGGAGAAGCGCCCATTTGCTTCTCCACCCCCACCCCCTCCTTCCTCTCTGTCTCTCTCTTCCCCTCCTGCAGCCAAGGCTCCATTGGAGCAAAGATGGCCCGGGCGCTGGGGATGGCTCCTTGGCCTGTGCCCCAGGCGCTAGAGTGGCTCTGGTCACGGCAGAGCGACGCCCCAGAGGGGCAGAGCATCGCCCACTGGTGGGCAGAGCATCGCCCCTGGTGGGCGTGCCGGGTGGATCCCCGGTTGGGCGCATGCGGGAGTCTGACTGTCTCTCCCCATTTCCAGCTTCAGAAAAATACAAAAAGAAAAGAAAAAAAAAAACCATAAAGCTAAACAGACTGGTTTCTTAAAATCATAATTGGGGTTATAAGACCATTTTAAATTCAAAGACAAGTATGCAGAGAGATTGTGTCAGTATCCCAAATTTATTAATATCAAATATATTTTTACCAAATAAACTTGAAAACAGTAGGCATTTTCTAAGCAACATATACTAAAAAAAATCATATGACAATGTTTTTTATGAAAACTACCTGAAGACATGCAATGAATGAAACAATAATTTTTCTCTGATCAATATAATTATAAATATGGGAACACCTGGCATTTCTTCACTCATAGATATAGCCAACAATTTGTAAAGAGAAAAGGCAGAAAATTTCTTATATGGTAAAAAGGTTTTGTTGTAACATAAATAAATAGCATGCACACAAATGTGTAATATTCCCTTTTTGTTCATTTTACTTTATTAGTATAAAATATTTCAGAGATTTATGTTGGTTGAGTATAGATGCACTAAGATGTAGCTCTTTCCCTTCTTTTTCTTTCTTTCTTTCTTTCTTTCTTTCTTTCTTTCTTTCTTTCTTTCTTTCTTTCTTTCTTTCTTTCTCTTTTTTGGTCATAAGATCTATTGTTTATTCATTGCCATTCTGTGCCAGGCACTAGGTTCATTATCCCTAATCCTCACAGCTATTTGAGGTAAGTGCTGTTACTTACAGATTACAGGGAGAGAAACTGAGACTTGGAGAGATAACATAACTGTCATAAGGCTCTTCACTTAATATATAACAGAATATGGATTCATATCCAGGCTTTTTTCTGGGTCCCAAGTACCTGAATCTTTCTGCCTCTCACTCATGCATCATCCACACTCCACCTGCAATGTGCACCTGACTGGCTTTACTCCCATGTCATTCTCCTCTTCTGGGCTTATCAACTTTTATATTTACCTAACATAGTACATAAATTTTTACATAAATTTTTATATAAAGAGAAAAAACAAGCATTACATTTCAAATTAATTATTAATAGGTAGAGTGTTTTAATGGATAAAATGATGATATTTATTCATAAATTAATCATTGTTTAGTTTTGAATCTACTTATTAATCTTGTCAAACATCTGTGCAGGAATAACCAGGATAATACTGACTTCACGGTAGTTTTATAAAAATTAGTAAGTAATTCATGCAAAGCTTTTTTATTATCTAGATTTAAATACCAATTAAATAAATAATATCATTGTTGAAACATATGGAAAAATATTCTGAAAGTGCAGAGATAGCTTTAAAAAATGATATACCGTATTTTAAATTATTACCTAATTCCAACTTTCTCTACAAAGAATAATTTTGAGAAACTGGATGCTGTAAGTACTTATTATTTTGACTACTGGCCACTATAAACTAACACTTTCAACATGTATAAATTTTTAATTATATGCTGAAATAATAGGTATTAACCTGGAAGCAGATAACAAAAGAACTTATAAATAATAACATCTTTCATTGGTGACTCCATGCTTAAGCAGACCTCTTTAATGTTTTCTAAAAAACCAAAACAGAATTACAGAGCACATTTTTTATTTCATGTAAATGTATAAATGCATATACTCTGTTATTCAGGGAGCTAAGGAAAACAAAACAAAACATTTGACTGAGTAGCTCACCAAAACCTTCATTAGTTCATAGTAACTCTAATGGTCTAAGCGAAATCAATCGTAGATGTATAATAATTTTTAAATGTAGACTGGTATAAGAAAGAATTCTTAATAACAGGTAGCAAACAGTGCAGGCATGTGACTATGAAGCATATCTATTTGCTCAGTGTTCAAACGGCTACTGTGTGTTAGCTATAAAAGATAATTAAAACAGTAATTAGAAGCTGCTAGGCATTCACCTATCATCTGTTTAAGTCAGGAACAGTATCTCATGCTGTGTAGAGCAAGTACATAGTTATAATGTTTAGCCTTTCCTTCTAACAGCCGACTGGCACCTACCACATGCAGGTTTTAGTTTAGATGCACTAATTGTGTGATCCATTATATTGAAATTCATGATCTTATTTGAAGAGATGATGAGAAATCATTATTTAAAGAATATCAAAGTGATGGTAATTGTGTAAAATAATCATTAGAGTCCATGTTTTGACAAGCATATCCTTTTCATCATTATTAACATCTATTTACTTCCTTGGGTTTATTTTTCTTTATCAGTAGATATGTTAATT
Source organism: Saccopteryx bilineata (assembly GCF_036850765.1). Lineage (NCBI taxonomy): Eukaryota > Metazoa > Chordata > Mammalia > Chiroptera > Emballonuridae > Saccopteryx > Saccopteryx bilineata. Next base: position 68,572,163 of record NC_089490.1, on the reverse strand, counting down.
TGATTCAGGGAGGAAACTAAATCTTTTGTCTGAGGTTTTCCAAAATTCAAATTCAGTGCTACTAATGTGTCTTTGTAGCTTTACTGTGATATTTTTGCCGAATGTTGAATAAAATACTAAAGTAGACCTTTTCATGTCACTGGCCCTTAATTTTAAATTGGAATCTAGTGTTCTCACTTTTTTAAAATTTAGTGGTATGAGGTATACTACACAGGCAATAGTTTAAGAGCCAAAATAATTTCAAAAATATTATATTAGAAACAGTAACTACAAGACGTGAGAAGAGTAGCGTAGTCAAACTCAGCAAACTCAAGAATTCACAGTAAATTGTGTGGGTGCACTGCAACAGAAATAAATGCTGTCATTGTAATTATTATTATCAGAATAGTTATTGTGAATATAACTATTCATATAGAAATAACAACAAAAAACAAACAAACAAATAAACCAAGTATTTTGGCCATATCATATTCCCGTAGTTTCTGAAATTGTTTTCAGCCAGAATAATCAGTATAAAAACCTATGGTATAAAAGTACCTATGGTATGAGACCTACTTTCTTATTTTGTCAGTTAATTATACAAATAAACCAGAAACAAAACCTAGATGTTGCCATAATTTTATGTACTTAAAAAAAGCAACATCATAGAAATGAGAAGACATTATTAAGAGGGAAGTTTCTTAAGCAAATACTATAAGAGAGAAAAAATAATAATCTAAAACATCAAGTGATCAATTTCACATTCTGTCCAATATTTTATATTCCTTAGAGTAAAAATATGGACGTATAGTGGGAGACCATGTTGGAGGTAGAGGTCTTTTTTAAAAAACAAACTTCATGATAAAACTTTCGGGTGACTTAACTTGAAGTAAATTAAGGCTCATCATTTCATCCTTAGAAAGTAGTATAATTTTGGCATGGATGTTGGCATTAGCTTATATTTTCAAAATGTGTAATTTCACATGGTGGAGCCGATGTGAATAGTACCCACAGAGGACTTCATTCACTCAGTGATCTATGGTTATTGCAAGTATGATTCCTTTGAAGCCAAGGAATTGATCTTAATTCTTGATATCTATCTAACTCTAAAGAAATTAGGTTTTTCTAAGAAATTCAAATGATCTTCAGCCAGAGGACAAAGGTCCTAGATCATATTTTAATAATCATACAGGGAATTTACATAATCTAAGAATCGGTTTCTTTACAGTTTTGAACAGTTATTTTCTCATTAAGTTGTGGTGATGTTCAAATGAAAACTTAGTACATCAGTGTTTGATAAACTATTAAGTGAAGTATAGGTGATATTTCTTTGTTATATGAATAATATGAACTTTCAGGTTAGGGTATGACAATAAATGATTGCCATTTTACAGAAATCAAAGATAAATTATTCAGGGTTCCCTTACTTGAATTTGTTGTGGGTGTGGTAGGGGCGGAAGAGCATTAAATATTTTCAGTTAATAAAGGAGGAAAAGGTTGGGATTATCTTTCATCCAGTTTTCTAAGTACTCCTGAAAATATATACTTTGTCACCAAAAATTTAGAGCTTCTCAATACACAACTAAATGAGTGCTGTCAATATAATAGCAATTCAAATTTTAGTATTCAGTTTTTACATTCCCCCTCCCCACAAAGCCAGTGTGAGGAGTTTATAGCCAGCTACTGGCATGTTTCCTCTACCTTGACTCTACAAAGTCCCCTGTACCTGCAAAATCAATGCCACTAGCATGCTCCTAGTACATAAAGAAATGCTTTTTATAAACATCAATTGTGTATTGAGGTAATTTAAATGAATATATCCTGTTTTGGCAAAGTTTGCTGAGCCCTTATATAAGTTGCTCATTCCTAGAAAAATAAGTTAATTTTTTTAACCTAATAAAGTTTAGAATTTGAGTCTGATTCTCTTAAACAATAATAATAATAAGTCCTGATAATTTGCAAGATGAGTCTTCAGCTACCAAGTAATAACTTAATTTCTGTATAGCTCAGGGGGGTTGCAAAGGGAGTGTGAAAAGTTCATTATTATCAAGCAGAAAAAAAAGAGAGCATTCTAAGAAGAAAGCAGTATCTTTCCTATTGGGATTTCTCTTGGACTACATGATTTGCATGAAGGGCGCCACATCAAACACAGTGGGTGCCCTTTTTCAAATATTAATGTGAAGCTTGTTTTAAGTTCTCTCTTGACTTTGTGCCACCTTGTATCAAAGGAACTTAAAAGTAGGACTTGGGGGTGGGGGAGAAGTTTTCCAACTGTTTTAACACTTAGTAAAATTCTTTTTGCATTTGATCAGCATGCCTCAAATTCATAATAATTTGACATATATGCACATTTTTTTTTAGGATGCAAGTGTTTGTGATGAGCAATCTTTTTATATATTTTCTCTGTGGATTGTTCAAATATTCTAAACTGAAAGGATTTAAGAGATTGATAAGTAAATGGCACACAAAAGCCATAAATTCAGATACTGATAGTTAATCGAATTTATTTCTGGAAGGAAAATTGTTAGTCACTGTTATTTTTAAATGAAAATTCTTAGCTATTTAAGTAAAGGCTTTTTTTCTTTCTGACATAATTAAATCATATTGGAGGCTAATACGAAGATGAGTCTGTCTGGCTATAGACTGCATAAAAGTAGGGTATGGGTCATGGATTAAGGTGGTCAAACTGATCCACTGTGACTAAATCTAGATATATCCCTGTCTATGTGGGACAAACAGTAATTTAATCTTGCTATTGCTTGTTAAATAATTTAGTGATGCAGCAGGATGGTACACATTCATACATTTTTGTTATCAATTTCAAGAATTAAAATTTGAAATATTTATAGCTTGATGTCAATTTATGTATATATATTAAAACACCAGATTAATATGAGACTTAAATTGGAAATATACATCTTAACACTTAAAATCCACATAAGAGCTATGTTAGTTCAGGAAGAAAATAATTCTAGTAGACAATTTTTTCTTTAATTTTATTTAGAAAATTAAATTTAACAGGGTGCTATTAATAAGAGTATATAAGTTTCAGGTAAACATTTTTATAGCATTTGAACTATTGATTATGTTGTATACTTATCACCCAAAGTTAAATAATTTTCCATCACCTTATATTTGTCCTTCTTTACATGCTTCTCCCTCCTCCATCCCACTCCTGTACATCCCCCACCCCCTGGTAATCATTTTACTTTTATCTATGTCCATGAGCCTCAGTTTTACATCCCACCTTTGTGTGAAAACATACATTTCTTAACTTTTCCTAATTTACTTATTTCACATAGTATAATGTTCTCAAGGTCCATCCATGTTGTCATAAATGTCACTATGTCATCATTTCTTATGGCTGAGTAGTATTCCATAGTATATATGTACCACATTTTCTTTATCCAATCATCTATTGAAGGGCTTTTTGGTTGTTTCCATGTCTTGGCCACTGTGAATAATGCTTTAATGAACATGGGGATGCATATGTCTTTCTGTACCAACGTTTTTGAGTTTTGGGGGTAGATACCCAGTAGAGAGATTGCTGGGTCATATGGTAGTTCTAGTCTTGATTTTCTGAGAAACCACCAAAGTTTCTTCCATAATGATTGTACTAATTTGCATTCCCACTAGCAGTGAATGAGGATTACTTTTTGTCCACAGCCTCTCCAGCACTTGTTGTTATCTGTCTTGTTGATAATAGTCAATTTAACAGGTGTGAGGTGCTATCTCATTGTAGTTTTGATTTGCATTTCTTGAATAGCGAGTGAATATGAACGTCTTTTCATATATCTGTTGGCCATTTGTATGTCCTCTTGGAAGAAGTGTCTATTCCTGTCCTTTCCCCATTTTTTTTTTTTTGTATTTTTTCTAAAACTGGAAATGGGGAGAGACAGTCAGACTCCTGCATGCACCCAACCGGGATCCACCCGGCACGCCCACCAGGGGGGTGATGCTCTGCCCACCAGGGGGCGATGCTCTGCCCCTCCGGGGTGTTGCTGTGTTGCGACCAGAGCCACTCTAGCGCCTGGGGCAGAGGCCAAGGAGCCATCCCCAGTGCCCGGGCCATCTTTGCTCCAATGGAGCCTTGGCTGCTGGAGGGGAAGAGAGAGACAGAGAGGAAGGAGGGGGTGGGCGGTGGAGAAGCAAATGGGTGCTTCTCCTATGTGCCCTGGCCAGGAATCGAACCCAGGTCCCCCGCACGCCAGGCCAACGCTCTACTGCTGAGCCAACCAGCCAGGGCCCTTTCCCCATTTTTTCATTGAATTGCTTGCTCGTTTGTTGCTGAGTTCATAAGTTCTCTATATATTTTGGATAGTAACCCTTTATCGAAGCTGTTGTTTGCAAATATCATCTCCATTTAGTTGGCTGCCTTTTTGTTTTGTTGTTCTGTTTTGCTATGAAAAGTTTTTTAGTAGATAATTTTATTGATTAATATTGATTGAAATGTTTTGGGTTATATGTTCTTAAATCCTCTCTACCAATAAGATGTTATTCCTCCTGTTTTGCTCTGCTTTCTTTTTTCATCTTTATCCCAAAAAATTATCTTAGCTGAAAAAATAATCAGTAATCTGTACAATAAATAGAACTATTTCTTTTTTTATATAATTTTATTTTTTAATGGGTGACATCAATAAATCAGGGTACATATATTCAAAGAAAACATGTTCAGGTTATCTTATCATTCAATTATGTTGCATACCTATCACCCAAAGTCAGATTTTCCTCTGTCACCTTTTATCTAGTTTTCTTTGTGCCCCTCCTCCTCCCCCTTTTCCTCTCCCTTTTCCCCCTCTCCCCATAACCACTACACTCTTATCAATGTCTCTTAGTCTCACTTTTATATCCCACCTACGTATGGAATAATGCAGTTCCTGGTTTATTCTGATTTATTTATTTCACTTTGTATAATGTTATCAAGATCCCACAATTTTGCTGTAAATGATCCAATGTCATCATTTCTTATGACTGAGTAGTATTCCATAGTGTATATGTGCCACATCTTCTTTATCCAGTCATCTATTGACGGGCTTTTTGGTTGTTTCCATGTCCTGGCCACTGTGAACAATGCTGCAATGAACATGGGGCTGCATGTGTCTTTACGTATCAATGTTTCTGAGTTTTGGGGGTATATGCCCAGTAGAGTGATTGCTGGGTCATAAGGTAGTTTTATTTTCAGTTTTTTGAGGAACCACCATACTTTCTTCCATAATGGTGTACTACTTTACATTCCCACCAATAGTGTATGAGGGTACCTTTTTCTCCACAGCCTCTCCAACATTTGCTATTACCTGTCTTGTTAATAATAGCTAATCTAACAGGTGTGAGGTGGTATCTCATTGCAGTTTTGATTTGCATTTCTCTAATAACTAAAGAAGATGAGCATCTTTTCATATATCTGTTGGGCATTTGATTTCTTCCTGGGAGAAGTGTCTGTTCATGTCCTCTTCCCATTTTTTTATTGGATTGTTTGTTTGTTTGTTTGTTGTTGAGTTTTATGAGTTCTTTGTATATTTTGGATATTAGGCCCTTATCTGAGCTGTTGTTTGAAAATAACATTTCCCATTTAGTTGGCTTTCTGTTTATTTTGTTATCAGTTTCTCTTGCTGAGCAAAAACTTCTTAGTCTGATGTAGTCCCATTCATTAATTTTTGCCTTCACTTCTCTTGCCTTTGGAATCAAATTTATAAAATGCTCTTTAAAACCCAGGTCCATGAGTTTAGTACCTATGTCTTCTTCTATGTACTTTATTGTTTCAGGTCTTATGTTTAGATCTTTGATCCATTTTGAGTTAATTTTAGTACAAGGGGAGAATAAATATAATTAATATGGCCATATTACCCAAAGCAATATACAAATTTAATGCAATTCCCATCAAAGTTTCAATGACATTTTTTTAAAAAATGGAGCAAAAAATCATCAGATTTATATGGAACTATAAAAAACCCTGAATAGCCAAAGCAATCCTGAAGAAAAAGAATGAAGCTGGGGGCATTACAATACCTGACTTCAAACTATATTATAGGGCCACAACAATCAAAACAGCATGGTATTGGCAGAAAAATAGTCACTCAGACCAATGGAATAGAATAGAAAGCCCAGAAATAAAACCACATGTATATAGTCAAATAATTTTTGATAAAGGGACCAACAACACACAATGGAGAAAAGAAAGCCTCTTCAACAAATGGTGCTAGGAAAACTAGAAAGCCACATGCAAAAGAATGAAACTGGACTACAGTTTGTCCCCTTGTACTAAAATTAACTAAAAAAAAAGGACTATTTATTTTAAATGTACCATATTTCTATGATAAAACACAAATGGTAAACAAAACTTGTTTCTGGCTTTATTTAGTAAAAATCAATCATTATTGGATATAAAGTCTAGGGATTTTGATTGTGACCTCTAGAAATAGAGTTTTACTTCATTCATTACTATAGAGGACTTTCTAGGAGTATTTTCTTTTTATGAACTGAATGTTTATGTCTTCCCAAAATCCATATATTGAAACTCTTCATGTGCTTCCATATGATGGTGTTAGGAGGTGGGGATTTAGGGAAGTAATCAGGATTAGACGCCCTCATGAAGAAGGAAACTCATAGATGAGATCAGTGCTCTTATAAGTGTTCAGAGAGCTTACTTCTTTTCCCTGTTCTTTGTCATGTGAGGACACAACCAGCCATTAGTCTGCTCCCCAGAAAAGGCTCTCACCATAACTCAACCAGGCCAACTTCCTGATTTTTTATTTCAACCTCTATAACCATGATAAATAAATTTCTGTTGTTGATAGGCAACTCAGCCTCTGGTATTTTTGTTATAGCAGCTCTAACAGACTATGACACTCTACTTGAAAATAGTACTTTAAAAATGAAACTATGTGCTAATGACTGATTTATGCCTCCCCACCCCCAAATCCAAAGTTGAAGTCTAATCCCAAATGTAATGGTGTTTGGACATGGGGATTTGGAGAGTTTATTAAATTTAAATAACATACTGAGTTTGGGGCTCTCATGATAGGATTTAATGCCTTTATATAAAGAGATGCCAAAGAGAGAATGCTTTCTCTCTTTCTCTGCCATGTGAAGACAGAGTAAAGATGGCCATCCAAAAGCAAGAAAGAGTTCTCACCATAAATCCAACTATTCTGGCACTCTAATTAGACTTTCAGTCTCAAGAACTGTGAGAACATTTTCTGTTGTTTAAGCCACCTAGAACATGGCCGTTTTTATGGCTGTTCAAGATTATCAAAGCAGTGTTTGACTACACACGTACTCACACGTAATAAAACTATATTGTTTAATAAACTGTTTTGTACTTTGCTAGGTATTTTAGGCATTAAATATTTGAAATGAGTTATACAAATATAAGTTAAAAAATGTTAGGCTATCATAGCTATTATAACAGTGGGGAGATTCGCCATGTAGTATCATAGTTCCTCCTTTATAATTTACTTTGCTTCTCTTTATGCATGCTCAACCACATAATACATTATATACAGGGAGTCCTCCGGTTACAACAGTCTTGATATACAATGTTTTGAGTTTATGTGGCTTAGTTGTGTTTTTATGCTCTAGATCAGGCATCCCCAAACTACGGCCTGGGGCAGCATGTGGCCCACTGAGGCCATTTATCTGGCCCCCACTGCACTTCTGTAAGGGGCATCTCTTTCATTGATGGTCAGTGAGAGGAGCACTGTATGTGGCGGCCCTCCAATGATCTGAGGGACAGTGAACTGGCCCCCTGTGTAAAAAGTTTGGGGACCCCTGTTAGATTATGATTGTATAACTGTGTTAGGATAGGTGACTTAATCTAGGGTATGTCTTGATTTACACCAAAATTCAGATATGTAAAAAAAAAAATTCAGGTTATGTCACTGTCGTAGGAACAGACAGAACTGTGTCGTAACCTGAGGAATCCCGATATGTAATGCTGCCAACAAATATATATAGTCTTTGAAAATAATGTACATATTTATCAATTTTAAAATCTATGTATTTGATTTTTATTGAACTAGTTCAATGTAATAGGTAATACAGTGCAATGTATATATCAATATTATAAATAATATATTTAACAATATACAAGTTATTAAACATAATTTAAAAGCCATAGTACCAAACTTAAAAATGTTAACAGTGCCAATTCTTTCTATCTAGTCATATGCTTCTGTGCTACCTACTTCTCTGACCTTTTCCCATGTACACAGATAGGAAAACAGTATCTGCGATTTTGTTTTAATTACTCCTGTTTTAAAAAATAAAACATTAGTACAGAACTGATTTTAACCAACACAACATACTGTACATTTTTACTTGTTTCTTGATTTTATAAACATTTTCTAATACTTGATCTACTTTGTAATAACCAGAAGATGTCCACATCCTAATCCCTGAAAACAATGAACATGTTACTTTATATGGCAAGAGAGACTTTACAGAAATAACTACGTTAAGAATTATTATTTTTTTTTACAGAGAGAGAGAGAGAGAGAGAGAGAGAGAGAGAGAGAGAGAGAGAAAAGGAGGGACAGATAGGAAGGGAGAGAGATAAGAAGCATCAATTCTTTGTTGCAGCTCCTTCGTTGTTCAGTGATTGTTTTCTCATATGTGCCCTGACTGGGGAGGGGGGCTACAGCAGAGTGAGTGACACTTTGCTCAAGCCAATGACATTGGACTTCAAGTCAGCTACCATTGGGCTCCAACCAGCAACCATGGAGTCATATCTATGATCCCACGCTCAAACCAGCAACCCCTTGCTCAAACTGGTGAGCCCCTGCTCAAGCCTGATGAGCCTGCACTCAAGCTGATGACCTCGGGGTTTCAAACCTGGGCCCTCCACGTCCCAGTCCAAAGTTCTATCCCTATGCCACTGCCTGGTCAGGCTAAATGAAGAATCTTGACATAGGAAAATCATCCTGGATTAACCAGTGGACCCAATGTAATCACGAGGGGATTCATAAGTGAAAGAAGGAAATAGGAGAATCATATTCAGAGAAGATTGGAGTGTTGTAAATGCTGTCTTGGAAGGAAGACTAGGATTATGAGCTAAAGTATATGGCAGTCTCTAGAACCTTGAAAGGGCAAGGCAATGAAATGCACTGTCTATTGGAGTCACTTCAGGGAATTCCAGACTTTGATTTTAGCCCAGTGAGATGCATTTTGGACTTTTAATCTTCAGGAATGTAAGAGAATTAATTTGTGTTGTTTTGAGCCACTAGTTTTGTGATTATTACAGCAGACATAAGAAACTAATACAAAATTTGATGATTCCTGTGTTGTTGTTTCTAACAATGCTATTATACAAAGTATATTCTTGGCTTTAGAGTTAATTCCTTCCTACGAATATGCTACAATATATTATTTACTCTTACTGTCAATGAACGTTTGTAATGTTTCCAAAATCAAAAAGGTTTTGTTTCTTTATTTTTGTTTTTACCATTGAGATCAATGCTATTAAAAATATTAAGAACAGTTTGTGTCTGATGCTTGGTGAAAATTCTCAAAAATTTCACTGGGTTACACAGTAGTTGGAACTAAAATTTCACATTACAATTTTCAGAGTTTTAGTTTTATAGTCAATAAAAAATTATTTTAAATGGTTACACAGATTTTTTTTTCTTACTAGCTCCCATTGATCCAAATCTTCTCTGGTATGTGTTACTAATTTTGTAGAGGTTATTTTTACATTATGGATATGATTTTTTGTCAGTATTTTGCCTGTTATTTTTTACTTCATTCTGTTTCATTGTTGTCCAAACCCATATTGTTTTTTAATTCAATAAGGTTAAAAGTAGTTTTGATATATTTTAAGCAAAACCTTCTTTAGGAGTCTTAAGGCCATTCTTAGCTCTGTGTTGTTTCATATAAATTTAAGTGGTGAAATATATGTATATTATATGTAAAAATATTCCACATTGTTTAAAAGGTAAAAATAACATGAGCATTACTGTACGTGCACCCAGATTAATAAATAGAGTAGTCCAGAATCTTTGATAATTCCCCATATGCCTCTTCCTCACAATAATTATAAGTAAACAGTCTTTTGTAATTTGTGTTAAATATCCTTGTGTTCATTTTTATTATATTAACTCTTTGTTATAAATATCCCCAAAGAATCCACAGTATTTAATATTTTATGACTTGCTTGTTTTAGTTGAGCTTTGTATTTTTAGGTATTATCCACATCATTTCTTGTTTGTATTTGGGATTGAAAACCAATTTGATTTTTACATTGTAATCATAAAGCTACACAAATTGTGAACTGCTTTAAATATTTCTTATAATTTGGACTGTCAATTTTATGATTATGTGCAACAAATCAGGTTCTTTCCATCCCAATTCTTGTGATGATATTTATCTTCATTTAACTTTGTTGACTAGCTGGCCCTGTCAAAAATATTGAAAACTGAATAACAATAAATATAATTTACTTGATGTTAACTTTTTAAAAGAAGTTTCTATAATTTCTTATCATTAATTATATGTATTATAAGATTATGTTAGATACATTTTAATGAGTTTACTGAGTTTGCTTCTGGCATGTTCTAATGTTTAATCAACTTTGTAATTCTGGAATAAATCTAAAGAAGTCATGATTCAGTTTTGTTCAATGTTATTTAAAAACAGCATAAAATAAGCTATTTTGAGATAAGGTAAACAAGAAAAATTTAAAGGACATATTTTAACAACAAAAATTATTATGTTGAATGTTTAAAACAAGACAGATGTAACAGAAAGCAACTGACTAGAAAAAAAGATTGAAGGTACTAAATATCAGAAAAGGCAGATACAAGAAACTAATAGCATTTCTATAAACATATGCAGCAGTATACATATATTGCTGAATTGTAATAATCAGTGACCACATCTTCACTATCCATTTATGGACTTCTAGGTTGCTTCCATATCTTGGGTTTTACTAGTAATGCTGCAGTGAACAGAGGGGGACATATATCTTTTCAAATTAGTGTTTTTGTTTTGTTTAGATAAATACTAGGAAATAAAGGTACTGGGTTATATGGCAGCTCTATTTTTAATTTTTGAGTAATCTTAATACTGTTTTACATAGTGGCTACATTAATTTAGAATCACATCAACAATATACTAGGATTCTCTTTCCTTTATATACATTCTTGCCAACACTTATTTGTTGATTTATTGATGGTCATTTTTACACTTAGGAAGTGGTTATAATTTTCTATTTTCCAGATGATTAGTGATGTTGAGCATCTTTTCATATATATTTTGGCCATCTGTATGTCCTCCTGGGAGAAATGTTTAGTCAGGTCTTCTGCTCATTTTTATTTAAACTTTTTGTTGTTCTGTTGTTAAGTTATATGAGTTCTTTATGCATTTTTATATTAAACCCTTATCAAATGCATTCTTTGTGAATATCTTCTTTCATTAAATAGGTTCTCCTTTTGTTTTTTGATGGTGTCTTTCCTTGTGAAAAACTTTTTAGTTTGATGTAATTCTATTTGTTTATCTTTTCTTTTATTTCCCTTACTTGAGGAGACATATCCAAAAAGATACTGCCAAGAGCAATGTCAAAGAGATTTCTGCCTTTGTTTTTGTCTGGTAGTCTTAAAGCCTTAGGTCTAATATTTAAAATTTTAATCCACTCTAAGTTTACTGTTATATACAGTGCAAGAAAGTGCTCCAACTTTTTTTTTTTTCATGTAGACAGATAGCATCTTTTACCGGCAAAAATGAATGCCCAAGTTCAGTGAAATTATATCTTCTAAGTTATTAGAATAGACAATGGCCAATCTAGAATTGAATTCTCAATTTAATTAGCATTCAAGTTTGAGAGCTATATAAAAGCATTTTCAGAAACAAAAACTTGAAAGGGTTTAAAATCAATAGGTACTTATTAAAGAAAATTCTAAAACTATACTGAGGATAAAATATAGTACTTCCAGAAAAATTTATACATATTAGATGGAATAATAAGCAATTGGATGATGATAACCTAGACAGAAATCTAAAGTTACACTGATTTAATCCAATAATAGAAAAGTTTAATGTTGAAAACAACATAAAATAAACCTATTGGACTGGTCTGACATGTGAAATGAAAATGATTTACTTGGAATAAAAACCTTCTAAGGCCTTGGCTGGCTCAGCAGTAGAGTGTTGGCCTGGCTTATGGATATCCCAGGTTTGATTCTCAGTCAGGGCACACAGGAGAAGTGGACATCTGCTTCTCTACTCCTTCTATTCCCCCTTCTCTCTGTCTCTCTTCTTTTCCTGCAGCCATGGCTCAAATAAACTAGTCAGTTCTGGGTGCTGAGGATGGCTCCATGGCTTAGCCTCAGGTGCTAAAAATAGCTGGATTGCTGAGCAACAGTGCACAACCCCAGATGGACAGAACATTGGCCCCAGATGGGGATGTTGTGGATGGATCCCAGTTGGGGCACATGTGGGGGTCTGTATTTCTGCCTCCATGCCTCTCATTTGATAAAAAAAAACACCAAAAACAAAACAACAAAAAACTTTCTAAGACATTTGTTGGGAAACTAAGAAAATATAATAAATAACTTTGACATTGTTTAGTTAAGCTTGACTTTAAAAGTTTGAATCACTTAAATATTAAAATTAGAGACTATATTTTCAAAACCTGCAACATAAAAGTAACCTGAAAACGTTCAGAAGTGACATCAGAGAAATGGCGCTGTAAAGAGTGATACCGATAAATCTCCCCCAAAATTCTTAAACCAGAGACAGAAAAATCTATTCTTGGAGCCTCCAGAAGTTCCACACTAAATGCAAAGGTATGATCGAGCAAAAAATTGACTAAATATATAATCAACCCCGAAGGAAATAAGGAGGAAGACACACTAACCTAGTGTTAAATAAGTGAGGAAGAAATACCTTCCTTACTAACATAAATAAGGGATGCTTTCACTGGGAACTGAGAGTATAGGAACTAAGGCGGGCAAAGGGTGTGAATAGAACCAGACTGCGGCACAAACGTCCGAACCAGGCTGTGGCACAGACAGCCAAGCCGAGGAAAAACTGTGCTTGTGGCAACCCAGTCAACACAAGCTAATGCTCGCGCCAAATCCAGACAAAGAAAGACAAGTGGGGCAGCCATTTTCCCCGATCTCCTGGTTGGCGCGCGCAGATAGTGGGAAAAAGATTCCTCCTAGAGCCCCGAGAGTGGGTGCCCGTGTTCCCAGACAGAGGGGCAGAGTCAGAGGCCTTTCTGTGGGCTGAAACCAGAGTCTTGGGATGACCCTTGCACCCTGAAAAGCAGCGCGTGGGGAGGGAGCAGGAGCAAAATTCCCTACACTCAAACTTTTCCGTGCAGGTGGGGTGCCTCACCGGGAGTGAGAGGCGGCTGGCCAGATATCCTGGTTGGTGAGCATGGATAGTGGGCGAGAGATTCCCCCAGGAGTGGGTGCCCATGTTCCCGGACAGAGGGGCAGACTCAGAGGTCTTTGTGTGCGCTGAAGCCCCACCTGATTATGCTAGGGGCTCTGACTGATTGAGCCTTACCCAGAGCCCTGTGCTGAGTGGGAATAGAGTGGGGATTTGCCAGCTCTTTGAGCCTCTTACTCTCCAGGCAGAGGCAGCAGCAACCCCATAGCTGGATCATCAGGGTACTAATTCAGGAAGGAAAGACTAGGAGAGAGGCTCCAGGAACACGGACTCTCTCATTGGCAGAGCCTGCAAATGCTAATGAGCCTTGACTGCCAACGAGACTGAAGCCCAATATATGACATCACCATAGAGACTTATCAACTCCAAACCTCTACCTAAGCATGCCACAGGGGCAGAACCCGGGGTACAGAGTCACCGACCAGGAAGAGGGAGAGAAAAGAATAAGCAAGAAGATAACCTCTCAAAATCAAGAATAATCCACAGACTTTATAACCTATCCCATTTTATTATATTTGTTCATTTGTTACTCTTAACTTCTTGTCTTGATTATTTTCCTCCTCTTCCAATTTGGTCATTTAATTCTCTGCCAGTCTTACTCTCAACTCTCCTTAAACTACACTACCCATAAATGTTACATCTCCCATTATCTTTTCTTTCTTCTTCCTTTCTCTCTATGAGGATTGCACTCCAAAACCCTTAACTCTCTCTCTTTTTATTGTTTTTTCTTCTTTTTGTATTTTCCTCTTTCTTTTTTTATCTTCCTCTATATTAGTTTCTTCTTTTCTCCTTTACTTTTCCTCTCATTCAATCCGCAATCACAAAGAAATTATTTTATCTGGGACTCAAATTATATGTGGCACTTTGGGGTTTTTTTACTTCACTTTTTTAACTCACTAGCAGTGCTCCCAACCCTGGCTCTCCATTTTATCTAGTTCTTGCTCCACTAAATACAATAGTATTTTTTTAATTATTTCCCCTTTTTCCTGTTTCCCTCTTATTCCTTTCATCATATCTCTTAGTCAACCATCACCTAAAAGCAAATCATTTTATTCTTGACCCAAATTTTTTCCTTTTTTGCATTTTGTGGGTCCATACCCCCTTTTTTGCTCCTTTATCAATTCTCTCCAACTCAGGCCCTCCATTATAGGTAGTTTCTGTTCTATTTAGCACAATATAATTCACAGTTCACCACAAGATTTTCTCAAGAAGGAGGGGAGAGGAGAGGAGGGAAAAAAAAGGGAGGGGGAATAATAATTTTTTTATTCTTTTTTAAAATATTTTTATTTTTTAACTTTATATTCTTTATTAATTCTCATTAATACTATCAACAAAACCACCCGCAGATGCCATTAAGGAAAAGGAAACTGAATATCATGGATACAAAAGATAGAGAGGTAGCACAGATGGATGAGGAAAAACCTACAGATAAAAAATCTAATATATTGGAAACCTTGGAGCTAAATGACAGAGAATTTAAAATAGAAATCCTAAAAATACTCAGAGATATACCAGAAAACACAGAACAGCAATTTAGGGAGCTCAGAAAACAACTCAATGAACACAAAGAATATATTACCAAGGAAATTGAAACTATAAAACAAATCGAACAGAGATGAAAAACTCAATTCACAAGCTGAAAAATGAGGTAACAAGCTTAGCTAATAGAACAGGCCAGATAGAAGGTAGGATTAGTGAAATAGAAGACAAGCAACTTGAGGCACAACAGAGAGAAGAAGAAAGAGACTCAAAAATTTAAAAAAAATAAGAAAGCCCTACAGGAATTGTCTGACTCCATCAAAAAGAAAAACATAAGAATAATAGGTATATCAGAGGGAGAAGAGAGAGAAAATGGAATGGAGAACATATTCAAACAAATAATGAGAACTTCCCAAGCCTGTGGAAAGAACTAAAGCCTCAAATTCAAGAAGTAAACAGAACTCTGAGTTTTTTTAACCCCAACAAACCTACTCCAATGCACATCATAATGAAATTGGCACAAACCAACAACAACAAAAAAAATTCTCAAGGCAGCCAGGGAAAACAAGAATACAACATATAAAGGAAGGCCCATTATATTATCATCAGATTTCTCAACAGAAACTCTACAAGCTAGATGAGAGTGGACCAATATTTAAAGTCCTGAAAGAGAGGAACTTTCAGCCACGAATACTATACCCATCAAAGCTATCCTTCAAATATGAAGGAGAAATAAAAACATTCACAGATACAGAAAAGATGAGGGAATTTATCATCAGAAAACCCCCACTCCAGGAATTATTTTCCAACCAGATAAAAAGAACAAAAAATAAATAAAACCACAAGTAAAAGCTCCACCAAGAACACAATAAAACCAAATTTAAATTGTGACAACAAAAAAAGGGGGGGGGGGAGGATGGAGATTAACAGTAGCAAAGGATGATGGAGTGCAAAAGTATTCACAAGATAGTGCACTACAATGAACAGGATAGGAACCCTTTTCATTACTTAAAGGTAACCACCATTGATAAAACCACCACAGAAGCACATGATTTAAAAAAGACAGCAACAAAGGAAAGATGTATGGAATACAACCAAACAAAAACAAAAGATAGAAAAACAAAAGAGACAAGACAAAATTGAACAAGACACAAAACTAACAGAAAGCAATGTATAAAATGGCAATAGGGAACTCACAAGTGTCAATAATTACACTAAATGTAAATGGATTGAACTCACCAATAAAAAGGCACAGAGTAGCAGAATGGATTAAAAAAAATCCAACTGTATGCTGCCTACAAGAAACTCATCTAAGCAACAAGGATAAAAACAAATTCAAAGTGAAAATGTTCAAAATAGAATCAAGAACTGCTATACTGTTTTTTCTTAAAGTGGCTGCATATTATTCATACCCTCCAGCAATGTATGATGGTTTGAAATATTCCCATTCTACTTTGTTACAAGTGGTTGTCATTTTCATTTTGATTTTTCTTTCCCTCATCACCAATGATGTTGAATATCTTTTCACATGCTTAATTGCCATTTCTAGGACATTTCTCTGAGAAATATCTAATCAGAACTTTTGCCCATTTTTAAAATGAGTTGTGTTTTTAGTACTAGAATCATAATATAATTATTGCAAGAATTCTTTATATATTCAAAATACAAGTTCATTGTCAGATACATGATTTCAATGTTTTTTTCTTTTTTGTGGGAGAAGTGAAAATATATGTCCAAACAAAATTTTGTGCATGAATGTTTATAGCAATATTACTCATAATAGCCCCATACTGAAAACAACTCACAGATCATTATAAATGAATGGATAAATAAATTGTTTATATCCATACAATAAACACTATTCAACAATAAAGAGGAATAAAATGCTGGTACATAAATGAACCTTTAAAACATGATACAAAGACAGACAAAACACACATTATATTATGGCATAATTTCATTTATATGAAATGACCAGAATAAGTAAATCTGCAAAGCAGAAAATATATTAGCAGTTGCATAGGGATGGATTTGGAGCTTAGAGATTGGGAAGTGAATGCTAAAATGTATGGGGTTTCTTTCTGTGGTGATGAAAATATTCTGAAACAGTGTCAATGATTGCCTATTTTTTTAAAATACTATACTCCATTGAATTGTACACTTTAAATAGGAGAGTTATAATGCATAAATTTTATCTCAATAAAGCTTATCAGATAGTCGAGAAAGCAAATGAATACGAGTATAACAAGAAAAGTAAAAACACAAAATATTATAAAAATGAATTAATGAATATAAATCATACTTTAAAACAAATAGAAATTGAATAAACTTGCCCTTTAATAATATAACAGTAATAATGTTTAAATATTTACTATAGAGCTATAATCTGATTGCCAATGGTAAATCTAAACTAAATGCATTTAAATTAAATAAAAGATGCATCAGAAATATAATAGAAACAACTATATGTGTATTTATCAGTATCAGACAAAATATTTCATATGAAGAAGATAAAAACGTCATTATAAAAGGATTTATAAAAATGATAATTTAAGTAACTTGCTACAAAAAGCAAATATATATATACATATAGTGTGTTAATATATTCACAAACATACAGATGCATACATACATATGATAATGTATAATGACATAGGTATAAATAAAATCTCATAATTATATTAAAAATTTAAATAATCTGTTCAATTACACATAGAGCATTTTATAAAATAATGATATTTTAGATAATAAAAAAGCCTAACTTATTTCAAATAATTGTTAGAATAAAGAAGATAGACTTGCCCTGGCCGGTTGGCTCAGCGGTAGAGCGTCGGCCTGGCGTGCGGGGGACCCGGGTTTGATTCCCGGCCAGGGCACACAGGAGAAGTGCCCATCTGCTTCTCCACCCCCACCCCCTCCTTCCTCTCTGTCTCTCTCTTCCCCTCCTGCAGCGAAGCTCCATTGGAGCAAAGATGGCCCAGGCGCTGGGGATGGCTCCTTGGCCTCTGCCCCAGGTGCTAGAGTGGCTCTGGTTGCAACAGAGCGATGCCCCAGAGGGGCAGAGCGTTGCCCCCTGGTGGGCGTGCCGGGTGGATCCCGGTCCGGCACATGCGGGAGTCTGTCTGACTGTCTCTCCCCATTTCCAGCTTCAGAAAAATATAAAAAAAACAAAACAAAACAAAAAAGTAGACTTTATATACTTTTTATACAAGTGAGAAATCACTTTAAAAACAAATAAAAAGGAAACATACATAGATAATTTTTAAAATATAACTTCTAAATAAGTTATTTTTTAAAACACAATGGATATAAGAAAATTCTAAAATATGATGATGAAATAATTCATATAATATTTACAAGATAGAGTCAAAGTAGTACTGACAAAAATGTATACTTTAAATTTCTAATGTAAGTAAAAATATGAAATACTTAAATAAGAATAGAAATCATGACATTGATTTTTAGAGGGATGATCAGTGAGAGTAAATTTATAAGGAGTAAAAAAATTAAATATTAAGGGACATACATTACTGAAATAAAATATACCAACATAAAATAAGTGAATAAAAGAGAGCCAAGCTTCAGTCAATCTTATTCCTGAAGGGAAATGCATCAAGGAAAATACCATTAAAACACTGAACATTGAAAAATAGACTTTGAATAGTTTTTATATCAGTAACTTTCATTAACTAGTATCCTAAAACAATATAATTTTAAAATTAAAAATAAAATAAATGAAGAGATAAAAACTATTACATTATTTTCTGGATGATTTTTATTAAATTTTCAATAATAGAAATTACCAGGCTATTTCTAATGATTTCAGAAAGCATTTTTAAAAATAAGTAACTGCAACCAATTTAATAAGGCATACAAGACCATGATACTAAAATCAAACAAGGACATAGAAAATTATATCACAAGTCAATCTTACAATCATGAATACAAATGTTTGAAATAAAAATTTAGCCAATTGAAAATAAAAATGTGGAAAACAAAATAGTGACACACTGACAAATTTAAATTTATTTCTGCCTAGCAGGGATCATTCAAAATTAGAGCATCCTCTCATAAAATTCAGCATAATGACAGTATATAGTAGAAAAATTATAATTGAAATATAATCAAAACAACTTTTGATAAAATTCTATGCCATTTCATGATTTTAAAAAGTCTCTTGCAAAATAAAAATACAAGAAAAAAATTAAAAACACTTCCTTTCATTTCAGAAACAAGAGAACACTTTTCATCATTTTCTGAAGTTTCCCTGTCACTAATATCAGAATAGAAAATAAATGAATTTACAAATATTGGAAATTAACAAGTCATAATATGCAGGTACCATGGTTTTCTAAAGAGCTAATGTGAAGCATTCTAAAAATTATAAGTATTAATACAACATCAATGATATAGACAATGCAATTTAATAAAAATACATATAAGTTAGCACAAAATAAAATACAGGTTCTTAGCAATAGATATAAATATAACAATTTATATGTAAAACATTTTTATATTTTGAATTAAAAATATTAAAATGATGTGACAAATAAAAAATAAATTATGTATTATTGTATTATTTTTGTGAAATTCAGTGAGAGAAAAATTAATGACATAGGAGAAAGATACAATTTCTAGAGGTATGTCTTTATATAATAAAGATAAGAAAGGATTGAAAACACAAGTCCAGAGTCCAGCCTTATGTGAGACTAGAAATAAAAAATTTACAATAAGAAAGTAGAAGGAAGGTATAAAGGCAAGATGCAGGTAGATATTAAATGAGGTCCTGGGCACCTGAGTGTACTTTAGTTACATATATAAAATTTCTTTTTGAAAAATTTCAAAAGTTACATTTATGAAATTTCTATATATGTAAAGAGGGAGAAGGTGTTAGAGGTTTGAGAAAAAAAGCAGTATGGCCTGAATAGGTGGTGGCCCAGTGATGGAGCATCGGACTGGGATGCAGAGGACCCAGGTTTGAAATCCTGAGGTCGCCAGCTTGAATGCGGACTCATTCAGCATGAGCGTGGGGTCACTGACTTGAGCATGGGATCATAGACATGACCCCATGGTCGCTGGCTTGAGACCGAAGCTTGCTGGCTTGATTCCCAAGGTCGCTGTTTTGAGCCCAGATGGCTGACTTGAGCAAGGAGTCACTCTCTCTGCTCTAGCCCCATCCCCCATCAAGGCACATATGAGAAAGCAATCAATGAACAATTAAGGTGACACAATGAAGACTTGATGCTTCTCAGATCCCTTTCTGAGAAGGTCTGCCTGTCCCTATCTGTCCCTCTCTCTGTCTCTGTCATAAAAAAAAAAAAGCAGTATAAAATAATTGTAAAGAAGCAGTGGGAGAATGGATAAGATACATAAACGCAGTGTAATTAACAGATAGCTCTATGGGACCGTTTTGATTAACAATCACGAAATTAAAGTGAGACTTAGAAGTATGTCCTTCCATTTTCCCTTCAAAAAAAAATTAAGATGCACGATTTTCAGCAGAGAGTAGAGTGTTGGTGTAGTCAGATGGGATATTGTCAAGGGTGTATGGAGAGGGAAAAGAAGCACCAGATACCAGGCAGCTTAAACAAGAATGGACCAGACAGGAAATGTAGAATCTATGGTTGGGAGGTTACAGACAATTATCACTAGCGATGGTACAGTGACATAGATTTTAGGGAAAAAAGAAAATCACTGGTCTGGAATTTTGTCAATGAGGAGCAGGGCACTACCCAACTTCGAGGGTAGCGGAATGGGAGGTAGGAAATAAAAATATCCACTACTGAAGAGGATTGTAGGGAGGCAGTGTCCTCAACTGAGAGTGAAGGTAAAAGAATACTCAGAGCAAAGTTTGAACATTTGGAGAACTTAG
Source organism: Saccopteryx bilineata (assembly GCF_036850765.1). Classification (NCBI taxonomy): domain Eukaryota; kingdom Metazoa; phylum Chordata; class Mammalia; order Chiroptera; family Emballonuridae; genus Saccopteryx; species Saccopteryx bilineata. The sequence continues at coordinate 68,551,447 of NC_089490.1, read as the reverse complement.
ACCTATTATGTTGTTTCCAAAATACAATATTTCAAGAGTTAGAAAATTGAGTTAGAATCAAGGATTTAAAACTTCAGGGATGAGATTTCAAGAGTTGGTGTGAGCTGAGAGTCTTGGCTACTTCGTAAAGTTGGATTTAAAAATGAATAAAGGGTGTAATTAAGATGGCTGCAATTGTCCTAAAACTAATACATATGCTTAAAAAAAAGTCTATATTCCAGGATTACTGCTGCTACTCTTCCAAATCAGTCTTAAACTTTAATAGTGGGTTTTTAAACTTTTTATCCCAAATTCAAGACAATATTTATTGAGAAAATTTCTTAGAACAACTAATTTATCTCAAGTTGAAAATCCTGATGATTCTTATTTTAAGAAGATATAGTAATTTTTGGATGCTTTATTTTTTTCTAGACATTATGTTATTTGTTGCAGCTAAATGTTCTTGGACCTGACCACCATCTAAGTACAAAGTTAATGTCTAAGCAATACTGTACTATTTTGGATGGAGTTTGCTCACCTAACCTATCATAAAAAGGCATATTCAGTGACCAGTATCCTGAAAATGTATAGTAACAATATTATCTCTTGGTTGGTTGTTTTCATTTCTTTAAATTAAATTTATTGCAGTGACATTGGAAATAAAATTATATAGTCTGAAGTATACAATTCTCGAATACATCATTTATATATTGCTTTTTGTGTTTACTACCCAAAGTCTAATCTTTCATCACTATATATTTCACTCCCTTTACCCTTTAGAATCTAACAGACCCCCTTCCCTCTGGTAACCACCATATTATTGATTTAATAAATGTGTTTCTGTTGTTTTGTTAAATGAGGCAGGAATGAAAGTGTGATCATAAATGTGACAGAATAACCCAGAAGATAGGGGAGCTTAATATCACCTGTTGAAAAAGTATTTGGTCAGGTAGCATTCTTAAGAGATTTTACTGTTTCCTGTGGCATAGGTAATGCACGAACAAAAAAAGCTTCAGTCTTTTTTAGTGTGCATCTGTATTGGTGTCTGTATATATATACAAAATGTGTGGATCCATCTAGAATTTTCCTGGAAAGAATGTCCTTTATTCATTAGAAAAATACAACAGCTTATATAAAAGTTTGATACAAGTGGTAAGTGGCTTTTTTTAATTAAAAAAAAGTCTTTGTTGTGTTATTTTTACCTCATACTGACAGGTAGGTATTCCCTCTTGGCTTATATTATCCTCTACTGAAAAACACTTACTGACTGCTAACACCTTAGAAACTTTATTTGCGTTTATGGTATCTAAGATATTTCTACAAGTTCTTCTCCTAGAATCACTAAGAAGAAAACACAGTTTTTACAGAGTTCACTCAGCCAGAAAATGATTTAAGTGAAAGCATTTAACTTTTCTTAACCACAAAACAAAACTTACATATGTAACTGCCCATAAGCTAGGTTTGCATATCTGTAGGATATAAAAAATAATGTGGAAGGATGCACACTACATTGTTAATGGTCATTGCCTCTGTAAGGAGAAATGACCAAAGAAAAGTAGGATGGATTCGTATATGGATTTTACATTCTTCACAAATTTTAGGTTAAGCATGCATTATACAATTAATTAAAACCTGAAAACCCAGAGTTTGAGAAATTCCCATTAAATTTTCTGTATTAAGAAGCAGAAAATGAAACTTGAAGACAAAAACATAAAAATAAATCAGAAAAAATTCAAACAAGCATAGCTGAATCGCTTAGTGGACTAAATATATGAAAACAAAAAGCTAGTCAACAGAATTAGATGTAAATTCCCTTCTGGTTCTTCGGTCCAGAAGTAATCCTGGCCGACAGCAAATCACCCAACGTGTTGATCTAAGACGATTCACAGAAAAAAAGTTTACTTTTTTGATCTACATTTATCTCAGGATGCAGGCTGGGGATCGATACTCATCTGAAGCTAATACTGTGATTCAATGTTCTTTTTTTTTTATATTTTCGTTATATTTGGCTGCTAGTTATCTTGATTTAGGGCTAGCTTGAAACAAAGATAAACAGAGGAATGAGAATGCTATAGTGGCCCATAACAAACCATTCATCTTCAATCCACATAACTCCCCCAGTTTAATCAAACATGAACACAAAATCACAATCTTCTTCTTAGGCTCCATGGGTCCTCAGCACATGAACCGTGGCACTTTTGGCTAATAGGCCTCATAGCCATTTATAAAAAAGATGTTTGATTTGCAAAAGCAGAAATTTCACATATAAGGTAATGGATGATTTTAGTTTAGAAAAAGCAGTGAAAGGTGGTGGGCAACCTAAAATGATTCAATTCAGCCAATTTTTTAACACTTATCTTTCATGTTAACATCAAAATGAATGTTTTTTACTTACCTTTCCTGCTATAGCAGTTTATTTAAAAATTTATCAATAAATGGCATTATTATGATAAAAGCCATGTCTTAAACTTAAGTGCTTACAGTGTTTTGACTTTAGACCTGTCTGGGAATTATAAAAGCTAATTAAAAAGACAAATATTTATTTATATTCTTCCTACATTCAGATAGTTCAAATGAAAAGCTACCTTTTAATATTAAGCATTATATTGTTTTAAAAAGATAAGTCCAAAAGCAATACCTTGATTATTATTCTGCTAACTTAGGTCCTAAACAATATTGAATATTTTCCAAGTTAATAGTAATCAAATGAAAATACATAAAAGAGAACAGCAAAAAAATAAAATAAAACAAAATAAAATGCCCAATAATCCATATTTAAAATTATTTGTATAAGCTAAATAAAATAATTGATACATTTTTGGGTTAAGCAGTGACATCTTTTTAAAAATCAGAGAAAACAAATTAAAAAGATCCACTTTTATGAACATGTTTTATGAATACATTTGCCTGAATAGTTGATAGTATAATAAAATTCAAGTTCCTTTTATTTTTCAACCTTCATTTCTTGGTACTTAGAAAAAGTGCTTTGTGATTTGTATACATATGAAATGAATAAATTATTTTGGACATAAAGATGAACAAATGTGTTAATACAATAAAAAGCAATTAATACGGCCCTGGAAGGTTGGCTCAGTGGTAGAGCATCGGCTTGGCGTGCAGGAGTCCCTGGTTCGATCCCCGGCCAAGGCACACAGGAGAAACTCCTATCTGCTTCTCCAGCCCTCCCCCTCTCCTTCTTCTCTGTCTCTCTCTTCCCCTCCCACAGCCAAGGCTCCATTGGAGCAAAGTTGACCCAGGCGCTGAGAATGGCTCTATGGCCTCTGCCTCAGGCACTAGAATGGCTCTGGTTGCAACAGAGCAGCACCCCAGATAGGCAGAGCATCACCCCCTGGGGGGCATGCCAGGTGGATTCCGGGCACATACAGGAGTCTGACTGCCTCCCCGTTTCCAACTTCAGAAAAATACAAAGAAAGTAAAAGCAGTTAATACTATAATATAACATGGGAATGTGTTTACTATAAATATGGCAAAGGGTGTCAGGAATAAAAATAAACATGTAATGATTTTCTTCTCTTCAAAAAATCATTTAAAAATATATTTAGAAAAATAATAACTGATTGAAGTGTAACTGTGTAAAAATAAATGAAATGCATTATTTCTTTTTTTAGAATACTTTTTCCAGAATTCTATAATTATTAATCATATATATTCCTTCATATTTAATTAAATTCCTTTATATAATTATGTAAAATTCTGCACATCTGTTTATTATGCAATTCATCCATATACACTGATTTCATCAAGGAAACCAGAACAATATCTACTTGTGTAGCACCCCTTAGATTTATGATTTGCTTTTCTTGAGTGCTACTGATTGAAGCTTGAAATATAAACAAGCAATCAAAAAATTTTGTCCTACTAATATCTCCAAGGCTCTTGTGGAGGACATTTTTTATTGTCTTGAGTGACATTAATTCCAATTAAAGCTGTATGCTCCTGTCTCCTTAAGTCAGATTTAAAATATATATATATATATATATATATATATATATATATACCTAAAATTCTAACTCCCAGATTACCTTACACTACGATACTGTTCTAGCCTTACAGTAGATTACTATTCTAACCTAGATATGGATTCTTTCAATTATATGTTTTTCATTCATTTAGAAGAAATATGCAGAGCAGCATGAGATCTTTAATTATTCTGTTTCAGCTTTTGGTAATTATAATCATGGATGCACTTCACTGTTTGTGGAAGCTATAGCATAAGTTCTTAATAGGATAGTGAGAGTAATGGGACATGCATTTTGATGGCACTTAGCATAGAGTTGTCCCAGTTCAGCTGAAAGATATACCTTACCATAGCTGAAAAAGTTAAGAATTTCGTCATCTAATTCTCAAAAATAATTTTAATATAATGTTATAGAAACTATATTAAATTGAAATTGTCACTTAATGTCACATTTTTCTAGACCGTAATAAATTTGATATTCTATTCAAAATTAATTAAAATGAATTTGAAATGCTTTTAAATTTTTTATACTAAAACTGATACAGACTTTTAATGGTGATAAGAAACCAGAGTAGAAGAAAAATTTAGTTTTAAAAATAATGACAATATCAGAAATAATTTTGTCATGAATGACAGGTTAGATAGAGATCAAGCAAACTGCCCAGAACAAGAAATACTAAACACACATATAAATAGTCATATAACAAAATATCTCAGTAATTATAACATTAATTCAAAGGTTATTGCTAGGTTATTGCTTTGTATTTAGATAATTCAATAAAAGCATTCAAATGGCTACATTTTATTGATTTTTTACCCACTGTAGTTTAATGTAATTGTTTTCTAACATTCTAAATTTGCAGATGTAACATCCACATATTGGGCAAGTTAGTATATATAATATATTTATTTGTGTAAGTGTAGGAAATTCAACATTTGTATGTAAATTAGTGTCCATATAGTCAAATATGTATGTGGACACTATTTCCTTTTCCTTAGCTTTTTATATAATGAGACTTCTTCAAATCATATACAGTTGCTTTAGGTTCTATATTGTTATAGCTTCTATGGCAGACTTATCTCCATTATAATCATGTTAGAGGCAATTCAACATAGATTGCAAGAAAGGGGAAATTCGACATTATTGAATAGCTGCATGTGCCAGATATCAGATGTTTCAAACCCAGTCTCTCATACCATCAATCATTATGCCTTTTGGTTCTTCCTACTAAATGTATCTTGATCTGCCCTTTTTTCTTCATGAAACTACTTGCCTTTAAATGATCTCATTTGTTGTGTAAACCATCTCTTCTAAGAATATTCAGATTATTTCCTAACTGCTTCTCCTGCCAAAAAGTTTTATTTCAACATTTTCCCATCACTAATTCTCTTTCCAAATCACATATTTAATCATTTTTTTTGTATGTCTCTTAAAATTATAAATTGTTTGCCTTTGAAATGAATAATGTATAAAATCATTCCTGACCTACATATAAGCCTCATTTCCCACAATTTTTATTGCCTTTTCTTTTCCCCTTTTCCACCCCAAACATACCCTGTAATCAAATTACTTTCAATTTCTGGTATATAAATGCCATTGCGTATGAAACTCCATTTATCCGGTTTTCTAGTTTGCCGCCCTCTCAAAATGCTGCTTGCCCTTCAGAAATTCCCAGCCTTCATGCTGTGAGTGAAACCCTTCTCAATGTTTCCATACCTAGTGTGTATCAGTCACTACTCCACAAATATCTTTCAGTCTCCACCCAATCAAAATTAATTTTCAAAAGAAGAGCACAAATTCCACACTTCTCCAATTAAGTATATTTCTCTGTGAAATAAATCAGATTATTGCATCAAAAGATGTTTCCATGAGATTCAACCAAGTTAGGCTTAAGCTATCCCTACGATCCTATGCAAGACAATTACTGTGAACCTTACCTTCCTCATCTGTAAAATTATTGTAATGAGATAATATCTCAAAATATTTATTTTGGTTTTTTTTTCTTGCCTCTCTTATATGTGATCCTCCCATGATCAGTAAAAGCAACCCATTTAATCAATCAATATTGAAATTGGTCAGGTTGACTTTTTAATTCTATCTCCTACACATCCGAGAGAATTTTGGGTTTTTTTTTTGTTTGTTTTTTTTTTGTATTTTTCTGAAACTGGAAACGGGGAGAGACAGTCAGACAGACTCCCGCATGCGCCCGACCGGGATCCACCCGGCACGCCCACCAGGGGCGATGCCACTCTAGCGCCTGGGGCAGAGGCCAAGGAGCCATCCCCAGCGCTCGGGTCATCTTTGCTCCAATGGAGCCTTGGCTGCGGGAGGGGAAGAGAGAGACAGAGAGGAAGGAAGGGGGGGGGGGGTGGAGAAGCAATTGGGCGTTTCTCCTATGTGTCCTGGCCGGGAATTGAACCCCGGCCTCCCTCACGCCAGGCCGACGCTCTACCGCTGAGCCAACTGGCCAGGGCCCACATCCGAGAGAATTTTGAAATCATGGCACAGACAAGAATTATGAAGTGCAAAACTTTTACTTTGTAAGAGTATGATTTATGAAATGGAGAAAATGTTTATTGACTTAAACAAAAGCCAAGAAAAATGTAGGCTTAAAATTTAGAATTCAGAGCCCTTCATAATTTCCAATATCTACTTTAGGAGACTAGATAAGGACTTCTAGAGAGAAGAGAAAGATAGGAGGTACAGGTGGGTGAAATTCTGAAAAGGGACCACCACTTACTGCTGCTACCTGGGGACAAACTACATTGGGAAGGCAGTAAAAGTTTCTGGAAGTGTGAGGATCAGAAATGACACTAGTTCTCAGTTCTACATGTATTTGTTCTGAAAGAGGCAAGATCCTCAAGATGTTCCTTTAAAATCTTATAAAATTATCACTCAATAAATAATAGTGGACATTCTTTCTATTTCCATGATAATTATCATGACCAAATCAAATTAAGCTTGTGAATATGCTCTATAAACTACAAAGCATAAATAAATTGTTAACATGTTCTTTACATCTTGAAGATTCCATCTCATTTTTTCTCCCATACCCCATTTCTTCAATTTATTAAAATATTAAATAAAATAGTAATTCACAACAGTACTTTATAAAGCAAGATCAAAGGTAAAAGTCAACATAGGATATTCTGGAAAGCAAATAGAATTTTACATTTGTATTATCTCTAATGCTTAGGTGGATGAGTTAGGAAATGTACTCATAAAAAGTTGTGCACTGACAAAAAAGGTATCTTTTGATATGTAGTCCTGGTATTTTGACGATCAGAAGTACTCACTAATTGGTCTATATTCTATATCTTTAGCAGTTTTTTAAAATTTTTATTCTTTTTTTTTACCATGTTGGTACATTATAAAATCAATTTAAAGACATCTATCCATCTTCTTTTTCTACTGTCTACCCTGCTGTGTCTTTTCATGGCAATATCTTGTTATCTAGATTCTTAAGCAGATTATTTTTAAAAATGACAAAAACATTTCCTTGGCTCAAGTGAACATATAAACATAAAGCATTTGTTTACATTTGACTATTACCAGTTAAGTAGGTCCATCTAGATAGCCAAACAATGTCAAAGCAAAGAAAATCAAATTACTTAAACTGCTTTATTCGCTCCCAATTTTATCGCAACGTGTAATCATCTCTGTAGCTTGCCTAAAATCAAAGATGCTTGTGCATTTGCAAAAACTTTAATTCTAAAAATAAAAATAGAAATGTATTTTCTATGTGGATGTATACAACATTCTAATAAGTAACCAAGTTTATTTCAGTTTTGAGATGATAGTCCTCAAGTAGAAACCTATCACTTATAAAACTGAGACGTCTTTCTTGTATGTCTGTGCATAAACCCTGACTGGTTCTACATTCAAGGAAACAGAGAAGAGATGGACGAAGGTAGTGTCTTCTTCCCCATCATGTCACTCTTTACCCTTTACCTATAGCTTTCCTTTGTTTAACTATTTCATACTATTTCTCACCAGAATTAAAGATAGTGTATGTAAAGCTGCATGATAAAAACTGTTACCTCTTTTCCTTAAATAATTGGAACAAGATTACTTAGCAACTAAGTAGAAGTTTAAACACTTAAAGATTAGGTCATTGGAAGCCTATGTAGAATGAATGCTTTAATTCTGTAATTGTTGATGCATTTCTTTCTACTTTCTAGTCTTTGGTATCCCAATGTTCTCATGGTTTCTTCCTTAAAAAAATGCACTAGAATACTTTAACAATCTCAAATGCAAATGAATGATTACTTTTCCCAAGTTTTCATTCAGGATACTTTAAAGAATGATTGGTTGTAGCTTTCTAGTCTTATTTCCCACAGACTGTCAAACATATCCTTTGATTCATAATCAATAACTCTCAATTCTCCTACCAGATCCCAAAGTTTCCCTCCCCTGTGTCTTTGATCATGCCTTTCCCTGGACAATCTTTCTATGACCTATACTACTGAAAATCACCCTTCTGTACAGATACTTAATTTACAAGGTTAACTGCTCAATCTTCTTTTCTCCTACTATAATTTTCTTGTTTTAGGCCTTTGTCAACTCTTGCTTGGACCTATGTACTGATTCTGACTATACTTTGGTATTATGCAGCATTATCACTTCTGCTGTGGCCTAGATGTTTTATCAGTATAACAAATTTTATTGTGTTAAACCCTTGATTAAAATGCTCCACCAACTACAGAAAAATTGCAGACTTCTTATCATGAAATGAAGTCATTCATAACCCTAGCCAACATGTATGGATAGTCTCATGTTCCAAAATGCCCTGACTGAAAATCTCCTACTGTATTAATTCTGAATTAATTATAATTTTATTTTACATATCCTGCTATTTCTTATCTCTTCTCTGCCTAGTGCCTACTAATTTTTAAAAATACAAACCTGTGGCAGGCAGAATTCTAAGATTGTTTGCAATTTTTTTGCCCCCAGTCTATATATCTTATATATAAACTATGGAAATGTGAAAATGATGGATTTAACTTACATGATTACATTTTTCAATATGGAATAGTTGACACTAAGAAAAGGAATCTATCTTTTAACATTTATTTATTTATTTTAATTTTTTCCAAAATTAAAAGCGGGAGGCAGTCAGACTCCCGCATGTGTCTGACCAGGATCCACCCGGCATGTGCACCAAGGGGTGATGTTCTGCCCATCTGGGGCATTGCTCCCTTGTGGCTGGAGCCATTCTAGTGCCTGAGGTGGAGGCCATGGAGCCGTCCTCAGTGCCCGGGCTAACTTTGCTTCAGTGGAGCCTTGGCTGCAGAATGGGAAGAGAGAGACAGAGAGGAAGGAGAGGGGAAGAGTGGAGAAGCAGATGGGCGCTTCTCCTGTGTGCCCTGACTGGGAATCAAACTTGGGACTTCCACATGCTGTGCCAACACTCTACCGCTGAGCCAACTGGCCAGGGCAGGAACCTATCTTTTAGTGGGCTGAATTTAACTTGGGGAAGACACAAAATAAATGACAACTTTTCAGAAATATAGAGGGGACTCAAAGTTTGAGAGAAATTCAACATGAGGGAGATTCTCCTTTGATGACTTTGAAGTTAAAGGGACAAGTGGTAAGAAATATGAAGGACCTCTAAAAGCTACGAGTTGTACCTAGATGACAGCTGGCAGTAGAATAGGACCTCAATTCTATAATTTCAAGGAACTAAGTTTTACAAAATCATATCAGCCAAAGAATCTCAAACTCCAGGTAAATTCACAGAGTGTCTAATAGTGTTGTGTGACCCTGTGTAGAGAATCAGTTCAATTGTGACTTGATTTCTAATTTGGAGATACTTGAGACAATGAAAGAATGGTTCTTTTAAGCTATAGCATTTATAATAATTTTTATACAGAAATAAAACACTAATAAAAAATTTATTCTCATCTATCAGAATTCTCTCCATATTAAGCCTGAGTTAAAAGCCTGTCCTTTGCCTGACCGGACGGTGGCGCAGTGGATAGAGCGTTGGATTGGGATGTGGAAGACCCACGTTCAAGACTCCGAGGTCTCTACCTTGAGCAAGGCCTCATCTGGCTTGATCAAAAGCTCTCCAGCTTGAGCCCAAGGTCGCTGGCTCAAGCAAGGGGTTACTCGGTCTGCTGAAGGCCTGCGGTCAAGGCATGTATGAGAAGGCAATCAATGAACAATTAAGGTGTTGCAATGTGCAACGAAAAACTAATGATTGATGCTTCTCATCTCTCTGTTCCTGTCTGTCTGTCCCTGTCTATCCTTCTCTCTGACTCTCTCTCTGTCTCTGAAAAAAATAAAATAAAATAAAAGCCTGTCCTTTGCTTCCCTTCCAATTACCATTTGATTATCATAGTAAGATACAACTCCTTGTTCCTCTCACATTCGGAGAAATGGACTCTAAGAGTCTTTGAATGAGGTATAAAATATTTGTAATTAACTTGAACTGAATAATTCAACGAAGAAACAAAGTGATCACAGATGTTCTATGTGCATAAATATATAAATGCATACACATAAAAATAAATTATTTTCTGGCTTTTTAAAAAAAAGTTTATTACTGATAGCAATGATCCTACTAACACCCAAAATTTGTTTACTAATATTATTCATCAATAAAATACATAATAGGAGAAATGGCTGATTCTCGAATTGAGACAGGTAGTATGAAAGGTGATTTTAAAGAATGTTATATTGCCAAAATTAAGGCACTAAAAAACAAACAAATGAAAAAACAAACAAAAAATAATGATGAGTTAAAGTCAAATGTCTTTAGACATTTAGTCTAAAGACTTTATGTCTTTAGACATAAAGTCTAAAGTCTTTTAGAGCTTACTAAAAGAGCCCCCAATGTATTAAATTGAAACAGTTTAAGAAAACAAAGAAAATATTGCATTGGATTATGCTCAAAGCATAAAAGAAAAAATCCATTATCCATACTGATTAAATGAGTTATTGATTGAATAAATAAATGGAGGAATTGCATATATTCTATGATCAAGGAGGAAGGGCATAACCTTTGACTCCTTCAGTAGGGTAACTTCCTTCTAAAGAATCTTGTATGGAAAGGGAGGAAAAAAGAATAACTTTAGAGTAGAAGACCTGACAAACATTACCTAACACAGCTAGGCAGAGTCAACATCAACAATGATAACTTATGTTGATAATATGTACCTTTGGGAGATGTGATGAAAATGACTTTACCTCAGTGCATTTCCTCCCCAAATGCACATAATTCCAATCTTATTATGCAGAAAATAACAGATAATTCCCAATTAAAGGCCATCTACAGAAAGCTGACTAGTCTTCCACAAAATTATCAAGGTCATCAAAAAAAAGCAAAGCGAGAAACTGTCATTTCTAAGAGGAGTCTATTATGACTATGTAATATGATGGTCTAGATCAGGGGTCGGGAACTTTTTTGGCTGAGAGAGCCATGAATGCCACATAATTTTTTTTCTTTTTTCTTTTGTATTTTTCTGAAGTTGGAAATGAGGAGGCAGTCAGACAGACTCCTGCATGCACCCGGCCAAGATCCACCCAGCACGCCCACCAGGGGGCGATGCACTGTCCATCTTGGGGCATCGCTCTGCCGCAATCAGAGCCATTCTAGCGCCTGGGGCAGAGGCCACAGAGCCATCCTCAGCGCCCGGACAAACGCTGCTCCAATGGAGCCTTGGTTGCGGGAGGGGAAGAGAGAGAGAGGAAAGAGAAGGAAAGGGGTGGAGAAGCAGATGGGCGCTTCTCCTGTGTGCCCTGGCCGGGAGTTGAACCCGGGACTCCCGCACGCCAGGCCGACGCTCTACCACTGAGCCAAATGGCCAGGGCTGAACGCCACATAATTTAAAATGTAATTCCGTGAGAGCCATACAACGACCTGTGTATGTTACTCATTATCCAATAAAAATTTGGTGTTATCCCAGAGGACAGCTGTGATTGTCTCCAGCCACCAGCAACCATTAACATGAGCAGTAGGAAATGAATGGCTTGTAATACATGAGAATGTTTTATATTTTTAACATTATTATTATTTTTTATTAAAGATTTGTCTGCGAGCCAGATGCAGCCATCAAAAGAGCCACGTTTGGCTCGTGAGCCATAGGTTCCCAAACCTTGGTCTAGATGATATCCTGGGAGAAACTATAAACATTAGGCAAAGCTATGAAAATCGAGAAAAAATGTGGATTTAGTTAATAAGAATGTATCAATATGGTCCATTGCAACAGGTTTTTCACACTAGTGTTACAAGTTCATAAAAGAGGAATTTGGATGAGAGATATATGGTAACTTTATGAACTATCTTTGCAATTTTTCTGTAAATCCCAAACCATTCAAAAATTTCAAATAATGCCCTCACCAGTTGCCTCAGTGGTAAAGCATCAGCCTGGCTTGTGGATGTTTCTTGTTCGATTCCTGGTCAGGGCACACAAGAGTAGCACTCATCTGCTTCACTCCTCCTCCCCCTCTTGCTTTTTTCTCTCTCTCTTCTCCTCCTCTCCTGCAGCCAAGGCTCTGTTAGAGTGAATTGGCCCCATGTCTCCACGGCCTCCACCTCAGGTGCTAAAAAATTGGCTCTAGTTGCAAATAGAGCAAGTGCCGAGATAGGCAGGGCATTGCCCCCTAGTGGGCTTGGAGAGTGGAACCCTGTTGGTATGCATGGGGGAGTCTATCTGTGACTCCCCTTCTCTCACTAAATAAATACGTACATGCATACATACATATATACATACATACATACATAAAATGGCAAATAATATATTTTAAATTGTAAAATAATTAATTATGGTATGGAGAAGGGTAAGAAGGTCAGAGTAGAAAGGGAATAACTGTCTTTAATTGCACAGAAAGATACTCTACATGACTAAAATAAATTTTTCAGCTGATTAGACCACCTGCATATTTTTTAGTGCTCACAGCTGTGGTTTCTAGATGACAATGTGGGTACAAATTAGTGCTAAAAGTTTAGAAGAAGCTTCTGCCAATATTTCATTGACATATACTTAAATTTTGTTTAAAATACTTGGATCAGGTATATTTTATATTTAGAGTTTGTTTTAAAAATAGCGAGAAAATGAGGCTATCTACTTCCTAATGCTGGAAAACCACTAATTGAAATGCTTGTAACACCCTAAAACGTTTAGCACTTGCAGTCCTTAAAGTACAAGTTAATTCAAATGCAAGAAATAGACATTATGCATAAAATGAGCTTTTTCTTTAGTTTATATTAAAATCTATAGTTATAGCCAGTTTTATTAAAATGCCTTTAAAATTTGCATCTTGAGAAAAATAATCTTGTTTAAACAGTTTCATTAAATTTAGAATATATATGTGATAAAGATAAATGCTGGAAAATACAGTGATCTACTCAACATTGAGAGAATTAAATAATAATTATTAATAATTATTTGTTAAAAACATTCAATAAGCTGAAATGCAGCTTGTTTTGATTTGTGTTGCTTTTAAAACACAATAACATTTGTTCCAACCTTCACCTTTCAGTATGTACAATTACTATCTGTCATGCTACTATCATTCTCAGAAAATCAGTCAATTTCATCTACTACCCTTCAACTGTATATAGACTCTAATACTCTGAGTGCGATGATGAACTAAATTGATACTCAGTTGTGACAGAAGTCATACATATTGCACTCCAAAATATCTTCCACATTAAATTGTGAAATAAAGAGAACTTTGTTTCTGTCCCTGAGAGCATGAATAAAATAATATATACTATCACTGAAACTGGTAGTAAACAGACAATATCAATAATGTGACTATACATTTATAGATTTGTATAAAGGAGAAGATCCTATACCACAAAAAATAATATTCTTCTCAGTTCACCAAGGTTATATGTCCTTCTGTAATATGGTGGCACTGCCATCAATCATCCCTTTCATACCTAAATTATGGAGGTTATTTTAAACTCCTTTCTCACTCCATCTTACAGATTTTGTTGGTCACAAAGTCCAGCTGGTTATAGGTCTTAAAAAAAATTGGCATGCCACTGCTTGTCATTTTGATGGAATTTTGCAGGGATTAAGAATATCTTGTTTTGGAAGAACCCCCATCCTACCCCCATATATCCTGGATGGTGATAGACAAAAAATATTTTTAAAATGAAATAAAAAGACTCTTTTATTGTTAGTAAAGTTTTTAGTGTTTATTTGTTCATTTATTTATTTGTTCATTTGTTTTGTACTAGAAATGTCTTTAGGTAGCTGGTGAACTGAGCTAATATATACATGTGATTTAGCACAAAACTATACTTTGTGCAATATAATTCTTACTGTGCTTACTCACTCATGGACACAATCTTAAGGCTAATATGTCCTCTTTGCAGTTGCTGTCCTGTGGACCTCTTATCTCTCACAGTTGTCAAGTCCTAAGCTCCTAGAACAGGTACAGAATTGATGCCCACAGAAGGAAACCATGGAATTCCAAGCGTTTCTATCCAGAAGTGGTTGACCAGGAAGTAATATCCAGGTGAGAAGCATGCCTCTACGTCAGAAACTGGTGAATAACTACTTGAACCACTGGAAGTGGAAAGATAAAGTCCATGCCTTTTATACCTGCTATCTCTATACTTACCATTACTATGAGAAACCACAAAAACATTTTGTCACTTCTAAATCTGGTTCAAAAAATCTTATCATTTATCATAAACTTTCTCTTCTACCAAGATGTTCCACATAGGGACAGTGAATCTACATTGAAGAAATTGCTGTTGCCTCACCTCTTGATATACTATCTCCTGCTCAGTAATATAAAGAGCTGAAATTTGAATTAAATAGTCTTACAATGATGAAAGCCTAACTCCAAGCTTAAAAAAGAAAAAAGAAAGTAATGTTTTATATCAAGCAAATTCTGAGTAACTCTTTTGCCACTTAGTGAATGTTTTTAGTAGGAGAAGTTGGCCTATCTCTTTGATCATACTCTTAATTAGATTTAAGGTCACACTGCTGAAAATAAACACAGAAAGCTATATTCATTAGAGAAATTTTACTTCAACAGCTCAAAATTATTCCACCATATAGCCAATAATTATCTCTGGACATGGACTGTTGGTTTTACACTTGGCTTTCCTGATTATTATTATTATTATTATTATTATTCTTCTTCTTCTTCTTCTTCTTCTTCTTCTTCTTCTTCTTCTTCTTCTTCTTCTTCTTTTGTTTTTACAGAGACAGAACGAGAGTCAGAGAGAGGGATAGATAGGATCAGACAGATAGGAACACAGAGAGATGAGAAGCAGCAATCATCAGTTTTTCACAGTGGCATTTAGTTGTTCATTGATTGCTTTCTCATATGTTCCTTGACCGTGGGGCTACAGCAGACTGAGTAACCCCTTGTTCAAGCCAGTGACCTTAGGTCCAAGCTGGTGAGCTTTTGCTCAAACCAGTTGAGCCCACACTCAAGCTGGCGACCTCGGGGTCTCGAACCCGGGTCCTCCACATCCCAGTCCGACGCTGTATCCACTGTGCCACTGCGTGGTCAGGCCTGATTCTTCTTATGTCAATTTAACTTGGTAGCTATAATTTGGATGAACCCTTTCATTACTAATTTTTAAATATCATAAAGTTTTAAACTCCTGTCTTCAGGAATTGACTCATTGTTTCATGATGCCCAATAATGGCCATATGTACATTAAATAAATTAAAGAGAATAATTATATAAACTATCAAATATTTGTCTTATATAACAGAATGGGTTCTGTTGTTATTACCTAGACAGCAGACAATACAGGAAGAGTAATAGTTGATTTTAAAACTTTATTTATTCAGTGTTTTACTTATTGAATTTGAAGTATATGAAGAGTTTAATATTATCCAGGAATAGATATCATCAAAATGAAAAGATGTATTGTGTATTTAATCTGCTTATCAAAACAACTTAGGAATTACAAATATAAATAAAGATATACAGATATAACATCATGTGTTCTGGTGTAACAGGCCTAATATTAAATATTTACAACAATATTATTCAAATGCTTCTAGGTGGTTATAATATGTAGCCAAAGTAGAGAATTACTGGTATAGATAAAAGAAGCACAGATATAAGGAAAGAGTCATTGTTCAGACAACAGGGTTAAAAATTAAGAGAGAGTAGAAAATAATAAGAAAAGAGTAGGCAAATATTCAGATATCAGAGAAAGATGAAAAAAAAAACCAAGGAAAAAAATCTCCATTGAGTTTTTCAATATAAAATCATATTTTGCAGTAAAAATTATTATAATCCTGTAAATATCATGTTCAGCCTCAAGAGCTGAAGAATAAGTGAATGGTAATGCAGTATGACCCTAATTGTTTGGCAATATAATAGCTTAGAAAACCTGAGGTGGGGGGAATCTTGGTGTAAACCACTTAAAATGCAATTTAAAACACAAGATATATCAGAGCTGAGGTGGCAATACAATGAGAGAAAAATGTCCAGTGTCAAACCTAACTGAATGAATCCCAAGGTGGGCACTTGGCCTGGGGAAAATATTAATATAATGCCCTGTTTTCCCCAGCTGAGGATGCTTTAGCCATGATGCAGTGGACCATGCGAACACCTGAAGGCCTCCCCAGATGGAAACCTCAATACAAATGTGGAGTCTCTGTAAAGCAGGATCCATAAGGAGTGCTCGAGGAAAGGAGAACAAAACAAACTACCATAGTAAGAAAGATGATAAGGAAAATTTTAAGTTCTGCTCTTAGACCTGAGTGGAAGGGGAAAATAATGTTGTGGAAGGAAAAATAAGTAAGTTGAAAAAACCACTGGGTTTGGAATTTACTTTTTTGAAGTTTTCATAATAGAAACCATTTTAAAATGTTCAATTCAGTGGCATTAAGTACATTCACAGTGATGTATAACCACCATCCATATCAAATTCCAAAGCATTTTTATCACCCTCCAAAAAACTCCCATACCATGAAAGTCATTCCATATTCCTCCCTGACCCTATTCCTTAGCAAACACCAAGCCGTGTTTTATATTTGTGGATTTTCCTATTCCAGATATTTAATATAAATGAAATCACACAATGTGTGACCATTATGTCCATCTTCTCATATTTGGCATGTTTTCATGTTCATACATATTGTAGCATGTATCAGTACTTCATTCTACAACTGAATCCTATTCCATGGTTATATAAATGTTATATTTTGTTTCTCCATTCATACATTGTTAGAAATGTAGATTGCTTCCACCTTATAATTATTGTGAATAATGCTGCTATGAACATCTATACATGTGCAGTATTTAGTGGATTATGTATTTGTGTTCGATTCTTTACTATGTTCAATTGTGTACTTGTGTTCATACTACATGTGTTCACTTCTTTTGAGTGTATACCTAGGAGTGCAATTGTTGGATATGGTGGATAGTCTTGGTTTAACATTTTGAGGAACTACCAAACTATTTTTTGAAAGTGGCTATGTGATTTTTTATGCCCATCAGCAATATATAGAGAGTTGCAAAACTCATTTTCTATATTTTCTATTATTGCCAGGCAAATGGGTATGAAGTGGTATCTCATTGAGGTTTTCATTTTCATTTCCCTAATAAATAAGGGTGTTGAACATATTTTCATGTATATGTTGACTATATGCATATGTTATTTAGAGAAATATTTATTGAAGTCCTGTATCCATTTTAGGTCAGTTTTAGTTTTTTGGGTTATTAATTGTAGGGGTTATTTTTATATTCTGCATATTATTAATTTAAAGGTACCTCAGATTTGTTTTAATCAGGTGTTTTCAGATATGCAGATTTGAAATGACTGTCATAAAGAAAGAAGTTTATTATACTAACAGGTCCCTAGAAACTAGAAGCAGAGCACACCACACTGGGCTAAACAGGGAAATATGGCAGGAAGGCAGAGAGAGAGAGAGAGAGAGAGAGAGAGAGAAAGAGAGAGAGAGAGAGAGAGAGAGAGAGAGGGAACTGTGGATTGAGGCTTTACTTGTGGTTATGGCAGAAAAGGGAGGAAAGCATTTCCTTATTAGTGTAGGCAGGAAATAAAATATGTTTAGATATGCTTGATTGTTGTGTAATATAAATCACATGCCATCCTGAATGGGATAATGAGACAACTAAGTGATAAAGAAAGTTAAAGACTGGATTAAGGTCTGTGGAAGGATGGCAAGTCATCAAATACAGAAACTGGCCTCCCATCAAATACAATTATCTTCATGCAAAATGTAATTTCTCTGTTAAGATTTAAAAGTCCATGTCTATTTATTATTACACTTAAATAATAAATAGATAAATAAATAAAACCAAAGTAAAAGAATAATAAGCTATCACTCTTTATGTATTTTGCTACTATTTATATTTATCCTCTAATTCTCTAATTTTAGTTTTTTTGGGGATATGTTGACATTTTTCTTGAAACTTTTTCCAAGATAGAGTTCAAAAATGGGTCTCTACAATATTTATTGTTGCTCCTCTCATTTTTTAAAATTAACACTTCATCTCTTACTCCTGTATAATACTGAGTTTAAAAACAAGTTCAATATAGGCAATTAAAAATAAGCCATTAGTAGGTCAACATTCCTGTACAATATTTAGTATACATGCTACATAAAATATAATTAAACAAGAAGCTTTTTGTAGTAGTTATTGACTTTTAGGGCAAAAGGTTTATCAGAAGATGTTGGTATAATTAAACATAAACGTTAGCATTGTGTTAGAATAATAATTAGAATACAGCATGTCATCATAAAGGTACATTAAATGATAGATCAAGTATGGTAATAAACTCAGTAAAATAGCTTATTTTTTTGTTTAGTTTTATGTTCTGTATTATTTATTCCTAAAGAAGCAATGTAGGAAAATTTTGTTGTACAAACAGAAGTTATAAGAAATACTCAACATCTCTAATTCTTGGCTGGATGACTTTCCTATGACTGACATGCTGACCTTCCAGACTCACACCAAGCTTGAATACTTCCTTCCTACTGAGGCCCCCTCTAGAGCCTCTTAACTTGTTCTCAGTTTGATCTTTATTCCATATTCTTTGACCTGTGTATGCTTAACTTTTCCCAAGAATTCTGAACTCTTATCTCATGGGTCACCCTTATTTATTTATTATTATTTTTAGTAGTAGTATTTTTGCATAAACATAATCTATGTTTTCTGCTATGTGGAGATGGTCTTTGAATGCCTCTAATTCAACACATTTTTACTAAATTTCATAAAAAACTTTTTGATCTTATAATTTTTCTTCTAATCTCCTGTCTTTCTCATCCTTAAGGCTCTTTATGCAACATGATTTAATGTAGCTTTGCTGTTTCTAACCAGTGTCTCCCCAGGATATTTCATAGAGATGGTAACATAATTGCTAAGTAAAGCAAGATAACCTGTTCTGAGCCCATATGAGGTTGGTTTGTGTCTTGAGTATATAGACAAGAAAGACAATTTCATTTACAGTAAGCTTTGGAGGCATGAAAGAGCTTCTGTATTTATTTGACCCTAAAAAACACGTGGTGAAAAATAAGAATAGGGGGAAATCATTCCTGGCATATTCCCAAAGGTCATCAAAATCGTTATCATTATGTGCTCACAGTTTAGTAGCATAATCTGAATAAGCTCCAATAGGATTCTTTAGTAACTAGTATCATACCCTTTATTATATGAGGCTATCTAATAATAACATTGAACAGTAGTTAAAAATATAAGACTTGGGACATAATACAGGATGTATCTAATGAAGATGTCAAGACATATCAGTCACAAATCTTAAGGTATATGAGAATGTGGAAGAAATGGAGGCTACACAGTAAAAGGGCAAGATTGGGTGGCATGCTAAGAAAATTTGATGACCACTAAGGAGTTCCTGATAGAAGCTCCAGTGGCAGTACTCAGAGATACCAACATCTTCTATTTCAAATAAAGTCACAATTTTCCAAAGTGTTTTGGACAACCTGGGCATGGCTAGATAGTAATTTTTCAGGCTTGTCATGGAATAAATTCCTCTATATCCATACCAATAGAATATTCATATTATTTTCAATATAGAATCCCCCACTAGATTAAAAGAATTATGCATCATGTTAATATTTTATTATAAAATCTTATATGAATGAATATTGACTATATTATAAGTATTTGTGAGTAGATTGATTTATACATTGTCTGATGTCCTACAAATGTTTATAGTGCCTAGAAAAGTTGAAAAAGATAAAGTAAAAATAAATATGAAGCATGCAAAGATAAAGAAATAAAATGGTTCCGCAATCATCTAATAAAATCAATTGTAGAATTAAAATAAAATTAAAGAACATTTTAAAAACACTGAGAAGTATGTAAGAGGATAGTTTAATCTCAAACTGTTTTAAATTGTAGGGGTTAAAATTAAATCTTTCTTTCTACAGGATATTGACCAGCCTCCAGAGCTATGGCTACAGAAATCGGAGATTGCAAATTAACGCAATTGGTGCTGAACATTTTAGTGATAAAGGTGAAGGATGGAAAATCAACAGGTAATGTAAAGGAAAATAAATACTGCAACAGTCCCAGAAATAATGAGACCCAGTATACATTATAAGAAAAAGTTACAATCAATATTCTTGGTAAACATAAATGCAAATATTCTCAACAAAATATTAGCAAACAGGCCCTGGCCGGTTGGCTCAGTGGTAGAGCGTCGGCCTGGCGTGCAGAAGTCCCGGGTTCGATTCCCAGCCAGGGCACACAGGAGAGGCGCCCATCTGCTTCTCCACTCCTCCCCCTCTCCTTCCACTCTGTCTCTCTCTTCCCCTCCCTTAGCCGAGGCTCCATTGGAGCAAAGATGGCCCGGGCGCTGGGGATGGCTCTGTGGCCTCTGCCTCAGGCACTAGAATGGCTCTGGATGCAACAGAGCGACCCTCCAGAGGGGCAGAACATCGCCCCCTGGTGGGCATGCCGGGTGGATCCCGGTCGGGTGCATGCGGGAGTCTGTCTGACTGCCTCCCCATTTCCAGCTTCGGAAAAATGAAAAAAAAAATTAGCAAACAAATTCAACAATACGTTAAAAGGATCAAACACCATGAACAAGTGATATTTCTTGATGAGATGCAAGGATGGTTCCACACAGGCAAATCAAAAAATGTGGTTTAACATGAATAGAATGATAAATAATGGTCATATGATCATCACAATATATAGAGAAAAAAGCATTTGGCAAAATCCAAAATCCTTTTATGATTTAAAAAAAAAGAACTCAACAAATTGGGTTTTGAAGGAACATTCTTCAACATGATTAAAGCCCATCTATGGCAAGTTCACAGCTGTAAATAATATCATATTCAACAGTTTGGAGCTGAAAGTTTTCCCCCTGAGATCAGGTGCAAGACAAGGATTCCCTGTGGTGAGATAGAGAATAAAATTCAAAACCACAGATTAGTAGTTGACATTATGAGTATTTGTAGCAGCAAAGAAAACACAGAAATGGTAAACCTTATTTGGGCCCAAGAAAATAGTCATAGTAAATAGAAATATACAGTTTTACTATTCTAATATTTTAACTTAAATAATTCAGTATTAATACTAACCAAATTAGTATACATAAAATAATGGAGAGATAGCTAGAACCCAATACATAAATGAAAAATAAGTATTAGAAATTATTAATTCCAAATAAGAAAGAAAGGAAAGAAAACAGTTGAAACAATAATATCAAATTAATAGAATAAACACAAAAATATCAACAATTAAAGTAAGTGCAATTAATACTTCCAGTCAATAGACAGAGATTGTCAGATTGGATAGAAAACAAGAATGAACTATGTGTTGCCTAAGATGCACTTAAAATACAAAGGCACATATAGAATAATGATAACAGACTGGAAAAAGGATGCTATACAGAAAATAATACAAAGAAAACGAGTTATTCTAAAAATATCAAGGAAAATAAATTTAAAATCAAGAACTACTACAAGCAACTTTATAATGATAATGAATCAGTATAGCAAACAATGTAATAGGTATAAGTATCTGTTTTACTAATAACAGGGCATCAATATATGTGAAGCAAAACTGACAAAAACAATTTTTTAGTTTCTTATAAATTACTCAAACATTTATCATGGGTTCCAGCAATCTCACTTCTAGGTATTTATGTAAAAGAAAGAAAAATATATGTCTACATAAAGAGTTGTATGAGGGTTTTCAGAGAACTTTTAGTCATAATATTCCCAAAGTGGAAGCAACTCAAGTATTTATCAACTGAAGAATGAATTACCAAATTTTGGTTTTCCTGTATGGTAAATTATAATTCAGCAATATAAAGGAATTGGCCACTGAGACCCACAAGTCAGAAACACAAGTGTACATACAATGCCATTTCATTCAATTAATATTCTAATAAATGTAAAACTGTATGATAAAAAGCAGACAATGGTTATCAGGGTCTGTATATAAGAGAGAACACTACAGAGGGACAAACGAAAACTTTTAGAAAAAAGTTTTATTATTTTGCTAAAATTTACATAAATTTATGCAATTTTTAACTTCATCAACTAGTACACTTGAACTTAGAAAATTATACTGTATATTAATTGAATCTCAACTTTCAAACTGGGAAAAATGAATAAAAATAAGGAGACCAGGGTAAAATTAAAATGGTGTTAAAGACAGAAGTAAGAATATTTTCTGTTATATCACATATAATTGTTAATATATCATAATAGTACTTAAAATTCTATCCTACAGTCAAAGAGGATATGACTTAATAGAAGTTTATGAGATCTGTACAAAAAAGAAATAAAAACTTACAACTTAGGTAAAGTGTAAAAATTCCTCAAAATCAATCAGCAGAGAAACTTTTCTTATAGTATGATAGAATGTATTATTTTCACAAATATTTGCAAGTCCTTTCCTATAAACAACTATATACTTCTTTCCCATCCCTATCCTTATCTGGCTCTGTTGGGCACCTTTAAATGTTCCTATCGAAGGAAGCATAATCAATCACCACATTGCTATCAGGAGCAATTATATGATACTAGTGACTCGCTTTGCTAGGTGAAATGGAAACATAACGTGTGTTACTTCTGAATATTTGCCATCACATTCAACTAGTGGTTCATCACATTCTATGTCCTCTGAAAAAACAGGCAAAGATCCATTTAGGGGTTGCTTAACCAGGGTGTGTCTCAATGTTATGACAATCTGGAGCAGAGCCAAAGAAAACCAAAAATGAAAATGTAATATGAGAAATTAGTATTTGTTTTCTAAGAAATTAGGGTATTAGGTTATTTGTTTGTGAACAATAACTAAGCCTATTCAGATTTATAAGAACTAGACATATTAATAGTTATATGAACTAGATTTTCAAAAATTTCACTTTCCTGTTGCTAAAATTGAAGTTCTGAGACATAATTTTATGGTCCAATGTTATATTTAAATAGCAGGGCATGAGAAAGAATATTTTACAAGAGGGGCATTTAAATGTCCTTTTTGCAAACTTCCTAATATTTTTAAAAATAAGATTGTTATAGACTCAATGTGGATCTCCAAAATTCATATGATGAAATCCTAATCTCCAATGTGACAGTATCTTTAGGTGGGGCCTTTGAAAGATTAAGTCAGGATAGCACCCTTATAAGAAAAAACGCAGAGCTTATGTGAGAACACAGTGAGAAAACAGCCTTTTGCAAACCAGGAATGGGGTTCTCACCAGAAAGAAGACCTGTTATCACTTCAATCTTGAACTTTCCAACCTCAAGAACTGTGAGAAATAAATGTGTGTTGTTTAAGCTACCCTGTTTATGGTAAATCTTTTACAGAAGACTGAACTATGACAAGTAGTTTCATATTTTTTATCAACGACACTTTTATTTACACATTTTGTTGCTAGAGAAAATGGGTTCTTTGCAGTATCACAAGAAAAAAATTTCAAAGGACACGCATGTGGGAGAAGTCTAAGCATAATTTTTTAAAATGTTGATTGAATTAAAGGCTGTGGGATCTACATACAGTTTTTATTAAGGCAATTGAAGGCAGTTCATACATGCCAGATATATGAGATAACCTATTTTATTATCTTGGTATCAAAAGAATTATAAACATAGAAAATACTAAATTTTTAAATAGATTTTTTTTTTTAGTTTTCTGAAGTGAGAAGCGGTGGGGAGACAGACAGACTCCTGCATGCGCCCAACTGGGATCCACCCAGCATGCCCACCAGGAGCATTTCAGCACCTGAGGTGGAGGCCATGGAGCCATCCTTAGCGCCCTGGCCACTTTGCTCCAATGGAAACTTGGCTGCAGGAGGTGAAGAGAGAGAGAGAGACAGAAAGAAAGGAGAGCCAGAAGGATGGAGAAGCAGATGGGCACTTCTGTGTGCCCTGGCCGGGAATCGAACCCAGGACTTCCACATGCATGGCCGATGCTCTACCGCTGAGCCAACCGGCCAGGGCCTAAATTTTTAGATTTTAAATAACATTAGTGTAAAAGGATTTCAAGTCTAGTGTAATTTGTGGGTAAACTAAAACTCCCCCAAATCCACTAATTTAGAAAAAAATAGTCAGTAGAATCTCTTGGACAACAACCTAAGTATCTTTACCTTCCAGTCCAGCACACTTTCCACAAACGAATCTGTCATGTATTGGGCAGTGAAGGTTAAAACATTACTTTTAATATCATGGAAAGCACTGATCAAATATATTAATTTTGGCAATTCTCAAACTTTATTAAAAATTAATAATGAAAAATATATTAAATACTTAACTTTGTGTAGTAAGTATAATGAATGATATTCTCCCCCCCACCTAAAGATGTCCACATCCTAATCCCAGAAACAGTAATCAAATTTTATGGCAAAAGGGATTTTGTAGATATGACTAAGTTAAAGGTTCTGAGATGATGAGATTGTCCTGAATGACCTGAGTGTGCCCAATATAATCAAAAGGTCCTTAAGAAAGGAGGAGAGTCAATCAGAAGAGAGACCTGATGAGGAAATTATAAGAATGATGTAACTGCAAGGAATGAAAGTGGCCTCTAGAGGCTGAAAAAGGGGGGGGGACCCCCAAAACAAAAAATGAACAGAGAAACAAAAAGCTAGAGCTTCTAGAAGGAATACAGTCATGTGACCATTTTGATTTTAGACCATGAATTTCAGACTTTTAACCTGAGGAGAAAGATAATTAGTGTTGTTTTAAGCTACTGAGTTTATGATCATTTGTTATAACAACAAAAAATTAATACAATAGGAAATATAATGAATTGGTGAAGTTCACAGAAGTCAAGAACTAGGCACTGATAGTATTGTTAAAGGGATTTAATAAAATGTTCTAGTGGAAGGAAGAAAATAATTGGGTATAATCATTTGAATGAGTTTGTTATGATCACCAAGAATAATGTAAAGTTGAAAAAAAGTACAAAGAACATGATGTTCTGTAACAGAATATAACAGCAGCCTGGAGCATATTAAGAATAGTGTGGGAGCAGCATGTTACAAATGCAGATCCTGTTATGGAATTTCAGATACTTGCAATTAAGCTGAGATTAAAACAGACCATACAGGACATGAAATAATGATAAAAACAAAATTGTGCATTTATGTATGTTTGCATTTTAAATTATATATGTAATTGTCATATGCCTTTATTAAAATATCATTTTACATATTGTGTATTAATAGTTTGGCATAACAAACATAAAATATAAGAAGCATGACTTTTTTAACTTGTGTGGATCCTAGTTTTAACTTTGTAGGTGAGCAACTCTGAGATCATTTTTTAATATCTCTACATCCTAGTATCATCAAAGATAAATTGTGAAAAATGACACTTCTAACATAGAAGAAATGTAAAAAATAGGTAAAACACCTGATGAGGCTTCTGACACCTCATGACACTTAATGAATGGGAGGGTATTTTTCCTCTCCATGTCCTTTACCCCATGCTAAAATGCTAACATACCTAGACTTTACAATTACTGTATGATTGGCACATTTTGTGCATATTTCTTCAAAATATCTTTACCATCTATGTAAAAGTGTTTGTTGTAAGGTTGAAGCCCAGTTTTCATAAATGGAAATAATTTCAATTGATAATTCCTTAAGAACAGCAGAGTTCTAATAAAAAATCGATTTTTGTTCAAGAAAATAGTAATTACAAGAGCAGTTTTTTAAACAAAGTTATGCATTGATATCAGGAGGTAATATTAATAAGAAAATTAATATTGTGTCTAAATACTCTTCAGATTTAGTGATGGTTAAAGTAAGGTAACATAGGTGAAATATCTTAGAAATGCTATGAAAAAAAGCAAATATAAGCCATGGCCCAGTAGCTCAGCTGGTTAGAGCATTGTTGTGACATGCCAAGGTTGTAGGTTCTATCCCTGGTCAGGGCACATTCAAGAGTCAATCAATGAATGCATAAATAAGTAAAATAACAAATTGATCTTCTCTCTCTTTCTCTAAAATTTAATTATTCTAATTAAAAAATTAGTTCAATAAAAAATTTTTTTACAATAACTATTTAATCTCAACAGTTAGGATTTTTATATTATGTTAATTACCTCTGGTATTAAAATAAGTATAATAAAGAAAATTAATATTTGATTTTTGACCATTAGCAACTTTCAAGCTCCGTACTTTCCCCTTCTTCTTTTACTCATGTCCGAACAAGGCTGCAAGAAAGCCAGACCCGGCCTGACCTCCTGTGGTGGCACAGTGGATAAAGCATAAACCTGGAACACTGAAGTCGCTGATTCGAAACCCTGGGCCTGCCGGGTTAAAGCATATATGGGAGTTGATGCTTCCTGCTCCTCCTCTCTCTCTCTCTCTCTCTCTCTCTCTCTCCCCCCTCTTTCTAAAAATGAATAAATAAAAATATCTAAAAAATATCTATATATTTAAAAGAAAGCCAGACCCACTTCTTAGCCAAAATAAAAATCAAGTCACCCATCTCCATCTCTCTTGTTTCATTGCAGACAACCTAAGCTATTTTCTTTGGAGAATATTTTGCTGTTTACAATGTAAGTTATAATCTTTTAATACTTTATTTTTCATAGTTATTAGTGCCTATGTGTCATTTGTCCTGGGAGCTGTATTGACTCCTTCTGTAGGGGGTATTCAGAGCCCCTAAATAAAACCATAAGACAAGCAATATGCTACCTGGGAAAGTGATTGTAATGTTTTCATTTTCTTTGTCCATTTATTTTTCTCCTTGTCTCCAAAAGTGTAAGAGAGGCTTAGCTATTTAATAATAATGACCACTTAAAAAAATCTGAAGTTAATCTATCTATCTATCTATCTATCTATCTATCTATCTATCTATCTATCTATCTATCATCATCATTTATGTATCTATCATCTATCATCAATCTATCTATCATCTATTTATTTAGCTATCTTCTATCTTTTTTAACATTTTTAAAATTTAATTAATTGTGTTTACATAGATTCTAGGTTCACCCCGAATGCCTCCCCCTCCCCCTTCCCCCCTATTCCCCTCAACATCTCCCCTGCCCCCTCCCGAAAATGCACTCCCCCCTTCCCTTCAGGTTTATCCCATCATATCATCCCCTTTCCCTCTTTCTGCTTTCCCTCTGGTCCCTTTGATTTCTCTTCTATCTCAATTCCGTTCCTCAGTTCTCATTATTCCTTGGATTCCTCAAATGAGTGAGGTCATATGATATTTTTCTTTCTCTGCCTGGTTTATTTCACTCAACATAATAGTTTCCAGGTCCCTCTTTATTGTTGCAAAAGGTAATATTTTCTTCTTTTTCATAGCCCCATAGTATTTCATTGTATATATGTACCAAAGCTTTTTAATCCACTTGTGCACTGACGGACATTTGGGCTGTTTCCAGATCTTCGCTATTGTGAACAATGCTGCCATAAACATGGGGGTGCATTTTTTTTTCAGTTGGTGATATGGTGTCATTGGGATATATTCCTATAAGTGGGATGTCTGGGTCAAAGGGCAGTGACATACAGATGGCCAAAAGACAAATGAAAAAATGTTCAACATCACCAATCATTAGAGAAATGCAAATTAAAACTACAATGAGATACCACCTCACACCAGTCAGAATGGCGCTCATTGACAAAACAACACATGATAGGTGCTGGTGAGGATGTGGAGAAAAGGGAACCCTCCTGCACCGCTGGTGGGAATGCAGACTGGTGCAGCCACTTTGGAAAATAGTATGGAGATTTATCTTCTATCACTTTATATGCAATTCCATAATGATAATTACTTAAAATTATATTTTTAAAAAGTGATTCTCTTACACAACTATGTGACATAGTTCTTCAAAGTCTCCTCATTTGTCTGCTCAGGTAAGAGACTAGTTTCTACGTATACAAAACACAAAGAAAGCTAAATGCTTTGTTTTTGTTCTATTACCTTGAAAGATAAATTTCTGGACATGTTTGTGTACTAAACCAAAACCATCTCTGGAGTTTAGCAGGAGACTTATGGGAGCATATTGTACTGGTCAAAGTCACTATTGTAAAAGTTTTGGTGTAGTAAAATGTATTAGTAATCTTTTTTATCTTATTTTTTTAGCAAGAGAGAGAGACAGTCAGGGACAAACAGGCTGGAAGGGAGAGAGATGAAAATTATCAATTCTTTGTTGTAGCATCTTAGTTGTTCATTGATTGCTTTCTCATATATGCTTTAACCAGGAGGCTACAGCAGAGTAAATGACCCCTTGTTCAAGCCAGAGACCTTGGGTTCAAGCTAACGACCTTAGGCTCAAGCCAGCAATCTTGGACTTCAAACCAGTGACCTTTGGGCTCAAGCCAGCAACCATGAGGTCACGTCTGTGATCTCATGCTCAAGCTGGTGACCCCATGCTCAAGCCAGCAATCTTGGGGTTTCAAACCTGGGTCCTCAGCATCCCAGTCTAATTCTATCTACAGTGCCCCTTCCTGGTCAGACTGTATTAATATACTTAATTTTTCAAGTTTGCTTTGTGACCTTCCCATTAGCAGATATGTGTGCCACTATTTACTGATATATTCATCTATCTTTCTAATAGCTCTGCCTCTGTAAATGCTGTTAGCAACAGTTATTCATCACTGCAAGTAGAATAGCTCTACTGCTGACATGGCCTTCATCTTAGCTAAATGTGAGATGGAAAAGTTATACATCCAGGCAAATTTCTCATTTTAATTTTTTATGTGGTTTAATACTTTTGCAAATTTAAAATTCAGAAACAGACATCTTTTCCCTTTAAAATTTGAGGGAAAAGATATTTTCTGATCTAAAATATAAAGCAAGATGAAAGACAAAGTTACCTTAAGTGACAGATTATTATATGTTGAAAAATATTACTCCACACTTTACATCAATACTTGTTACACTTTGATAGTATTAAAAATTAAATAAAAATAAATAATATTTAAGTAGCAAAATTTTATTCTTAGGGTAATATAACCACATGGCAGTCCTCTTACAACATCTAGGTGATTCTTTTCATTTATTCCACACATTATGCCCTTAAAAAGAACTATCTTTGCAATATTCTCTTATCTTCAGATATGTATTATTTTTATTCTACTTCTAAAGCTTAGGGCTTTATTATGTAAACCTTTTTATTCAGTTTCTTAACAATGTATCTATGATACCTGTTTTCAACAAGCCCACACTGCCTAATCTGTGATGCCTCAAAATATGTATATTTATCTCACTGAAACATAACATACAAAATAAATTTTAAAAACCTTTATTTTACTTTATTTATTTCTTTAATTTTTATTCAGTGAGATGAGGGGAGGCAAAGACAGACTCCTGCATGTGCCCCGAATGGGATCTGTCTAGCAAGCCCACTAGAGGATGATGCTCTGCCTATGTGGGGCACAGGTCCATTGCTCTGCAACTGAGCTCTTCTTAGTGCCTCAGACAATGGCCAGGGAGCTATCTTCAGTGCCCGGGGCCAACTTACTCCAATTGAGACATGGCTGCAGAAGAGGAAGATAGAGAGAGAGAGAAGTGAAAGGGGAAAAGATGGAGAAGCAGATGGGTGCTTCTCCTGTGTGCCCTGACTAGGAATCAAACCTGAGGCATCTATCTGCCGGGATGACACTCTACCACTGAGCCAACCAGCCAGACCCCCCCAAAAAATCTTTTTTATAGTGTATTTATAAAAGGAATGTGTGAAAACATATAGTATGAATAAAATTTTGAAAAATTGATTCAAATATTGTTCAAAATGTATGAAAAAGAACAATTATCTATGTACAAATGTGAAAGTATAAGTATATAGGGCTTTTTATTCCAGATTCAAATTATATGTATGCATTTTAATGGCCTTACTAATAACCATAATTTGGTAGGTGTTTTTTTTAATATTTTTCTTACTATGGATGATAATGCTTTTCTTTTTGGATTTTTTATTTATTCATTTTAGAGAGGGGAAAGGAGAGAAAGAGAAAGAGAGTGAGAGAGAAGAGGGTAAGAACAAGAAGCATCATCTCCCGTATGTGCCTTCATGAGGAGAGCGAAGGGCTTTGCTTCATTTAGGCATCTATAATACCTTGGGCTTAAATATCTCTTCCTTACAATGACCTCGGTGTTCCAGGTTGATGCTTTATTCATTGTACAACCACAGGTCTGATAACCATAACTTGTAAGAATGATTGAAGCAGTAGATTTCTTTTTTGCATTCCTTAAATTTAACTATTCATTTGTATGTTTCTTAGCACAGCCAATTTTGATCTGGATTTGATGCACACTGAAAACCTTGTTACATTGAAAAATAAGGATTTGGGCAGATATCTTGATCTGGAGAAACCACCGACGCAGTTTGATATACTACATGCCAGTCCTGACTGACTAACTTGGTTAGCTTAGAGCGCTGTCCTGATATGCCAAGATAAAAGGTTTGATCTTCAGTTGGGGCAGATATAAAAGTCAACCAATGAATGCATAAATAGGTACACCAAATTAATCTTTTTCTCTGTCTCTCCCTTCCTTACTCTATAAAACTCAATAAACAAAAACTTTAAAAAACTTAGTGCATGCTAGTATTAAAGGAAATTTAGTGTGTTGGTAAAACATGAGAGCAGAACATTCTAGGCTTAAGTGACATGAGAATTCAAGTAGATGGCATTGTATTTATTTTGGATCATAACTTTTTAAATTTTATTATTACTATTATTATTATTATTTTGAGAGAGAGAGACAGACAGACAAGAAGGGAGAGAGATGAGAAACATCAATTCGTTGCATCACTTTTAGTTATTCATTCATTACTCCTCATACTGCCTTGATTGGAAGGGGGCTCTACCCAAGCCAGTGACCTTGAGCTTGGCCAGCAACCTTGGGCATCAAGCCAGCGACGTCAGGGCTCAAGCCAAAGATCTTGGGATCATGTATATGATCCCACACTCAAGCTGGATGAACCTGCCCTCAAGCGAGATGATCCTTCACTCAAGCTGGCAACCTCAGATTTTCAAACCGGGGACCTCAGCGTCCCAAATTGATGTTCTATCTACTGTATCACCACTGGTCATGCTTGGGTCATTATTTTGTTTGGAACAGAACCTTATCCCATTGGGCTGACATAGAGATTGTTCATAGCATTGATTTTAATCTCCTGAAGTTGGATTGCAAAGTCAACAAACTTCAACAAATCTCCAATCCATTTCTGGGAACAGGACGCATTTAAAGAAAAAAAAGGTGTTCACTAACATTAGAAGGACAAAGGTTAAGGGAAGACTGAAACCTTGTACAGAACATGTTTAGGGTCCATCTTATACCTACTAGGAATTTTAGCATTTTCATTGCTAATATCATCATTCAAAGATACACTGCTTTTAAAGTATAAGTATTTTATAATTTAATTTACTACTAAGTACCTGTATTTGATTTCTATTACAAATATAGAAGAATACAATTGCAATGTTGTTTTTTATTTTGCTGAAAAAATAAACAATTTTTAAGAGTGAAAACTGCCAAAATAAGATCCCATTATTCCACAATTTATACGTAACTAAGTTACTTGCTTTCACACATAAGACAAGTTTAGAGTTAGATGTCTTGCACTTACATTAAAAAATAAATAATTTTACCAGTATACAGTATTCTTTGAGATAAATGTTCCATAAATTGCCTTTGCCAAAAATGATTTCCCAATTATTTTTAAGAATCCATTTCCTGAAATCTTTATAAACTTAAAATTAATGACAAATCAAAATTAAAAGTATATATATATGAAATGATACATTCATTTTAAGACCCAATCTGAGATTATCCATTTTATATTTTTGCATATAAACAGAATGAATCATATAAATACCAATGTTATCCTAGTAAGTCTCTGAAAATGAATGTATATAAAAATTTTAAACATGAATATATTGACAAGAATTTTAATTACCAGTTGGGATATTTACATGGAAAAAAACCTCACTCACATGTCAACTGTAAAAGTACTGATAGAAACAAAAGGACAGTGGAAAGGCAGTGCTGTGTCATGTGAAAGCGTGGACTTTGTAACTGACAATGAATATTGGTTTCATCACAAACTAAGTGTGTGACCTTGGCCAATTGCTTAGCTTTGTGCCTCAATTTTCCCCAATCCTAAATAGAAATGGTAACACTAACTCTCTCATAGAGCCATTTTGAGGATTTAAATTATTAGTTATATGTAAAGTAAGAACCTAATATCTAGTAAGTACCATGGTAGATTGTCATTATTATTCTTAAGCTGTTAAATAACAAAACAAAAAAATTCTAGTGAATTATTTTGACAAAACCTGATTTTTCTCTCATTTTTATTTTTACAGATTTTCACATAGAAATCAAAGTTATGAAGAAATTAAATGACTTTCTCAAAGACCCCCAGATGTAGCAAGAACCAGAGACTCCATTTATGTCATATGCTAATGTATCCTTCTGAAAAGATCAATAATGACCAAGGTGGACTGAGACACTAAATTCATATATATTTTGAAATAATAATAAAGTTTCCAGTAGTTAAATGCACACTGCTTGGCACCACACCTATCTTTGTCTCTTTCTTATTCTTTCATTTATTGTTCTAATCCCCACAATACTGTAAGGTAGGAATTATCTACCCACCTTGAACAAGAGAAAAGATATAAATGTTTAATTTACCCATGGTTCTTCAACTAACAAGTAGGTGAACAGCGATTCAATCTAAGGACTGTTTTATAGTAAAAAATAGTAAAAATAAAATTATATATATATATATCACTTTAGCTGTAACTTTTATAAAATGTAGGGTTAAGAAGAATATGAGAACTTCACAAAGTTTTTAAAAAAATTTTTAAATCCAAAGTAACCTCAGCTAGCAGACATTTGTTTCTAAAGATAATTTGATATTTCCCTCTGCTTTAGTTTATGCAGTGCTAGATCAAGAACTAGTCAGTGAAATATTCAATATTATATTCAATTCTCCATAAATTTCTTTCAATTAATATTTTCCAGAAACTTTTCAGATGTTCTGACCGGTCTATTGCTTGTACAATATACCACTAGAACATTGAATGAAATATTTCAAAAACAGGATATAATCTATTAAGTTGTTGCTATCTTGATGCGAAGGCAAAAATAGTTCTGTTTAATAAGTTAGGTGTTTCTCCTTCATTCTGATTTATAAAACTTTGCTTGTATACTTGTTTAAACCATCCATACATGCTTAATAGCTTTTTCTATCGAGTCTACCTGAAGGTTAATCTAACATCTGTATTGGGTCAATAGATTCTGTAACAGAAATCTATGCAGATGGGCTATTAAATGATATCAAAACTACTCAAGCAAGTGTTAGTGATCATTTATTTTACCTTAATTTCCTTAGAGTATGTGTAAGATCTTGAAAGAGTATATAAAACTGTTATGGAGAAGGCTGAAATCTAGAAGCTATTGCATCAGTTCATTTTCCCTTTTTTTCCCCAAGTGAAAAAAGAATATAACTAATTATATTCTAAGTATATAAAACATTAAAAATAAAGCTTTTTTTCTGATATAATAATTTTTAATGTTTATTTTATTGATTTTAGAGAGAGGAAGGAAAAAAAAAAAACAAGAGAGAAATAGGAATATCAATCTGTTCTTGTATTTGCCCTGAATGGGGATTGAACCAGCAAACTCTGTGCTTCAGAATGAGCACCAACCAAGCTATCGAGCCTATGACAGATATAATAATTTTTAAAAAGCAGAACAAATCTTCTATTCTACTTATTGTTAATGCAAGCTATAAATCTGTTGAGGGATGTAAGTGTGTGTGTAATCACTAAATAATTTAGTGCAATAAGCAAGAAATCACAAGCTTTGACTTCCAGTGTCTAAAGATTCGGTGAATTGTGCAATAGATATTTAGCACAACTAAATTTGAATTTATAGAGGTATATTTTTCTATGCACTCAAAAATCATTTAGTGAAGGCCCAGTATGCATAGGGATTGTGTTTAAAAATACTGAAATAAGTAGGACAAAACATTCACACATAGTAAAGAAAATTTAAAACAAAATAAGTATTCTAGCAGTGCAATGCATGTGGTAGTATAGTAAAAGATAATAATAATTTGGAAATGATTCTGGTTACTTTGTGGATTAGAGGGGAAATGGAAGATTAAAAAACAATTCTAATTACCCATCTGATAGTTCCATGAAACTGACTTGCCATCCAAAGCCCTCCATGCACTGGACTATAACTACTTTTCCAGCCTCCACTAATGTCAGTCCCTTACTCATTCCTTATGTGTACATACAGAAAAAAATTCCTGCCCAAGTTTCAATACCCTGCCACCAATCTTCAAATTCTGTCCTGTACATGTACTGTTATCCATCACTTGCTTTTATTTGCTCATGAAATCTCCATTTCCTGGATTGATACTACTCTTCAAATATTATCTCAGAATCAAGGCTCAACTTTGAGTCATTTTATTTTAGATTTCCTTGACCTTATTAACATCCCAAACCAAAGTTTGGTTAGCAGCCATATGGCTTTCATAAAATCTGATGAATATCCATATTTTATAAGATTAATTTAATATTGTATTAAGATTAATTTATTCCCTACATGGTAAATGTCTTAAACATAAATATTATATCTCATTATCTTTCTAATTCCAGCATCTAGCATATTTTGAAGTTAAATAATAAATATCAAATAGAAATTTTAAAATTGAATTCAGGTGATACTTATTTGAAACTTCAAAGATGAGTTAATATTGAGCAGGTACAAAAAGGTAAAAAGAATATTCCATTAAGAAAAAACAATGTAAAAAATTGATTTGTGAGAAGATAAAGTGTTAATTCATCCTATAATATGACTCAGAAATGAGTTTCATTCCTGAAAACTTGCCAAGTTTATCTTATTCTCACATGAGACAATATAGCAACATTGAAAAGATAAAAGCAAAGTTTGCAAGTCCGGGTCATGAATTTTAGAGGCCGTGATTCGCCCTCAATGGCCTAATATCCTAATTTTTTACTTTATCAGTGTGGGAAAGTATACCCATTGGAGAGACTAAAATAGAAAATATCAAGGAAAAACAGAGACTATAAATTAAAAAATAGGTAGAAATTATCTAGGCATCTATAATACCTTGGGCTTATATATCTCTTCCAAGACTTAAAGTTTTAATTGTCTACTGAGAAGTATTGTTCCACAATACTACAGACACTTTTGTTCATTCTCAAATTTTCTTGGCCCTCACCAGTTGACTCAATGGATAGAGCATCAGCGCAGTGTGTGTAAACACCCCAGGTTCAATTCCCAGTCAGGGCACACAAGAGAAGCAACCACCTGCTTCTCTTCCCCACAATCTCCTCCTTCTCTCCTTCTTTCCTTCCCGCAGTCAGTGGCTTGACTGGTTTAAGAGTCACCCTGGGCACTGAGGATGGCTCAGCTTGTCTGAGCACATCAGCCTCAGGTGTTAAAAATGCTCAGTTGATTCGAGCATCGTCCTATGATGGGGTTACCAGGTGGATCCTGGTATGCATGTGGGAGTCTATCTCCTTTCCTGGAATGCATGTGGGAGTCTATTTCCCCTCCTCTTACTTAACATAGAAGGAGATCATATGGTATTTGTCACTTTATGTCTGACTTATTTCATTTAGCATAATGCACTCTAGGTCTATCTATGTTGTTGAAAAAACATTTTATTGTGTGGTTATCAGTTTTTTTATTCATTCATCCATAGGTGGAAGCTTGGATTGTTTCCATGTCTTAGCTATTGTAAATAATGCTGCAATGAACATGGGACAATGAACATATATCATTTTGAGTTAGTGTTTTCATTTTTCTTGGATAAATATCCAGAAGTGGAATTGTTGGATCACATGGCAGTTCTATTTTTCTTCATTTGAGTCATCTCCGTACTGTTTATCCATAGTGGCCGCACCACTTTACATTTCCACCAGCAGTGTACACATATTTTCTTTTCTCCAAATCCTTGATTCCTTGATAGCATTTATTATTTCTAGTTCTTTCATATATATATATATATCATTGCTAAGACCTAATATATATATAAACAGGTGTGAAGTGATATCTCATTTTGGATCTTTCATTTCTTCTTTTTTTTTTTTTAAGTGAGAGGAGGGGAGATAGAGAGACAGACTCCTGCATTAACCCAGATGAAAATCCACCCAGCAACCCTCACTTAGGGCCAACTTGAACCAATCAAGCTGCTGTCTGCGAGAGAGGAAGAGAAAGAGAAGGGGAAGAAGGAGGAAAAGAGAAGCAGATGGTTGCTTTTTATATGTTCCCTGACTGGGGATCGAACCCAGGACCGACATCTGTCCTCTGAGAAAACTGGCCAGAGCCCTCCTTTTGATTCCGATTTGTATTTCCCTGATTATTAAAGGTGTACCTGTAGGCCACCTATTTGTCTTCTTTGGAAAGAAATATCTATTTGTATCTTCTGTTCATATTATAGTTGCTTACTTTTATGCTATTGAGATGTATAAGACCTTTACATACTTTGGATAGTAGCCTCTTATCAGACATATATGATTTGAAAATATTTCCTCCTTTTTGTTAAGTTGCCTTTTTATATTTTGAAGGCCTCCTTTGTTGTGCAGGAGTTGTTTGGTTTGACCTAATCCCACCGGTTTATTTTTCTTTTGCTGTTTTTGTTTTGATTCAAAACATCATTGCTAAGACCTACACAAATACCTTAACAGTCATGTTTTCTTCTAGGAGTTTTATGATTGTAAGTCTTACTTTTAAGTTTTTAATACTTTTTGAGTTAATTTTTGTGTATGATTTAAGATAGTGGTCTAGTTTCATTCTTTTCTATGTGGTTGGCTGATTTTCTCAGCAACATTTATTGAAGAGATTGTCCTTTCCCCATTTGTATATTTTTTGGCTTCTTTTTTAGTCAATTAATTGACCATAGAAATGAATGAGTGTATTTTGGGGCTCTCTGATTTGTTCCATTTTTCTATGTGTCTATTCTTATCTAATACCATATTGTTTTAATAACTTTAGCTGAGTAATATTGTTTGGTATCAAAGGCCTGGTACCTACAATTTTCCCCCCTCAATATTAGTTTGGCTATCATATCAGGGTCATTTTAAGTTCCATAAAAATTTCAAAATAATTATTTATTCCATTTCTGTGAGAAATGACATTGTAATTATGATAAGGAATACATGGAACCTGTATTTTGCTTTGGGTAGTATGGACATTTTAACAAAACTAATTCTTCTAATCCATAAGCATGAAATATCTTTCAATTTATTAGTGTCTTCTGCAATTTTTTCATTAATGTGTTGTAGTTTTTAATGTAGAGGTCCTTTATCTCCTTCGTTAAATGTATTCCTAGGTATGTTTATGCAGTGGCAAATGAAATTATTTTATTTCTCTTCTAATAGTTCATTAATAGTATATAAATGCAAAAGAATTTTGTATATTGATTTTGTATCTTGCAACTTGACTAAATTTGCTTATTAGTTCTAATAGTGTTTCAATGGAATCTCTAGGGTTTGTTAAATATAATATCATGTCATATGAAATAGTGACCATTTCACTTGCTTACTAGTTAAGATGTCATTTCTATTCTTGCCTAATTTTCTGACGAAGATGTCCAATACTATGTTGAATAAAAGTGAGGGACTAGTCATCTATTCTAAATCATAGAGAAAATGCTTTCAATTTTTCACCACTGAGTATGATATTAGCAATAGGCTTGTCATATATGGCCTTTATTATGTGGAGGTAAGTTCCCTATATACCCATTTTGTTGGAAATTTCATCATAAATGACAAATATTACATTTTGTTAATTGCTTTGTTTGCATCTACTAAGATGATCATATAATTTTTAACCTTTTTTGTGAGAGAGACAGAGTGAAACAGAGAGAGGGACATATAGAGACAGACAGACAGGAAGGGAGAGAGATGAGAAACATCAATTATTCGTTGCAGCACCTTAGTTGTTCATTGATTGCTTTCTTATATGTGCCTTGACTGGAGGACTACAGCAGACCAAGTAACCTTGGGCTCAAGTTGGTGAACCTTGCTCAAACCAGATGAGCCTGCACTCAAACTGGTGACCTTGGGATTTCAAACCTGGGTCCTTAGGTCCCAGTCCAACTCTCTATCCATTGTGCCACTGCCTGGTCAGACTAACCTTCATTTTGTTAATGTGGTCCATCACACTGACTAATTTGCAGATGTTGACCCACGCTCACATCTTTGAAATAAATCTCACTTTTTTATAGTGTATGATCAATTTGTTGTATTGTCAAATTTGGTTTGATAATATTTTGTTGAGAATTTTTTCACTTATGTTTATTAAGGATGTGTATATATATATATATATATATATATAGTTGTGATATCTTTGTCTGGTTTTGGCATTAGAATAATATAGATCTTGGAAGATGAATTCACTCCTCATATTTTTTGGAAGAGTTTGAGAAGAATTGTTATTAATAGTTCTTTGAATGTTTGGTAGAGTTTACTAAGGCAGCCGTCTCATCCTGAACTTTTTTTAGTTGAGAGATTTTTAATTATTGATTCAAATATAATTGGTTTATTCAGATTTTCTATTATATGATGATTTAATCTTAAATTGTTGTATATCTCTGGGAATTATCCATGTCTTTTAGGCTGTCAAATTTGTTAGCATGTAATTATTCATAGTAGTCTCTAATGATTCATTGCATTTTTGTGGTGTCAATTGTAATATCTTTTTTACATTTCTGATTATTTTTAATTGAGTCTTTTCTTTTTCTTGGAGATTCTAGCTAAAGTTATGTCAATTTAGTTTATTGCTTCAAAAGACAAGCTTGGACTGAATTATAATTAATTTTTTAAAAGATATTTTCTTATTTTGCCCTGGCTATATGGCTGAGTTGTTTAGAACATCGTCCTGATGCACATAGGTTACTGGTTCCATTCCTGGTCAGGACACATACAGGAACAGATTGATGTTTCTCACTTTCTCTAAAGGCAATAAATAAAATTTTAATAATAATAAGTTTAAAAGTATATATACTTTTGTAAACAGATCTGGTCATGTTACTTCCTATTTAAAAATCAAGTTCGAGACCCTGAGGTTACCAGTTGAGTGTGGGCTCATCTGGTTTGATGCTTCTCATCTCCCTCCATTCCTGTCGGTCTGTCCTTATCTCTCTCTCTCTCTCTGACTCTCTCTGTCTCTGTAAAAAAATAAATAAATAAATAAATAAATAAAAATAAAAATCTTTGAGCATTTTTATTTTGACTATAGGAAAAAGTTTACAAAACATTTCTCTCTCTCTCTCCTGCTCTTTCATTTAAAAAAATGCCAATTTTCAAGTTTTCAAACTAACCTTATATGACTAAATGAAAGATGATCCCCAAAAGCTACTGTTGTTCCATTGCCACTAATAGTTTTAATAATTAGCACATGGTATAGATCTGGCAAATGAGAAATAAGTTCTTTTCATGGGAATTTTGGAAAAGCTTTCTTTACTCTTAAGAAAGATATATAGATGGCACTTCTTGATGCGGTGTCTGGAAGAGCTGTACCCATGATGCCACCAGCTGGAGAGAGAAGCTAGCAGAAATTGTAGGAAAAGTTAACCCAAACCCTAAAGTTACTGTAGGACACCTTGACTCTGGGAATTGAGAAAATGTCCTTACTATTAAAATTTTGAGTGAAGGTTACTCATACCTACTTTTTTAGACATGCTCTGCTCTGCTCCTGCTTTCTAACCTCAGCTCTTGTACTCCTGCTTCTTGGGATTTTGATTTAAACTAAATTGGTTAAAACACCAAGATGTGCATACAATTTATCTTGGATCTTGTTAAACTGCAGTATTTAATTCAGTAAGTTTGGGTTAGGGATTGGGATTCTGCATTTTAGGTTATACAATATTGCTGTCCATGAATCACACTTTAATGAAGAAACTACCAGTAGTTTACCTATAAACACCATTCTTAAAAAAACACTTTCCCTACCTTCTCAAGGTAGGGAAATGACAAAACCAAAACTGGAATTATGTATATTATGAAGCATTTTCAATTATCTGTTTTGTCAACCATTTTTTTATAAAATACTATTTTCCTTTGAAGTTTGTTGAATTATCAGTAGAATGAAAGAAATAGGCTACCAACCGTTAGCACTCAATTTATACATATATACATATATATATTTTATAGATATAATATATATACATATTACATGTATATGGATACACATATTCACACACAAAATTATACTTACATAATTTTATTTCATTTTATTGTCATATTTTCTTGTCTATCTGATTATTTTTTCTGAGTTATCTCAATCATCTAAATTAAGGATTTCAATGTGGTATTTTTCCTAAACTGAGTCATTATTTTTTAAATTCTATACCATTTGGAAGAACTCCTTAAGAAAAAGATCCAGATAACTTAAAAGCAATATTAATTACTGAAAACTAGTTTACTGCAGCTGAGGAAAGTAAATTGCTCAGGGTATTGAAGATAAACACTTACTATTAATAGCATAAAACTTTGTTTTCTAAATTACTATTAAAATTATCTGCTTTTACAATTATTTTTCCCTATTTATTAGTATCCAGGGTGTTCTTTTTCTTTGGAGCTGAAACTTTTTGAAATACTGATACAAATGAGGGTCTTCTGGTGATAAATTCTATAAGATTCTGACATTAAAAATAGTATTTAAACCATGGGAAAGATCTCTCCGTCTTCTATTATGCACTCTTCTCTCATATGGGAAAATTTAATTAGAGATAAAACACAAAGATAATCAAATCAAGACTTAATAAATAATGCAAACTGTAAATATTTAATAATTCATACTTAGAATAAGTACAAAAGGACAAATCACTTAAATTTTAAGAAGAATATTTGTCAGAGGAATGGTAGCATGAGAGATCCCCTTGGTCTCTTCTTGAGTTTCTACAATCTGGACAGCTCTAACTCAGCAAAGGATTCCCACTCAATGCAAATCACATCTGAAAGATCTGCACACTGAAACATCTGAAGGTGCAAGTAGAAACAAAAGGAGGGGGCTGGAAGAGAGAAGGGCTCATAGGAGTCACAGATGCAGCCCTGCAGCTGGAAGCTCACAATGAGGCTCAGATCAAATTAAGGAAGAATCCACTTGTGGTTGGTATTCTCTTCAACAAAGAGCAACAATGAGATTTGGTAGGCATTCCTGTAGCAGTAAGCAGTATAAGTTAGAACTGAGCCCAGATATCTGAGAAAGACGCAGCACAGGGGTGCAGCTGCAGTTGTGAAGCAGTCAGACTTCCAGGCGAAGAAACAGAGCCACAAAGCCACTAGTTGAGTATAGGTCTCAACTACCTTCACCCTTGGTGTCATCTTGTGGAGCATATTCTCTGAAAACCCAAGGACTGAAACTATAGAATTGCTTTTTCCCTGAGCAAAGGGTACACTCTGAGACTGGTCTCAGTGTTGAAGTCTAGGGGGCATGCCAGAGAGGTCTTAGGTTGCCAATAATAGGGGGTGAAAAACAATAAAGAAGCTGGCTGGTTCCCCCAACTCACCCCATCCCCATGAATTTTAGCTACTCTGATGGCAGTGTTTGGCTTTGGGAGAAACATCAGAATTTTACAGAGCTAAGAAACTTGTTATTCAGTGTCACCTACTAAAAAATAAAAGAAAGACCTCTTTGTATTGATCTGTTAGAGAAGTAAAACTCACACATAGATAGCAAAGGAATTCAACAACCAGCAAGAAAAACTAAGGAAGCGAGGCAGTTCAGAGAGAAAATATAGCCAGGAAACAAACTTAAAACTTGGATATGTATGATATAAATGACAGAGAATTCAAAATTGCAGTTCTGAAAACAATCAGCAAGATGTGAAAAAATACAAACAGTATTTTACTCAGTTAACAAGTCAACAAACAGAATGAGTACTTTACCAAAGATTTTAAAAAAAAATTTTAAAGTACCAAATAGAAATTCTAGAAATGAAGCATTCAATAAAAAAGATCATGAACTAGTAAGCATAGGATATAGAGGGAAGGATATGTTGTACCAAAGTTAGAGAAATAAAAAAGATGCAATGGGAAGGAGATTTCAGCATAAAAATAATTAAAAGACCTTCAAGAACTATCTGACTCTATCAGAAAGATCAGTATCAGTCTGTGAATAATCAGTGTACCCAAAGAAAGGAGGGAAAAGGGAATGGAAAGCCTATTCAAATAAATAATTGATGAGAACTCCCCAAACCTAAAGAAAGAGCAAGAGCCTCAAATCCAAGAAGCTAACAGTACTCCTAATTCCAGTAGACAGTGGGAACAAATATTCAATCTACTGAAAGAGAAAAATGTCCAGCCTAGAATAATATATACATCAAAATTATTTTTTAAATATGAAGTAAAAATAAAGGCTCTTCCAGACATACTGAAGCTGAGGGAATTTATCACCAGAAGACCCTCATTTGTAAAAAATTCTCAAAGGGGTAATTCTACCTGAAAAAAGAACAAAAGGTCACAAAATTACAAGTAATATCTCCAACAAACTTATATCAGGATCTCCAACAAACTTATAGCAGAAATAGGGATAATTTGTAAAAACAAAAAACGCAAAATGGGAGTAAAAGGTATGAATTTGCAAAGGTGGATAAA
The DNA here is from genome assembly GCF_036850765.1 of Saccopteryx bilineata. Taxonomy (NCBI): domain Eukaryota; kingdom Metazoa; phylum Chordata; class Mammalia; order Chiroptera; family Emballonuridae; genus Saccopteryx; species Saccopteryx bilineata. The sequence continues at coordinate 68,508,499 of NC_089490.1, read as the reverse complement.
GATTTTTAAAAAAGGGCTACTGTATATATGAAAACCCCGAAACCAAAACATATAGCTTAAAAAAAGAAAACAGAGTAAGAAAGTGTGGAATACCACCAAATTAAAACAATAGACAAAAAACAAAAAATAAAAAAACCAAGAGAGGCACAGAGCTACCAGAAAACAAACAAAAAGTAGCTAAAGGTATCTTTATACATCAATAATTACTCTACGTGCAAATAAACTGAATTCACTAATAAAGAGGCACCGAATAGCAGACTGGATCAAAAAACAAAACCCAAACAGATGCTGTCTTCAGGAGACATATCAAGACTGCAAAGACAAAGTTAGACAAAAAATCAAATGGTTGAAAAAAAATTTTTAAGCAAATAATATCCAACGAAAAGCAGATATAGCCATATTTATATAATGTGGAAATAATGATTTCAAGACAATGAAAATAATAAAGTACAAGAATGGATATTTTAAATTGATATGGGGGACACCAAATCAAGAATACATAACATTTTTTAATATACATGCATTGAGTCAGGGAGCACTGAAATATATAAAGTAACTACTAAAAGAATTAGAAGGAGGAACTGACAAGAACAGAATCATAGTTGGGGATTTCAATACTTCTATGACAGCTCTAGATAAATCATCCAAACAGAAAATAAATAAAGAAATATTGGCTTTTAATGACACTTTTGACCAAATAGACATAATTGACATTTACAAAGCCTTTCATTCCAGAACATCAGATTATACATTTTTTTCTAGGTGCACTTAGATCATTCTCATGAATAGACTATATGTTGTCTATTACCATCAAATTCCAGTACCATCAAATTCAAGAATGTTGAAATTATACCAAGCCTATTCTCTGACCTCAATGCTTTGAAATTAGAAATCAATTTAAAAAAAAAAGTTAAAAAACCCACAATTATGTGGAGATTAAATGACATACTACTAAAATATACTGGGTCAAAAAAAGAAATGAAAGATGAGAACAAAAGATATAAAGAGATAAACAAGAATGACAAATGAAAGATGAGAACAAAAGATATAAAGAGATAAACAAGAATGACAAATCAAAACTACAGGATGCAGCAAAAGCAGTAATAAGAGGAAAGTTTTTATCGTTAAAAGCTTATCTCAAGAAACAAGAGAAATTCCAAGTAAACAACCTAATATTACATCTTAAAAAACTAGAAAAAAACAACCATAGAAGAAGAAGGGAAATTAGAGCAGAACTGAATAAAATAAAAACCAAAAAACTATAAAAAACTAATGTAACATAGAGCTGGTTCTTTGAAAAGATTAATAAAAGTGACAATTCCCTGGGCTAGACTCACTAAGAACAGAGAGAAGTTACCACAGACATCACAGTTATACAAGTGATGATACTAGAGAACTATGAAAGACTGTATGCCTCCAAATTCAATAGCCTAGAAGAAATGGATATGTTCATAGAAATATATAACCCTATACTAAATCATGAAGAATTGAAAAATTTAAATAGACCAATAAACAATAAAGAAATTGAAACAACCATCAAAAACCGCCCAAAAAATAAAAGGTCAGATACCTTCATTAGTAAATACTACCAAACATTCAAAGATGATTTGATACCTATCCTCCTCATACACTTCTACAAAACTAAATTAAAGACAATGCTTCCTAACACACTTATGAGGCCAACATAACCTTGGTACCAAAATCTGCAAAGAACAACAAAAAAAGAAAACTAAGATCAATATCTCTGACAAATACAGATGCCAAAATTTAAACAAGATACTAGTAAACTGAATATAGTAATATATTAAAAAATTATACATCACCATCAAGTGGTTTTGTTTTTGTTTTTTTTCAGAGGTTGGGTCCAAGTTTGGAAGCAAGGATAGAAAGCTGCAGGGGCTAGGAGTTAAAAGAAGATATGCAGACCTGTAGGCAGATGGGACATACTTACAAACCGGCAGAAGCAACCACAAAAGCAGTACAGCAGCAGTAACCACAGCAGGCAGCAGCAGCAACCTGATGCAGTCCACAAGAGTTTTACAGTAAAATCACACAAAAGTGACACATATGACCACAGAGAGGTTACATAAGTAAAGGTCACACAAGATGGGCATGCATGTGTACTGTCCCTGCCTGTTTCCCTTAGTCTAGGGGTTGGGAACCTTTTTGGCTGAGAGAGCCATGAACACCACATATATTAAAATGTAATATCATGAGAGCCATACAATATGTTTAACACTAAATACAAGTAAATGTGTGCATTTTATGTAACACCAACACTTTTAAAGTACAATAAGTCTCTGAATTCTTTTTAATAACGTTGTTATGCTGTTGCTAACCAATGATGAATAAAGTACTTCTTACCATTAATGCAACTTCTGATGCCACATGGTTTTGCTGATGGCTTTGTAGTCTGGTTGATACATAGTGAGGTTAAGCTTCAAGCAGGCATTGAAACTTCCATCCGTTAAAAATAATCGTGGGTTGGTCTTAATGTTCTTTACATGTTAGAAAGACTGCTCACATGCATATGTAGAGCCAAACATTGTCAGTACAGCAAAACACATATGCTGCAGTGTGTGGTATATGACGGGAAGCACGTTCCAAGTTTTGACAATCAGCTGGTCCGCAGGTTGAAGTTTTTTCATTTCTCCCCACTTGTGTTTGCTCGCCAACTCTGCTTGCTGTCATGCAAGGCTTTCCAAATCTTCATTCAGTGACTTGAACTTATTCACCCACATGTCTGAGGCCTTCAGGTCAGCAGTTTGTACCTAAAAATCTCTGAGGGAGACACTGGGGATGTAACTCAGGTCGGCGCTGTCCACTTAACACTCATTGTGAATGGGTGATGAACTTAAAAAGATGAGTGAGCTCATGAAATTCTCCAAAGTGCACATTGAATGACTGCAGGAGATTAGATGTGAAGCCCACTAGCTGCTGGAGATCAAGGTGTTGAGCAGGGTCACTTACTGTGCATGCATCTTTAAACTCTCCCAGTTTTTCAAAGTGTAGCAAACGACCTGTTTCAATGTCGCTGATGAAGAGTTCCAGCTTGTTTTCAAATGCAAACGCTATTTTTTGAAGAGATAAGACTGTATTTCCAATGCCTTGCATTTTCACATTGAGCTGGTTCAGATGTTTAGTCATGTCCATGAGATAGTTGAACTTCAGGAGCCACACAGTGTTAGTTAACTCAGGATGCTTGAGGTTTTTCATTTAAAAAAAAATCTGGATTTTTCTCAGACAAGCTGCGCAATGGCCAAACACCTTCCCACTTGACAACCAATGCACATTGCTGTGCAGAAACAGACCAGGATAATTATTCCCAACTTCATCCAGCAGTGTTTTAAACTGGCGATCATTTAAAGCTCAGGAAATAATAAAGTAGACCACCCGAATGACCAGCAACATCACCTCATCAAGCTGCTCTACACACATCTGAGCACAAAGTGTCTCCTCATGTAGGATGCAGTGAAAACTTAGGATGGGTCTCTTTTCATGTTCACAAGGAAGCGCTACAAATCCTCTGTTTTTCCCCACCATACACGGAGCACCATCAGTACACACCAAAATAAGTTTATTCCTTGGTAGATTTTTTTTTCTTTAGTGAACTCAGTGAAAGACTTAAATAAATCCTCCCCTCTTGTTGTCTCCTTCATAAGCAAAACAGCAAGACTTTCCTCATGTAGTGTGTCACCGACAGCATATCTTGCAATCACGTTGAACTGGGATAAATGGCTTATGTCTGTTGACTCATCCAAAGCGAGAGAAAAGAATGGTGTTGCATTTATGTCCTTCACTAGTGTTGCCTCAATTTGATTTGCCATCATGATGGTACAATAATGAATAGTTCTTGCCAAAAGAGGCATGTCTTTTATTTTTTTTTATTATCTTGTCATTATCCAAAAAGTTGTCAAAAAGTTCATTGGCAACATCAAGCATGAATAAGTTTTGGCATACTCCCCATCTGTGAATGGCTTTCCATTTCTCACAATTGCTAAAGCACCAGCAAAGCTAGCTAAATTCCAGTCACTTTGTTGGGTCCAGATATGGAGTTACTGCTGACTAGCTTGCACTCTGCACAGTAGTTCTTGACATGCTTTCTTCCTGCTATCCCCTGTTGCATATTTCAATGCAAATGTATTATGGCGTGTGTCGAAGTGCCCTTTATATTTGACCGTTTCATCGATGCAATTTTATCATTGCATATTAGACACACTGCAGAACCTGCTCTTTCCACAAAGGCGAATTCCTCTGTCCATTCTTGCTGAAAAGTACAATAATCCTCATCTTTTTTTTTCTTTTAGCCATTTTCTTCGTCAAAAGGGTTTCTGCAAATAGCTAGCTGACTACTTGATTAAAAGCAGTGAAGTTTACTTCCTGACCTCAAAATGACCCGTGTACATTACACATTATCCAATAAAAATTTGGTGTTGTCCTGGAGGACAGCTGTGATTGGCTCCAGCCTCCTGCAATCATGAACAAGAGCGGTGGAAATGAATGGATTGTAATACATAAAAAATGTTTTATTTTATTTTATTTTATTTCTTTTTCTGAAGCTGGAAATGGGGAGAGACAGTCAGACAGACTCCCGCATGCACCCGACCAGGATCCACCCAGCACGCCCACCAGGGGTTGATGCTCTGCCACCAGGGGGCGATGCTCTGCCCCTCCAGCGGGCAATGCTCTGCCCCTCTGGGGCGTCGCTCTGCCGCGACCAGAACCACTATAGCACCTGGGGCAGAGGCCAAGGAGCCATCCCCAGCTCCCGGGCCATCTTTGCTCCAATGGAGCCTTGGCTGCGAGAGGGGAAGAGAGAGACAGAGAGGAAGGAGGGGGGGTGGAGAAGCAAATGGGCGTTTCTCCTATGTGCCCTGGCCGGGAATTGAACCCGGGTCCCCCACATGCCAGGCCGATGCTCTACCGCTGAGCCAACAGGCCAGGGCCATGTTTTATATTTTTTACATTATTATTTTTTATTAAAGATTTGTCTGTGAGCCAGATGCAGCCATCAAAAGAGCCATATCTGGCTTGCAAGCCATAGGTTCCCGACAATCCCTGTCTTAGTCATATGTGGTCAGATCTGACATAGTGGACCTGTCTACAATGATGCCATCTTGTGCAGTCTGTTTACCAATTCTGCAGAGACCAGCATCCCCACACAGGGGAACAAGGATGGTTCAACTTATACAATAAATTAATCTAATATATGGCATTAACAAACCAAAGGGAAAAAATCATATGATTATATCAATAGATGCAGGAAAAGCACTCAATAACATATAAGTTTCATTTATGATTAAAACACTCAATAAAATGGGTATATGGGTATAGAAGAAAAGTATCTCAACATTATAATGGTCATATATGACAAACCCTCAGCTAATATCATACTCATAGTGAAAAACTGAATGTTTTTCCTCTAAAAGAGTGAACAAGACAAGGATGCCCATCTTACCACTCTTATTCAACACAATTCTGGAAGTCCTAGCCAGAACAATCAGGCAAGAGAAAGAAATAAAAGGTATCTATGTTGGAAGAAATAAAAGTGTCAATTTTTTTGCAAATGACATGATTCTGTATATAAAAAACCCTAAAGATCATCAAAAAAACTATTAAAAACCATTAACAAATAAAGTGGCAAAACACAAAATTAATATGTTCACTGCTATCCTATATTCTAACAGTGATACTTCAGAAAAATAAATAAAAAAACCTAATTTATTTTCTAGTTGCAAACAAAAGAATACAATACTTAAAAATAAATTTAACAAAAGATGTGATAATCTATATGCTGAAAACTATAAAGTATTATTTAAAAGATTGAAAAAAACACAGAGCCTGACCAGGCAGTGACTCAGTGGATAGAGCACCAGACTGGGATGCGGAGGACCCAGGTTTGAGACCCCAAGGTCACCAGCTTGAGGCTGGTTCATCTGATCTGAGCAAAGCTCACAAGCTTGGACTCAAGGTCGCTGGCTTGAGCAAGGGGTTACTCGGTCTGCTGTAGCCCCATGGTCAAGGCACATATGAGAAAGCAATCAATGAAAAACTAAAGTGCCACAAGGAAAAATTGATGCTTCTTATCTCTCTTCTTTCCTCTCTGTCTGTTCCTATCTATCCCTCTATCTGTCTCTGTCAAAAAATAAATAAATTAAAAGACACAATGAAATGGAAAGATATTTTGTGTTTATGGATTGGAAGAATCAACAGTTAAAGTAGCCATATTACTCAAAGCAATATTTAGATTAAATGCAACCTTCATAAAATCTCAATATCGTTTTTTAAAGAAATAGAATAAAAACTCATCAAATCTGTACAAAACCACACAGACTATATCAAACTAAATAATCTCTACACTGCAAAAGAAACTGCCAACAAAACAAAAAGGCAACCAACTGAATGGGAGAAGATATTGCAAACAACAGCTCCAACAAGGGGTAAAAATGGAAGATATATAATGATTGTACACCACTCAACACCAAATAATCAAACAATCCAATTTTAAAATAGGCAGAGGTCTAGACAGAAAATTAACAAGGAAAAGGCAGCCTTAGATGACAATATATCAGCGTGGATTTAACTGATATCCTCAGAGCATTTCACCCCCAAAGTAGCAGAATATACATCCATTTCAAGTGCATATGGAACATTTTCTAAGATACATTTAATGTTGGGACACAAAACAAGTCTCAATATATTGAGGAAAATTCAAATCATATCAAGCATCTTCTGTGATCATAATGGTATGAAACTAGAAATCAATCCCAAGAAAATAAATGAAAAACACACAACAACATTTAGGCTAAATAACACTTACTAAACAATGAATGGATTAGCAGTGATATCAAGGAAGACATCAAAAAGTACCTTGAAACAAATAGGAATGAGAACAGAACAACCCAAAATCTATAGAAAACAGAGAAAGCATTCCTAAGAGGAAATTTTACAGCAATACAGGCTTACCACAAGAAACAAGAAATCTCAAATCAACCATCTAACATTACACTGAAAGATATTTAAAACAGAAAAATAAAAAAGATACCAAACAATTATACAAGACCATAGCAATCAAAACAGTATGACTATGACATAAAAAAAAGACATATAGATCAATGGAACAAAATAGCTCAGAAATAATTCTATGCTTTTACGGTCAATTAATATTTGACAAAGAGGCAAGAACATACAATGTTAAGATAATCTATTCAATAAATGGTGTTAGGCAAATTAGACAGATGTGTAAAAAAAATTTAAGCGAACCACCTTTTTACACAATACACAAGAATGAATTCAAAATGGATTAAAAACTTAAATGTTAAACTTGAGGAAATAGAAACAACTATTAAAAACCTCCCCATATATAAAAGTCCAGGGCTAGACAGCTATACTAGTGAATTCTATCAAACATTCAAAGAAGACTTGGTACCTATTCTACTCAAAGTCTTCCTAAAAATTGAAGAAGAAGCAATACTGCCAAACACATTTTATGAGGCCAACATAACCCTCATACTAAAACCTGGCAAGGACAACAACAACAACAAAAAAAAAAACTACAGACAATATCTCTAATTAATACAGATGCTAAAATACTAAACAAAATACTAGCAAATCAAATACAACAACACATTAAAAAAATAATTCATGATCCAGTGGGATTCATCCCAGAATCACAAAAATGGTTCAACATATTTAAAACGGTTAACGTAATACACTATATCAAAAAAACAAAGAAAAAACCCCACATAATCTTATCAATAGATGCAGAAAAGGCATTTGATAAAATACAACATCGTTTTATGTTTAAAACACTCAACAAAATGAGTATAGAAGGAAAATATCTCAACATAATAAAGGCAATCTATGATAAACCATCAGCTAACAGCATATTAAATGTCATAAAACTGAGGACTTTTCTCCTAAAAAAAAAAAAAAGGGAAAATAAAACTTGAAACCATAAAAGTTCTAGAAGAAAATAAGTCCAGAGTAAGTAGAAAGAAGGAAATAATAACAATCAGAGCAGAAAAAAAAGAGTCTAAAAAATATACAAAAGAGCAATGAAGCCGAGAGCTAGTTTTTTGGAAAGATAAAGAAGATTGACAAACCTTTTAACCAGACTCATCAACAAAAAAAAAACAGAGAGGACCCAGATGAATAAAATAAGACATTGAAAGGAAGTAACAACTGACACCAAAGAAATACAATGGATTTTAAGAAAATTTTACAAACTATATTAAAACAAATTGGATAATCTGGACAAAATGGATATTCCTAGAAACATACAGTCTTCCACAACTGAATCAAGAAGAATCAGAGAATCTTAATAGAAAGATTACAAATAGTAAAATTGAAGCAGCATTAAAAAAAATTCTATAAAAAAATGGTCCTGGACCAGATAGCTTCACAGTTGAATTCAATCAAACATTAAAAAAACTAACACCTATCTTTCTTAAACTTTTACACAAAATCAAGAGGAGGGAAGAATGCCAAGTTTATTTATGAGGCAAGCATTATCCTAATTCAAAAACCTGATAAAGACATTACAAAGAAAGAAAACTTTAGGCCAATATCCCTGATGAAAATAGATGCTAAAATCCTGAACAGAATATTAGCAAACTGGATATAGCAATAAATTAAAAATATCATACACCATAATCTAATAGGATTTATTCCACAGATGTAAAGTTGTTACAATGTCTTAAAATCAATCAAAATGAAGGATAAACATAAACAAAGTGAGGGATAAAATCACATGATTGTAGCAATAGATGCATTAAAAATTTTTATAAATTCGAGCACTCATTTATGATAAAAATTCTCAGCAGAGAGTAGAAGGAACATACTTCAATGTAATAAAGGCTGTATATGACAAACCCACAGCCAACATCATACTCAATGAGCAAAACCTAGAAGCATTTCCCTTAATATCAGGAACAAAACAGTCCACTTTTACCAGTCCTATACAACATAGTACTGGAAGTTCTAGATACAGAAATCAGACAAAAGAAGAAATTATAGATATCCCAATTGGAAAGGAAGAAGTAAAGTTGACATTATTTGCAGATGACATGATACTGCATATAGGAATCCTAAATATTCCATCAAAAAACTATTAGAACTGATAAATGAATTCAGTAAAGTAGCAGGATACAAAATAAATGTCCAAAAATCAGTTGCATTTCTATGCACCAATAATAATCTATGAAAATAGAAAACTAAGAAAATCATCCTATTTATTATTTCATCAGAAACAATAAAATACCTATGATTAAATTTAATAATGGAGGTAAAAGACCTATACTTGGTAACTTATAAGACACTGAAAAAAGAAATAAAAGAAGATACATATAAGTGAAAGCATATACTATTTCAGAGATAGAAAGAATTAACATCTTTAAAATGTTCATACTTCACAATGTAATCTATAGATTATAGATTCAACATAATTCTTATCAAGACATCAATAGTGTATTTCACAGAACTAGAACAAATATTCCAAAAATATATATGGAACTAGAAAAGACGTTGAATAACAACGGCAATCTTGAGAAAGAAGATCAACATTAGAGGAATCATACTACCTGATAATGATTCATTTTAGCAATTAAAACAATTATAAAAGCAGTAATAATAGAATAATAACAGAATAATAATAGGCACATTTACTATGTGATAAAAAAGTTTGATGTCATTATTAAACCATGTCTTTCTCCATGCTATTTTACTCCACAGTCGTGACCATCTCTGTAATGCAGGCTATTTCATGAAACCACAATTTTACTTCACTATGGTTAAAGGTTTAGTTGGTATATTCAGGCCCAAGCTTCTCTTTTCTTCTTTTTTATTTCTATACAAAGAAAATTGAGCTCCATTGTGATTTTTATAGCATTTTTGTAAGAATGCTTATTTATTTCTTTGTATTTTAAATGTGCCCCGAGGCTCTATAGTCTATATCTGTGAATTTAAATGTAGGCACAATTATTTAGAAATAAATGAGTAAATAAATAAAATATGTAGGAAGGATGTAAGCAGATATACAGCAGAGCACAAGACATTTTGATTGTTGACTAGAAAACATGGGAAATTTTGTCATCTTCAATTTACCTTGCTTCATTCTGACCATAACTTCCTTGACACCAATAATGATGTGTAGAATGGAGATGTGGTTTGTGGAACAGTTAATATTTTTATGTGTGTGTTTGTGAATATCCCCTGAAGCAGATGCCATTCAGCTGGAATACTGACTACAAGTTAAACACAAAGGGTCCTGACCTTATTGAAACAGTTATTTATGGAGAAGTAGTGTCTGCAAATAGCATCCATTAGGACTAAATGCCTACTGCATGAGATGCAGAAAAGGCACCTTCACATAAAAATATAATATCCAGATTAGGTGGCTGCTCCTTAAATTATTTAGTTTAGTAAAAAAATTCCTTTCTCTCTCATCCCTGAGAACTGTAAAATGCATTTTATCCCCCAAAATCAGCCTTGTGTAGAGAAGAGATAATTTCAGAGGTAAAAAAGAACATTAATATTGATTGTAATTATTTCAAATTTTTATTGACAGGGCATTCTTCTCATAAATATTTTATATTCTAAGGCATTTTTATATGTGCTAGTAATCTCAATATATAATATTAGAAGTTGATTAAAACTTGAAAAGCCAAAAACTATACTGAGTAATTAATTTTACTGAATTTGCCAAATTGTTAATACAAATTTTCAAGTTCAGGTTCAAGAACATATTCTTCTTAAGCCATCAGTTTTTAGAATGTGGCAAAGCATCAAACTTTAGTAAGGAAGTCAGTTGAGAAGGACAAGATACAAGGCCTTGAGCCATGGCAATGAAAAATTATATTTATTTCTTGGATCATCGATACAATATTTATCTCATTTCACCTATTACACTATGTTCATTTGTGAAATTACTTCAAAATTTATAATAACTACATGGGTAGAAACTTTCAGAGATAGTATTCAACAGTGAATCCTATCTAATATATAAGAGCAGGAGATCAGTACATATTTGGTAAGTTAATATATAAATATAATATTCATACACAATTCTTTATTATAATTGCTTGTTATGTGCACATGCTACTGATAGATATATTTTTAAAGTCTTAAAGAAGATGATTATGTCATGGATTTAACTATATCCATTATGTACTTGTATAGTGATTTTACATAGTAGGTTCTCTTTCTCTCTCAATATATATATATATTTATATATATATATACATATATTATATATACACACATATATATATATATATATTTTGTTGTTTTTGAGAGAGAAAGAGAGACAGACAGACAGACAGGAACAGACAGACAGGAAAGGAGAGATGAGAAGCATCATAATTGTGGCACCTCAGTTATTCATAATAGCTTTCTCATATGTACTTTAATTAGGGTCTTCAGCTGAGCCAGTGATCCCTTGCTCAAGCCAGTGACTTTGAATTCAAGGCAACAACCTTGGCCTTGAAGCCAGTAACTTTGGGCTCAGGTCGGCGACCTAGGAGTTTTGAACCTGGGTTCTCAGCATTTCAGGCTGACATTCTATCAACTGTGCCACAGACTGGTCAGGCAACTCTTTCTTTTTTAATCAATGTGATATCAGGAGTCAATTTAGGCAGGTATCTTGCTAAATTAGAAATACAACCAATAAGTCAAAAAAGCATGAACATTTGCTTACATATGCCTACATTGTCAATTAATAATACTTGTTCTGGGATTTAAACCTGCATATCATCTATCCTAACATATTTTACAAATAATGAGATGGCAAAGTTTCTGTAATTCTTTTACCAAGATAGGTAACATAAAGCTAATTTCTCTATGTAGTATAGTTTTAGTGATTATCAACAACAATTTTTTTTTATTTCTAAAATAGCTGCCTGATCTGTGGTGGCACAGTGGATAAAGCATCGACCTGGAGTGCTGAGGTCGCCAGTTCAAAACCCTGGGATTACCTGGTCAAGGCACATATGGGAGTTAATGCTTCCTGCCCCTCCCCTCTTCTCTCTCTCTCTCTCTCTCTCTCTCTCTCTCCTCATTCTCTCTTCTCTAAAATGAATAAATAAAGTCTTAAAAAAAAAGCTGTTTATAAACAAGTTCCTGAGATCTTGAAAAAAACTAAATGTAACTGTCCGTGCATTGGTAGGCACAATATTTTGCTCTTGATATCCTGTGGCCTAATGCTTGATTTTCCCTGGTTTTATTTTTATTTTATTGTTATTTTTTTATACTGAAGACAGTTGGCCGTTCTACCTCTACACATAAATCTCATGCTCTGATATGTGGCTCAAGATAATGCTTTGAGTGCCTTCTTTTGATGATCTATGCTACATTTCTATGTATTTAGATCAGCAGTACATAATGCCACTTCTTAGGTTGCATGATTTAGTGAAACACTAGGTTAAGTTTCTCCTCCTTTTTTGTCTTACCTTCTAATAATTGAGAATGAGGCACTAGTGAAGGATGATATGTAAATTTCCAAAAGCATAATAAAATTCATTGGTGAAATTATAAGTAACTATTCACATACTATATAGTTTGTAATTGATTATAATATGCTGGAAGTATATTAATAATTTGATGTTGGATTCTGGCTCTGTTTTATTTATCAAAACATAATGTCTAGGTTATTATTATTATTATTTCTGCTTTTATTTATTTCTGTTCTCTCCTCATTTTCTTGATATGATTTATGAGAGCTGAATTTTTTAACATTTCTCATCTTGATGTGGATGACTGCAGTTGATTTACTAAGCACTTTAACAGCTTGTCCACTCTAATATTTGATCACAAAAATAGCTCTAATTTTTGTGACATATTGAAATATCTCTATCACATGCTCTTAATAATGCTGCTTTAAATACATATATATTATATATATATATATATACACACAGATTTATATTTAAATATACCAAGTAAAAGGAAATACCTAACAAAACAGTTTCTTTTTCAGAAAAATTATAATATTTTTAAGGATTCAAGAGAAATAAATAATGAAAATAAAAAATAATTTGTGGTCCTGCTCAAAATAGGAAATTTTTACCATAAATAAAATCCAAGTCATTAGAATCACCCAGCAAGTTCCTATCATCCTGTGGCTAGGCTCAAATGTGTAGCTGCCAGAAACAAAAAGAGGCAACTCCTTCTCAAGACATTGACATTTAATTCTATTTGAGGCTTGTTAAAGGTCATTCAATTTCTTTGCCTGCATTTTGCTTCCATTATCTTGCAAGTTACTTTGGTGAATTAATTCACTTAATACAGTGAAGATGAAAATTGATTTGTATCAGATCATCTTATTCTGTAGATAACTTGCCAATTTCATTCTTTTTTTTTTTTAATGAGGAAGAGAGGGATGGAAAAGATTTATGAGAGAGAAGATCAAGAAAATTGGATTTTCTACTAAAGGCATTATCTTCTTTTTTTTAATTACCATACTTTAATTTTGTTAAAATAGTAAATGGAAGAAGAAAATGACTCCTATGAAATTTTTATATCAAATACTAAGAGAGAAATAGAAGTATAAATAGAACTAGAAACATCATATCAGACCCAAAAATAATATCCAGATAGATCTAAAGTATATGTTCAACCTGAAAGCAGTTATTACAAACACGGAGAAGGTAGACTCATCTCTACAAAACCTTATATTTATAAATGTAAACAAAAGAGGAGTGTAAAATCGGTAAGAGACTATAATGGTCATGATTAGATCAATTCCATTAAAAGCTATGAAAGACAATAAATGATTCAATAGAAGTAATCTGCTCCCGGTTTGTTTAGTAATACACTAGAGGCCTTTGTCAAAATCTTTTGACATGTTAATTAAAAGCAGACAGTTATGCAGCATTTGTTGTTTACCTTTGTGAAATGAATCATCTCATCTTCAAATTTCTATATTCATATTCTCTTCACTGCCCTGTCATGGTGACCTTAATAGTACAATACTATAAATAAACTGAATATTCATCTAGACAGCCTCAGAATCACAACAAAAATAAAATGTCCCCAGAAAAGATTTTTAACCAATATTTAATTGAACATTGACTATGTCCTGGACATTGCACTTACTGAACATTGAATATATCCTGGACATTCCAAAGAATAAGAGAAGCACACAAAAGTCAAAGCCACTGCCCTTGAGGAGCTCATAATATAGCATATATTTTTAAAATGTTTAGTCTGAAATTTTCATTGTTTTATTGCTCTTTAAATCTCTTTTTTCCTGAGTTAATGAGATGTATTTTTTCCAAGGCATTAATGTTCTTTTTACAAAACTAAATTCTTCACAGTAAAATATATAATCCATAATAGGTTACTAAAATAAGGAAAAGATAGGAAATGGTTGATTCTATTTTGTTGCTGATTTTAATACATATGTTGGAATAATTTTGCTGTGGTTCCATAGGATAAGCTGATGCCTTGAGGCTAATATAGTTTGTCTTTTCCCTAGTGCCTGAAAAGTAAGTAGAAACTGGAATAAACTATTCTTTAAACCAGTAACGTCCTTCAGGGTCATTTTTGCTTTAACAAATTCATCCTATCTGAAGTGTCAAAGTAGGGCAACTTTTCTTCTGGTAATCGATCTCACACTCAGGCTTAAAACCAGGCCAGAAAGCCTTGCCAGACAAGCTGTTTCTGCACTCTGCTGGTTTTGAAAAAATCATATTGCATGGTTTAAATGTTTTGGGAAAAATTCTTGACTATACACAGTTTGAATAATATGGACAATCACAATCTGATTAATAATCCAAAAAACATTTCTTAAGAAATATAGAAATAAAAACTTTTCAAAATAATTTTGAATACTTTCAATCTAGGAAGAATCAATAAAAATGTTAAAGAAGAATAATGTTTCTGGCCCTGGCCAGTTGGCTCAGCGGTAGAGCGTCGGCCTAGCGTGCGGAGGACTCGGGTTCGATTCCTGGCCAGGGCACACAGGAGAAGCACCCATTTGCTTCTCCACCCCTCCGCCGTGCTTTCCTCTCTGTCTCTCTCTTCCCCTCCCGCAGCCGAGGCTCCATTGGAGCAAAGATGGCCTGGGCGCTGGGGATGGCTCTGTGGCCTCTGCCTCAGGCGCTAGAGTGGCTCTGGTCACAACCTGGCGACGCCCAGGATGGGCAGAGCATCGCCCCCTGGTGGGCAGAGCGTCGCCCCCTGGTGGGCTTGCCGGGTGGATCCCGGTCGGGTGCATGCGGGAGTCTGTCTGACTGTCTCTCCCTGTTTCCAGCTTCGGAAAAATGAAAGAAAAGAAAAAAAAAAAAAAAAAAAGAATAATGTTTCTGTTTTTTCGGCATTGATTCTTCAGTACAAATTTTATAATGTAGACAAGGTAACATTATTATGACACAGATGTCTTTTTTTGTTTTACTGTAATAGACTGCAAGATAGCACTTAATATGTGCCAGTCCCAATCCTAAGCATTTCACAGATATTACCTTGTTGGATCTCTTAACAGCCTTATGAGGCAGATATAAATATTATTTTCATTTGCATATTAGGAAATTAGGTATCAATAGGTGAAGTAACATGTTCAGATATAATTTAGTCAGTGATAGAGCTGAGATTCCAATTCTGTTCTGGCAATTTCTGTTCCGAATTTTAGGTGTTAAGCAGATTGAAGCTTCTCAGTATAAGCTTTAACATTTGTTTTGATTTTTTTCATCAAAGTAATACATGTACAGACCTAGAAAGTGAATAATATTAGCTTGCAGTGCCCACTCACTACTATTATTTGAATATCTACTGACTCAAAAAAAATCACTTTTAATTTCCATGGGTATTTTTTTTTGTTTTGGTAATTTACCTATATAATTCTAAAAATAAAACAAAACCTGCTAATACAAATTTTCCTTTATATTTAAGTGCCTACCATTTTCTACCTGCTACAAAGACATGCGTGTCAGTACTTTTACATCACAGACACACATGCATGCATCCACTCCTGTCATCCACCAATGGCATTTCATCTTTTTGGCTAATGATTATTCATAATGACATCATGCTTTGTAAATATTAAACCTGTTTAAGCAGCCACAGATATTAGGTTTTTATTCTTGTACAAGCTTCAATTTTCCCTGAAGTTGCTAATTGTCTCATTTCATTCCCTTAGATTTCTAGGTACCTACAATTAACTCATTTCCAAGTACTCTGACAAACTATAATTTTCCTTGCAATACAGTAAAATACACCATTAATCTGTCAAAGATTTTTACTTACTATCTCTGGAGACCTGCATTTATTGGAATCGTCTGTTTTTCTGCACTGATCTGAACTGAATTGTCAACAGTCCCAGAAAATCCTTTCACTATGAGTCTAAGAAGCTGTCTCTTCTTTGTCTGGGTTTGATCACTGTCTTTATAATGACTTTCAATGAATTTTTCAGTTTCCAACAACATCTAGAGAGGCAATCCACTTTCAAAAAGACCTGATGTCACCATATTACCAGCCTTTCTAGGAATAATTATGTAAATAAGTAATGATAACTTTCAGTCTCTCTCACACCAACTCCTATAATCACAAGCATAGATTTCACCTTTCTGTCTTCTGCTAAACTATATATATTGCGTGTCAGAGAGGTTAAAAAAACAGATGAGCCAGGTAGACCTCTGAGTTGCAGGGACAGAGCTTAGAGTCCAAGGTGACCAAAGTGGTGAGATTTAGAAATAATGGAGAGAGCTATACAGGAATAACAGATTAAAAAAATAAATCAAAATTATGTTTCTATATACTATCAAAAATCAAACAAAAATTGAAAACAAAACAGTAACACATGTATAATAAAATAAAAAATACAAAATGCTTACAGATAATACTGACAAAAGATATGAAAAACCAGTACACTGAAAACTAACAAATTAAAAAATATCTAAATAAATGAGAAGCTTTACCTTGTTCATAATCAGGAAATCCAATATTGTTAAGATATGAAGTCTCCCAAATTGATCTATACCTTAAATATATCATATATATCTTAAATTAAACTCCAAAGGCTTATTTTTTGTAGAAATTGACAAACTGATTCTAAAATTCATACAAAAATACAAAGGGTTAATAAGTACTAAAGCATTTTTTAAAAATAACAAGTTGAAGGACTAACGCTATCTGAATAAACACTAGTAAGTGGAAGAACAGAGGGACTGGAAATAGATCCACATACTCACATATATACAATTGATTTTTATACAATTACAAAACTAACCAGTGGAGAGATTAAAATAGTTTTTAACATTTGATGTTGATAAATTTAAGTATATATAAATAAATAAATTATATATAATTATATAATTATATATATAATTAGCTTTTATTCCTACTTTGCACCATAAAAACTTCAAAATAGATTACTGACCTAAACGAAAAATTTAAAATTATAAAAATTACTGAAGGTAATATAACAGATTTAGATTAAACAAGGAGTTCTTGTATACAACACAGAAAGTCTGATATTAAAAAAACAATAAAATGCACATTGTCAAAATTGAAAACTTCAAATATATATACTTGAATATATATAAACTTATATATACTATATATTATTGATAAATAATAATAGATTAATAGAGACATAGTGAGAGAAAAAAGAATCTTTCAATAATTATAGCAAGATAAACTAAAAATCCAAAACAAAAAAAAAATGGAAGATTATCAACCAACATTTAAGCAAAGAAGATATATGGAAAACAAACATATGAAATGATACTTGACATTACTTGTCCTTACAAATATGCAAATTAAAATCACAATTAGATACCACTATGTTCTTATTGAAATAGATAAAATAAAATTCTATATCTAGTTGTCAAGAATTAGGAATACCTTTAGCTCTCATGTACTACTGATGACAATGAAAATGATACAACTACTTATAACCAAGCTTGGCATTTTCTCAAATTGTAAAACATTCATTTACCAGATAATCTCATCATTTTAATTCTGATATCTATCCAAGGGATATGACAGAACATGTCTATACCAAAACTGATGCATCAATATTCCTACATGCTTAATTTATAAAATTCCAAATTTGGAAAGAGCTGAAATATCAATCAGATAGTCAATGGATAAATTTAGTATATCTATACATTGGAACACAACTTAGAAATAAAAAGAATGAAGATACAACTACAACATAAGTGAATCTTTAATGATGTTAAAAAACCTAGTTTAGAAAGCAGTGTATGCCCTGGCCGGTTGGCTCAGCGGTAGAGCGTCGGCCTAGCGTGCGGAGGACCCGGGTTCGATTCCTGGCCAGGGCACACAGGAGAAGCGCCCATTTGCTTCTCCACCCCTCCGCCGCGCTTTCCTCTCTGTCTCTCTCTTCCCCTCCCGCAGCCAAGGCTCCATTGGAGCAAAGATGGCCCGGGTGCTGGGGATGGCTCTGTGGCCTCTGCCTCAGGCGCTAGAGTGGCTCTGGTCACAACATGGCGACGCCCAGGATGGGCAGAGCATCGCCCCCTGGTGGGCAGAGCATCGCCCCCTGGTGGGCGTGCCGGGTGGATCCCGGTCGGGCGCATGCGGGAGTCTGTCTGACTGTCTCTCCCTGTTTCCAGCTTCAGAAAATAAATAAATAAATAAATAAATAAATAAATAAATAAATAAATAAATAAATAAAAAAGAAAGCAGTGTATTATATGATTTCATTTATATAAGTTTGTAGAAAAATGTAAATTAATCTAGTTATAGAAAACGCTACTGTGGTTGCCTAAAATGGTGTCAGGGAGGTGAAGAAGGGAAAAATTACAAAGAAACACAAAGATTACAAAGGTGATATATAAATTTACTATTTATTGAGATGATTCTTAATTGTATACAGATGTCAGAAAGTTTCAAATTGTATACACAGTGTCAAACAAGCCAGTAAAAATGTTTTTGCTCTCCTGTTCTCTTTGTTTTTATGAAACATTGCTGCTTAAAATTCCATCATTTTAGGAGCTTCTGGTCAAGATGCTGGTGTAGATAAATATGGTACTCTTATCCTCCCACAACACACAATCAAATTACAACTAAATTACAGAACAATCATCATTTATACTGTCCAACATCCAGCGAAACAGAAGTCCTATAAATAAGGACATATGGAAGAAGCCACTTTGAGACTGGTAGGAGGGGCAGAGATGCAAAATGGGCTGGTCTTACTCCCCACACCCATGCGTGGTGGGTAAAAATCAGACTGCATACCTAGGCTGAGAAGGTTCCTCCTGAGGAACAGATGTCCCAAACCCACACCAAGACACCCCAGTCCAAAGATCTAGTGCCAGAAAGAAAAGTCCCCATAACATCTGGCTGTGAAAACCAGTAAGGATTGTGGCTGGGTGATATAGAGGGCTACTGCAGTCCCAGACATTTCCCTTTAAGGGCCAGAGCATGAACATTCTCAGACTCATTCTGTGTTCTAGGGACTAGGGCAACTGCTCAAAAGGCAACAGGGACTACAAGAAGAAACTGAATTGTCTGGCCTCATGATCAGAATTATAAGGACAGTTTTCTTCTAGACAGAAGTGCTGGCAGAAGCCAGTGTGCCTTTTATGAGCCCTCCTTCTAGAGGTGGCAAGTGGGGCTATATCTTAGGTTCCATTGTCTTGGCTATCACTTTTGCCCTGCTGTGGGGATTCCCTGAGATGTTGCCCCACCCAATTTGCAGGCCCAACATAGCTGCTTTTAGTTGTTTTTCCATACAAACAGCTTGTCTTGGCTCATGCATTAGATAAGCTGTATGTGTCCTCTATATGTCCTGTACCTTTCACTAAGGGGCCCCAGGACCAGCACTAGCAGTAGCTGGCCATGATTTACAGCTTAGCTTTTCCTGGGTGCCTCTATGCCCAGAACAAGTAGGAGCCCCCTGCAGATCACTTTATAGTTCATGCTAGCTGTCCTTGGGCAGAACACAGACCACAGCTGACCTTGGCCTGCACCTCCCAGGCAATCCCAGAGCAAACATACCCAGTAGGTAACTTCATGTGGAAACACCACCCAACTATCTCCACAAGCAACATATTCAAGAGGTAGACTCAGCAGGAAGCAGAGCCTTGGTGAAGTAAGTCCTGCTCCATGAGTTGGTCCCCTGCACAGCTGATCTTCCACAGTTGTCACAGCAAATACTTGTCCCCAATTGGCTGTGCGGGGGTGGGGGGTTGTAAATCCTTTCCACTGATCTTCCAACAACAATCAAAGCTCAACTACTACAGAATAGTGTACACAGCCCACATGAGCAAAAGGTGCACCTGGTGTCCTCATGAAAAGGGAGGCTGTGTCACTGGACCCTACAGATGACCTACTACAATAAGACTAATCTACCAAGTCCAGGAGATGTAGCAGCTCTTCATAATAGATTGAAACAAATACAGGGAGGCTGACAAAATTAAGAGACAAAGAAATATTTCCTAAATAAAGACAGAAAAAGAAACCTCCATAAAAAGAACTAAACAAAATAGAGACAATCTACTAGATGCAGAGTTTAAAACACTGTAACAACTTCAAGCATAACAACATTGCATCATGGGAGTGGTCAAAGTTGAAGAGAAAGAGCAAGGAATTGAAAACCTATGTATAAAGAAAAATAATTTCAGAAAATTTCTATAATCTAGTGAAGGAAAAGTCTTGAAGGCATCAAAAGTCCCAAAGAAGATGATCCCAAAGAGGCCCACACCAAGACACATACTAATTAAAATGCCAAAAGTTGATGATGAAGGGAGAATCTTAAAGTCAGTAAGAGACAAAGTAAGCAGTTACTTACTTATAAGGGAGCTCCATAAGACTGTCTTTTGATTTCTCAATGGAAACTATACATGTCAGAAGGGATTGGCAAGAAACACTTAAAGAGATGAAAAGCAAGGACATACAACCAAGATTACTGTACCAAGCGAAGCTGTCATTTAGAATCAAGGGACATACACATAACTTCCTAGACATGAAAAGCTAAAGGAGTTCATCACCATCACAACAATATTACAAGACACGTTAAAGTGTCTTCTTTAAAAATTAGAAAAAGGTTGCCTGACCTGTGGTGGCACAATGGGTAAAAATGTCAACCTGGAACACTGAGGTTGCCAGTTCAAAACCCCGGACTTGCCTAGTCAAGGCACATATGGGAGTTGATGCTTTCTGCTCCTCCCCCTTTCTCTCTCTCTCTGTCTCTGTCTCCTCTCTCTAAAATGAATAAATTTAAAAAAATCTAAAAAAAAGTTGATAAAAATTTGAAAAAAGAAAAATATGAATAATAAAATGACAATAAACACTCATCTATCAACAATTGAATTTAAAAACCAAAATAAATAAGCAATAAAAACAAAAACAAACTTATAGATACAGAGAACATTTTGATGGTTGCCTGATGGGATGGACATTGAGGGAACAGGTGAAAAATGTGTAGGGATAAGAAGTACAAATTGGAGTGATGTCAGAGAAATGGTGGTGTGAGAGATTCTCCCAATCTTTCCCCTTGAAATTTCAACAAATTCAACAACTAAACACAGAGGAAAAAAAATTTAAGAGCACACAAAATTTACAGATGCCAGCAAAAGGTATAATTGGGTGAAAAAGTGGCTGAATATACAAAATAAAGAATGAGGCATTTTGCTTTCGGCACTGATCTGAAGTAAGGGCATTTTTGTTTAGAGCCAGGCAAAGAGGAAAGGCTGAGCTAATGGGGATGGAGCTGAGTTTGGGTGGGCAACCAAACAAAGAAAAGAACACACTGGCTCTGCCTGAGATCATGGACACTGGGCACACACACGGGAGTGGATACACCTAAAATTACCCGCCTGGGGTGCCCATGCGAGCCAGTACCAGCATCTTTGTGTATTTCCAGCTCCACAATCACCAGCGCGGCACTAGTGGCTGCACTTAGCATCAGCATGTGGAGCGCGCATACACCTGCGTGGCCCAAGGTATTTAGCCCAACATTAACAACGTTGGGCACCTGAGTGAGCACCAGCATCTTTGGACACTCCCAGCTTCACAATCCCCAACACTGGGCACCTGCAGGGGCACCAGCGTCTTTGGGCATTCCTGGCTCCATGATCTCCAGAGTCGGTGCGCACACAGGCCAAGACCCTTGGCCTGAGAATGCCCATGTTGGGTGCCTGAACGGCAACTGCAACCACCTGTTTGCAGTCGTGGGAGCTGGACACACACATGGCTTGTCACAGGCTGCCAAGCATGCAAGCGGGAAAAGCTCATAGGTCTTAAAACCACGGCATGAGGAGGCATACCAGATACGTCCACCAGCCCATAGAATTTTGCCTGTGTGTAACGAAAAGGAACTTGACCCTTGGTCTGTGCCCTGCCCTGCCTGCTTGTGCTGGTGGCTTTGGTTTTCATTGCTTTCCCCATAACTGTGCTTTGAGTGGCTGCACATATTCCCTTGTTTCAAGGACAGTAGCTGAGGCAGACCCCACAGCAAAGTCTCCAGGCTGCAAGTTCCAGCGTGCAGAGAGGTGCCTGGAAAACTGAGATTCCCATTACTAGAGCCAGGTAATTGCAAAGCCCTAATAAGCCCCAATTGCCATTGGGACTGAGGCCCAGCCAACTCCATTGCCACAGTGACACACCAACAGACTTCTGCCCCAGAGCCCCACAGAGGCAAAACTCATAGTACAGCACCACCTGCCAAAAGAAAGGAAGAAACTACCCTATCAATAATAGAAGAAATTACCCCCTTTTTAATGCTTTTTGTCATGTTTGTCATTTTTACTTTTCCCTTTTCTTTTTTTATTATTTTCCTTTTGAACTATATTATCCATAGCAGTTACATTTTTCATTCTTGTTTATTGTGAAGGTTTCATTACAGAAACCTTTACTTCTGTTGCTTTTTCTTTCTTTTTTTCTTTTTCTTTGTTTTGTATAGTATTTTTGTCCTTTCTTTCTCTTTATTTTCCCTTCTTGTTTCTTCTCTTTAATCTTTTTTCTTTTATTTTGCCATTATCTGTCATTTATCATCAAATTATTATATTTCTGACTGATATATTTATTTGTGGCATTTTGCTTATTTATGACTTTATCTTTCCTCTATTTTGTCAACTCTCCTCAGTTCCTACTCCTTGTTCTCTGTAGTTCTTGTTCCACTTATCATTATAGAATTTTTATTTTTTACTGTATTTTTTTTACCTTTTATTTTACTTTCTTAATTATCTCTTATTACTGTTATTAACTATACTATTCTCAAATGCCATTAAGGACAAATAAATCAAATATCATAGATACAAAAGACAGAGACGTAGCTCAGATAGATGATAAAAAGTCTCTAGAAAATATTTCAATTACATGGAAACCTTGGAGTTAAATGACAGGGAATTCAAAATCAAAGTCCTAAAATAATCAGTGAAATTCAAGAAAGCTCTAAAAGGCAATTCAGTGAGCTCAGAGAACAATTTAATGAACAAAAAGAATATTTCATCAAGGAAATTGAAACTATGAAAAGGAACCAAATAGAGATGAAAAACTCAATACATAACTGAGAAATGAGATGACAAGCTTAGCTTATAGAACAGGTCAGATAGAAGAGAGATTTAGTGACACAGAAGACAGAAATCTACAGATACGAAAGAGAGAAGAGAGAGAGAGACTCACAAATTTTTTTAAAAAAATGAGAAAGCTTTAAAAGAATGGTCTGACTCCATCAGAAAGAGCAATATAAGAATAATGGGTATATTGGAAGAAGAGAGAGACAAAGGAATGGAAAACATATTCTTTTTTTAAAATAAATTTTTATTAATGGTAATGAAATGACATTAATAAATCAGGGTACATATATTCAAAGAAAACATGTCTAGGTTATTTTGTCATTAAATTATGTTGCATACCTCTCGCCCAAAGTCAGATTGTCCTCTGCCACCCTCTATCTAGTTCTCTGTGCCCCTCCCCCTCCCCCTAACTCTCTCCCTCCCTCCCTCCCATGTCCTCCCTCCCCCCACCCCTGGTAACCACCACACTCTTGTCCATGTCTCTTAGTCTCATTTTTATGTTCCACCAATGTATGGAATCATGTAGTTCTTGTTTTTTTCTGATTTACTTATTTCACTCTGTATAATGTTATCAAGATCCCACCATTTTGCTGTAAATGATCTGATGTCATCATTTCTTATGGCTGAGTAGTATTCCATAGTGTATATGTGCCACATCTTCTTTATCCAGTCTTCTATTATTCAAACAAATAATTGATGAGAATTTCCCAAGTCTGTGGAAGGAACTAAAGCCTCAAATCCAAGAAGTAAACAGAACACCAAGTTTCCTTAACACAGACAGACCTACTCCAATGCACATTGTAATGGAATTATCACAAATCAATGACAATAAAAAAATTCTCAAGGCAGCCAGGGAAAAGAAGACTACAACAGGTAAAGGAAGACCCACTAGGTTATCATCAGATTTCTCAGCAGAAACTCTGAAAGCCAGAAGAGAGTGGACTCCAATATTTAAAGTTCTAAATGAGAGGAACTTTCAACCAAGAATACTATGTCTATCAAAGCTTACCTTCAAATATGAAGGGAAAATAAAAACATTCACAGATATAGAGATAATGAGGGAATTAATAACCAGAAAACCTCCACTTCAGGAAATACTAGAGGGGGTTATCTGGCTAGATAAAAATAACAACAACAAAAACCCCAACAAAATCACAAGGAAAAGCTTCAACCAAGCACAATAAATATAAGAATAATCTGTGACAACAAAAACAAAAAAAAGAAAGGAGAAGATAAAAATTAGCAGTAACAAAGGAGAATAGAGTGCAGAAGCACTCATGAGATAATGAACTACAATGATTATGATATATATCCTTTTTTTTAACTAATGGTAACCAACCAAGAAAATACCACTACTGAAACACAAGGCTTAAGAAAAGAAGAAACAGAAGAAGTATGGAATACAAGCAAATAAAAACAAATGACAGAAAAACAAAAGAGAAGACCAAACATAAAATACAGTTATCAGAAAGAATTATATAAAATGGTAATACAAAACCCTCAAGTGTCAATAATTACATTAAAATAAACATAAATGGAATGAACTCACCAATAAAAAGACACAGAGTATCAGAATGTATCAAAAAAGAAAATCCAACTGTATGCTGCCTTCAAGAAATACATCTAAGCTACAAGGATAAAAACAGACTCAGAGTGAAAGGCTGGAAAACAATTCTTAAAGCAAATAATATCCAAAGAAAAGCAGATGAAGCTATACTCATATAAAACAAAGGTAATCAGAAACAAAGATGGTCATTCCATAATGATAAAAGGGACAATGAATCAAGAAGACATAATACTTCTCAATATATATGCACCAAACCAGGGAGCAACAAAGTATATATATATAAAACATCTATTAACTGCTCTAAAAATAAAAACTGAAAAAAATACAATCATATTTGGAGAACACAATACACCACTGATGGCTCTAGATCATTCATCCAAAAAGAAAACTAATAAAGACATATTGGCCTTAAATTAAGCACTAGAGCAGTTCGATGTGATAAAAATCTATAGGACATTTCATCACAAAACGACCAAGTATACATTTTTCTCCAGTGTACATAGTGCATTCTAAAGAATTGACCATATGTTAGGCCACAAAACTAACATCAACAAATTCAGAAAGATTGAAATTATACCAAGCATATTCTCTGACCATAAAGCTTTGAAATGAGAATTCAACTGCAAAAATAAGTAAACAAATCCCCCAAAATGTGGAAATTAGACAACATACTTCTAAGAAACGACTGGGTCAAAAAAGAAATAAAATCAGAGATCAAAAGATATATACAGACAAACAAAAATAACAACACGATATATCAGAATCTCTGAAATGCAGCAAAAGCAGTAATAAGAGGGAAGTTCATATCATTACAGGCTTATATGAACAAACAAATGAGAGCCCAAGTAAACAACTTAATATCACATCTTAAGGAATTAAAAAAGGAAGAACAAAGGCAACCCAAAATGAACAGAAGAAAGGAAATAATAAATATTAACCAGAAATAAATGAAATAGAGAACAGAGGCCCTGGCCGGTTGGCTCAGTGGTAGAGCGTCGGCCTGGTGTGTGGGGGACTCAGGTTCGATTCCAGGCCAGGGCACATAGGAGAAGTGCCCATTTGCTTCTCCACCCCCGCCCCCCCTCCTTCCTCTCTGTCTCTCTCTTCCCCTCCCGCAGCCAAGGCTCCATTGGAGCAGAGATGGCCCGGGCACTGGGGATGGCTCCTTGGCCTCTGCCCCAGGTGCTAGAGTGGCTCTGGTCGTGGCAGAGCGTCGCCCCAGAGGGGCAGAGCATCGCCCCCTGGTGGGCAGAGTGCCGCCCCCTGGTGGGCGTGCCGGGTGGATCCCGGTCGAGCGCATGCGGGAGTCTGTCTGACTGTCTCTCCCCGTTTCCAGCTTCAGAAAAATACAAAAAAAAAAATAGAGAACAGAAAAAGTATTGAAAGAATTAATAAAACAAGGAACTTGTTCTTTGGAAAAATCAACAAAATTGAGAAATCCTTGGCAAGACTCACAAAAGAAAATAGAGAAAGAACTCATATAAATAAAATCCAAAATGAAAGAGGAGAAATTACCACAGATATAGATATACAAAGAATTATTGTTGAATAGTATGAAAAACTATTTGCCACCCAATTTAACAATCTAGAAAAAAATGGATAAATTTCTAGAACAATATAATCTTTCTACACTGAATCATGAAGAAGTAGAAAGCCTAAACAGAGCCATAAGCAGGGAGGAAATAAAAACAACTGTCAAAAACCTCCCAAAAAATAAAAGTCCAAGGCCAGACAGCTATACAGGTGAATTCTATCAAACATTCAAAGATTTGGTTCCTATCCTACTCAAAGTCTTCCAAAAAAATTGAAGAAGAAGCAACACTTCCAAACACATTTTATGAAGCCAACATAACCCTCATACCAAAATTGGGAAGGACAACACATAAAAAGAAAACTACAAACCAGTAACTCTACTGAATACAGATGCAAAAAGTTCTTAAAAAAATACTAGCAAACCGAATACAACAACACATTAAAAAAATAATTCACTATGATCAAGTGGGATTTATCCCAGAATCACAAGGATGGTTCAAAATACATAAAACAATTAACGTAAAACATCATATCAACAAAACAAAGAACTAAAACCATATGATCTTATTAATAGATGCAGAAAAGGCATTTGATAAAATACAACATTTTATATTTAAAACATTCAACAAAATGGATATAGAAGGAAAATATCTAAACATAATAAAGACCATTTATGACAAACCATCAGCTAACATCATATTAAATGGGAAAAGATTGAAATGTTTTCCTCTAATATCAGGAACAGGTTTCCCACAGTATCCACTCTTATACAACATAGTGCTGAAAGTTCTAGCCAGAGCAATCAGACAAGAGAAAGAAATAAAAAGCATTCATATTGGGGAAATAAGAAGTAAAGGTTTCACATTTTGCAGATGATATGAACCTGTACATAAAAAAATCCAAATACTCCTCAGAAAGACTATTAGAAACAATAAACCAACATCATAAGGTTACAGGATACAAAATTAACATACAAAAGTCAATTGCTTTCTTATATGCCAAGAATGACTCTTCAGAAAATGAACTCAAAAATATTTTTTTATGGTTGCAACAACAACAAAAAAATACCTAGGAATAAACATAATAAAGAATGTAAAGAACTTATATAATGAAAACTATAAAGCATTGTTAAAGGAAATTGAAAAAAACACAATAAAATAGAAAAATATTTCTTGTTCTTGGATAGGAAGAATAAATATAGTTAAAATGACCATATTGCCCAAAGCAATATACAAATTTAATGCAATTCCAATCAAAATTCCAATGTCATTTTCTAAGGAAATGGAACAAAAATTATCAGGTTTATATGGAACCATAAAATGTCCTGAATAGTCAAAGTAATTCTAAGAAAAAAAAGTGAAGTTGGGGCATTACAATACCTGACTTAAAATTATATTATAGAGCCACGATAATCAAAAGAGCATGGTATTGGCAGAAAAATAGACACTCAGACAAGGAAACAGAATAGAGAGCCTGGAAATAAAACCACATGTATATGGTCAAATCATCTTTGATAAAAAGCTGAAAACAAACAATGGAGAAAAGAAAACCTCTTCAATAAATGGTGCTCGGAAAACTGGAAAGCCACTTGCAAAAGAATGAAACTTTAAATTAATTCTAAATAGATCAAAGACCTAAATATAAAATATGAAACAAATTACATGGAAGAAAACATAGGTACTAAACTCACAGACCTTGGCAATAAAGAACATTTTATGAATTTGACTCCAAAGACAAAGGGAGTAAAGGCAAAGAAAAATGAATTAGATTACATCAGACTAAGCTTTTGCTCAGCAAAAGAAACTAAGAACAAAACAAACAGACAGCCAACTAAATGAGAGATGATATTTTCAAATAACAGCTCAGATAAGGGCCTAATATCCAAAATATACAAAGAACTCACAAAACTCAACAACAAACAAGCAATCAAAAAAAATGAAAAGAGGACATGAACAGACACTTCTCTCAAGAAGAAATTCAAATAGCCAATAGATATATGAAAAGATGCTCATCTTCACTAGCTATTAGAGAAATGCAAATCAGAGCTACAATGAGATATCACCTCGAATCTGTTAGATTAGCTGTTATCAACAAGACAGGTAACAACTAGTGTTGGAGAGGCTGTGGAGAAAAAGGAACCCTCATTCACTGTTGGTGGGAATGTAAAGTAGTACAACCATTATGGAAGAAAGTATGGTGGTTCCTCAAAAAATTAAGAATAGAACTACTATATGACCCAGCAATCCCTCTACTGGATATATATCTCCAAAACTCAAAATCATTGGTACATAAAAACTCATGTAGCCCCTGCTCATTGCAGCATTGTTCATGGTTCCATGTTTCAAGACATGAAAACAACCAAAAAGGCCTTCAATAAAAGATTGGATAAAGAAGATGTGGTACATATATACAAGGGAATACTATTCAGCCATAAGAAATCATGACATAAGATCATTTATGAAAACGTTGATGGACCTTGATAATATTATAATGATTGAAATAAGTAAAATAGAAAAAATTAAGGACTGTATGATTCCATACATAGGTGGGACATAAAATTGAGACTCATGAACATAGATAAGAGTGCAGTGGTTACCAGGGGGAGGGGAAGGAAGGAGAGGGAGGGACATAAAGAAAACCAAATGAAGGGTGAAGGAGGATGATTTTACTTTGGGTGATGGGTATACAACATAATTGAATATCAGAATGATCTGGAGATGTTTTCTCCAAATCTCTGTGTTCTATTTGACCAATGTCACCCAGTTCAAATGAATTGTCTAAATAAAACTATTTTAAAAAAACTGAAAAAAAAGAAGTACAGATTTAGAGAGGATGATGTCAGAGTAATGGCAGGGTAGGAAGCGATATCGATAAATCTCCCCCAAAACTCAACAAGATCTTCAACCAGAAACAGAAAAACCTATACTTGGAGCTTCCAGATGCTTCGCAATACACCCAAAGGTATGATTGAGTGAAAAATTGGCTAAATATATAACCAAACCCCGAAGGAAATAGGGAGTAAGAAATGCTCTGCCTTCCTCACTAACCTAAACAGGGCAGCTTTCTCTGGTAACTGTGAATATAGAAACTGAGGCGGGCAAAGGGGGTGAATAGATCCAGGCCGCCGCGGCACAAACGGCCGAACCAGGCTGTGGCACACAGATCCAAGCCGAGGAAAATCTGATCCTGTGGCAACCCGGGCAATACAAGCTAACACTCGCGCCAAACCCAAACAAAGAAAGACAAGCGGAGCTGCCATTTTACCCGGTCTCCTGGTCGGTGCACAGTTAGTGGGCGAGAATTTCTTCCTAGGCCCCGAGAGCGGGTGCCCGTGTTGCCCCACAAAGAGGCAGGGTCAGAGGCCTTTCTGTGGGCCGAGGACAGAGTCTCTGGGCAGCCCCAGCGCCCTGGGAAAGCCACGCACGGGAGGGAGTGAGAACTAATTCCAACGGTGGAGATTTTCCGTGCTGGAGGGTGTTTCACTCAGAGGGAACCACGGCCGGCCTCATATCCTGGTTTGCGCGCGCAGATAAGGAGTGAGTGATTCCTCCCAGTGCCTCGGCAGTGCGCGCCCGTGTTATCGCACAGAGGGGCAGAGTCAGGGGCCTTTGTGTGGGCCAAAGCGGAATCTCGAGCCGCCCCAGCGCCTTGCAAAAGCCGCGCACGGGGACGGAGCGAGACTCAATTCCAACGCTGCAACTTTTCCCTGCGGTTGGGGATTTCACTCAGAGCGTGAGACTGCTGGCTGGATATCCTGGTCGCAGACAGTGAGTGAGAGTTTCCTCCAAGCGCCCCCCAGAAGTGGGCGCCCGCTTGTGTTACCGGACAGAGTGGCAGAGCCAGTGGTCTTTGAGTGGGCGGAAAGCCCGCCTGATTATGCTAGCAGCTCTGACTGACTGAGCCTTACCTAGAGCCCTGTGCTGAGTGAAAATAGAGTGGGGAGTTGCCAGCTCTTTGAGCCTCTTACTATCCAGGCAGAGGCAGCAGCAACCCCATAGCTGGATTATCAGGCTACTAATTGAGGAAGGAAAGACTAGGAGAAAGGCTCCAGGAACACGGACTCTCTCACTGTCGGAGCCTATAAATGCTAATGAGCCTCGACTCCCAACGAGACTAAAGCACAATACATGACATTGCCATAGAGACTTATCAACTGCAAACCTCTACCTGAGCGTGCCAAAGGGGCAGAACCCGGGGTACAGAGTCACCGACCAGGAAGAGGGAGAGAAAAGAAAAAGCAAGAAGATAACCTCTCAAAATCAAGAATAATCTGCAGACTTTATAACCTATCCCATTTTATTATATTTGTTCGTTTGTTTCTCTTATCTTCATTCTTGATATTTTTTTTTCCTCCTCCAATTTGGCCGATTAACTCTCTACCGGTCTTACTCTCTCCTCTCCTTGAACTACACTACCCATAAGTGTTACATCTCCCATTATCTTTTCTCTTCTCTTCCTTTCTCTCTATGAGGGTTGCACTCCAAAACCCTTAACTCTCTCTCTCTCCTTTCTTTTTTCTTCTTTTAGTGGTTCCCTCTTTTTTTTCTCTCTCTCTCTTTCTTTTCTCCCTCTATATTAGTTTCTTCCTTTCTCCTTTACATCTCCTCTCATTCAAACCTCAATAACAAACAAATTATCTTATCTGGGACTCAAACCTATGTTTGTGGCATTTTGGGGGGTTTTTACTTCACCTTTTTAACTCACTAGCAGTGCTCCCATCCCTGGCTCTCCATATTATCTAGTTCTTGTTCCACTAAATACAATAGTAAGTTTTTAATTTGTCCCCCCATTTTTCCATTTTCCTCTTATTCCTCTCATCATAACTCTTAGACAACCAACACCTAAAAGCAAATCATTTTATTCTTGACCCAAATTTTTTCCTTATTTGCTTTCTGTGGGTCCATATGCTCTTTTTTTTTCTTTTTTCTTTTTTTTTTTTCCTTTTTTTTTTTTTCTTTTTTTCTTTTTTGCCCCTTTATTACTTTTCCCCAATTCAGGCCCTCCATCACAGGCATTGTTTGTTATAACTCACAGTCCACCACAAGATTTTCTCAAGAAAGAGGGGAGAGGAGAGGAGAGGAAAAAAGGAGGGGGGGAATAATTTCCTTTTTTTTTTAATTTTTATTTTATTTTATTTTTCTTTATTTCATTATTAATTTAAAAAAAAAACTCTTCAATTTTTTTTTTTAATTTTTTTTAACTTTTTATTCTTTATTAAATCTCATTAATACTATCAACAAAACCACCCTCAGATGCCATTAAGGAAGAGAAAATCGAATATCGTGGATACAAAAGAAAGAGAGGTAACACAGCTAGATGAGGAAAAATCTATGGAGAAAAAATTTAATATATTGGAAACCTTGGAGCTAAATGACAGAGAATCAAAATAGAAATACTAAAAATCCTCTGAGATATACAAGAAAACACAGAAAGGCAATATAGAGAGCTCAGAAAACAACTCAATGAACACAAAGAATATATGTCCAAGGAAATTGAAACTATAAAAACAAATCAAACAGAGATGAAAAACTCAATTCACGAGCTGAAAAACGAAGTAACAAGCTTAGCTAATAGAACAGGTCAGATAGAAGAGAGGATTAGTGAAATAGAAGACAAGTAACTTGAGGCACAACAGAGAGAAGAAGAAAGAGACTCAAAAATTAAAAAAAATGAGATAGCCCTACAAGAATTATCTGACTCCATCAAAAAGAATAACATAAGAATAATATGTATATCAGAGGGAGAAGAGAGAGAAAATGGAATGGAGAACATACTCAAACAAATAATAGATGAGAACTTCCCAAGCCTGTGGAAAGAACTAAAGCCTCAAGTTCAAGAAGCAAACAGAACTCCAAGTTTTCATAACCCCAACAAACCTACTCCAAGGCATATCATAATGAAATGGACACAAACCAACAGCAAAGAAAAAATTCTCAAGGCAGCCAGGGAAAAGAAGAGTACAACATATAAAGGAAGGCCCATTAGATTATCATCAGATTTCTCAGCAGAAACTCTACAAGCTAGAAGAGAGTGGACCCCAATATTTAAAGTCCTGAAAGAGAGGAACTTTCAGCCACGAATACTATACCCATCAAAGCTATCCTTCAAATACGAAGGAGAAATAAAAACATTCACAGATACAGAAAAGATGAGGGAATTTATCATCAGAAAACCCCCACTCCAGGAATTACTAAAGGGGGTTCTCCAATCAGATACAAAGAACAAAAAAAAACAGAGCCACAAGTAAAAGCTCCAAGAAGAACACAATAAAACCAAATTTAAACTGTGACAACAACAAAAAGAAAGAGGGGGAGAAGATGGAGATTAACAGTAGCAAAGGACGATGGAGTGCAAAAGTACTCACAAAATAGTTCGCTACAATGAACAGGGTAGGGACCCTTTTCATTACTCAAAGGTAACCACCATTGAAAAAACCACCACAGAAGCACATAAGATAAAAAAGATAGCAACAAAGGAAAGATGTATGGAATACAACCAAATAAAAACAAAAGATAGAAAAACGAAAGAGAAGGATCAAACAAGACACAAAACTAACATGAAGCAAGATATAAAATGGCAATAGGGAACTCACAAGTATCAATAATTACACTAAATGTAAACGGATTAAACTCACCAATAAAAAGGCACAGAGTAGCAGAATGGATTAAAAAAGAAAATCCAACTGTATGCTGCCTACAGGAAACTCATCTAAGTAACAAGGATAAAAACAAATTCAAAGTGAAAGGCTGTAAAACAATACTCCAAGCAAATAACATCCAAAAAAAAGCAGGTGTAGCAATACTCATATCGGATAATGCTGACTACAAGACAGGAAAAGTACTCAGAGACAAAAATGGCCATTTCATAATGGCTAAGGGGACACTGAATCAAGAAGACATAACAATTCTTAATATATATGCACCAAAACAAGGAGCACCAAAATATATAAGACAGCTACTTATTGATCTTAAAACAAAAACTGACAAAAACACAATCATACTTGGAGAACTCAATACACCGCTGACAGCTCTAGATCGGTCATCCAAACAGAGAATCAACAAAGACATAGTGGCCTTAAACAAAACACTAGAGCACCTGGATATGATAGACATCTACAGGACATTTCATCCCAAAGCGACTGAGTATACATTTTTCTCCAGTGTACATGGATCATTCTCAAGAATTGACCATATGTTGGGCCACAAAAACAACATCAGCAAATTCAGAAAAATTGAAGTTGTACCAAGCATATTTTTAGATCATAAAGCCTTGAAACTAGAATTCAACTGCAAAAAAGAGGGGGAAAATCCCACAAAAATGTGGAAACTAAACAACATACTTTTAAAAAATGAATGGGTCAAAGAAGAAATAAGTGCAGAGATCAAAAGATATATACAGACTAATGAAAATGACAATACGACATATCAAAATCTATGGGATGCAGCAAAAGCAGTGATAAGAGGGAAGTTCATATCACTTCAGGCATATATGAACAAACAAGAGAGAGCCCAAGTGAACCACTTAACTTCCCACCTTAAGGAACTAGAAAAAGAAGAACAAAGACAACCCAAAACCAGCCAAAGAAAGGAAATAATAAAAATTAGAGCAGAAATAAATGAATTAGAGAACAGAAAAACTATAGAAAAAATTAATAGAACAAGGAGCTGGTTCTTTGAAAAGATCAACAAAATTGACAAACCCTTGGCAAGACTTACCAAGGAAAAAAGAGAAAGAACTCATATAACCAAAATCCAAAATGAAAGAGGAGAAATCACCACGGACACTGTAAATATACAAAGAATTATTGTAGAATACTATGAAAAACTTTATGCCACTAAATTCAACAACCTAGAAGAAATGGATAAATTCCTAGAACAATACAACCTTCCTAGACTGAGTCAAGAAGAAGCAGAAAGCCTAAACAGACCTATCAGTAGAGAAGAAATAGAAAAAACCATTAAAAACCTCCCCAAAAATAAAAGTTCAGGCCCTGACGGCTATACCAGCGAATTTTATCAAACATTCAAAGAAGACTTGGTTCCTATTCTACTCAAAGTCTTCCAAACATTGAAGAAGAAGCAATACTTCCAAACACATTTTATGAGGCCAACATAACCCTCATACCAAAACCAGGCAAGGATGGCACAAAAAAAGAAAACTACAGACCAATATCTCTAATAAATACAGATGCTAAAATACTAAACAAAATACTAGCAAATTGAATACAACAACATATTAAAAAAATAATACATCATGATCAAGTGGGATTCATCCCAGAATCTCAAGGATGGTTCAACATACGTAAAACGGTTAATGTAATACACCATATCAACAAAACAAAGAACAAAAACCACATGATCTTATCAATAGACGCAGAAAAGGCTTTCGATAAAATACAACACAATTTTATGTTTAAGACTCTCAACAAAATGGGTATAGAAGGAAAATATCTCAACATGATAAAGGCCATATATGATAAACCATCAGCTAACATCATATTAAATGGCACTAAACTGAAGGCTTTCCCCCTTTAATCAGGAACAAGACAGGGTTGTCCACTCTCTCCACTCTTATTTAATGTGGTACTAGAGGTTCTAGCCAGAGCAATCAGACAAGACAAAGAAATAAAAGGCATCCATATCAAAAAGGAAGAAGTAAAGGTATCACTTTTTGCAGATGATATGATCCTATACATCAAAAACCCAAAAAAATCCACAAAAAGACTACTAGAAACAATAAGCCAATACAGTAAGGTCGCAGGATACAAAATTAACATACAGAAGTCAATAGCCTTTCTATATGCCAACAATGAAACACCTGAGAAGGAACTCAAAAGAATAATCCCCTTCACGATTGCAACAAAAAAAAATAAGGTACTTAGGAATAAACATAACAAAGAATGTAAAGGACTTATATAATGAAAACTATAAACCATTGTTAAGGGAAATCGAAAAAGATATAATGAGATGGAAGAATATACCTTGTTCTTGGCTAGGAAGAATAAATATAATCAAGATGGCTATATTACCCAAAGCAATATACAAATTTAATGCAATTCCCATCAAACTTCCAATGACGTTTTTTAAAGAAATAGAGCAAAAAATCATCAGATTTATATGGAACTATAAAAAACCCTGAATAGCCAAAGCAATCCTAAAGAAAAAGAATGAAGCTGGGCGCATAACAATACCTGACTTCAAACTCTATTATAGGGCCACGACAATCAAAACAGCATGGTATTCGCAGAAAAATAGACACTCAGACCAATGGAACAGAATAGAAAGTCCAGAAATAAAACCACGTATATATAGTCAAATAATTTTTGATAAAGGGGCCAACAACACACAATGAAGAAAAGGAAGCCTCTTCAATAAATGGTGCTGGGAAAACTGGAAAGCCACATGCAAAAGAATGAAACTGTACTACAGTCTCTCACCCTGTACAAAAATTAACTCAAAATGGATAAAGATCTAAACATAATACCTGAAACAATTAAGTACATAGAAGAAGACATAGGTACTCAACTCATGGACCTGGGTTTTAAAGAGCATTTTATGAATTTGACTCCAATGGCAAGAGAAGTGAAGGCAAAAATTAATGAATGGGACTACATCAGACTAAGAAGTTTTTGCTCAGCAAGAGAAACTGATAACAAAATAAACAGAAAGTCACCTAAATGGGAAATGATATTTTCAAACAACAGCTCAGATAAGTGCCTAATATCCAAAATATACAAAGAACTCATAAAACTCAATAACAAACAAACAAACAATCCAATAAAAAAATGGGAAGAGGATATGAATAGACACTTCTCCCAGGAAGAAATACAAATGGCCAACAGATATATGAAAAGATGCTCATCTTCTTTAGCTATTAGAGAAATGCAAATCAAAACGGCAATGAGATACCACCTCACACCTGTTCGATTAGCTGTTATTAGCAAGTCAGGTAATAGCAAATGTTGGAGAGGCTGTGGAGAAAAAGGAACCCTCATCCACTGTTGGTGGGAATGTAAAGTAGTACAACCATTATGGAAGAAAGTATGGTGGTTCCTCAAAAAACTGCAAATAGAACTACCTTATGACCCAGCAATCCCTCTACTGGGTATATATCCCCAAAACTCAGAAACATTGATACGTAAAGACACATGCAGCCCCATGTTTATTGCAGCATTGTTCACAGTGTCCAGGACATGGAAACAACCAAAAAGCCCATCAATAGATGACTGGGTAAAGAAGATGTGGCACATATACACTATGGAATACTACTCAGCCATAAGAAATGATGACATCGGAACATTTACAGCAAAATGGTGGGATCTTGATAACATGATACGAAGCGAAATAAGTAAATCAGAAAAAAACAGGAACTGTATTATTCCATACGTAGGTGGGACATAATACTGAAACTAAGAGACATTGACAAGAGTGTGGTGGTTACGGGGGGGAGGGGGGAATGGGAGAGGGATAGGGGGTGGGGAGGGGCACAAAGAAAACAAGATAGAAGGTGACAGAGGACAATCTGACTTTGGGTGGTGGGTATGCAACATAATTGAACGACAAGATAACCTGGACTTGTTATCTTTGAATATATGTATCCTGATTTATTGATGTCACCCCATTAAAAAAATAAAATTATAAAAAAAAAAAAAAAAAAAAAGAAGTACAAATTGTTAGAGAAAGAAAAGTAATGCAAAATAGAGGATAGGGAAAATAGTCAATAATACTGTAATAATTATATATGGTATCAGGTGGATATGAGACTTATTGGATGGTCATTTACTAATGTCTAATTATTGTGTTGTATACCTGAAAATAATAGAATATTGCACATTATCAGTAATTGACAATTAATTAAAGAAATTAAAAAAATTTTAAAGTCAATAAAATAAATAAATAAAACTATTAAAAATTATTTTAAAATTCCATAATTTCAGTGATTTTGGGAGAGGTGGAGTATAGAGAGAAAACTAAGTTAAGATAATTATGTATTTTAGAGACAGAATTTACTTTCAGTTTTTAGTTTATTTTATTTTAGATTGAGACTTCATTAAATAATAGTACCACATTAAATTGTATTCAAGAATGTTATAAAATGATGAAATAGTTAAACACTACTATATTAGCAACAACTGGCATACTATATCCTATCTCTTAGTGAGAAATACTATAGCATAATGGAAAACTGATAAGTTGCTTGTTTATAGTCTATAAACTACTTTCCCCTACATCTTCAAAACTTATGAACATGGTAGAAGGTAGGTTTGTGAAAAAGTACTCTTGATTGCAAAATAATATATTATTACTCAGTCAACTGAAGGAAGGGTATGAATTAGAACAAGGATTTTATGGTAAGATTCAATGAGAACATTCTACACATCCAACAGCAGAAGGATTCCTGGAAAAGAGGCTACATGTTATAATTGTATCTTGAAAAGATATTGACAGAAACAGAAAGATGTCCTCTATTCATTCAGCCCTAACTCCTCAAGATGTATAGAACACAACTGAAACTCTGTGAGCTCAGACCATTGGTATGTGGTATCCAATCACAGAGAAATTACCAGCCTCTTGTCGAGAGGCAATATTTACTGATTTCTTGCTTGAATCTAATTCCTCTACCCCTGTTTTCTACTAAGCAGAGATTCACAGTTATAAGTCTTATGTGTCTGAGTTTGCATGCTCTCTACCTCTTATTATCTGTAACCATAGGGTGTTAAGACTGTTCATAAGAAAGCATGTCTTTTAGGTATATGACAGAACTGCATTTTACCATTTGAAAGTTCCCGTGACACACTTTGACTTAAGAAATGTGAACAGAACTTGTGTCACCTGTGGGAAGAAGCTTTAGGATCTGGAGTGTGATTTGTTATATTTAACAGAGAGAGCTCCTATCAAAATAGAGACTTGGTCAGCTTGGAATCTGAACAACAGTAGTAAGCACAAACTGCTGTAAATGAACTAACATGTACTTTTAGGAGAAAACATTTGTTTCTTCAAGTTTCTGAAATTTGCATTTATTACAGCATAACCTAGCTTGTGCCAACCTTGCAACCACGGGCACATTGCCTAGCTACTTAACTCCTCAGCTTTTTAGTTTCTAAAATGAGAGTAATAATATTATTGACCCCGAGTGTTGTTTTGTGAATTAAATGTGAAAATAAGTGTAAAAATTTAAGACTAATTTAAGACCATTCCAAGTACATAACACTTATTATTATCCATACCTCCACAAAAGATTTAAACCCCAATGATTTCCTTTCATTTAAGCCACTATTTAATGAATTCTATATAATATAATGATCACTTTGCATATGAAAATTAGTCCTCTTAAAATTTTATGGGCATTATAGGCATTATTCAAATCTATAGTTTCCATATATGAGTACTGAGGAATATTCCTACGGGTTTGAAGTTGACAACAAATGTCTTATTTTGTCATCAGCAACTTGTTTTTATTTCTAACTTTTCATTAGAAGTAATTAATTGAATCAAAATATCTGAAAGTAGATTATTCTTAACACAATTAGAGTTTATTTCTATCTTGGTTAGGTTTATTTTGGCTGCTCGAACAACTGACTGAAATCTGTGTGATGGCTTATCTACAATAGAAGCTTATTTTTTTCCTCACATGTCAATGATGCATCACTGTTCCTTATAATCTTTCCTTGACCTAAAGACAGAAACTTTGACACTTTGAACAAAGAGTGCCCGGAGTCACCTTGCAGCTTGTTTCTATTATATCATTTTGAAGGAAAAACAGTAATATAAAAAACCATAGAGGAGTCTACATGGGAGGTTTTATGGGCCAGGCGCAGGTGTCAAATACATCATTCTGCTCACACTTGGCTGATTACGACTTAGTCATTTGGTCACACATAAAGGAAGACCTAGAAATATATTCCAACAACTTGCCCAGGAAAAAAGGCAAACACACATTCGTGTGATGTATAGAGCAATCCCTTCCTCAGCTTTTTAGACCATGAAATCTGTGATTAAAGGAACTATCCACTCAAGGCAACTTCTAATAATAATCCTAACATATTTATTTCAACATTTTTGGCTTGTTAATGTTCTTTCACTTTCATTCATTCTCATTTTGCTCCTTACAACAACCCTCTGAGGAGTAAGATAGTGTTATTATTCTCTACTTAAAGTGGAGAGAATTGAAATAGGGTTAAGAATCTCAGGGTCAAATGAGGCAGAACTACTTAATAGAGAAGTTAAGAGGATGTGTGGATGTGGTTAAAAGTGATGAAGTGAAGCTTTGCTCGATTCCCAAACCTCAAGAGAGGGCTCAAGCAAGACCTAGTTTTAAAAGGCTTCACTCTTGCAGACATAACTTTATGTATATCCTCACCTCATATTAATAAACTTATTTTTAATTTTTTCCTTAAGAAAAACACTTGTGTCAGATGGATGTGTTATGCATAAAACCACTGCACTTTAAAATGTGACACAAAGCCTTTGATTGCCCTTATCTTTTATGTCCAAAAGTTGATTCATTTTAGGTGCATGAAAATAGGAAGGGGATTATAATTTAACAAGCAGGTGTATATGTATGAAACATTCTGTTAGTATTCTGCATATATACTGCTCTCAAAACCTAGGTGATATTTCAAAATAAATATGAAGCAATAAAATATCCTCTAATTTTTGTAAGCAGTGAATTATGTCATTTAAAAGAGTTTATGAGTAGTAATATAGTCTAAATTTTATACATGTGAACCATGAAGCTAGGGCAATTACTACCATTTCTTTGAATCATACAACCAGGAATGAAATTGTGGAAGATTACATTTTTTATTGAAATAATGGTGACATAAAGCTATGAGAATTATTCTAGAGATTGTGAAGGCAATTTTTCATAAATATCACAAAAATGGCAGGAGAATGCTTATATTATCTATACCAATTAGAGTTGTCAATAGTGACCTCAGCAAAACTAAATGTTGAAAGGTAAAATATTAAAGAAGTCCTTTTGTGCTGATATCTTGAAAAAGCAAATGACAAAATCTAACTGCAATTTATTTCCATTATTAAGAATAAACTGCAAGACAATGGAGAAAGTAATTCTTGAATAACTTATGTATGGTCAGTCCCTTCAAGACCAGCTGGGTGACTGCTCTGCCAAGCAACTCATCTATCCCAAGTACAAAGCTGACACCCTGGCAGGAGGATGAGTAATTCTTCAGAAGATGTCTGGACAGCTGGTACTTCAGGACCCCAAATAGCAGATCTAGAAGCACTCTCCAAATGCTTGCTCTTTATCCAGCTATGTTTTGATCAAAGCATTATACTTTTAAGAAAAGTCAATGCATCTCTGTTATTGTCATTCCAGTTACCTTGTGCATCTAGATGAGAACATACAGTTAGGAGTTCTATTTAGCTGTCATATCCTAGCTGTCTCATACTTTTAAAGTCAACCTATTTGAACCTATTGCCTCATATATTAATCTGAGAGAATAATACCAATATTGTAGGTAAAAAGATCAGAGATATTATAAGTGTCAGAAATCACCTCTAGCACATAGTAAACCCTCACTAAAAACATACAGTTTCGTTATCGTTATCATTGGGATGATAATGTTGATAATGATGATGATGATACTGTATTTGATTTCCAAAGCCAAATTCATTAGTAATAGCCAAGTACATTTATAGTGGTTATTTGTATTTGAGGCATAATAAGTTTAAAGTTAACTTTTATTTACTGAAACATTATTTTGTGAAAAGCATTTCTACACATGTCATCTTATTTGATCCCCACGATACTACATTCCATTTTAGAAATGCAGGCAATCTAACACTGATGTTTCATAGCCAACTTATGACTCTGTTCCAGTGCTATTTTTGTTCTACATCAACATTTCTATGAGGACCAGTTTTTAGTATTAAAGACAAATAGAACATTGAGCATAGAATTGTTTTACCACTCCATTTCATAATTTTACTCAAAAATGTGAATCAACTAATTTCTTTTTAGCCATAACCAGGCACTGCACATATGTGGCACAAACAAATCACTGTAAATGCTTTCTTCAGAACAAACCTCAGTGCTGAAGTGAATGTACTCTCACTTAGGATAAATTGAATAAAAGGCCTAATGAGGCCTCTGGCTCCCAGAACCAGGAAGAAGTGGAAACAAGTTAAACAATGCATTTGCCTTCAGAGAGAAAAGAATATAATCCAAGAAAAAACCAAAGAGTAGAAATTTAGAATGAGAACATAGTAAGTGCTCCAATGGAGGCACAAAGCGGTATTTAGAGAGCTGCATACTGTGAACTCCTTTAATACTGAATGAAGTGATATGAAGTGAAGTTCTGGTTTTAAAGTGGAGTTACACAGAATCAAAACTGCTCTCAAACAGTAAAATAGGGGTAGTCATAGGACTAACCTCAAGGACTTGTCATAGGGATTCAATATGTTATTGTATGTAAAAACTTTAAACTTTTAATACATTTGCAAGCTCTTAAGTGAATATTCTATAAATGTTAACTGCTAATATTATTTTTTATATCTATTGTGAAAAAATTGTAATATTTTAAAAAATACTAATTGGTATTATTTAAATACCTATTTTTTTAAATATTTTATTTATGCCTGAAATGATATCACAGAGGACACTTTTTATGTCCCTTGAGAAAACATAAACATTGTGACATTGTCTTTTATAAAGAATCGATTTCTGCAGTAATTGGAAAGTTTCATTGTACAGTGGTACCCCGATATACGAATTTAATTCATTCTGTAACCAAGCTGGTAAGTCAGTCAACTCATATATCAAACTGCCAATACTGGACCCGTGCGCCAATGCACCAACTAGGGGCAGCTTTCTGAATCACAACTCACAACTCATATCTTGGAATTTCGCCTAGACCTCGAACAAAAATACGGACCGAGTCACAGCTCGTATCTTAAAAATACTTGTATGTTGGTCTGGTACCACTGTAAAATTGATATCCCAATAGTCTTGGGATAATCTGTTTCAAGACTTCTTTTGTTTCTCAAGAGAGAGAAGGATAAATCAGTGGTGTTTAGCTTTAACTTATCCAGGTTGAATTTCCGAAATCAGGAAAGGTTGTGTGAAATCTTAAATGTGGCTTTCCAGCATCTCAATGCTCAACCAGGTAATGCTGAAACTCTCTTGTAATTTCTCTTTATAATACCTTTAGTAACTCATGTTGACTGACTCTAACATCTGGTTCTGAATATAATTTCTTACAATGCCACTGACATTACTTATTACAATGCCACCATCTTACTTATTTTCCAGAATTTATTTTTTTAAATGAGTAGATATTACACATACAAATTCCATCACAGTAGTGGAATCGCAATCACACTGTAGACAAGAGCTGAGACTGTTGTGTAACATGACCGAGGAACTGAGAACTCCAGTTGTTGGTTGAGTTTATCACACATTTTGGAGTCCTCTTTGCTTCTACTTTCTTAATTTATTTCCTAGAGAAGAATTGTTGGTTGAATGTGTTGCTATCATTTTTATAGTAGAGAAAAGATTAAACAAATTAGTATTCCCATGAAAAGTTCACTGCAAAGGAGTCACAGCATGTCTGCTGTGATAGAGTGATGTGCGAGGCTTACCTTCTACGTTCTAATGGTCCACATCCCACCTCAAGGTGGTTTCTCTAACCACATGAAACTGGCTGTCAATGCTGGGGTCCAGGCCCTTGCCTACTCTCCAAAAAATCTTTTCAGTTATTCCAGACAGGCCTAACGGGCACCACTCTGTCTCTAACCCACCTTTGCTCATTGACAGAATGATTTAACCAAAATCACAGATGGTATTGATTGTACAGCAAGAAAACAATATTCCTTTATCTTTTCTAGAATGTTGTCTGAAAAGCAAAATGTCATGTTTTATTGACTCTAAAAAACCTTAACCAAAAAATTTACCCTGGAGTAATTGTATTTTTGTTTCATAAATGACAACAGAAAGGCATGCATTTATCATAATATAACAATCAAGACTACTTTAAATCTTGCTGTAGTGCTTAGTGCAGCTTGTAATTATGAAAACTGCACCCTGTTGTATTTCATTGATTAATATTTTGGCTTAGACCCATATACTCATACATTTTATAATTTACATACCAAAGAAATTCTTCTGGTATAAGAAATGTAGTACAATATTGTAAATTTGTCAGTTTAAGTATATGTGTAATCTTTTGAGGTAATGCAGTTAGTTTAAATCTACTTCACAGACTTTGTGAGGCATTAAGTGCAAAAACTCATGATACACAGGGTATTTTTTATTCTGTTGCTGAGATTTGACCTCTTGAATTTTTTTCTAGAGGACTGGGTTTTGTAGTAAGAGGTTAGAGGAAGGGGGGAGCCTTCCTTTATCCCCTTGCTTAACATTTTTAGAGAGAAAATAAGGAATAATAGTAAGGGTCAGAAAAATCAGTAATAAGAATTAAATGTGCTGCAACAGACCATTTTCCTAGCAGTTCAAAGGAGTCTACAACTCTCTCAAATTATTGTTACTCTCACTAGAAGTTTAATTTATATTCTGGAATCAAATAAACAGCTTTTGTGCCAATGAATCAGGTAATTCAGCTCAGACTCTGCATCTCTCTCTTTCAAAAATCTTTGGCATCTATAGGCAGGTGGTTTAAGAAAAACATGTTTTTGTTGTTATTGTTCTTGCTTTACTTTTCAAAATTTTTTTTCCTAATAAAAAAGGTACTGGGGTATAAATTTGAATCACATAGTACCATAGGATCACTATTCATGATTTCCATTTTACACAAACACATACTACACACAAACACGCACACCGAGTCCCAAACTCTATCTAACCGCTGAATTTAGCCCTGCAGCAGCCCCAACTTCTGAGGTAGAGCCTGGACCTACATGAGATGGATAAAAGAGGCTGTCTGATTGGCCCCACAGATCAGTACTGATTCAGTATTAGCACTGCATCTCTTCTATCTTCTTTTGTGTAGTGATTTCACAAATCCTTTTGCCTGTGTTAGTGCAACATTTTGTTATGCTCTTTAACCACAATCTAACTAACTTATTTAT
The DNA here is from genome assembly GCF_036850765.1 of Saccopteryx bilineata. NCBI lineage: Eukaryota > Metazoa > Chordata > Mammalia > Chiroptera > Emballonuridae > Saccopteryx > Saccopteryx bilineata. The sequence continues at coordinate 68,463,869 of NC_089490.1, read as the reverse complement.
AACAAGATAATCATATTCTTTTACATATTTGACTTAAAATTTCTTAATAAAATTCCCTTGAGGGTTTTTGTTTTCCAAACCAAAGAATTATACAGTTATTTCTGTTTCTCCAAATCATGTCAGGAGCCATGTCATTAAAGTAGATACAACATTATGATATAATCACAACATCAAAACTGAGACAGACAGCGGTAGAGCGTCAGCCTGGCGTGCGGGGGACCCGGGTTCGATTCCTGGCCAGGGCACATAGGAGAAGCGCCCATTTGCTTCTCCACCCCCCCCCTTCTCTCTGTCTCTCTCTTCCCCTCCCGCAGCCAAGGCTCCATTGGAGCGAGGATGGCCCGGGCGCTGGGGATGGCTCCTTGGCCTCTGCCCCAGGCGCTAGAGTGGCTCTGGTTGTGGCAGAGTGACGCCCCGCAGAGCATCACCCCCTGGTGGGCAGAGCGTCGCCCCTGGTGGGCGAGCCGGGTGGATCCCGGTCGGGCGCATGCGGGAGTCTGTCTGACTGTCTCTCCCCGTTTCCAGCTTCAGAAAAATACACACACACAAAAAAAAAACAACAAAAAAAAAAACCTGAGACAGAATGGTTTAAAAGATAAAAGAGAGTTGCAACCTGAAAAGTGCTATTATTTCCCTTAGGTGGAAGATTCTAGAAAGACACAGAGTATATGTGCTCGCTATTAACTCCAGACTGTAAGAAGAGCTGGCAATAGAGCATCATCGATTATTTTTGAGTCTATTCTTTAGATGTTTTCAATCACTAGTGTATATTTATTGGAGCGATAAGCCAACACTGAGTATACATATACAGATGAGAGAACATCATTGCTTTATAGAGTCATAAATTCACAACAATGATAAACACAGATTGTCAGAATATTTATCATCTGTTGATTATATATTTTGGTCTGTAAGGTGCTCATTCATTTGACAGGCACAAAATGTTAATTTGTTACTGCAGGATTTTCAGTGTTACTCTATTAATAGAATAGCCTGACAGTGTACCATAACCATTACATCCACCCTGTAAGTCTCATCTTCATCCTTATATTTATTTTTGTATTAAAACTTTCTTGCAAAATACCTCTCAGTGCATCTAAGTTCAAGCTCGGCCCTAGTCAGGTACCTCAGTTGGTTAGAGGATGATCCCCATATGCCAAAGTTGCAGATTTAATCCTTGATCTGGGCACATACAAGAATCAACCAATGTCTGACTTGTGGTGGTGCAGTGGATAAAGTGTTGACCTGGAATGTTGAGGTTTCCATTTCAAAGTCCAGAGCTTGCCCAATCAAGGCACACACACAAGAAGCAACTACTATGAATTGATACTTTGCGTTTCTCCTACCCTTCTCTCTCCTTTCTAAAATCAATAAATAAAATCTTAAAAAAATAATTAACCAGTGAATGCATATGCATAAATAAGCAGAACAACAAATCTATGTTTTACTCTCTGTCTCTTCTATCCGTCTTTATCTCTCTCCTCTTTCTCTAAAATCAATTTTTAAAAATCCAAGCTCAAATCTGGTAAATTTTTAGTTTTTCCTTTTTTTTTTTTTTCATTTTTCTGAAGCTGGAAACGGGGAGGCAGTCAGACAGACTCCCACATGCGCCCAACCGGGATCCACCTGGCACGCCCACCAGGTGCTCTGCCCATCTAGGGCATCGCTCTGTTGCATCTAGAGCCATTCTAGCACCTGAGGCAGAGGCCACAGAGCCATCCTCAGCACCTGGCCATCTTTGCTCCAATGGAGCCTCGGCTGCGGGAGGGGAAGAGAGAGACAGAGAGGAAGGAGAGGGGGAGGGGTGGAGAAGCAGATGGGCGCTTCTCCTGTGTGCCCTGGCCAGGAATCGAACCCGGGACTCCTGCACACCAGGCCGACGCTCTACAGCTGAGCTAACCGGCCAGGGCCTAGTTTTCCTTTAACATAAAAACTTGTCATACAGGTTATCCTTCCATTATACATGTATTTCTTCCATTACAGATACATGTATAAATATAATAATATAAATGCAATGAAAAGTGATAACAAACAATTCTAACAGAATGATATAATACTCTCATGCTAGGCCCTAATCGATTGGTTCAGTAGAGAGAGCGTTAGCCTGGAGTATGGACATTCTGGATTTGATTCTCAGTCAGGATGCACAAGAGAAGCAACCACCTTCTTCTCTCCCTTCCCCTCTCCTCTTTTTTTCCCTCTTCTCCCACAGCCCGTGGCTCAATTCATCTGAGTGTCAGCCCCCAGCATTGAGAATAGCTCAGTTAATTGGAGTATTGGCCCAGATGATGTGCTGCCAGGTGGATTCCGGTGGAGGCGTATGTGGGAGTCTGTCTCTCTATCTTCCCTGCTCTCAATTGAAAGAAAGAAAGAAAGAAAGAAAGAAAGAAAGAAAGAAAGAAAGAAAGAAAGAAAGAAGAAAGAAAGAAAGAAAGAAAGAAAGAAAGAAAGAAAGAAAGAAAGAAAGAAAGAAAGAAAGAAAGAAAGAAAGAAAGAAAAGAGGAAGAAAGGAAAGGAGAGGAAAGAAAAAAAAAAACCAAAGAAAGAAGACCACACCTAGGCCTACATGTGGCTGTGGGGGGTTGGGCTGACAGCATGCACTATTTTTTTTTTTAAATGAGAGAACAGGAAATCAAGCTACAACTGAGCAGGATCCACCCAGCAACCTTGGTCTGAGGCCAATGCTCAAATCAACGGAGTTATCCTCAGCACCCAAGGTGAGCCACTAGCTAGAGAAAGAAGGGAAGAAAGGAAGAAGGGAGAAAGGAAGGGAAAGATATGCAGATGGTCACTTCTCAATGTGTGCCCTGACCGGGGATGAATCTGGGACATCTGCATGTGGGGCCAACGCTTTATACACTGAGCCAACTGGCCAGGGCCAGCATGTATTTCTGTGGCTACAGGATCTCATCACAGGCATGTACCCAAGGAAGTGGACCCAGGTTTATAGTCCTGGATACACAGCTGGAAGGTCTAGCTCCAAGTATAGACACAGCAGTGGCGACCAGCCACAGGAGTCTAGGTTGGTGCCTTGTACTCATGCAGCCATAGTAGCCTGGACTGTCTGCTGGTGCAGATCCTGGGCTGGTCCAGCAGCCCGAGAGGGGGAGCAAACAAGGAAAGACTCAGAAGGCTTATGTCTGCAAGCAAATGAGAGTACCTGAATGGGGCAGTGAAACCTGGGATGCTATACAGTAGCAGTGCTGTCCACTGGTTTCTTCCGTGGCTAGAGGAGTGGGGCCTTCTACAAAGCAGGTCACTGGATACCCCACTTATTTCTAGTTGAGGCTGCTACTGGTAGCTTCTGTTCTTTTTCTTTGCTTATAATCATCTCTCTGCCTCAGCTTTGCCAGTGTTTGGGCAAGTCCTTTACGTGGTGCCCCAAAATGCTGAGGAAGCTAGTCACTCACCCTCTTCTCCCTTTCTAAGTGGAGTCCTCTCCTGGAGCTGAGCAGTGCTGGCATAGCAGTCAGGATGATCCAGGCAGAATTGAAGTATATTTTTTTTCTTTTTTTCTTTTGGTTAGTTTTTTTATTCCACTTTGTCTCTGAAGTTTCTTAAGCAGGATCCTGAACAATCCCAGAGTTGTTATGGTCTGTGTGTAGCTTTCTAATTCAATAATTTTAGGGGAAGGGTAGAATTTGTGGGAGAATAGAAACTGTGATCTCTCTCCTCTATTTTAAAGATGCCACTCTGGCATATTTAGTTATTAAAAAGTAGTATTATTGGAAAAAGCATATCTATAATTACCAAATGCTGTTATCAGTTATAATTGCCTCTACTATTTCAGAGCAAAGCTATATATTTTTTACCTATAAAATATTGAATGCTTTATGACATTGTCGTGGAATTTGAAAAAATGTAAAGGTAAATTAAATAGCAAAAACTAAATATTCAGAAAATTGGAAAGCAAGTAGGTCAAAGTTTATATATGTTAAAAACAATAATTATTGGTTAAAGGAGATAAAATGTATTTAGTGATTAGAAAAGTATTTCAAGGAGAAGTACAGTTGAAATTTTATCTTGAAGAATGAAGAGTATACTTTTAATTATTAAACAAATAACTAAAAATTCCACTCAAATCTACAATCAATATAGGAAATAAAAGAAGTTTAAAGATCAGTGTGGTTTTAGGTGAGGCTTGAAAGTCCTGCTGAATGCTGTCATCAAAGTGCAGTTACTCTGCTACTCTCTACCTTGCCTTCTCAAAACTGACTTTATCCTAAGGCTTCCTTCTTCATTCAAAGACCCAATATGGGGGCCAGAATATTTATGACCAGTGACAGTATGAAGAAAGTATCTCTTTGTTGCTATAGTACCAGCAAAATGTAGGGCTTAAAAATAACTCCTAAGTTTCTGACTTAGGCAATGTTTATGGCAAAGTAATATAGCAGGACTGAGCCCTGGCCAGTTGGTTCAGCGGTAGAGCGTCGGCCTAGCGTGCGGAGGACCCGGGTTCGATTCCCGGCCAGGGCACACAGGAGAAGCGCCCATTTGCTTCTCCACCCCTCCGCCGCGCCTTCCTCTCTGTCTCTCTCTTCCCCTCCCGCAGCCAAGGCTCCATTGGAGCAAGGACGGCCCGGGCGCTGGGGATGGCTCTGTGGCCTCTGCCTCAGGCGCTAGAGTGGCTCTGGTCGCAATATGGCGACGCCCAGGATGGGCAGAGCATCGCCCCCTGGTGGACAGAGCGTGCCCCATGGTGGGCGTGCAAGGTGGATCCTGGTCAGGCGCATGCTGGAGTCTGTCTGACTGTCTCTCCCTGTTTCCAGCTTCAGAAAAATGCAAAAAAAAAAATATATATATATATCTATATAGATATATCTATATATCTATATAGATATATCTATATATATATATATCAGGACTGTTTTTGCCAAATAAAGTTAATCATGTGAGAGGAAAGTCAGTTGATGGGAGACGGTTTTCCATGGGTCACATTTTTGTCTACCTTGAGATTAAGACACTGACTACACTTTTTTTGAAAGTATCTTTTCAAAGATGCTCATGTAGTGAAGAGCCTTGGGTTATAGAATTAGTATCTCTCTCCAGAACAAAGAGAGGTTATCCATAACTGTTCTCTCTCCAAGACCCCATTGCCAATCCTTCAGAAAATATGTTAGCCCAACCTTAAAAGTATATCCAGAATCTAACATCTTCTCCATATTTCTGGGGTTAACACTATGCTCTGTTGTCCTTTACCTGTGTTACTGCAGTTTTCCTCCTTCCACTTGACCCCCTTACCCATCTACAGTTTATGTCCAACACAAAATAAAACTGCTTTTAATATATATATATATATATATATATATATATATATATATTTAAATATTTCACACAAAACTATCCAATGGCTCTACATTTCAGTAATTTTCAAAGTCTTTAGAGAAGTTTACAGACCCAACATGATTTACATACCTCCAATCTCATTATCTCTCTGACTTTATTTTCTACTACTCTCCTCTCCACACATTTTGCACCAGTCACCGTTTTTCATAATCTAAAACATGCCTGGCATACTTGTTTCCACTGCTCACCTTCTAACACAGTATATATTTCACTGTATATATACAGGGAATCTTTATTCCTTTGCTATAATTTAAAGTCAACATGGGTATTTCTGTCAATTGTTTCATTTATGTGTCTAAGCACCTAGAACAATATATTCACACATAATCAGTGCTCAATAAATATTAATATGTTTTTTTGTATTTTTCTGAAGCTAGAAACGGGGAGAGACAGTCAGACAGACTCCCACATGCGCCCGACCGGGATCCACCCGGCACGCCAACCAGGGGGCGATGCTCTGCCCACCAGGGAGCGATGCTCTGCCCCTCCGGGGCATCGCTCTGCCGTGACCAGAGCCACTCTAGCGCCTGGGGCAGGGGCCAAGGAGCCATCCCCAGCGCCCGGGCCATCTTTGCTCCAATGGAGCCTCAGCTGCAGGAGGGGAAGAGAGAGACAGAGAGGAAGGAGAGGGGGAAGTGTGGAGAAGCAGATAGGCGCTTCTCCTGTGTGCCCTGGCCGGGAATTGAACCCAGGACTTCCGCACACCAGGGCGACACTCTACCATAATAAATATTAATTTTATGAATGATGAATGTAATTCCTTCAGATGTTCTGTGGAAGAGATAAAGCATATATATACATATACATATATATATATATATATATATATATATGCACATACACACACACACACACACACATAATTCATGGACACAATTGTGCTGCTCTTATGCTTTTCTTAATAGAAACATATTTCATGTTCCAGAGTGAACCAGAAGAATAAAACCATTTCTGGTATGATGTAAGTTTTGAAAATACTGTTGGTCGTGACCAAGGCTTATTTAGGGTCTCAGTTATAACTGACCTTTGTTCTATAAATCGAATTGGGACTGATTAGCAATGCTTTCTTACTGAATACAGAAAATATAGGCCCCCTGTGGAAGTCGTTTACAGTAAATGTCTTTACTTTTTGCAGCACATTTTCTTGTCTTTCCTATAAAAATACTTAGCAAGATTCAGATTGCAGCTTTCTATTTTTCTCTTAAACAACCTTGTTTCAATTTTTATTATATCATTATATCATAGCTATCTGCTGTAACTATACAGATTTTGGAACAAGTATGGGAAATTGTGAAAGGTATATTTATTTAGATTTTAAGAACTCATGAAAGTGACTTAATTAGAGCACTAAATATAAATATTAAGGAAGTACAAAAACACACAGAATTCTGCATTGCTCTATTTTGTTTTGCATGTAGGGAAACTAAACACATAGAACTGTAGAAATTAAATTTTTTTTTAACTTTTTTTTTTTTTGGTATTTTTCTGAAGCTGGAAACGGGGAGAGACAGTCAGACAGACTCCCGCATGCGCCCGACCGGGATCCACCCGGCAGGCCCACCAGGGGGCGACGCTCTGCCCACCAGGGGGCGACGCTCTGCCCACCAGGGGGCGATGCTCTGCCCCTCTGGGGTATCGCTCTACCGCAACCAGAGCCACTCTAGCGCCTGGGGCAGAGGCCAATGAGCCATCCCCAGCGCCCGGGCTATCTTTGCTCCAATGGAGCCTTGGCTACGGGAGGGGAAGAGAGAGACAGACAGGAAGGGGGGGGGTGGAGAAGCAGATGGGCGCTTCTCCTATGTGCCCTGGCCAGGAATCGAACCCGGGTCCCCTGCACGCCAGGCCGACGCTCTACCGCTGAGCCAACCGTCCAGGGCCTAGAAATTAAATTTAATGTTGTTACTTTATAAAGTAACTTTTTAAAGTTAAATCAATGAACTTTAAAACTAATATTTAACACACAATACATATTGTTCATGCCTAATCAAAGAATCTAAAGTGTAGGTTTAAAAAAATGCAAGCAACATTCAAAATCTATCTATTTATCTATCTATCTACTTACCTACCTACCTACCTACCTACTTACCTACCTACCTACCTACCTACCTAGGTAACTTTATAAAATAATAATAGGTGATAAAATAAATTATACTGTGTGACAGAAAGCTCATGGACGCGAACAGTGGTGATTTTGGGTGTGGAGTGGTTGGTGGTTGGGAGGTAGGAGAGGTTATAGGAGGGATAAATGGTGATGAACAACGACTTGATTTGGGGGTGGTAAACACACAAAATGCTGTACAGAGATGGGTCATATTTGCTGAAATACTTAGGAAGAATTTTCCCAGTAAGATCAGATATACATTTTTCTAAACACTTTAAAAACAATATTCTGGTTTCATTTATTATATTTAATCTACCTGCAATATATTTTACAAAAAGATACAAAGAATCTAACTTTTTAAAAAATAAATGACCAATCTGACTGAGTTTAATGACATGGTATTTATCTTTTAAAACTGAAACTAAGCTGTAATTTTCATGATTTAGACCTATTGCAAATAACACATTTTTTAATGTTAAATGTCTAAAATACTGATATGTTTAATACAAATTAATTTTAATGTTTAATTACTCAATATCATTATTTATGTTTTGAAGAAATTCAAAATGGACATATTGAATGCATTCTATAAATGTTTTGATATGAGGATATTACTAGTCTAGAAATTGATTGTAAAAATAATACTTTATAGAAATAAGCTTCTAGAAAATAAAATAAAATGTAAAGGGGAAAGAACAGACAGATCAATACAAGTGAATAAAGAGTATAAAAATAGATCTGTACAAATAGAGTGAACTAATATTTGACAAAGGATCAAAAGTAACTCATTGGAGAAAGGAATTTACTTTAACAAATGGTGCTAGAACAACTGAACATTTTTTGTGAAAAGATAAATCTATTAATGCATATTGCAAAATGAAAGAAGTCAATCTAAAAAGGCTACATACTCTATGATTTCAATTATATGACATTCTGAAAAAGGTGAAATTATAGAAATAGTAAAATGATTAGGAGTTATCAGACGTCAAGAGAGAGAAATATAGGTACAGCACAGAGAATTTTAGAGCAATGAAAATACACAGTATACCATAATAATGGATACATGTCATTATACATTTGTCCAAACCCACAGAATACACTACATCAAGACTAAACTATAATGTAAATTAAAACACCAATGAGATACTAATATACCCTAATAACTAGGTGATTAAATAAGTAAACTTTTGCAAATTTAGGTACAAGAATTTTATTCAGCTCTAAGGATGAATCTTAAGGTTAATAGCTGTACTCATTAAGTTTATCAATGTATCAAAAGTAATGAATGTTACTAGCAAGTATAGAAATACTTATAAAGAATAAAGTAATATTACATAATATTTAGAGAAAATAGAAAATAAAGAGGACAATTTAACAGTTTTATAAAGAGAACTGGAAAAATAGGGTGATTTTCACAAACTTCTACCTCCAAACACTTTGACTACTTTGAATTATTTTGGACCTCAATTAGGAGAAAACATCTCTAACATATTTTTATAAGCTATCAGAATTACTGTTGCAAGGATACATCTTGAGATGCTAAACCGGCATCTTTGTGGAATTTGAGGCTTGGTAATCTAAGACAGAAAAATACCGATAATCTGTTTACAGTTATTGTTGTGAAGAATAAACTATCCTTCACCTCTGATCCAAGAGTCTTAAGTCTTCTTCCAGCATGCATGAAATTGGCAGGCTGACTTGATAGCTTGAAAGTAGGATAAATCTTTAACCTTCAGCAATTTTGACAAAAGGCAGTCATGAAATGAACAATCATTTGTGTGAATTAATGCTCTAGAGCCTTGAGAAACACTGTATTCAGATAAGGTTTTAGAAGCTAGAGATTGAAATTGTGACATAACATATTCACAAACTCCTGAGTCCAACTGAATTTGCACAGCTACATAAACAAATATATATATTTGTTTATGTAGTCATTTTGAGCTCAGGAAAGCTTTACTCCATAAGGAGCTTTAAATAGGGGAAAATATCTTAAAAAGTAACAGAAACTCCGTGCCTAAACCATACATGGATATATGGACAGACTTTCTACAGTTCACAGGTGCTGGAATCTGGGGATGAGATCATATCATAAAAACAAGTAGAACCCTTGGAGCAAAACAAGGGCAAATCACTCTCTAGAGATATTTCCTCATCTCAGGAATATATTGGAATCTCATAATCTCCCATTGAGAATGAGTTTAGGAACAAAAATGTAAAATTCCATAATGAAGCAATTCACCTTAAGAGAGAGAAAGCAGATTAATCAAACAAGTATTACAACACCAAGGCTAAGAGATAATAAAGTTATCTGAAAGATTACATAAAATAAATATATTTAAGTAATTTAAAATATAAAAGAAAAAAATGAAAAATATAAGAACAAAAATAAAAGCAATGTACACTAGATATGCTGAATTGAAAAGGAGATACAGTATATTGAAATTCCAAACATAAAATAAATTATTGATTTAAAAAACCATATGTGGATTAATTAGAATATTGGATACAGCAGATGAGAAAATTGATAAATTGAGATATCTGAAGGAATTTTCTGACATAAAATATACAAAAAAAGTAAAAGTAAAAGGGATTTTATAAACATAGTAGAATGAGAAGGCTCAATTTATACATATATCTAATAGTTCACTGGTTTACTCACTAATTTATTTACGTATTCATACATTTAAGCTGTGTGTCTTTATTTATAGTCCATACAAAGCTCCATAGAGTTTAAAGATTATTTTCTTTTTCTTTTTTTTGACAGAGACAGACAGGAAGGGAGAGAGATGAGAAGCATCAATTCCTTGTTGCTGCACCTTAGTTGTTCATTGATTGCTTTCCCATATGTGCATTGACTGGGGGGATATAGCAGAGTGAGTGACCCCTTGTTCAAGCCAGGGACCTTGGGCTCAAGCCAGTGACCTTGTGCTTCAAGTCAGCGTCCTTTGGGCTCAAGCCAGAGACCATGAGGTCATGTCTATAATACCATGCTCAAGCAAATGACCCCTTTCTCAAATTGTTGAGCCTGTGTTCAAGCCAGCGACCTCAGGGTTTTGAACTGGGTCTTCTGCATCACAACCTGAAGCTCTATCCACTGTGTCACCTCCTGGTCAAGTGAAAGACTATTTTCTTAAACATATACAAATATAATGGGGAGAGATAATGTTTAAATTTAGAGATTTTTGTCACATTTGTACTTTAAAGGTAAACTAAAACCTTGTAAATTAGAAATATTGAGAAAGATAACATGGTCAACTTTATATTGTATTTGAATTCAAAAACACCAAATTAAGATGATTTTGATTATGTTGTTTTGAGTGGCAACCCCAGGGCTGAATGGGCACAAGAAGGCATGTCATTAATAATCTAACAAATCAGACATCTTGCAGGACCTAGAAATAAGTGCTTAATCATCAAACCTAATGAGCAAGAGCTATGATATAAATGGCAAACCAAGTAGTGTATGTATAGGAGAGAGCATTGAGAGCAGGACATGTAGTTGTGGGGAAAGCAGGGTCAGGACAGGCTTTCTGACTGTGAACTGCAATAACATGCCAAGGATTTTTCTCTCAGATGGTACCTTGCAACTTATTTCCTAATATGCCGAGTATTGCTATTGACATTACATAGGCCATATGTACAGTTGACCCTCACCATATTGCAGTTCACTTTTCACAATCTCACTGTATCACTTATTTTTGAATTGCATATATCTAATTTTGTATCATGGATTTTTTGTTATATCATGGGATTTTTGGTATATAGGTATTTTTATATATTTATTATTATAATTGTTTTTTCAGTAAAATAAGTATTGTCTAGCCTAAAAAATTGAAAACAAAATAAAATAATATTAAAACATATTAGAAGAATATTAATCAAAATAAGATATGTAGCATACAGCAGATGATTAGACAAAGACTCTCATGTAAGGAAAACACAGCAACGGCCACTTCCAGTTGAGCTAGTTTGCCCACGTTAGATCGTACAGGGCACACTATTGGCTGATGGATGGAAGGCAACCAACCAGAGCCTGTGTTCTGTATATATAAATAATAAAATAACTATAAGTTTGCTACTTTGTGGATTTTCGCCTATCACAGAGAGTTCTGGAACCTAACTCCAGTGATAGACGAGGGACCATTGTATGTGTGTGTGTGTACATACATATATACATACATAATACATATATACATATATATAATATATGTATATAGATGTGTTTGTGTGTAGATAGATAGACAGATAGGTAGGTAGGTAGATAGATGATAGATAGATAGATAGATAGATAGATAAATAGATAGATAGACATATACACCCGGAGAGAGAGAGAGAGAGAGAGAGAGAGAGAGAGATCAATCTGCTGTTCCATTTATGCATTCATTGGTTGAATCTTATATTTGCCCTGACTGGGGATTGAACTTGCAATCGTGGAATGTCAAGATGACATTGTAACCAACTGAGTTACTCAGCCAGGACTATGTTATATATTTTTTCATGACTGCATAACACCTTTCCATTATAGATAGATAAATAGATAGATGATAGATGGCAGATAGATAGATAGATGGTAAATAGAGCATGGTTTTTAAATAGAAACTTACCAATGATAGTTGACACATTTTGTCTAATAGATAGTATTAAATTAAATGTTTATGTAATTGAAAACATAGCTTTGTTCAACAGTGGAAATAATATAGTGAATTAAAAATATTAGATTGAAAGAAATGCAAGATCTCGTCACAAACGTAAATATATATATATGTACATATATATACCTATAACATATATGGCATAAATAAAAAATAAACATGTAAAGAATAAAATTATTTTAATTTAGTGGAATATATATGTATTATATATAACTATCAGAATTTATTTATACTCAGTTATACTGTTTGAGACTTTGCGAAGGTATCATTCTATTCATATTGAGTACCAAAAGGAAGTAATAAAATGAGCAAATAGAAATATATGTTTTATTTGCCTTTTAGAAAGTTTGAAAAATAGCTCTGTATGTTTACTTATTTTTTTTCAATTAATGGAAAACAATATATGTTAAATATGATTTCCATGGTCCAGAAATTAGTTGTAATGCACATACATTTGGTTTCAAGATTTATGTGTTCCTACTGAACCAGTCATACTCTAATTAGTTTACCTTAACTGCATCTTTCCTTCTGTGCTGTAGCAGAAGTAAGTCAACAAAATGCATACCTCTAGCAAAATGTTAAAAGTTGATTGGGCCTTAAGGAACATATATTTCAATCCTAGCAGTTCCCATATGAAAGGGCTAAGTAGCTGAGGGTTTGAATTATGTTCTCAAGGACATATATATCTAGTTAGAAACTGACTTGGTTCCTTCAAAAAAATCATTAAAGTTGAAACAGAGTTCTTTATGCACTGCCTCAAGGAAATGTAATATTCCAGAGAGGAGAGTTTTAGAATATACTTAACCTATGGTATGCTTTAAGTTTTCATTTTTTTACTTTTTTACAAATATTTAAAATATTTTGTTATTTGGGTCACAAACTGACATTGAGTAAAAAAGAATGTTTAAGATGATCTCTGTTAATTCCCTTAATTCCCTATGAAAAGGGCTATCCTTACCCTATAGCAGTGCAAAAAAAAAAAAATTTCCATTAGACAAATGGGCACTGGAGCCTTTTCTATTATTCTCAAAACAAAGGATCAGGCTTAAACATTCATATTTAAATCAACTCATGTTTTTGTTTAGATTTTCATTTTAAAATGACTTTAGTATTTTCTCTTATATTTTATAGACCCTAATATAAGCTAAATATGCCACACAAAGCATCTATGGAATAAGCACAGGGGTCTGGTTTTTTGATCTAGAAATATTTCTTTACATTGAATTTTGTCCTGGTTTTTTATTTATTTTTACTTTCTATTTTAATGAAAATGGCCAGAGTTCATGAATTGGTCATGAATTCCATGAAGTTACTAATAGGATGTCAAATATCAAGATAAAAAATGAAAAGTATGAGAATGAATGCATATACATTATTGTAGACCTAGTTTGATAAAAGACTGACTGGCTCTGGAGGACGGCCAAAGCTAGCCTGTCAGCCCCAAATTCAGAACTACTGCTTTCTTCTGCTCATAAAGATAGATTGCATAAGTTGTTAAAGGATTGGGTTCTGTCATAACTCAAATGCGGCTATAAGTGCTGTACTTCACCCCTTAAATGGAGATATTACTGTTTACTTCAAATAATTTTGTGGGGATTAAATGAGTGTATATTAAGTGCACAACCATGTCTGTCTCTGGTAACCAACTATTCCATGTTTATTTCCTCTCTTTATATGCTCAAATTTTTCTGCTAATCTTTACTTACTGAAACACTGCTGCTTTTATTAAACCTCTCTTCACAAAAATTCTTAGTGCTCCTGGTGGAGTGAATCCCATGTTCATCTATCATTTACCTGTGGCTTGTCCTCTTTTGTAGTATTTCTCTTTCTTTTAATATTAAATTTAGTTACATGTGTGACCCTCTCAAGAGTAGTGGCTCCAGGAGCACAGTATTTTGACAGAACTCAGTCTTGTACACTAAATGTACTCAATTTTCAAAAAAATTTATTTGTTCACTGAACTAGAATAAATAAATATTGCAAGTAATTAACTATTGAAAAGGGTATTATGTTATATCTCCATATTGTTATGTATCTGATTAGCTTGGATTAGGTTTTGTTTGCTCATTTCTCAATATATGGCTAAAACTTATGTCTTCATGTTGCTAAAACACTGTCATTCCTGATATAAACATTTGTTAATATTTCATGCATGTTTACATTGAATTTGCCTCAAGTTATGCATTTACATCCTCAAAATATATTGCTCACTTTGCTTATTTTGTATAATATTTGTATCTATAGTAATTTTTTCCAAACCACTAAATTACTGTCACTAGCCTGGCCAATATATTGCTAATGAATTAAAAGTTAGTTACTGGCCAATTCTGAGAATAATTTGCTGTAACATAAAGAAAGCTTCTAACTGGCTAGTGTAACATTAAAGAGGCTAAGAAGAAATAATAAATAAGGAATCCTTTTCATGAAATAATTCTAAAATGCCTAAGATGAATAAGTTTGATAAAATTTCAAAGCAGCAAGAAAAGAAGAGTATGGTATTCCTGCATATCTTTATTACTTATTTATATCAACATTTCCTCACCTCCTATTGCCTTTCAAAAAACATAAAACTTTTAATGCCTGTTACAGAATTAACCTTTATTTTCTCAACTTCTTTAACTTTCAAAGCTATGTTAAACCTCTACATCTCAGAAAAATCAAAAGCATTACATTGATCAAAATTATCGACAAAGAGGAAGTTTACAGTAATAGATAGATTCTATAAGGGATATTAACAACCAGGAGTTGTACTCAGAAACTTAAGACAAATACCCAATACAAAGGATAAAATTCCTCTAAAACAAGTTAGAAATAGGGAAATTCACAGAACTTGCATACTTGGTTGCTTCAATCTGTTCAAACTTTCACTTTATGTGTACTTCTAAAGTTGTCATTACTTTTAAAAAATTTATTCCTTTTTTTGCTGTCATGGTTAGCATGACAAATATTATTCTAATATTTTCCTCACTTCCAACTGATGATTCTATCTAAATTATTGTTTTTTTAACCAAGCATTCATTAGATATTAATTAAGCATATGCATATAACTATATAATGCCTCCAATATTAAATTCTTATGTACATGCTCATAAAATTACTACTTTATGTCATTTTCCACATACATACTTATACAGAAAGAATGAATTACTAGAAAGAAAATTTGTAAAATAAAATCATATATTTTTACAATGTGAAAAACAGGGCTAACATCTTAAATGGATTTATTTATGGTTTCTTGAGAGTAAGAGTAAAAAGAGCTTGACCAGGTGTTGGTGCAGTGAATAGAACATTGGACTGGGACACGGAGGACCCAGGTTCGAAAGCCCGAGGTCGCCAGCTTGAGTGTAGGCTCATCTGGTTTGAGCAGGGCTCATCAGCTTGAGCCTAAGGATGCTGGCTTGAGTAAGGGGTCACTCCTTTTGCTGTAGCCCCTGGTCAAGGCACATATGAGAAAGCAATCAGAACCTACAAACAACTAAGGTGCCACAACGAAAAATTGATGCTTCTCGTCTCTCTCCCTTCCTGTCTGTCTCTGTCTGTTCCTCTCTCTATCTTTTTCCATCTCTGTCACAAAAGAAAAAAAAATGTAAAAAGAAGAACATTTCTTTTTTAAAAAAGTATATTTGGTAACAAAAAAAAAATGCCACAGAAATTTAGAACCAGTAAATGCTAATCTTGTAGACTAAAGTCTTAAATTGTTGTAACAAAACCAAATTTAATTTCAGAGCAAGTGTATTTGCAATTACTATATGTTAACCATCATTAAGTATGGGGTGTCATTGACTAATAATTTTGTATTAAACACACATTTGTTCAATACAAATTTTATTTGTTATATAAAAGCACAAATAATTTTTCATACTTAAGTCTCCAACAAATGTAATAAAAGCTATAAATACATTGTTAATTTTACATTTGCATAGCAAAGCTATGGAGTATTGGATCAAACTATTCAAACATTTTTATAAATATTTAAATAACCAGGAATCATAAAAGGTTAAATTAATTTTTCTATATTTTCTAAATGATATATAGTAAACATGTATGAATTTTATAATCAGAACACACGTTTTTTTCCAGGTGGAATGAAAAGCTTTTGTAGAAAAAGTTTGTTTTTTTCTTCAAGTCTGCCCTCATTAACTGTGTCACTTGGAAAGGCCTAAATATGCCAATATAGAAGTTTCTTGCTACTGCCCTTATATTTATCAATAGAATATGCTCTATTTTAGCTCTTGGGTAAAGAATAAATTATATATTTGAAGAGTTTTTGTGTTGATATACACAACAACCCCAAACTTCCAGTCTAGTTAATTAAAGAAGACAACTAGTATACAAGAATATTCTGGACAAAATGAGAGTGCTACAGATATCCAAACTATCTGTATCATCACAAGTGTATTGTTTGATTTTAATCCAAAGTGATATCACCTTATAAATATGATTGGCATTATTGACATGATTGTTAAAATGAGGGTCAAGTTTCCTGTTATTTTTTATTGGTGAAACAAATAATAAACTTAATTTAGCATTAACATATCTCTATGTAACTGTCTTTAAGGGTTTGCTAACATCAGATATAATATTTGCAGAATTATACCAGGTAATCTGTAACAGGAATATCTGGGATTGCATTTGGCCACTCATCATGCAAATCTAAATGCAAATCTTGTTCAAAGTAACCCCAAACAAATTTTCTTATAATTCTATTCCCTAGAATAGAATAAATTGCCAAGTGTGTGAATCACCTAATTTGACTAAACATTATATAAATCTCCTTTTAGCTGTTTGTGAATCATACAAACAGAAAATTTATTTTAATCTGTTATTTGTGTTCTTATCCTTAGTTTGAAATGCATGTAGTTAGTCTTTGGATAATACTCTCATAATACATTCAGTTTTCAGTGAAACATCTGTGTTACCACCGGCCTACAACCACCCCTGCAAAAATTCTGGCAAGCTACCAAGAATAAACTGACATGCCATATATACATAGCTGTAGGTGGCTGTAGGTCTTCCATCTGTGGCACGCACCACTTAGGCAGTCATTTGACAAAGCTGTATAGGTTGGAATAATATTTACAAGGCAAAATTTAAATATGTATATAACTGATATTGGCATATTTTCTTTAATTTATTCTTTGATTACACTGCTAAATAAAGATAAAATAAATTTTGATTGTCTGCTAAAGATTATTATTCATAAAATAATATAAATACATACCGATATTATAATTTTAGCTACAGAATTAGATGATTTCATTTATTTAAAAATAGAATGATATTTTTAGAGGAGTTAAGATATTCTCTAATTTTTAAAAACGTTCTTATCAATGTGACAGTTTAAAATATGAGCTTCTTACTTGGAGCTTTTGAAACTTTACTATTGCCTAGTTTAACTCAGTCCATAGCATTGGTTCAGGCACCCAGTTAGCTCTCAGGATGGTTTCATTTTGACTGTGATAACCTAAAGTCTATCAGTTAATTGTAATGCCTTTATAATTATAAGAAGTTTTTGTTTTAAAGCAAATCCAATGCATAATAGGGAAGTAAGCACTTCTGTTAAGTATAAATGAGCAAGCCTTTCTAAGCCATATTATATAGCTTATTTCCAAAATATCTATTTCTATCTTATTGATTTTCAAGAAATAAATGTCTCAAGAAATTAATGTTCAACGTATCGACATTTATTTCTTCATTTTAATGTATGACTGATTAAAATGTTTAATTAAGTAACACTCGATATCTTATTTTTAACATTTATAAGGTAAAACATGCACATTTTTTGATAAAAATTTTATAATCCAAAAATGCAAGAAGCCAGGTCTAATATCTGTATATACTTTTTCTGGGCAAATAAATCTGGGCAAAGAAATGATTGTTTTTCTCTGG